>NC_091449.1:34796204-35422870 GCF_964237555.1 Oryctolagus cuniculus | reverse complement strand
TTATAGGACCCTATATAGGACAGAAAGTGAAAAGTTTCTTCCCTTAGCCAATAAATATTATTTTTCATCCTTTGCATGGAACAGCCACTGAGTCCTGAGCATGTTAAGCCACAGAGAGTCATCCAAAAGGACCAAAAGAATAATTCACATAAAATACTGACTTTCAAGCTATGCACATCTCCTTCCACAAGCCTTTTCTTTGTGTATCCTCAAGATCAAGGTGACTAAGAAAATTAGCACACTCCAAGTGCTGTTGAGCATGTAAAGTTAAAATCAGTCTAGTTTCAGGGGGAAAAAAAGCAAACGATTCTCCTGAAAAAGACATGATGGATATGTAGCAACCTGGGGCTCTGATAGTATTTCCAGAGGATATCAGAACATTTGCAATTATTCAGTGCGTGGACCTCATGGACTCCCTGCTATTATCTTCGTTGGCCATAAAGGAAAGTATCCTTGAAGCCAGTAGGAAAAGGTCATCTCATAAACACAGTGAGCAAGTTCTTCGCTCCTAGTTTGGTTCAAGGAGGTAAAAGGAAAATATATTCATAAGGAAGTCAGCTATAAACAGCTCGTTGGTATGCCTGAATTTGTAAGACAAATTCTTGCTGATGTCTGTGCCCAGGGTTCCCAAGTAGAGTTAGCAAAAAGCTCTTTCTCTTAAACCCTCGTATCTTATTATTTTTATAACACAAATTGCTGTTAGGCCTTTCTGTGGAATAGACGATGATGAGAATTTACACATGCTGGACAGATAAATGATTCAATTCTTAGTTACAAGAGACTGTTGACAGTGATTACTGATGCTCATTTCTTTCGTGCACATTATGTGGGGTGGGAAACTCCAGGTTTAGAGGCCTTTCATGTTTTTTCAAAGTCAATCAGTCACTCACATAATAATTATTTATTATTCCACATTGGCAGATAGTTGGGTGCATTTATGACAGTTAAGAGCTTTAGACAAAATGCTGCAAAGTGGCACAACTGATAAAATATTTTACAGCATGGGAGATAGCAACAATAATTACAAAAGCCTTGGTACAATACTAGAATAAAAAGAAATTGGCAGGTTTTCCTAGTGACTTGTGGCTGGTCTTCACCCATACTGTTGACTTGTTCAAGAACAAGGTGCTGGTGTTTACCTAAGATTTAGATTGTAACCACTGGGAATCTTTATAAAGGGCCTCTTTCACTAAATTTCATCCACCCACCCATCTGTCTGCATGTTCCATTTTTCACTCATTCATCTAACTTTAATGAAGCATTTCCAAAGTAACCTGGTCAGTCCTGTCTATCCTATCTGATTGGAAAGATCCTCGGTTAAGAAGCAGGTGGATATGGGTTTTAGTTGAAATGGGGTCTACTTCTCCCAAATCCCTGCCCAGTTGTATCCCAGAGGTTCATCAGAGTTACATTTCCATGAAAATAGAAAGCATCAAATCTGGGTTATTGTATCACAGAGCTTGGTTAGTGTCACTCTATTTCTCAAATCTGTTTCATTTTGAAACCACATGACAAAAGAATGTACCGTGGGAACCGGCTTTCCCTCACTGTGCTGGCTTCCAATTGGCTGCCTGGAGTACTGTTTGCTTATGTTGTATCTCAGAGGTATTCTATGTACAGGCAGACCTGCAATACTTCAACACACCTGTGCCTAAAGATTGCTACACTATGAAGAAGCACACAATAAACACAAAAGGTCTTATGGGGAATGTAGGCATAGGAAGAAAACAGTCAAGAACAGCATTTGTGTTTAAACAACACACACCACAGGAATCTAATAAAATCAGTGGGACAGAGGCAGGCATTTTGCACAGTGGTTAAAAGGCTGCTAGGGATGCCAACGTCTCCTACCAGAGTGCCAGATGGAGTCATGGGTATCCTGCTTCTGATCCGGCTTCCTGCTAATTAGACTCAGAGGGGAATAGCTTGTGGCCCAAGTACTTGAATACCTATCACACAAGTGGAAGAATCCACTAAAATTCCACACTTCTGGTTTCAGCGTGGCCAAGCTCAGGCTGTTGTGGGCATTTGGAGAGTGAATCAGTGGACGAAAGATCTCTTTCTGTCTTTGACTCTGCTTTTCAAATGAAAAGAAGTAAAATTTTAGAAGTATAAAAACAATAGAAAATCTGTCATGTTTTAAATGTGTAAGAAATTTATAAATACTATAAAAAGTATGGCACTTGCCCTTGAAAAGACTGTATTCTACCTCTGGAGATGGTGGTGCAAGGAGGGTGGCTTGTAAGTTTCTGTGAAATTGTAGGGCTACCTGAAATCTGATGGAAAGTCAATGTGGATGAGTGTGGCTCATAAGCAACATGACTTGAGGTTGCCAACTATGTACATGTGTGTGTTTTCGACATGGATCAGCTGGATACAGTTTTATGTGTTCAACTAGTGTTTCTTGCACAAAAAATGTGCAAAAGCAAACAAAATTTGCACGCTTTTCAAATTTTCTTCTCTGCATTCAATATATTATTTCCAGTCTTCTATCCTCCTTTTTGATCCAGGCCTACTCCAGAAGTTACATTCTATGATGGTCAAAGGCCTATGGGAGACAGTCAACCTCTGAGTGGTCTCAACCAGAAATACCAATATAAATAGAGAGGAAGCAGCATTCTCACTGATGCAGTCCTTGGAATAATGAGCCTTCTAGTTCTGAACAAGTGCAAGGCAGCATAAATGAGACTCAAAGTATTTCTAATCTTGGTTCTTCAATCCTGATATGTACAATGCCTTTGTTTTCAGAGAATTTCTTCTGTAGGTGACCTATTGCTTGGCAGGCCTACTTCTTGGAGGTGGTACATTTTTCCTCTTCTCCTGTGTCTTTCCTATTTGAAAAAAGGAGGCCTCCTCCCTATTTTTAATACTTTCTTTTGGGTGTTTTGCTCAAATTCGGGACAATAAATGGATGATGAAAATCTGAATTCTTGTGGCGTTGGTCCTTCAGTGGTTGTTGAGAACTGGGAGTTCTTTTGAGGGACTGATGGATTCTTGCCAGTCTCCAGGGATCTCTACTGTCCCCAAATCAGAAAATTTCAGAGCGGGTCAGGACGTCATAAATTATGGCACCCTATTTCCTGGCTAGTGCCCGAATTCCATGCACAATACATCCTCTGTATGTTTTTCCAGTCTCTTCTTGAACTATCTTCTGTGACAGCAAACTCATTAGCCATCCCTGTGGTCCATCTTACTGCTGGAAATTTTCTTCACTAAATGTAAATCTGTCCCTGATGCATGTTCTTAGAAATGAAGGGAGACGCTATCATACCACTCAGGGATCTGTGCCAGAGACAGAAAGCATTCTAGATATTCTAATCAAAAGGTAAGTATTAAAGGAAATTATGTACTTTCAATATTAGTGGAAAAAATAAGTGGGTTGGAAGTTAAGAGATTGATATTGGCTTTTTAAAAATGTAACATTGAGCCCTAATATACATACAAAAGCACCATTGAACTTTTTACTTCAAGATCACCTGCTGGCACGCTGCTTCTATTCCAGTTCCCCACAGCTGTCCCACACCCGCAGGTCTGACTTCCAGACACTAGAGCGTGGAATCAGGCAGTGAGAGACACAGCTGCCCTTGTAGGTTGCTTGTGGGGCATTTTCACTGGAGAAAGATGTCTCTGACTGTTTTTACCTTCTGAATATTATAGAATGCATCTCATTCACAGAACCCAAGTCACACTGGGGGCTCTGGCTGAAAGGTAGTCTAAGAAAAAATACTTTTTTTTCTTTTAATTTTAGCAACCTCTGTGTTGTGGGGGTGTACATGGCAGGATGTAAAAATGCATTACCAAAGGAACAATAGAAGTATTAAAGAAGTTACCTAAGTTCTGATGTGCAGAAGTCTGTTACCAAAAGTATTTCTTCCAGTGCCTTTACCCACATAATCTACAGTCATAGATTTCAAGAAAAATGCTTAGCCACTATGAGACATTAACAAGCAAGTTCAAAATAATTTTATGGATTTGCATTAGTCAATTATCCAAATCTGATGAGTAAGGAATTACTGTCAGAGACCTGTGATTCAATAAGGAAGCTGGGGGAAGGGCCAGGAGAGGAATTGGTAATGAATATAAATGAGATCTTGTTCCTCAAGAAAAAGGGTAACTTCTAATCTTTTCTTGAGAATTCTATAGGAAAGCAAAAAGAAAGTACCTCACAGATGGGACCATCACATCAAGGCTCAAAAGGATTCCACAGTAGAGGCACAATCTTCAAATGTGTACCAATAGATAATGGCAGGCTACCATGATCATTCCACTGCAACTACACTTGACCAGTGGAGAAGAGATCAAAATTTATGGGATGCCAAAGACCTTTGCCTGTTCTCTCTGGAGAGTTGGAGAGCGATCAGGAAGTTTATTCACTTGTAAACACACCTTATTTTTAACATCTTAGTCATATTCAGCTGAGTTATCATTGCTTATGTTATTCAAATGACTCATTTCCTCTTGCCGCCTGCAAATATTAGACATTATCATATCCCATATCTGTTTTATTTCTTGTAACCCTGAGAACTCTCATTTAGTTTATACAAAAAAGAGTGGAGAAAATGCAAGAAAGGAAAAAGCAAAGTACATGTATCTTTTTATTTGAAACCCAAGCAAGCTAGAAAGGTTCAGTTAGTGTTCATTGTAGAATGTAGATGGATGACAGCAATAAAATCAGATACAGGAAAAGAGCAATCGAATCACTGAGTAGGTCACATTCCAAATATATTATATCAGGATGGGGGGCTCTACCTCAGGGCATGCGTTCCCTTTTACAAAAGGCCTCTGATACGTGTCCATGAATCCTTCCCTTCAATCTAGATATGCCCAAATCGATACTATATTTCAAACATTGTCCTATACTAAGATTGCTTTCGGATTGTTCCATGACATCTTGTGTTTGTTTCTGCATTTTTGTCTTTGCTGCTGATAGTCAGTGCTAGTGGGGCCCCATCCAAATCCCCTTTACCTGGCCATGCATTCACCTTAAACTGCCGAGCTGCCCTGCCTATAGGTTACCTGTTACTTCAAGGGGTGGCCCATGATCAATGATTGACAGATACTGAATTCAATAAGCTCCTTCTCTTAAAGGGAAGAAATTGACAAAGCAATGTATACATCTAAATTTGTATTGTGTACTCTCCTTTTAGGCAACCTGACCTAAAAATATGCTAACGTAGCATTTGCCTTTTTCTGCTTGAAATACTAAGTCCACGTCCTTTCTGCTTTCCCAAGGGAGTCAAGATCTGACTTTGTTTCCATAGTCCTTTCAGAACCCTTCTCTGATAGTCCAGGACAGTGACACTCAACTGAGACCTCTCGCAGAGCATATATACTATCTTGTGGGAATTAGTTGCTGGCTCTCTCTCTCTCTCTCTCTCTCTCTCACACACACACACACACACACACACACACACACTGCAGTCCCCTCAGGGTGTGTGCTAGGATGGGTGTACAATGTGTGGTCAACAGATAGCATCCACCTTGCTCTGTCTGTACCAGATTCTCCAGAAGGACTGTTTCTCAAAATCAATGTCCAGAAACTGAGATGTTACATTGAAGAAGCTGGGTCTGGGATAAAAAGAACACATTTTGGTGGACCCTTGTGAAGGATGCTGATTTGTTCTTTTTAAAGAAAGGTAGGTCAGCCTCTTGTCAGAATGGAAATGGTTTTCTCCAGAGTTCCACAAAGCTATGCTTTCTAAAGCATAATTTTCTCTAGGTAAACAGAGAATATAAGAGTCTATCTTCAAATACATTTGGAAATACATACACTATAACCAATGAAAATGCACGATGAATGCTAAAAGCTCTGCAATGTCCCATGAGTTTAAAATTATGTAAGTTTATTGCATCTAGCATTGTATTACAGATCCTGTAGGCACGTGACCACGGAATGCAGGTCAGCATTACAAGAATTATCCTGTAGAACTATTCCTCATAGAAAGCTTTAGGGAAATGCTGGGTGTGGTAGTGATGGTATTGGGATAGGGCAGGAGCAAGTGAGGGTCTCAGTCACCTGAGAGCATGTGTCATTTTCATAAACCCGTTCTAAACTGCTGGAGGATTAGGTACAGGGCCAGTCATTCTTTTTGTTTGTTTGATTTTGGGGGAGGGATCATTTGGTTATAAGCTGCTTTTCTTTCATCATGTAGGTGGGATGCTGGGTAGCAGCTTGTCTTGTGTGTGTTGGAAACTCATTCTGTTCCTCTTGCCTCCCCTCCTCATTGCAAGATGTCCCGGGGTGACTGGGAATGTGAGTCTCCTTGAATAGACAGAGTTTCCTCTGGACTTGCTGAAACATGCAGGTCGGTTTAGTTCGGGGTTGAGTAGAAACTGAATGGTAGTAAAAATGAATTTTTTTTAAAACAAAACTATTGGTCCTGGAACCCATTCCTCCACATGCCATTCTAGGAATTATAGAACTGGTTCCTCAAGACAATCTATGGGTCCAATAGAACAGGAGTTAGCATCTTTCCCACTTCACAAGGAAGGTAAAGGCGGCTCAGAGGGAAGATAGCTGTCTTGGCTCGTTTGTATTTCATTCAAGTTTCCATGCATTGATCCACTCGGGAAATGTTTGCCAAGCACCGACTCTGTGCCTGGCCCCGGACACCTGCATGCTTCCTGTATTTGCTTAGTCTACACAGAAAATGAGCAAGCACTTCACAGAGACCAAGTACTCTATCTTGACACAGGAGCAAGACAGTGTTCGAGTCAACTTGACACGTGGGGGTTAAGTCCGTACTCTGTGTGGGCCCTGAATCCAGGCCATTTATTTGGGGAAATTTAAAGATTATGAAAGCTAGAAACCAGATTCCCACTTCTGTTTTTCTGCGTTGATATTTTAACTGTTTGATTTATGTCTTCTTTGAATACAAATGTTATTAAAACTTACAAGGTTTTATACTTTCCTAAACTCTTAGTAGAGATTAGTAACTTTAGTGCTACAGTAGAAGGTGGTACAACACTCAATGTTCTCTCTTCTGGATTCTGTGTAGGGAGAAAATTCTTGAACTAGAGAATTTATGTCTCTGTTTAGCGAACATAATGATAACTATAATAAGTACCTATTTAGAATAATATTATCAAGTACAGCTGCTCACATAAAACACATCATTACTTTTGGGTGGATCAAAGGCTATGTGGGATTCTTAGGCCCCAACGCAGGATTTCGCAGCCTGGATCCTCTTGATGCTTGGAGCTGAATAACTTTGCTGCAGGGGCTGTTCTGTGAATTATAGGATATTTATCAGCAACCTAATCCTCTTCCCACTGGATCTCAGGAGTTTGCCCGGAGTTATGCCAACCAAAACTATCTCCAGACATTGCCCAACGTCCTGGAGGAGGAGGGAAAACTCTCCCAGTGGAGAACCACAGCCCTAATGCATGCTCCATGTGCTGGGTGGACTTGAATTCCAGGAGCTTTAGCAAGGAGGGTAGATAAGGCAGTTTTGCAAGGTGTGACAAGCTCTAAAGCAACTTGATGAGGGTCAGGCCAAGGGTCGGCTCCATAGAGGAGGTAAGTGCCTGAGTTCTTCTGGCTCCAGCCTGCTGCCAGGCCATTTGCTCCACTGTGGCAGTGAGCCTCACGTGGTAGTTTTGGCTGAACCCTGTGTGTGAGCTTTGCAGCTGGAGGTAAGAGCATGGTGAGGAAGGACAGCCTCAGGCCCACATGGACACACCCGTATGAATGGGTCATTTGAGGTGAGGAGACTGTGGCATGTGCCTTTGGGTTTTATCCAGAACCATGTCTATCTGTACCTAAGCAGCCAAGCCCCAGTGTTCTTCCAGCAGCCCTACCCTAGCCAGCCACTGAGTGCAGGGAGAATGGATGCTTGCCTAGTGACAAGCACACTGTGACTTTTCAGACTCCAGATCGAAGATGGTGGGCGTCTGACTATTTGTCTGTGTATATCACGCCTTGAGTCACCCAACACTGGTTGGGCAGGGCTTGGGGTTGGGAGGGAGCCATGGGGCCTAAGCCTGTTTATGACAATGTCATATTTCACTGGCCGCGTCTGGACCCCACCTGTCTCCTTAATCTCCTCGGAGTGCCGGGGCTCCCTCTGTGGGCTGCATATTATTCCAGTGACTTCAGTGGGCGCTGTAGTCTCCAATTTCCTAACCTTTCTATTAAAATTAATATTTAGATTTTATAACTTTAAAACTGGAAGAATGATGGAGGCAGTATTTGATGTTTATGTCTCTCAGTCACGAAAATGCTCCCCATCTCACTCATGCCGGGCCACACACATGTAGTCACAATAAATAGCATTTAACGTGTTTACAGTACAGAGAGGATGAGGAGGACTTCTGTTTTTATATTGATGTACTCAGCTGGGCTGGGGATACTATTGTTTACAATGAGCTACATTTTTTGTTGTTCTGATTTACCCTCAAATTAAATCTTTATTTCAGAAACCAACCCCAGGGAGTCTCTGTAACGAGGGTATGTAATAAACAGCATTAAGAGAGGGCCCGTAGCCGCTGCTCCCTGGTAATTAGTCCAAATGTCTCAATCAGAGTGGTTTTCAAAGTTTTATGGTCTCAGTTTGGTCACAGGTTTATTTGTAAAAAGCTGGTTTGGCATTTTGTTCAGCCTGGCCTTTGCCCTTTGGGGAGGGGGTCTGGGAGGGAGGGTGGGCGACCGGGGACAGAATGGGAAAGTCTGAGCCCAGATTTGCTGGGCAGGGGGCGGGGGGGGGGGGGGGGGCGTGCGCATGTTCCTTGCTGCCATCTGTTTCCAGACTAAAAATTATCTGAGTTGAAAGGCACTAGGAAGGGGAAATAAATATCTAGCCTCTCTTTTGGGGACAGGCAGAGGAGGAGAAGGGCCGAGGCTGGGGCGGGATGCGTGGGAGCATTCCCATCACAGTGGGGTGACAGTCTCATAAACCTCCCCAGGAGGGGAGAGGCCGTTTAAAAACTCTAAGGGCCCCCCTCGGCGGGTGGGACCTAGAGCCTGCCCTGGGCACAAGCTCTTGCCCAGCTTAGTGGGAAGAAAGAAGCCGGGTCCTTAAGGACATCCCTACCCCCCGCCCACACACACACACCCTTTTAGTAGATCCCAGGAGTCCTGTAAGCCATTGAGACCTGCCACTTGCCTAGGACAGCTGCCTCCCCAAGGAAGCAGAAAGCACACGGGGCCGGCTGGATCAGACACCCCTTGCACCCTCAGGGCAGGGCAAGCAGACAGGCCAGGGGGTGTCTCGGTTTATGGACTCTGCCACCACCCCGACTGTCTGTGGAAGACCAGGGCCATCCCTCTGTGTGAAGCAGGCACCGAGATGAACACACAGATACTGAGCTGCTCATGCTAAAGCCAAATGGCAAGACCAGGGCCTGGACAGCTTGGAGGCTACTTAGGGTGTGATGGATGAGCACGTTACATGCGGACGCCCCAGAAAGGCTGGGGTCTGGGGTGATGCCCCGCTTCCTGCTGGCGAGTCCCTCAAGCTGGGTGTGAAGGGCCCACTAGGTCCAGGGCAAAGGAAGAAAATGTGGGGAGAGAGCCGCCAAGGGAGCAGGGGGAAGGAGTTCAATTCCTGATCCCTCCTCACTCATCTTCCGTGTTCTTTATCTCTTAGACCTATCTCCTGCAGAACCCAAGAAATCCACAATCACCAAGTCCAAGGACCTGCAAACATTGGCTCTAAAGGGCCCAATGACAACTATTTTAGGCTTTGTGGGCCTCTATTGCAACTACTCAACACTGCTATGTGTGCAAAGGCAGTCACACACTGTGTGTAAGCCAATGAGCATGATTGTGTTATAATAAAACTTTATTTGGAAGTTGAGTGGTGGGCAGAGTTTGGTCCATCCTTTGATTACCACTGATGTCATCATTTCATTCTATCTTCTGTGTTAATTCTGCTTTTTTCTTTAATCCTCCTCCCCATTCCTCCTTCCTCATTCCCTCTTTTCTTTCTCCTTTCTTTTTTCCCTCTCTTCCTTTCTTTTTTTTTTTCTTATCCTTTCTTCTTTCTCTAGAGCTGCATCGTACACGATGAATGGCACAGGAAGCACAATGATGAATGAACAAGTATGGTGCTCCCCTTTATGGGGCCTGTATTGGGGAATATTAATGAGAAGGCAAATCGTCAAAATAAAATGTGGCAAGTGAGGCTAGTTATGCAACATCTATTTCCATTTCTTTCTCACTATGAGAATCCACATTTCATTCAGAATCACAATGCCCTAGATTAAACACACTCACACACACACACACACACACACACACACACCTTCTGCAGCCCTTGCAGCTAGATGTGGGCATGTGACAAAGTTCTGGTCAAAGAGACATAGGCGGCCGGCGCCGGGGCTCACTAGGCTAATCCTCCACTTGCGGTGCCGGCACCCCGGGTTCTAGTCCCGGTCGGGGCGCCGGATTCTGTCCAGGTTGCTCCTCTTCCAGCCCAGCTCTCTGCTGTGGCCTGGGAGTGCAGTGGAGGATGGCCCAGGTCCATGGGCCCTGCACCTGCATGGGAGACCAGGAGAAAGCACCTGGCTCCTGGCTTTGGATCAGCGCAGCGCGCCGGCCTCAGCGACCACTTCGGGGGTGAACCAAAAGAAAAAGAAAGACCTTTCTCTCTGTCTCTCTCTCTCTCACACTGTCTAACTCTGCCTATCCAAAAAAAAAAAAAAAGAGAGAGAGACATAGGCAAAGTTCTTGGAGATAGTATCCATTCCCAAATGAAAAGGAAAATCCATTTGACTCTTGGTCCTTTGATTTTCTTTCCACCTGGAACAGTGCTGCAGTTCCTGGAAGTGCAGCAGCTTTAATGCAAGCAAGAAAGCAGAAGGAGCCTGGGTTCCTGATGAATCTTAATTTTCTCTACTATCTTCCCTGAACTTTTTGTTGCATGAATAAATAATCCTCTTGTGAAGTGACTGAAATAGATTTTTCTGTTACATACTATTCAACAAAATAGTAATGAACTAAATTATAGATTTACAAATTAGTGCTCCATAAGTATTTGCTGAGTCTAAAAAAGAAAATAAGTGCAATGACTAGTGTATTATTGAGGTGTCACCTCACTCCATGCATCTCTACACTTAGCAATGATCTCAGGGACTGTAAGTGGAATCTGTGGCACCTCATGGCCACTCCCGCCCCAGCATTGTTTTAGAAATGATTTGTGAGCACTGGGACACTTACTAAGTCTGGCAAACCAGTGCAGTGCATTTAGATGGGAGGTAAGAGTAAGGGAATGTTTTGACTCAATTCTAGAGGCTTCCCAGAGCAAAAATTCTCTTTCAGAACTACTTAGCCATGAAATCTGTTAGTCTGAATTGTCTGCAGGTGTTCTGCCCTGACTGTATGAGTACCAAGCATTTTACAGATCAGTAAATAGAAACTGATGAGAGCATGAGTGTGCAAGTATTCGTGTGTATGCACGAGTTTGAGAGTAAGGATACTTGTGAGCACAGCAACAGATTATCTTTTACCAGCTTGAGAACACCACTTAATAGCTCCGAATAAAAACCTGAACGGTCAGCTGAAGCCTTTGGCGGAGGCCTCAATTAGGTGTTGGCCATGGGAGGATCTACACACAGCCTTCCCCGATGGACGTTGGCATGAGACTGATTTCTGAACACTGAAGCGCACAACCCAGATTCATCTATCATGGTTGGTGGTGGAAGGTCTTAGTCTGTTCAGCGTGTGTGATAGAAAAGCATAGACTGGGGGCTGGTAAACCACAGAAATTTACTTCTCACATTGTAGAGGTCAAAGGGCCAGTGGATTCCATATCCGGTTAGGGCCTGCTGCCTGGGTCATCCTCAGAGTCGGGGATCTTGCCATGTCTCCAGGTGGCAGAGGGAAGGAGGTGCTCTTGGAATCTATTAGAGGGCCAAGTCCTCGTGACCTAATCACCCGGGACCACACCTCCTAGTACAGTCCACCCTGGGCATCAGGATTTCACATGAGAATATTAAGGCAACACCCTCACTGGGACCATCCTATGGATGACCTGATATGGGGATTGGTGAAATGGAAAACCAGATAGAAAGTGCCCGGGAGGACTTTAGTCCAAAGGGGAATTCTCTGTCGCTCTACCTGATTCTGATGACATTCTGGAAATGCACTGATTCCTTCTTGGAATCAAAGCCTGGGCTTAAATGTCCAGGATTAATGTCCTCTTCTCACCCAGGTGCCATGCCTTTGGCAGCCAGTAAACCTTAGGTATCCCCACTGTCTTCTGTCTGCTTGATCCTCTCCATCCTTTGTCCGTAGCTCATTACCGAACAGAGCACACTTTGGCTCCTGTTCAGTTCCATGACACCTTTCTTTGCTGCACAGTGCCACACCTGGACTGCACTCCGATGCCTTCTGGGAAATTTCGCTGCACTTTGCGGAAGCCCCCAGCTCCTGGGTCAGCATTCTGGAAGGGAAAGCAATTGATTCCTTCAGCCTCGCTGATGCAATTTTTGTACGTGTATCAAGTGTATTTTGACACAATCCCTTGAGTCACTGTGGTTTTCGATATTCTTGAGCCTATAATGAAAGTCAAAAGGAGGGGGATCTTTTCACTTCATGTTGATTTCTAATACTGATGGGACATTATCCCATTTGTGTCTCACAGGCTACAAGGGCTAGAATTAACCCCTCAGGTGTCAGGTTAGGTCCATCTCTTTCAGGACTGTGGCTGACAAAAGCTGATACTGACACAAGAGACAAAAGAATTTCTTGAGGAACACATGTCATTCTTATGCAGGTAACAATTTTTTATCATTATCAATTTTATGGTAGATACAACAGCTGCAGCAGAATTTGTAGGATTTTTTTTTTTTTTTGGCTGTAAGGCATCTTTGAGAGTGTTTGCCAATTTTCTGTCTCAAAAAAAGGTGTCTTCGCATCTTGATTTAGCCCTGAATAATTCAACAGAATCTCTAATAACAGACTTGCATGTTGCAAAGCTCCAAAACATGTTGTAAGCTTAAAGAGGCCGCAAGAAATTTAGCATCACAAACAGAAGTCAAAGCATCAAAGCGCAGAGGTCTTTAAAGGAAGGAGTCAGTGCTTCCCACATGTGCTGGGTGCTTATTTTTGCTGACAGTTCCCTTGTTTGCCATACAGCAGTGGCTCCTGGTAGGGACAAAGAATATTCCTGGAGGTTGGGTATTGCTCTCAATTCCCTTTTTATGAGACTTGTGTTCTTATGACTTCTTTCCTCCCCCACCCTCCCTCCCTCCCTCCCTCCCTCCCTCCTTCCTTCCTCCCTCCCTCCTTCCTTCCTTCCTTCCTTCCTTTGTCCCTCCCTCCCTTCTTCCTTCCTTCCTTCCTTTGTCCCTCCCTCCCTCCCTTCTTCCCTCCTCCCTCCTTCCTTCCTTCCTTCCTTTGTCCCTCCCTCCCTCCCTCCCTTCTTCCTTCCTCCCTCCTTCCTTCCTTCCTTCCTCCCTCCTTCCTTCCTTCCTTTGTCCATCCTTCCTTCCTTCCTTCCTTTGTCCCTCCCTCCCTCCTTCCCTCCCTTCTTCCTCCCTCCCTCCCTCTCTCCCTCCCTCCCTTCCTACCTTCCTTCCTTCCTTTACTTGATCATTGAGGACTTACAGCCACTGAGTTAGGCCTTGAGGTTTCATGATGAATAAAAACAAACCTAGAACCTCATCTAGGTTAGAACGTTACCTGTTCTCTTTCCCAAAGGCCAGATGGCCCTGGTATCTCTTTGTATTCTGAGATACACTAGTATTTTTCCAGCAGATTCCATCTCATCCTACTGACCCCTATTTTCCTCTTAATCTTCTGTAAGAGGCCATTGTTATTTAGTTATTTTCCACTGAAATCCTGGTAGATGTAGTAGAACCATTGGCCCACAGTGGAACTTGGAAAGGGACTGGGAATGTGTGATTTGGAATGATTATAACTTTGAAAGATGCCTTCATATGTTGGCTTCATATATTTTAAGGATTGTCATTAGAAGAGGAATTCATCTCAATCTATATCTTTCCAAGGGGCATATCTAAAACTAAATAGAGAGTGGGGTTTTGGTCCAGGCGAAGCGTGTGTTTTTTAGCAGTTAGGGGAAAGGGAGTTGTGCCTGATCTGTATTCACTCAGCAGATCTGCTGTGTTCGTTTTTCTCTGTATGGGTAGGACACGATTTACCAGCTTCCCATTGCTATTAGCATTTTGAGTCAGATAGTTTTTATTTTGGGGGGCCATCTGATATATTATGAGAGGTTGGGCATCATCCCTGCCCTCTCTACCCCCTCAATGTCAATAGCAATGCCACCCTACCCCATTGTGACAATCAAAACTGTCACTGGCCTTGACCAAATATCCCTTAGGTAACAAATTACCTTAGTAGAGAAAAATGCACACACACACACACACAAACACATGTGCATATATATACACACACATGGGTGTATCTGAGGTAGAACTGGGATTCTGATTTGAAGTCTACAGACTTCCTCGCAAACTACTATGCTTCCTGGAGATGTAGGGTTTCTGCTGTATCCAGCTGTTGGGTGAAACAGGAGGAAATTCTACCTCAGGTCAGTGGTTGGATCCCAAAAGCTGCAAGGCCACTGCTTCCAACTAACCGGTTGAGTAAATCTCTAAGACCAGATTCGGGTTAATAAAATTGGTGTCAATTTCTCAGGGAATAGACTGAACTGTGGTTATGACAGCGGGCCCCACAGGGCTCTTTGAAATATGATGCAAAGTTATGGGGTGGGATGAGTGGGAGAGCTTGAGCTTGTTTGGGGTTTAATTGGCAATCAAAAATGTGCTTCCTCAATGCAGGCATGTCACTGTAAAAGCACACCCAGGGCCTTGCTTTCTCTGGCTGAAGTTATTAATATGTGTTGATTGATGTCAAAATGGGAATTAAATCATAAATGTGTCTGGTGCCGCGGGCTGGGGCTCGGCAGCTTCTTTAGCCCTGACACTTTGGAGAGACAGCTCGCATGGCCTTGCCTCATTTTTTTGATGATTTCTTAAAGATTTCACTTTATCATCATTTGTCTCTGAGCAGGCTTTGCTCGCCATCCCACCCGTAGTATCTCTGCTCCGGCACAGTCAGAGCCCTGCTGTTACCTACAAAGGAAGCGCTTGGGTGGGTTTCATACTTGAGTTGAACAATGGGGTTGTACACTCTACAAAGAAAACAAAACCCAATAAACTGTTCCCAATTAGTGCTACTTACAGACATGTAACACCATGGCTGCTGACCCGGGGTGTGTGTTCCCTTCCCATGGGAGTCCCAAAATTCCTAGCATCTGCTCACAGGCATAAAAAAAGCATGGTCTTTCTCATTTCCAAGTTAATCCAATTTGAGTGTAGACTGAGAGGGACCAGAGCTTCCCAAACGGCCTGGCAGAACCGGGCAGCTCAGCCAAACGTCGTTACCAGACCACACACGCTTGGTTTAATAGCCAGACTCGGAGCACTGGACCAGAGAGGAGGAAAATCAATGAATTTAAAATTCCTCAGAAACAGCCACCGTCTTCCTTCACCCTGTGGGGGCCTTCATTCTGGGCCCACCATTCCTCGTGTGCATTTCAAGTCTTCTAAGGGGGTCCCTGAGTGTGGGGGGGGGGCTTACAAGCAGGTCATTTTCTGCAACATTGATGACCATCTCACTTCCTCACTAAGGAAGATGTGGGGACGGTGGGCATCGTGGTGAAGCCGTGACTTGCAGCACCAGCATCCCATATTGCAGTGCTTGTTTGAGTCCCAGCTGCTCTGCTTCCAGTTTGGCTTCCAACCAGCGCACCTGGGAAGGCATTGATGGATGCTTGGGCCCCTGCCACCCATGTGGGAGACCCAGATGGAGTTTTGTGCTCCTGGTTTCAGCCTAGCCCAGCCTCTGGCTGGTGTGACCATTTGGAGAGTGAACCAGCAGAAGGAATATTCTTTCTCTCTCTGTCTCTCTCTCTCTGCTTCCACCCTGTTTCTCTCTAACACTCTGCCTTCCAAATAAATAAATATATAACTCTATAAAAGGAAAATTTGGAGACGGGTATTTGGTATAGTGGTTAAGATGCCACGAGGGATGCTGGATTTGAGTGGGTGCTTGGATTTGACTCCTGGCTCCACTCCCAGTGCCGGCTTTCTGCCCTGACAGGCAGCAGTGATGGCTCACACAGTGGGACCCCTGCCACCCATGTGGACAACCTAGATGAAGCTCTAGGGTACCATCTTCTGCCTGGTCCAGCCTTGGTTGCTGTGGGCATTTGGAGAGTGAACCAGCAGAGAGAATCTCTTCTTCTCTCCCCACCTCCTCTCATTTTTTTATCCCCTCAGCCCCTGCCTCTATAATAAAGAAGACTTCTTTTTTTAACTTTTACTTAACAAATATAAATTTCCAAAGAACAACTTTCAGATTATAGCCGCTTTTTCCTGCCATAACCTCCCTCCCACCCACAACCATCCCATTTCCCACTCCCTCTCCCATCCCATTCATATCAAGATTCATTTTCAATTATCTTTATATACAGAAGATCAATTTAGTATATACTAAGTAAAGATTTCAACAGTTTGCACCCACTCAGAAACACAAAGTGTAAAGTACTGTTTGAGTACTAGTTATACCGTCAATTCACATAGTACAACACATTAAGGACAGAGATCCTACATGGGGAGTAAGTGCACAGTGACTCCTGTTGTTGATTTAACAATTGACATTCTTATTTATGACGTCAGTAATCACCCGAGGCTCTTGTCACGAGCTGCCAAGGCTATGGAAGCCTCTTGAGTTCGCCAACTCCAATCTTAATAAATAAGACTTCTAAAAAGTAGTTCTTTCATGTTTAAAGGAAAAGTTCAAAGCCAGTTGCATGAGATAAATGACACTTAGAACCATCATATCACCCCTTCAGCCCAGCCTCTGCCCTGTGTGCCGTTTTGTCCTTAAGTGAGAGTAGACAACGGGTGGATCTTGCCGCATGCCTCAGTTTCCACGGGAGAGTCTATCATGTTTAGGATCCGTGCCGAATACCCCCATAGCTGTGAAGGCTTCTTTGGATCCCTGATTGAAACTGGGTTTTTCCCTCTCCGGGGGTCCTTGGACATAAAATGTCCAATCAGTTTGTGATCTTTCCACTTTGTCTATTACATATTTGTTTTTCATCTATTTTTCCTTCTAGCCTGGGTAGGTAGAATATAGCCTCTTCAACATCTGGAACATAGTAGCTGCTTTTTAAAATGTTTTGGAATGAAGGAGTGAATACATAATTAATTCCAATTGTGAATGACCAAGCAGGTTTTTCCTGTTCCCTTGTCATTTCTTAGCACACACGGCTAAGACTCCTGTTGTGATGGCAAGGAAAAGAGGATGAGAGCTCAGATCCTGAATGGGGTCTCGGCTTCATTACTTCAGAGATGCATGACCTTGGCAAGCTGCTTGCTCTCTCTCGGCCTCAACTGCTTCATCACACATGAGAATAATAGTAGCACAAATTTATATTTGTGAGGATTAAATCCATCACTTTACTTAAAAGTGCATAGAACTGGGTGAATAATAAACACTATTAGATAAGTCAGTGCACTGATCAGTATTGTGGCACAGTAGGTTAAGCTGGGAGTGAATCAACAAATGGAAGATTCTCTCTCTCTCATCTTTTTCTCTGTTACTCTGCCTTTCAAGCAGATAAACAGTCTTTAAAAATAAATGCATGCGGCCGGCACCACGGCTCACTAGGCTAATCCTCCGCCTAGCAGCACTGGCACACTGGGTTCTAGTCCCGGTCAGGGCGCTGGATTCTGTCCCCGTTGCCCCTCTTCCAGGCCAGCTCTCTGCTGTGGCCAGGGAGTGCAGTGGAGGATGGTCCAAGTACTTGGGCCCTGCACCCCGTGGGAGACCAGGATAAATACCTGGCTCCTGCCATCGGATCAGCATGGTGCACTGGCCGCAGCGCGCTGGCTGCGGCGGCCATTGGAGGGTGAACCAACTCTCTCTCTCTGTCCACTCTGCCTGTAAAAAATGAAATAAAAATAAATGCATGCATGAAATATTTTTGGAGACCTTGACTCTTTGCAGAATCTCTCTAATACAGGTATTTTTGCTTTATTCAATGGAATCACTAGGAGTGATAAATACAAAATAAGACACTGACACTGGGGTCCATTGAATCATGACTCTGGGAGTATGGCCTAAGCATGAACCCACTGTGAAATATTCCAGATGGAGGATCTTTGAAGAAGTCTTTGCTTATAGAAAAGAGAGTAGGAATAAGGGACAAAACAAGGGATAGGGAGGAAGCAAGAAGTTAAGAAACACTGAGGGCCAGTGCCGCGGCTCACTAGGCTAATCCTCCACCTTGCGGCACGGGCACACCGGGTTCTAGTCCCAGTCGGGGCGCCGGATTCTTTCCCAGTTGCCCCTCTTCCAGGCCAGCTCTCTGCTGTGGCCCGGGAAGGCAGTGGAGGATGGCCCAAGTGCTTGGGCCCTGCACCCCATGGGAGACCAGGAGAAGCACCTGGCTCCTGCCTTCAGATCAGCGTGGTGCGCCGGCCGCAGCGCACCAGCCGTGGCGGCCAGTGGAGGGTGAACCAACGGCAAAAGGAAGACCTTTCTCTCTGTCTCTCTCTCTCACTGTCCATCTGCCTGTCAAAAAAAAAAAAAAAAAAAAAAAAAAAAAAAAAAAAAAAGAAACACTGAGAAGACATTAGCACCACATAGCATCAGAGGAGCCAGGGAGCACTGGAGCCCTGCAGGCCAGGATGCCAAGGGGACTGTGTCCAGTGGAGAGGGACTCAGAGCCTATGAGGCACAGCACAGAAGCAGGAAGACAAGGCAACATCTTGCCATGGATGCACTGGCCAGGGAGCTATGAGACCCAATTTCCAGGGTCAGCATCCTGGGGCACAGAGCAGTAGGGGGAGGACACGGAGCCAGCACATAACACCAGGTAGGGATATCACAGGTGCTTCTGGTGTGGGGTGAGGACTAAGACCACCGTCCCAGGTGGAGGTCTTCACCCGACCTCACTCCCGTGCCTGCTCTGCCAGGGAAGAGAGCAGTGCCTGGCCAGAAGGCACATGGACAGTTTTCCTGTCCTGCACTCAGGAGGTGCTTCCCTGGACTCTCAGGGTACCAGGGACGGGGGGGTTGGTTTCTAGGCAGTGCCCCAGCCACATAAACCTGACAGCTTGCTGTCCAAGTGACCGCTGCCTTTCCTTCTGGGAGTGCGCATGCTGGAAGCCCAGGAGCTTCCATCAGTGGGGTTTGTAAAGCCTCGGCTTCAGTTGGGGAACGAGGCTCACTGCTCCTGCCTTTTTTGTTTTTATCCAAGCAAACATGCCAGGAGAGACCCCGAGATTTCTACCATATGTCGGATCATGTGACTCAGCCTAATTTGCATCACCCCACAATGGAGTTAGAGAAAGGAAGGGTGCACCGTGCCCAGGCAACGCGCTTCCGTCTGCCTTGAACCAACCAGCTTGTGCGCCCATCGACTGCGACGGCTCGTTTAAGATTTCATTTGTGCGGCTTCCTTTCCAAAAGGCGGAAGATATAAATCACAGGCGCAGAAGTAACTAGCAGTTGTGACATTTTGTTACAGAGTTTAATTACATGAATCATAAAATATTGCTACAATTTTCCAAACTGTTAAGCCTTAATTAATATGAACCCACAGGGACCACCTTGATCGTTCTAAATATTCTGAATCACAGCTCCTACAGTAGTGCTTCCATCCGCCTGAAGTGCTTTGTAATTTGCGAAAAGTGATTAATTATTAGAAATGAAACCAGACAAATTAATTTAATATAAATGAGGTTGTACATGGTTTGATTAATTCTTTTTAATTACCTATATGTTATTTTTTCAATAGTTGAACAAAGGACCCTATTCTTCTCCTGCATGTTCATATTCATTAATCTCATTAGCAGAGTATTAATATAATTTTATCGCACATTCCAGAAGTACGGCACATTGACAAACCATAATGAATCGCAGCATTAGTGTCCTATCACTACATTAATTTCAAGACATGCCTGGCTCATCTGTAATTTACTTTGAGACTTAGTTTAAAATGAGCTGAATAAGCGTGTAATTATGACATCTGCTTCTTTTCAGGTACTTCTTTGTAAATCAGTGACAAAGGAATAGCAGGTTTAAATATGTGTTAACACTCGGGTAGCATGTATAATTGCAATATGGCCATGTGTAATGAAGATTAAATTAGACCGTACTATACCTGACATATGCAAGAACATAATTGAACTATCATCCTTGTTACAGTAGCAGCAGCTGCAAAATACCAATATTTGAATTGTGGAAATTCAAACTCAACCAGGAAAGAAGGTAAGGAGGAGAGTTGACAAGGGACCACCTGGAAAAAAAATCATTATCTAAACAAGAGGCTGCACACTCAAGATTTGCAGCCTCTTCTTCCTTTGTGGCTGCTGACAGTTGGTCATGAATTTCATGAAATATTCCAGAAGGGTCCATTTCGGATGCCACTGGGGCATGACCTCACGCTGAATATCTTGTACGCTCAGCACTTCTGCTGCGGGCCGCGGGGTGGGCACCATGCCCAAAAAACCTGCCCAGCCTCAGGCAGGGAATTGGAATTCTGGGATTGAAATCCCGAATCTCCAGAGGGTTAACCCCAGCTGTCCCTGAGCAAGACTCGTAGGATGACAAATGACTGGAGATTGCCTAGGAAGCAAGACCATGATGAACTGGCTCCTAGGAAAGTTAGGATTTAGAATCCTGAAGTCTTCTGAGGCCCATGCAGAGAATGAAATCATATATCCTTCCCTATCCTTTGGGATTTATTCAATTTGGGGCAAGGATTTATCATCTACCAAATCTATTGCACATCCTGGGTATTCCCTGGCAACTTGGGAGCCCTGTTTAGATGTGCATATGGTTTGTCTCTCTTGGAAGTGCCTATGTGTTTCCATGTAGACTATTTATTTGAAACTCAGTTACACACAGAGAAAGGAGAGGGGGAGAGAGAGAGAGAGAGAGAGAGAGAGAGAGAGAGAGAGAGAGAGAGAGAGAGATCTTCCATCCACTGGTTCACTCCCTAATTGGCTGCAGCGGTCGGGGCTGTGCCGATCTGAAGCCAGGAACCAGGAGTTTCTTCTGGGTCTCCCACATGGGTGCAGGGGCCTGAGGACTTGGGCCATCTTCCTCTGCTTTCCCAGGCCATAGCAGAGAGCTGGATCGGAAGTGGAGCAGCAGGACTCAAACCAGAGCCCTTATGGGATGCCAGCACTGCCAAAAATATATTGTTTTTGAGTTGAACAAATACAGCCAGTGGAAGTGGGGGCTGTGTCTCAGAACAGGTGTAAGGAGTTGGCTTCTTGAATGAAATCAACATACCAGCTTCTTAAAATTGGTAGTAAGGAGACAAGGAGACTTTCAGAGGAAACTGGGAGATGAAAGGAGCCCTGCTTCATCTGAAATGGGGTGCAGGGAGCTCATGCAGCAATTCCTAGTGGGAGTGGGAGAACATTATTTGCAAGGGTTAACAGGCACAGCTCAGAATAGCAGGGACTGACTTGTTCATTTAACACCTAAACAACACATTTTGGAAGAGAATGGGCTCTTCGTGACATTCTTTTGTGAGAACCGTGTAGACTTTAAGAGATTCTTTCTTTTGATGAAGCTTAAAAAGTGAATTGAGAAATCTCTTGTGGCAGGCTCACCTGAGAGGACCAGAAACTCTGTGAATGCTGTTTATAGGAATCTGCAAAGGCGAGATCCAGGCTTTAGCGAATCCAGGGGCACTGCACAAGCATCACGTGGGCCACTGAGTGTGTGCTTTGCTGTGCTATATTTGACAAACAGATGCTACAATGGTAACTGACTCTGACCAGTGTGGTGGGTGGGTGTGTCACCAACTCAGGCACTCGGGAGCTGTGCTGTTCCTACATCAGGTGGACAGGATGATCAGGGGAGACTTTATCACAAAATTTTGCAATGAGAAAGAAAAACATGATTTTCAACTGGCAATGAGGGGTATTTTGTTGTCAACTGTTTTCCCCAACCTGTCTGTTCATTTTCAACTCCTTGCAAGCTCCGCCTATATACTAAGCATTACATTAAGAAATAGGACAGCAATAAGTAAGCAAGATAGAAGTAGATCCAGTCCCCAGAATGAATCACTTATATCCAACCTATTTGGCCCTCGGAGGGCATTTGAAATCAGACACCTATTGTAATAGGTCATTTCTCCTCTTTTCTATGTTCACGGTTGTGTGCACTTCAACTTCTGAGTATCTAAAGGACAGGTTGGGGCTGCACATCCTTTCCCTACTCACGCTCCCTCCCCCACTTTCAGCCTAAAAAGCAGTGCACTTGGGGCAGATATTCAGGCACAGTGACTGCTGCATTCCATATCAGGGCACAGACTCAAGTCACAGCTTCCTACGAATGCACCTGAAAGACAGCAGCCAATGGCTCAAGTCCTTGGGCCCCTGTCACCCATGCAGGAGACCCAGGTGGAGTTTCAGGCCCTGGACTTTGGCCCAGCCCAGCTCTGGCTTTAGCGACCATTTGGGAAGTGAACCAGCGGATGAGAGCCTCCCCATCTCTCCCAGGCCCATCCCTGCCTTTCAAGTAGATGACATTAAATAATTTTTAATTTACAAAAAGAGCAGCTCGGTGTGAGTAGAGTGAGAAGCTGAGAAGTCATGTTCTAGGACCCATCAGAAGAGTTGATTGGATTCTTTGAAATGTGACCCTCTCTGCTTGTCCACTCCGCTGTGAAGTCCCTGTGACAGCATCCTCAAGCAAAACACAGCTTCCTTTCATCTCCTTTTAGCCTTGGGTTCACATTTCCTTGCAACTCACTGATGCGACTGCTTCTTTTAACACATGTGCACTGCTTATTGTTCAGATAGTAAATAATCGATGGCAAACTAGCTCCAGTATTCAGAACAACATGGCTTTCATCCCACATTAGAGCTTGTTTGAGACAGCCCCTACCTTGGAGTTTCTGGTTCCTTACAGATTGAAACAAAGCCAGCCAGCACATATATGATGGGACTTCAAAAAGTTCATGGAAAAAAAAAAGTTGAATTAAATCATGTGTAGTGCAAAGAATATTTGAAATCCATGCATATGAGGGGTCTTCTCAAAGTTCACGAAAAATGTCTGTTATAAAAAAGTCTATATATGGGAGCCGGTGTTGTGCTGTAGTAGGTTAAGCATCTGCCTGTGTTGCCGGCCTCCTTTATGGGCACTGGTTCAAGTCACGGCTGCTCCACTTCCATTATAGCTCCCTGCTGATGGCCTAGAAAAGCAGTAGATGGCTCAAGTGCTTGGGCCCCTGTACCTGTGTGGGAGACCCAGAGGAAGCTCCTGGCTCCTGGCTTTGGATTGGTCCAGCTCCAGCTGTAGGAGCCATTTGGGGAGTGAACCAGTGGATGGAAGACCTCTCTCCCTGTCTCTCCCTCTCTCTGTAAGGATGCCTCCCAAGTAAATAAATAAATCTTAAAAAAAAAAAAAAAAAACCTTGGTATGCATTTCAAAATTCACTTGAAGTAAAATTAACATCTTCTGATCCCATGTTCCTACAAACTCTTTAAAGACCCTCATGCTTAAACAAGGGTGTAAGGTGAATGAGAGAGATTTGAGATCAGCAAGGATAGAATAGACAAAGTGTTGCTGCCGTGAGGAACAATGCAAAAATCTCAGTGACAGAAAACAACAAAGGTGGGGCTGGTCTTGTGCCACACTAGGTTAAGCTGTGCAATGCTGGCATTTCATATCAGAGCACCGCTTTGAGTCCCAGCTGCTCCACTTACGATCCAGCTTTATGTTGATGGCCAAGTACTTGGGCCCCTGCCACCCACATAGGAGACCTGGATGGAGTTCCTGGCTCTTGGCTTTGGCTTGGCCTGGTTCCGGCTGTTGTGGTCATTTGGTGAGTGAACAAGAGGATGGAAGATTTCTTTCTCTGTCTCTGTCTGTCTGTCTGTCTGTCTCTCTCTCTCTCTCTCTCTTACTCCGTCACTCTGCCTTTCAAGTAAATACAATAAATTTTTAAAAAAGAGAGAAAAAACAAAATCTCTGCTGTGTGTGGCCCTGAGAAGCTCTATCATGTTGCTGTCCCAAGGGCCTGATCAGGCCCTTGCATTGTAGCTGAAGTGCAGATATAACCTAGGTCACCTGTACTCACAACTCAATGGATAGAATCAATCTCATGCCCTCTTCCATATGAGGAACCAGGAAGTGCAACCCTGCCACATGCCAGGTAGCAGAATGGAAAGATCTGGCAAATAGCATCAATGACTAACACAGAAGGTGACTGGAGGTTATCATCCTTGTTGAAATATCTTATTCTAGAATAAGGCTCCAAATGGGGTAGAACATGTAGCCTCAACTCTGAATTTTTGCCAAAAATTGAGTATCTCACCTGCCCAGATAAGCATGCTGAGAACCCAGTTTCTGTCCTTGAATGATAAAAGTACAGTTTCTCATAAAATTTCAAGGAAAAGCCAGATTCTTCATGTCCCTAACTAACAGTTGTAGTAAGGTGTGAAGAGGTACAAACCCAATTGGCTTTAAGTCATCTCTTCTGTGGTGGGTGATTGGCAAAGTTGTTAGGATGCCCACATGCCACACCGGAGTACCTGGATTCAAGCCCTGGCTCCATTCCCAATTCCAGTTTCCTACTGAGGCATACCCTAAGGGACAGCAGGTGATGGTTCAAGTGGTTGGGTCTCTGCCACCCATGTGGGAGACCCGAATTGTGTTTCTGGCTCCTGGTTTCAGCCTGGCTCAGCCCTGAGTGTTGGGGGTATTTGAGAAGTGAACCAAAAAATGGCAATTTCTCTCTTTTTCTCTCTCTCTCCCTCTCTTCTCCCTCTCTCTTTCTCTCCCTCTCTCATCTCCCCTAGCTGTGTGTGTATGCCTGGCTTCCAAATAACTAATTAAAAAGCAATCAATCATCAATCAATCAGTCATCTCTTCTTGGGTGTGGAAACAGAGCAAGAGAGACTCCTGTCTTTGGTAAGGAACACTTCTTGCCTGGCTGGTCTTGAAGATTGAACTGAAAACTTGGCAGGCCAAATAATATCAAGGTGTGAGTGGAGGAACGAGGGCTTTTGCACTGTGGAACTTTAAAAGTTCTTCTGAAACCCCAGAGTGCTTCAAACAAGGCATCCCCTGACAGAGGCAGCTATTTCTGCCCAGGAGAGGGAAAATTAACATTTTTCATAATAATGGGTTTCACCCTCGTGGTACAGATGAAGCCTACTGCGATTGTTTTCCAGCTCCTCTGGGCTTGCCTAACTCTCTCAAAATCACAGGAGAGGGAGGGAGCCAGGGGGGAGTCACCATTGCACTTGAAGCCACAGCTACCAGCCTGGGTTTTTGTGTGCTCACACTGGAAATGCTGTGGCATTGCTCTCGTATGTAGCTTTCTGCCCACTTGTTCATCTCAGGATTTAAAGCCCCTGCAATGCTTGCGTGACTAGAATGCAGAAGGAGACACTAGGATCTCAAACAGTGCCAACCAGGACTGTCATTTTGAACAAAGATGTTGGAAAATCACGACAACACTAACTATAGCCAAGCACTGGCTTTACTTTTGACTCAGCAGTTCCACGTCTAGGCATATGCACAATAGCACTGAGTACATGCGCTCAGCAAAGGACGTGTGTAAGAATGTTCATAGCAACAGTAGGCATAAGAGCTCCAAACGAGAAATAATGCATGTAAGGTCAACAGTTGGATACGCTGTGGTTTATTAATATAATGCAATGTTACACAGTAATGCAAATACTGAATTTTCAGGTGTAATATATAGAATGAAATAAGCCAAGCAAACAGAAGTGTACCTATGGTATGATTCTACCTCATAATGTGGGAAAAAGGCAGAAGTCACCCGTGGGAAGGAGGTAGTGGATGAGTCATCCTGTGGGCCAAGGAAGGGGCCGGCAGGAGACTTGGTGTTGCCACGATGTTTTCCGACCTCATCCAGGTGCAGTTCACTGCATATACTTTATATTTCAATTGAAAAATGAAAGGAGGGGCAGGTGTTTGGCCTAGTGTTTAAGATGCCAGTGAGGACTCCTGTGTCCACTCTCCGAGTGCCTGAGTTCAACTCCCAGCTCCAGCTCGCAACTTTAGCTTCCTGTTAATGCAGACCCTCAGAGGTAGCAGTGATGGCTCAAGGAGTGGGGACCTTGACACCCACATGGAAACCAAGATTGAGTTTCTGACTCCGGGTTTTGGCACCTGGCCTGGGCCCATTGTAGTCATTTGGGAAATAAGTCAATGGATGGGACTGCTCTCTCTCTCTTTCTCTCTCCTCCCCCCACCAAATATTTTAAAATAAAACTGGAATAGTTTATGTTGGTTTCCCTAAAGAATCTTTTAATATGAGCAAAGCAGGCAGATGTGTGTGTGAGTGTGTGTGTATGTGTGGTTCTCTTTAAAAATCGTTTTACAATTTTTATTTATTTGATAAGGCAAAATGACAGATAGAAGGGAAGAGAGAGAGAGAGAGAATTCTTCCATCTCCTGGTTCACTCCCCAAATGTCCACAATGACTGGGGCATGTCTAGGCCAAAGTCAGGAGTCTGGAACTCCATCCTGGTCTCCCATGTGTGTGGCAAGAGCCAAAGCACTTGGGCCACCTCCTGCTGCTTTCCCAGGCACATAAGCAAGCAACTGGCTCAGAAGCAGAGCAGCTGGGACATATGGACACTCCAATATGGGGTACCAGTGTCTCAGGCAGCAGCTTAACCTGCTGCACCACAACGCCTGCTGTTGTACAGGCAGCTGTTAATTAGTCATGTGACCTGGAGGCTTAGTAATTTAACCAATAAGTTACTTATTCAATTTCCTTAACTGAAAAATAACAACAATAATACCTGCTCATGGATGCATGATGTAAGTAAAAGAATAAGATATTCATGTATGTATTTATGGGTGTCTACACACACATACAGACAGATGAAATGGACTGGCTGCCCATTCATTCCATTCACTCATACGTACAACAAATATGTTTGGCGCATCTACTATTGTGCTGATTCATGAGCTCCCTGGAGAGTGGTTACAAAGAGAGATGGGGTTTCCATCCTCAACATGTTTATACTCTAGTTGAGAAAAAACAAGTGATAAAGCAAGTGGAAAACTAGATAAGACATTTTTAGTTAGGGAAGGACTGGTGAGTAGGAGGCTGGCAGGTGAGGGGTGGAGTTAATTTGGGTGATGGATGGAATTAGAGGTAACCTGTTGCCGAAGATTGCACAGGGCTGAGACTGGAGAGCTGAGAAGGAGCCTGGCCTGGGAAAGACTGGAAGAGTGCTCTAGGCAAGGGGAACAGCAAGTGCAGAATCATGAGATGAGGAGAAGGCAGGATGCGTGTGGGTCAGACACAGGACCAGAGGGGAAGAGAATGGAATCCCAGGAGGCTGCAGAAGTAGGCAGGGCAAATGCACGTATTGCCTTATGGACCAAGGGAAGAGCTTTGATTTTATTCCAAGTCCACCTGGAAGCAATCGAATGGTTTTTAAGATCTTATTTAGTGCCTTAAATATATCACCATGCCTCAATAAGTTGCTTTAAATATATTATCTCTGTTACAGGTTAGATGTTTATGCCCTTAAACTGGGGGAACTGGAACTCTTTGCGGGGAGCTGAGTTTATTTGTAAAACAATTGTCAGTAACCGGAAATAGAGAAAGTAGATGTGTTACCAGGGCAGCTGGGTAGGACTCAGGGAACAGAGAGACCTGGAACCTGGTGAGAAAGTGGCAGGTGACCAGTGGAAAATATATGCAAAGATACTTCAAGAAGTTCAGGGACAAAAGGCATTAAAAAATGGCGCATATTTTCCATAAACTTTTTGAGGACCCCTTGTGGTGTGACACGATTCGAAGTTTCAAGAATAAAGAAGACTAGTGTTTATCATTAAAAGTGACTTACAGTGATAGAGATAGCTTCTTTCCAGTCAGCAAAGTGCACCACTGTCATGATTGCCTTCAAAGTCTGGAAGCTGGTGGAACTGAAGAGACTGGAGTTATTACAGCGATGATGTCATCTAGATCAGAACAAGAGGCAGAAGGTAAAGCAGCCATGAGATTGTGAGGCTCCAGTACCCCCCAGAAATTGTGATTGAGTTTTTATCCTGGGATAAAGCATGGGAAGGAAGATAGAGCAACATAATACCAACTTCAAGGGTCAAAAACGCAAGCAGCTGGGGCCAGCTTTGTGGTTAAGGCCCTGCCTGTGATGTCGGTATTCCATCCATGCCATTTAGAGGCCCAGCTGCTCCACTTCCATCCAGCTCACTGCTAATGCACCCAGGAAAGCAGCAGAGGATGCTCCAAATACTTGGGCCCCTGCCACCCTCGTGGGAGACCCAGATGAAGCTCTTGGCTCCTGGCTTCAGCCTGGTCCAGCCCTGGCCACTGTGGCCATCCGGGGAGTGAACCAGGGGATGGAAGACCTTTCTCTCTCTCTCTGTCTCTCACTCTCTGTCTGTAATTCTGTCTTTCAAATAAATAAATGAAACTTAAACAAGCAAAAAACAAATAGTAGTTGGACTGTCCTACCAGGCAATTTCTCAGTGTACAGGGGAACACAGCTTGTCCTAGGCACCCAGGGGATCACAGACTGATTCTAGAGTTCTCTGCCCAATATCAGAATTCTCGGGGAGCATGGTGAACAGCTAACCCATGCTCCAGACCAGGCTGAGGCCTCTGCAGTGGAGAGGCAAAGGCAGAGGCTGGATGGATGTGTGTCCCTGAGTCAACCTTTCTCCTCCAGAGGGCTATGGACACCCAGAGGGCTGCCGGCTTTCTGAGCTTCCTTATTCCTGCTCCCAAAGCTGCCACCTCCTTCTGTTTATACAGGCTTTTCGACAGGCAGGATACAGTGCACTCAAAAGTATACAACCGAATGCTTTCATTTTGCATTTACAAAATGTACATAAGGGTATAATCATGTTATACTTATCCAAAAGTATAATCATCTTTTCCTGCCCAGAGATCCTATCTGGTTTACCCTAATGAAGGATTCTGTGGTCTGGCACTTCCCATGTCCACTTAGAGGTGGTAGTTAGAGGCCAGATTCTGGAGCGAGGCTGCTGGGGCTCTGGTTCCATTTTGCCTCTTACCAGCTGAGTGGCCTTGCTTTTCTTATCTGAGACATGGGAATAATTATAAAGATAGCTCATAGGGTTTTTGAAAAGATTAAATAAGAATATTTGTTCACATATAAATACCTCCTGGGGCTGGCACCGTGGTGTAGAGGGTAAAGTCACTGCCTGTGGTGCTAGCATCCCATATGGGCACTGGTTCAAGTCCCGGCTGCTCCACTTCAGATCCAGCTCTCTGCTATGGCGTGGGAGAGCACTAGAAGATGGCCCAAGTCCTTGGGCCCCTGAACCCACATGGGAGACCTGGAAGAAGTTCTTGGCTCCTGGCTTCGGATCAGCACAGATCCGGCCATTGCGGCCAACTGGGGTGTGAACCAGCAGATGGAAGACCTCTCTCTCTCTCTCTCTCTCTCTCTCTGCCTCTCCTCTGTCTGTAACTCTTTCAAATAAATAAATAAATCTTTAAAAAAAAAAACTTCTAAGCGATATTATGTGTGGAGATTTTGAAAAGTTCAGATAAAGAAGTTCACAGCAAATTTTTTTTAAAAAAGATTATTTTGGCACAAAAGCATTGAAATCCATGCATATGCAGGGTCTAAAAAAAGTACATAGAAAATGCATACTATGAAAGAATTTTCCAATTTCTCAAAAAAATCTTTGCACCAAAATAAACTTTTCTTTCAATTCCATTTATCTGAAAGGCAGAGAAATGAAGAAAAAGACGGAGACAGGCAGTGAGAGGTCTTCCACCTGCTGGTTTACTCTGCAAATGCACGTAAAAGAAAAGCATGGACCAGGCTGACGTCAGAATCCTGGAATTCTATTTGGGGCTCCCATGTGGGGTGCAGGACCCGGATACTGGAGCCATCACCTGCAGCCTCCCAGGTTGGGAATTAGTAGGAAGCTGGATTGGGACTTGGAGCTGGGAATCAAACCTAAGCATGCCCAAGTGGGTTGTGGTTGTACCAAGTGGTGTTGTAACCACAGCACCAAACACCCATCCCAATGCTATCTTTTAATTTAGTTTTCCACAAACGTTTTGAAGTCCCCTTCTAGATGTTGTACACACATCACTTAGAATAGAAGTTTGCCTGGGTAAATCCTTTGTAAGTCTATACAGTCAATTATCATTATTTATAGACTGAGTACTGACAACTCCAATAGAGAGCTAATGATAATCAGTTTTGGGGGGCTAGAATTTTGTGAACAACCTCTTCGGCCTTGTGTTCAGTTTTAGGGTGTGGGTATGGAGATGTGCTGTGGAAAGAGGAACCTTAGTCTTTGCTCTCATAACACCCAACAAAGGCACCTGCCAGAGAAGAGGACAGTCACTAAAGGAAGCTTGCCTGGTAGCCACTGCTGAGGCTGCAGAAAAGACATTCCAAGTCACCGAATAGGTCAAAGCCCATAAAAAGGAAATCCAACCAGCTCACTGCCACACTGAAGCCAGAAGGAAGAGGAAAAGAAGTCAGCCACGCAGAAGGGGTTGTGGGCTGGAATAGAGGGCCTGTGTGAGAGTGAGGTGCAAACACTGCATCTTATTGAGCGAGTTTAGTAGGCTCTGGGGGCCCCCGAATTGGGGTTAGAACACATTTTTAAAAGGCCGAGAAAATGAAACTCTGATAGACTGTGTAGAGGGGATTATTCCCTGCTTCAAGTTTTATTTGAAAGAACTGAAAGACAGGGTCCAGAATCCTGGGGCTGGAGCTGGTGAAAAAATAATCAAACAAAATATTTATTTTCACTCATTTCAAGGGACGTCCTTGACTCTGAGGCTGGGCATGCTGGGAACAGGGAAGAGAGAGGGGCTGATGGTGAGAGAAGGTTCTTGATGCCTCAGTGTGTACCCCTCAGGGACATCTCCTCCTTGAGGGAAAAAGAGGGTCATTGGCCCCTGTCTATTAAGGAAGGCCACACCCTCATCCTCGCCCTGTGGGTAGGAAAAGTTTCTGGGAACAGGGGCGGGCATTCCCACGTCCATCCAGGAGAGAGGACGCTCATGCTGCTGATTATGAAAACCCAGTGATCTCAAGGCCATGGGCCAGAGAAAGGTCTATGTGTCTGCATTGAGGAGCCTACAGGGTCTGGAGGATACCTTAAAGCACAAGCCTCGGTCACAGGACCTCTGTGGGGTCACCCTGTGAGTGAGCCCAAGCTGAAGAGGAGCTGCATCTGGTAAGCCAGTTAGCTAGTCTGTGGTTTTTCTCCAGGTTGATTCCTTCTCACAGCACCCAAGTGGACATGGCTGTGACCCCTCCCAGACTCACCACCTGTGCCAGCCTCAAGGCTGTGTGAGCTGTGCACTATTGTCATTGTCTTGAAATTCTTAGTGATGTTTAACGTGGGGCCCTTTATTTTAGGTAGCAAGTCCTGTCTTCCACTTAGGGACCAGGCATCTATTCCCCCAGCTGTGGGGAGAGTTGGCTGCTCATAGTCGAGGCCTTGCCCTTGTCTGGGATGAACTGCCTTGCCCGTGATTTAACCTTCTCCCCAGGGGCAATGCAATGCAGGGTAGACCCCCACAGGAGCAATCCTTGCCTGGAGACGCCCGTGTATTAATTAGGCTGAGCCCTATCTGCATCATAGGCCCACCTCTCTCTGCCCAGTTCTGCTTTCTCCACGCCCTTCCAGGAGCTGTTCACTAGAGAAGTCCCTGAGAAACCTGTATGCAAATCAGACTCTGTCTACAAGGGAACCCAAAGCCATCAAGCTGCTTCTGGGACAGAATCATGGGCCCACAAAGGGACCGGGAAGCCAGCAGGGTGGTGGTAGGGATAATCAGTGGAGGGCCTCCCAGAGCAAGGTAGAGAGTTGGGGTCACAGAGGTTAATGAATTTGCCCCTTAAGGCCACACAGATGGTAAGAGTTTGAGCCAAGATTCAAATCTAGGTTTCCTGACCCCTAATTAGATCCCTTTACAATAAACTAGGAGAAGGTGTTGCACTTCTTAACCCCACAGGGAGCCTGGAAGTACCTATTTAGCACAGCGTGCAAAGGAGCTATAAGCCTGCTCTCCCTCTTTGAAATTCCAAAGTACTTTGTTGGCAGCTGGCTGCTGGCTCTTTGTATATTACCCCTCCAACAACCTAGAAAGTATTCTGAAGTTTCAGATAGAATCCAGTAATTTCCTCACCCACAGTTTATAAGACACTTGACATTCCTCCAGGCATCTCCGAGATCCTTCCAGGAGCCTCACCTGAGAGCTTGCCAAAAATGGACACTCTCAGGCCCCACCCCAGGCCAACAGTCAAGCCCTGGCAGTGGGTGGTGTTTCAGCAAGGTAGCCTCGCTACCCAGTTCCTTCTTGTCTTCCAGCAGCCCCCAGACCTTGCCCTGATGCCCCCTGGATTCCCAGAGCAGGTGCCACTTCCACACAGTGCCTGGTCCATCTCCATCAGCTTGGGCTGACCTCGACTTGGTACTCCCAGAGGCAGCTTCACCTTTGATCTTCTCTGAGGTCAAAGCTTTAACAAAACAGCCTCTGGGAGACAATGCTGTAGCACAGCAGGTAAAGCTGCCACCTGCAGTGCTGGAATCCCACAGGGGCACCTGTTCGAGTTCCAGCTGCTCCACTCCCGATCCAGCTCTCTGCTGTGGCCTGGGAAGGCAGTAGAAGATGGGCCAAGTGCTCGGGCCCCTGCACCCGCGTGGGAGACCCAGAAGAAGCTCCTGGCTCCTGGCTTTGGATTGGCACAGCTCCAGCCATTGTGTCCAATTGGGTAGTAAACCATCAGATGGAAGACCTCTCTCTCTCTCTCTCTCTCTCTCTCTGACTCTGCCTCTCCTCTGTGTAACTCTGACTTTCAAATAAATAAATAAATCTTAATATAAAAAACAGCCTCCGGAACTCCCTGGCACCTGCTGAACTGTAGAACGTGAGAATATCCACATCCAGGAGGTCCAGGTAACGTCCTCTGAACAGGAAGACTTACCAACAAGCCTTGGGAATCAGCCTGGGCAGCCCTGGCCAGAGTGCGGTGGAGAAACTGCAGACCTATGGAAGCCCCTGGTCCTTTACTCCCCTCTTTGTCTGCTTCTGAACCCCTTCATTCCTCTCCACATGCCTTTGCTTTGGTTTCCTGTGCTCTCATCCTCTCTCTGGAGTTAGAGGGATCCCCCCTCTCCAGGGCCTCTTCTCTTCAAGAGAAAAGCAACAAAGCTTCCCCGCTCGCTCGTCCTAACTTTCCTTTGCCAGATAAAGAGCTATGAAGCTCATTTGTGCTAGGTAGCTCAGGACAGTGAGAGCTTAGGTAGGTCCCTTGTAGGAGACTTTGTTTCGGTCCAGGCCTTCCGTCTTTTATTTGAGACCCTAGGTGGGTCTGGTCCTTTGAGGTCCGCATGAATGCAGTGCTCTTCTGTGTTTCCATTAGGAGGCAGCACAGCATAGAGAGAAAGACTTCCTGGTCCACGTCCTCACTGCCAGGATTTGAACCCTGGCTCCACCTCCTGGAAACCTGGATACATCCCTTCATCTCTTTGTAGCTCAGCTTCCTCATCTATGAAATGGACAAAGAGATGGTATTTGCTCAAAGCAGTACTTTCTACAAGAAATGGAGCGCTCCGTGAACATAGGGTTTTGTTACTGTTTTGTGCCTGAGCAGACTGTGGGTCAGGAGGAACCTGTTGTGACTGCAAAAACTCTGAAATTACTTTGAAAACTTCCCCTCTTCAAGACCGTGCAGAAACAGTAGCAAAGCAAAGGAGAGCTCTACGTTTTGTGCACTGAGTGCCTGGCTTCAGCAGGGTGTGTCTTGTTGCTGCCTTCCAGGTCCAGCCCAGCCCCACTGCCCCCGTCAGTCCCTGAGGGCAGCTTTCTTCCTGCCTCCCCCTGCTCTGCACATGTCTTTCCCACAGCTCCGCTGGGATGCAGAGAGTGACACAGGGCGTCAGTTGAGAAATGAGTGGTTAGCTGTGATGACAACCCAAACCACAGTGCTGTCAAGAAGCCCTCGCCAGAGGGGCCCTGGGAGCAGGAGGCAGCCCCACAGCCTCCCTCTAATTTGTACCACACCAGGGAAGGGCAGCGCGGCTCCCACATGAGTGAGATCTCTTCTGGTCACACACCACACGGCCCACTGACAGAATTCACTTGGGAGATCAACTCCAGAAAATGTCTCCGAGGGAAATGAGGGATGGTAGCCGGTTGGATTGCTTAAGAATCCAGCTCCATGTCTTGCAGATCAAAACCTAGTGCTAGAAGTAGTGCCTACGTTCTAGTCCCCAGAATTACCATAATGTCTACTCTGCTCTGGCCAGAGAAATACTGAGGCTGAGAGGCTATTTAAGAGCAAGATGGCTAACATTTATTTAACCTGTTTGGCTGGAGTGAAGTGCCAGTTACTACGCTAAAATTGCCTAAGCAACTTCTGCTGATATGCCAGTTCTTATGCATTGCATTGCATTGTCTCTGTTTACAGTTGAGGGAATGGCTGCCACAGAGGTTACATAACTTGTCCCAAAATCTGATACTTCCTGGCAGACAGGGACTTGAGGCCCCCCACCCCCCACCCAAATCAGGTTCTCAACATTTCACTATCTTACCTTTTAAAAGCTGGCATTCTGGGCCTCAAATATTTTGTCTTAAGGTTAAACAGAGATTACGCTCCTTCATATTCCATAATACCTTGTTTAAGTCACCATTTTTGGGGCTGACACTGTGGCATAGTAGGTTAAGCCTCCGCCTACAGTGCTGGCATCCCTTATGGGTGCCAGTTCATGTCCTGGCTGCTCCAAGTCCAATCCAGCTCCCTGCTAATGGCTTGGGAAAATAACAGAAGATGGTCCAAGTGCTTGGATCCCTGCACCCACATGGAAGACCTGAAAGAAACTCCTGGCTCCTGCCTTTGACTGGCCAGCTCCAGCCGTTATGGCCAATTTGGGAGTGAAATAGCAGATGGAAGATATCTCTCTCTCTCTCTCTCTGTAACTCTACTTTTAAAACAAAGAAATAAATCTTAACAAAAAGAATGGTGATTTTTTTTCTTTGAGAGGCAGAGTTACGGAGAGGAGAGAGAGAGAGCAGCTTTACCCACTATGCCACAGCACCATGCACCAGTCCCAAAATGACCATTCTGAATGCAGTTTTCTGATTACTTGGTTATATCTTTGACTTCTGATCCCAGCTGGAGCTGCCTGAAGGCAGGGACCAGATTGCTTTAACAAGCTTACATTTCCAAAGCATGGAACAATATGTTGCACTTAATAGATACTAATGAATGAGGGAGTGAGAGAATGGAAGACTTCCCTACCGCTAAGCTGGTGATTTGTCCAGTATTCTATACAGGCCTATGTCCTCTAGTTGCCCTTAAATGGTTTTTCTCTTGGGCTTTAAAAAAAATTGAACTCTGATATGTAGTTCCTCTTGATGCTTAGAGCTAATAAAAATAATTTTCTTGGGTTTGTCACTGTGTTGTAGAGGGTAAAGCTGCTGCCTGCAGTGCTGGCATCCCATATGGGCACAGGTTTGAGTCCTGGCTGCTGTGCTTCCAATCCAGCTCTCTGCTGTGGGAAAACAGTGGAAGATGGCCCAACTGCTTGGGCCTCTGCACCCTTGTGGGAGACACAGAAGAAGCTCCAGGCACCTGGCTTTGGATTGGTGCAGCTCTGGCCATTGTGGCCATTTGGGGAGTGAACCAGCAGATGGAGGACCTCTCTCTCTCTCTCTCTCTCTCTCTCTTTCTCTGCCTCTACCTCTCTAATTCTGCTTTTCAAATAAATAGATAAATATTTTAAAAAATCATTTTCTCAGTACTTCACATGGCACTGACCAAGTTTACAAAACCAACCAAAAGCATCCCAGTTTCCTTCCTATTTCCAAGATACATGCAACTCTCTCAGAGTGCAATCGGTAGACTCCCCTACCCCGAAATTATGGTAGCTCTCCTGCTATTTGAAAATTTGAGCAAGGTTTTGTCCTCTTAAATGACTTTAAGACAGACATGTAAGTCCAGGACTGACATCTCCCAGTGATTTATGCAATTAGAAGTGAGTGTCTCAGAGCAACCTCTCCATATTCCTGTAATACCCTGAATGAATGAGGTTTGGGTGCTGCTTCTAAGTGTTATGGAAAGTGCTTAGTCTGTTGGGTTTCCCTCTCTGCATCTTGTCTTTTTCTGAAAATTTTCATACCATTTTCTTCATACAATTTAGTTAATTTTGTGTTGTGCTTTTAAATTAACATTGAAGTATACGCATTTTCTCCCGTATTATAAATGTCAGTTGCTTCCATTTTGTGGCTCCTATTATTTCCAACCGAATGTATCTTAACTGACTTAGCCCTTTCCCCCGTGGTAGGGCATTTATATTGTATCCAACATTACAGCCTTACACAATAGCAATGTGATAAATAACTCCAAAGAGGGAGCTCTCCCCGAGCACTCTCCTTGCACTGTTTCCTTAGGGTCAGTTCCCAGCAGCCTGCCATTTATTCTTGATAACTGGATTTGTGAGCGAGAGATGAGCTCACCAGGGGACAGAGAGCAAGAGAAGAAAGTTAACTCGCTAGTCACTGAAGATGTTGAAAACCATTGTCCAATGTGAATATGTGCCCTATGCCAAGGGGGAAGGGGAACTTTTCACTTTATTTTAATCTTTATTTTCTAGTATTTTTTTTTACTTAAAAGCAATACTCTCATTATAAAAATGAGGCAATGTTAAGTATGCATAAGGGAAAAGTTAATAACTTCCTTCTACCACAACCCTCATATTCTCAACCCATTTTGATGACAGACTTCAACAGCTGGGTATGCATCCTTCCAATTATTTCTCTATGCTCATATAAATACACTTGTGCTTTTCAAATGATTTGTTTTTATACAAAGGTCATATATTATCCTCTAAATAACCTTATCTTTTTTGCATTAACAATATACCATGGAAATCAGTTGAAGTTCATAATTAAAACGCTAGCTCATTCTTTATAAGAACTGCATACTATTCCACAGAGGAGACATACCACACTTTATCCAGCCATTTCTGAATCCATGGAAATCCAAGTTGTGTCCAACTTGGATTGCTACTGAGGCTATCAGAAAAATAAACATTTTGGTAAATTGTCTTTAATTACTGCTAGAATCTCTTCCTCCTTATCCTTCATGGCAACTCCCTGTTACTTACACGAGGGGTATGGGGTGTATGCATCTTCTTACCCGGGCATGCTGATGTCCCAGTCTGAAGACTCTCTCAGGATGCAAACGTCAATGCATCCTTCATTGAATTCCCAAGGAATTTGACATTGACTTTTTCCATCGAAACTCGGGCCTCATTTTGGTTCCAACAAACATGTAGTGAGTATCCACTGTGGCCCTCTAGCAGGTACAAGTGCAACCCAGAGATTTATAAAGAAACAGAGGAAAGAGAAATTGAAGCAATAAGAAAACCAGTCTCTCTGAGACAAGGAGGCTATCCAGTAAACTATGTAACTTCATTGCAAGAGACTGATGAATACTTACAGGTATAAAACACTCAGGTACAAGACAGTGTCCTGGGTGGTGGCATCCTCGGGGAAACCTGTACTCTATCAGAAGAGAAAGACCTTTACGATGAGGGAGAGATGAGAAATACCACCCTGAGTCTGAAAGTGGCGAGCTTCAGGCTTCCCTTAGAATGTCCAGTGCAATGTTTAAAATTATTTTAAATCTAAAGCCAGAGAGTCCTATACATTTTTTAAATGTATATATTAAGGTAAAAATAACAGTTAAAATTCAAGCTGTCAGAACCTGAGTTCACCTCTGTGACCCATCGGTCCATGTATTCTTTCATTCAGTAAACACCAACCTTTGGTGAGGTGTTGTGGGTGAAACAGAAAATGAGCCCACATTCCCACGCCAACGGGAAGCATGATGGAGTGAAGTGGACAGTGAGCCAGACGTCCCAGAGAGCCCTGAGAAGCAGAAAATCAGTGAAGAGGGTCAGCATGGTGGTGCTTCCTGGGACACCCGCATCCCATGTTGCAGTGCTGGTTTGAGTCCCGTATGCTCTGCTTCTGATCCAGCTCCCTGTTAATGTGCCTGAGACAGCAGCAGGTGATGGCTCAAGTGCTTGAGTTTCAGCCACCCACTTGGGAGATCCAGGTGGAGTTCCTGGCTCCTGGCTTCAGCCTGACCCAGCCAGACCCCGGCCGTTGTGACTATTAAGGGGAATGAGGCAGTAGACAGAACGTATCTTTCTGTCTCTCTGTTTCACTCTGCCTTTGGGATAAATAAACAAATAAAACAATGTTAACACTATAAGAAAGGGAGATCAAAGGATCACAATCAGAGATAAATTAAAATTGAAAAATAAGAGAAAGTCAAAAAAGAGGGTAATGTGATGGAGAGGGACGGGGTGGGGGTGGGAGGAGGCAGCCTCCAGCCGTGTTTCCGTTGGTAGCTGAGTGAATAGAGGTGCCAACTCTCTCACTCTCTCTCTCTCTCTCTCTCTCTCCCTCTCTCTCTCTCTCCCCCCGCTCTGCAGGGAGGGCCTCTGAAACAGAGGAAAAAGATGTGGAGTGCACAGCCCAGAGTGGAACCAGGGTGAGGGCTGGAATGTGGAGAAGGAAGAGGAGGACACCAAGGGTAGGATGGGAGAGAAGAGTCTCCTTGTACGTGAACCATGGTGGGAACCCCTGGGAGGCTTCTGAGCAGGGGGTGGCATAACGCAATTAAAAGTCTTCAGTGGGGGCCAGCGCAGCAGCGTAGTGGGTAAAGCTGTCGCCTGCAGTGCCAGCATCCCATACGGGCGCTGGTTTGAGTCCCAGCTGCTCCACTTCAGTTACAGCTCTCTGCTATGGCCTGGGAAAACAGTAGAAGATGGCCCAAGTCCTTGGGCCCCTGCACCCACATGGGAGGCCCGGAGGAAGCTCCTAGCTCCTGGCTTCAGATCAACACAGCTCCAGCTGTTGCAGCCAATTGGGGAGTGAACCAGCAGATGGAAGACCTCTCTCTCCCTCTCCCTCCCTCTCTCTCTCTCTCTCTCTCTCTTTCTCTCTTTCTTTGCCTCTCCTTCTCTCTCTGTGTAAACTCTTTCAAATAAATCAATCAATCATAAAAAAGAGACTATTAAGAAACTCAAACCAGTCACTCCCCCCCAAAAAAAGTCTTCGGGGGCTGGTGTTGTGGTGCAGCAGGTAAAGCTGGTGCCTGCAGTGCCTGCATCCCATCGGGGCACCGGCTCTAGACCCGGCTGCTCCACTTCCGATCCAGCTCTCTGCTATGGCCTGGGAAAGCAGTGGGGGATGGCCCAAGTCCTTGGGCCCCTGCGCCCACATGGGAGACCTGGAAGAAGCTCCTGGCTCCTGGTTTCGGATTGACACAGCTCCTGCTGTTGCGGCCATCTGGGGAGTGAACCAGCAGATGGAAGACCACTCTCTCACTGCCTCTGCATCTCTGTCGCTCTGCCTTTCAAATAAATAAATACATCTTTTTAAAAAAGAAAAGGAATTAAGTCTTCAAAGGAGGCAGAGCAAGCAGTTGGGCAGCTCCAGCTGTGGACCAGGTAGGAGATGATGCCACCCTCAGCCTGGGGAGTGGCAGGCAGCTGGGGATTGCTGGACCTTGCACAGAGCAATTCTGACTAAATCAGATGTGAAAACTCCCACCATTTCCTCTTGGTGACTTCAGCTCTGAAAGCCCCAGTTTCTGGGCCTGTTTAAATGGAGATCATAAGACCAGCTTCCTGGGGTGCTTGGGAGGACTGGTCTGTGGGCCGTTCCCCGAAGCCCAGCACAAGGCCTGGCCTGTGGCACGTGGCTCTGGGAAACAGCCCTTCCCTTTATCCCGAATGGAAATAGCCAGAAGTTCAGGGTCATTGCCACAGACTGGTAGACAGCTGAACACTTTGGTGGGTTAAAGTAAGATGGAAACAGGAGAAGAAAAAACAATGAAAAAAAAATGGGAAAAGTCTTCTATTCACATGGACTAGCTGAAGAAGGTTTAGTGAGACAAACACAAAGGAGGGTTTTGACTCCTGTCTATCCAATCACAACAAGTTTTATAAAGAGCCATGCACACAACCAGCAAACTTAGAGATTCCCCTTTCAAAGAGCTGAGAGATAGCTGACAAAATGAGGCTTTGTGGCTTTTTTTTTTTTTTAATCCTCAAATGGTCTGTGAGTGGGAGAAACCCTTTATGTCTCTGGTAAACTTGAGCCCTACTGCAGGTGTTGGAGTTTATCACATAGAGGAAATGACTTTTTTTACACCTAATTTAATCTGAAGCTATTCACAGTTTAAAATGTTTAGTAACGGTGACCTTTTTAATGAGTAACACATTGCAGGTGGTCCTGCTGTAGCCCACGGTTAATGTTTGCCATCAGAGAGAGAGAAAGAGAATTAAATGACCACTCCATGGCAATTGTCTTCCTCTTGCAGGGTTCAAAGGACAGCTGGTTCTGAATGGAGCCGGAGCTGCGAATCTGTGAATGAAGGATGGGGTCCCTCTGCTCCGTGGGAGAACTGCTTCCTTTTTCTGGGGCTTTCTCAGAGCAGAGGTGCAGGCGGAACATCTCAGAAAGAACTGTTAGCCAGATCCCACTAGCGGCAGGCCTGGGCCCCGGGTGTGTTTTCTGAAGGAGAGATGGGTCTCTGATAGATCAGTGCTCCAGCATGGATCGGGAAGTGTTTTGGCTGTTGGCCGAAGGCTGCGTACCTGGGCCTTGCACAAACTTGAGGGGCCGTGGAATATTCGATTCACCTGGGAGGAGATGTGATGAGATGGTTGGGCCCCAGAAGGAAATACTGAATGCTAGGGGGCTCTAACCAGGTCTCGCATGCAGGCCAGGACTCTTGGGGATACCGTGTCCGCTGCATCCCAGCCATAGACTGCAAGGCTTCATTTTGGTTCTGTACCAAGTTAGGTGACATGCGGGCTGCTTAGTTAGCCAAGCGACCTGGAAAAGGACCCATCACCTTTCAGGACTGGTCCGTCTTCTGCACACTCTCAAGGTCTTATTTAAGGGGACTGCAATGGCTCCTACAACAGAGCTAAATATACCCAGCGTGTGTCCGTGGCTTTCCTGACAGCATGGCAGCACCCTGTGCCAGCAAACACTGCTGTAAGTCTACCATTAGGGAAGCAGATACACGATTCAGGGTCCCCAGCAGGCAGAGTGAGCTTGCCGCTGTGCAGGGAGCTTCTTTATAGCGCAAAGCACTTCATTGTTTCAGCCTTGCCCCTCCCCTTCTGTACCTCGCCTTCCACCGTGGCTGCCGGAAGTTGTCCTCCCCAGCTCCTCGTGGATGGCAAGAAACGGCAGGATCAGGACCCAGGAAAGGAGGGGATTTGGTTCAGGGAAGCCGTGACTTGTCAGGGGCCACCACGCTCCAGCAACAGGGCTTCCTAAGGCTGCGTGATTCACATGACACCTGCTTTGTTCTGACCCTGCAGCCCCACGGATTTCACTCTGGGGTGGTCAGCATCCCCTCTGTCCTTTGTCTAGCGAGGCCGACTTCTGACTCTCCAGGCTCATTCTGCTGTGGCGTCTTCCGGGGTCGCTGGGCACATAACGGCCGTCTTACTACTTACATGGAAGGAGCGGTGTAGTAGGGACCACAGAGAAGCCCAGGTCGGCTCCTGCAGGGGCCATTTTCAGAGCTTCTGATGAGACACAAGCTGAGTCTCTGGGACCCGTGTCATCTTCAGTTCTCCCGTGACTAAGTCACTCAGTGTCACAAATCAAGCCCGGGTCCCATGTTCATTTTTGTTGTTGTTGTTGTTGTTTTGTTTTTTTTTTTTTTTTTTTTTTTTTTTTTTGGTATTTCTTCTACTCTCCTACACTTAGGCATTATGAAAAAAAATTAGATTCTAAAACTGCATTGGGTTGATGACTGCACAATTGGGAAAATCCATGAAAAATCTTTGATTGTGTGCTAAATATGGGTGGAAAAGAGTTGCCTTCCAAAATGTCATCATATTACAGACAATTGCAGATTGTGCAGATTTTTCTGTATCTTTATCGTACTGCCATAAAAGGTTTTATGGAAGAAAAAGTTAACCTGGAAAAAAAAACATTGGAAAATTTATATTTGTACTTTCTATCTTACTAAAACCATCCCTGACACACAGAGTGCCAGGCTGGGTGGCTTCCAAAGTGTCTTTCCTTTGGCCTACTGGTTACTCCACCACCTTTCAGCCATTAGGAGCACCCAGTCCATTACTATATCATTTCCATATATTTTAAAAGAATAAAAAATAAAACCACCTGTGCCAAACTACAAGGAATGTACTGTCTTCACATAGTGCCGTGAAAAATGACTTCTAGGGGCTTGCGTTAGGCCCCATGGATTTGATGTCACTGATTCCTATCTAAAAACAGGCATATGGGAAAAAAAATCTAAAAACATTTGAATTCTGTTCTCTGGCCTAGCACATTCGCACCCTGAAACTTTTTTCCTCTGCTGGAGAAGGCTTCAAGTTGCTACCTATATTAATGTGAGTACTTTATTGTCCTGGAATTACGGCTTTTGAAGTTTCCTCCTTTCTGAAACAAAAACGAGAAGGCAGGGTTGACATCAAAGAGGAGGTATTCTCCTCACTAGCAATTACGGTCGCTTAATGTCACTCCATACCCACCCTGTTGCAGGCTGCCTTTGCTTTCTGTAACATGTACTTATTTTGATCAACACCTTTCGTAAAAGTACCTAAAAGTACTCAACCACCTATAAAATTCTCACTGGATTCTTCCTGGCGGCGCTGGTTGTGAATCAAAATACTCCTTTAATAATGCATTCTGCCGTGTATGATTGGGGGTGTTTTTTTTTCTCTTAAAGAAAACATTTAATTACTATCGGAGAGTCGTAACCGTGAGCTGTGTGTTACCAGATGTGAAACCAGACACGAGGGTGAGATTTTACAATTTCAGCACAGCTGCTTACCCACCAAATCGGGTTTAGGACACCGTCGAAGGATTTAAAAACATTACATTTATATTAAAAATAGCAAGGCCTCATGTGCCGCCCAGCTGAAGGTCTTCCTGGCAAACTTGTTAAAATCAGAACGAGTCCTCTCAATCAAGGTCCAAAAACAGCCTGGACGCGCTGGCCAATGACATGCGCTGTCACTCCCTGCTCCCCCACCCCCACCCCCAGTCTCATAGAGACACATGTGTCTGGGTCTTTTGTCCGGATTCTAAATTAAACCTCTGATTCTTTTCATTTGTATATTATGTGCACAGAACAGCGGACTGTAAAGGCTTAAAATGCATCCACGGTTTGGGCAGGCTTGAAAACCTTCCCTTGCTGCACTCAGGATTGGAGACAAAGGTGCTGTTTTGCTTCTCTGCCCCCCACTCACCCCCACACACACACCCCTCCCTCCGCCCTGCACCCACCCCCCTCCCCGGCCTGCACCCCCCTCCCCCGCCCCGCATGTGAGTTTTTACAGTGTGGGAAGAAAATAGCTCTCCAAAGCTTACTTTTTCTTCCTCCCCTCACCCACCCCCAGGAGTTGTTGAATCTGCAGCTATTATTCTGGGCGAAATTGTCGCCATGCTTAGTGGAGCGTGTGGAACCGGGCAGGACAGCTGAACTAACTGGGAGAAGTCGGGGACGCGGGCCCCCGCCGCCGGCACACGCACGCGCCCGCGCCCGAGCCCCCTCGCCTCTGTTATTTTAACTAGCGTTTCCCGAGTTTCCAAAAATGTAACCGGCCGCCGGCTTTCCCATCTAAAGCTGGGGGGTGGGAAGCGGTCTTTACAGGCTGCGCGTTGGAAGCAGTGCTGGTGTTGAAAAGTTGCCTCCCAGACAAGTAACGCGTGGATCCGGCTAGCCTGTGTCCACCACCACGCCCCCTCCGCGTGGCGTGTCAGACCAGGAGATGTTCTGCAGACACCCGGTTCTCTGCTCCCTGCATCCACACATGCGCGCTCACACACCCGCAAATCCACCTCAAAATGTCCCTGGAAAATGGAGCTAAGAGGTGGTGCGGGTTGTTCTTTTGTGAAATCTGAGCATTTTTTTTTATGAACGTGTTGAATATTTCATACCTGCAAACTGGACTCTATTCTGCACCTCCGTTCTAGTTCTTCCTGAATCAGATTGAACAGCTTCCCCATTCTTTTAAAGGTGATAAAGTATTGAATCAGATGGGCTTTTAGGTGACAGTTTTTTGCTTGTTACATACAAGGCTAAAGATGAACACTGTGACTCACCCATCTTTGTAAATGAAGGTGTCAACGTATGTGAAGAATAAATTCATAGAAATGAGATTGTTGGCTCGAGTGGCATGTGCATTTTTTTTAAAAAAAGATCTACTTTATTTATTTGAAAGGCAGAGTTACAGAGAGACAGAGATAGGTAGATAGATGATAGACAAATCTTCCACTCCCCGAATGGCCACAATGGCCAAGTCTTGACCAGGCTGAAGCCAGAAGCTGGAACTCCTTCCAGGTCTCTAATGTGGGAGGCCGGGGCCCAGCAATCCTCAGCTGCTTTCCCAGACGCATTAGTAGGGAGCTGGATCAGAAAGAGAGCAGTGGGGACTTGAACCTGAGCTCATCTGGAATGCCAGAGTTACAGGGGGCAGCTTAACCTGCCAAGCCACAAAGCCAGCACGTAGGTACCTCTTCAAAAATAATTGAATCAGTGCATATGTATGTGTGTTATCGTAACTAATTTTTGGTCACTTTGGTCTGAAAGTAATAGATCCAAGTAGAGGAACCGCAACTGCCCAGTGTCCCCTAGAGTTTGAAGCTTTCTGGTCCCCATCAAAGTGAATGCAGTGTGGATGCACACGCGTGTTCACTTACTGTGTCACCCACTCCTGTGACTATGTTGGGTTTTCTTAGTGGAACGTCTTTCTCCTGGCTTCAGTCAAGGATATAGTAGGTACCTTGGCACGGTTATGATTGGCGCCGTCACAGGTTAGAAGGATTTCCTATTCTGGTGACACTTTGGCAGCCCTTGGCACCTCCTCCTGACTCCCGTGCCTTATGTGGGCTTCCTCTTGTCCCAGCCTTTCCTGTCCTCCCGATTCTTCCATGCAGTGGGCCGGACAACGCACCATGCAGCAATTTCAGGCATTGTCCCATGGACCGAAAAAATGACAAAGAATCCAGTTTTGGCAAAAGTTAGGTTCCACCCGAAAGCTGGAAAGATCAGACCAAGTTTCAGCGGGGGGAGGGGGAGGGCATGGGCTTCTGAGTGTCCTGGCTTCCCTGTGGTCCCCTGTCCATTCCGTTTTACTATCAGCGTTCGTGACAAATTCACTTACAGTTGTGCACCTTAGAGCAGGTGGTGGGTGCCTGCCATCCATGTGGGAGACAGAGATTCAGTTCCCGGCTCTGCCTGAAGCTCTAGTTGTTGCAAGCTTCTGGGGAGAGAACCAGTGGTTGGGAGATGACTGTTTCTCTCTGTTCCTCTCTTTCTCTCTGCTTTTCAAATACATTCATTCATAATAATGATCCATGTCTGTTGTTTAGGTACGGGAGCGGCAGGACGCACTCTTCCACTCTGCCTGATGGCTTTTAGTTCTCTTTTTTGTTTTTAAAAGATTTATTTATTTATTTGAAAGGCAGAGTTAGAGATAGAGAGAGAAATGCCAGTCTTACATCCGCTGGTTTACCCCCCGCCCCAAGTTGGCAGATCTGAAGCCAGGAGCCAGGAGCTTCCTCCAGGTCTCCCACGAGGGTGCAGGGGCCCACGCACTTGGGTCATCTTCTTCTGCTTTCCCAGGAGCATTAGCAGGGAGCTGGATCGGAAGTGGAGCAGCTGGGCTAAGAACCAGCACTCATATGGGATGCAGGTGCTGCAGAATGAAGCTTAACCCACTGCATTTCATTGCAGACCCCCACAGATTTCTTTTTAAGATGTGAGAATTTAAAACTGAGTTGCTCAGAGACTTTGGCACCTTTGCAATGTTCATGAAGGATCAGCTGGCCTCCTTTGTGCTAGCTGGGAGACAGTGAAATGCCCTGTTAGCCCCCACCCTGACCATAGCATCCCTTGCCTGCCTCCCTGTCCTCAGCCTGCAGGAGGTGTTGGCTTTGGCCAGTTGAGTACTCAATGAGGCCCAGGGATGGGGATAGAGAATAATTTAAAAAGGCTCTGAGAGGCCAGCAATCACTGTAAGGGAAAATGGGGTTCCCAGGAGGTGGGGAGAGCCCAGCAAGAAGAGAGAGTTGGGAGCAAGGCTCCCCTGCAGGAGACAGAGAAGAGAGAGCTGGCATTGTGCTAGGCTAAGTGGGACTTGGTGGGGGGAGGGTGTGGGAGAAAAGAGGGAGTTTAGGGTGGTTGCTGAATGGAGGGCCTGCTATGCCATTCCTCTTGTTCTCTTTTCCAGAGGCTTCCTGTGATTGTTGAGTGTTTTTCCCTTTTCCTTTATTATGGTAAACCGCTCTGTAAAATGTGAGCACTACAGGTGGTCACAAGGCTGTGCCCTTGACTGCAGGTGCCACCCTGCTTGGAAATTCCCCACAAGTCCACCTGCACCTGAGTTACCCAACGCAAAATCCTCGGCTGCACTACTGTGCACTTTGCAAGTGAGCGGTGTGTGAGGAGGGACTGGGTGTTGGGGGGGGCATCAGCAAGAACACATGGGCCTTTCCTCCCTTTCTTGGCTCTCCTATCTCAGCGCCCTGGTCTCTGCTCCCTTCTCCAGGTCCCCTGCTGGTCAGCATCTCCCTGTCCCCATTCGAATCAGTTTCCCATTCCTCTCTTCTATTTCGTTCCCCTTCTCTTGCTCGTGTCTTTTCCCCCTCGTTTTCCCGCCTTCTGTTCCGCTCAGCGCCTCCTTCTTCTCCCTTTATTCCCTTCCCCTTCCTCTCCTCCCTCTGACTCTTCTCCACATCTTCACATCAGCCCAGGGCTCTACGTGGCCAATGCCTTCGCTCGCTGGTGGCAACAGGCTGAAGCGGTTGCAAAAACAAAAACTCAGTTGGTCATTAAGTAAGCATTTGCCATCACAAAACCCCTCTGGTGAAGTCTAGAGGTTCCGAGACTTAATCACCTCTGTGGAGGACCAACTCACATTCCTCCCATAACGTTGTTGCCAGAAAAAAATGATTGATGTGTGAGGAAGTCAAACTGAAGGAGCACAGGGCCTCCATTTTGCAAAACAAATATTTCCCAAGGCGCAACTCACTCAGGCTATGCAAAACTCCACTTGGGTCTTGCTTGCATATTTGGGCAGGAGTCCCTGAAAAAGCCATAATCCTAGAAAACCAACAGAAGGAGAGGGAGTGTGTCAGAAATTCACGAGTGCTGAAAAAGACGAGGGGTGGACATGTGGAAAGCCTGACCCAATGGCTACTGGGATATTTTTAAAGCCACATTGTGTGGGAGAGCCTTGGATGGGAACGGGGAGACTCCTCTACAAATCCCACTTCTGGACCTTAGGCCTTCCAGTGGGAAGATTACGTCTAGGGCCCCTTTCAATCTTGTGTGTTTCTGTGTTGGTTAATTTGCATGTACCCAAAACAGTGAATGGATGAGGGCAAAGCTGACCATTGACAAGCAGGTTCTGTCCAGCACACATTCTTCCTCTTCAACAACAGATTTTTTTTTTAAGATTTATTTTATTTATTTCAAAGAGCTACAGAGAGAGGTAGAGACAGAGAGAGCAGTCTTCCATCCACTGGTTCACTCCCCAATTGGCCACAACAGCCAGAGCTGGGCCAGTCGGAAGCCAGGAGCCTGGAACTTCTTCTTGGTCTCCCACATGGGTACAAGGACCCAAGGAGTTGGGCCATCTTCTACTACTTTCCCAGGCCATAGCAGAGAGCTGGATGGGAAGTGGAGCAGCTGGCACTCAAACTGGCGCCTGTATGGGATGCGGGTGCAGTGGGCGGTGGCTTTACCTGCTAAGCCACAGCACTGGCATATGCTGATCTGATTTGGGAGGGGGTATAGATAGATGGTAGGAGTCCTGAAAGAATGAGAAAAAAAAAAATGAGTCATAACTCAGCACACAAAAGAAATGGAAGAGAAGAGAGAAAAATGCAGCAATAGTTAACTTTTTTTAAAGAATTATTTACTTATTTGAAAGGCAGAGTTACAGAGAGGCAGGGGGAGAGAGAGAGGTCTTCCATCCACTGAGTCATTCCCCAGATGGCCACAACAGCCCAGGCTAGGTCAGGCCAAAGCCAGGAACTCCATCTGGGTCTCTCACATGGGTAGCAAGGGACCAACTTCTGCTACTTTCCCAGATGCATTGGCAGGGAGCTAGATTGGGAGTGGAGCAGCCAGGATTGGAACTAGCACCCATATGGGATGCCGGTGTCGCAGGCAGTGGCTTAACCTGCTGTACCACAATGCCATGGTCAGTAGTTAACTTTCAATTGAATGGACTTGTGCACAGGTAATCGCTGCCTAGGGAAGGTAAACATGAGAGGGTCTTTCTGGCTGGCTGTGAGGGAGGCAGGGAGCCTATCAGAGTAATAGAAAGAAAAAGTGAAAGTGAAAATCAAACTATAGCCATTTAAAAGTACACACCCAAAAAAGCCACACAGGCTTCAGGGATGTCTGCGAATCTTTAGAATAAGGGAAACTTCTGCTAAATGCTTCCAGGAGTCACAGGAGGCCAGGTAGACGCGGGCAGAGGCTCCCACCGCAGGTCCTGAGCGAGGTAACTGGAAGCAACTCTCCCAGCACCATTTATAGCAGCGCCCTGTCTTTAAGGTGAGAGTTTCCCCATTAAAGCGGCCCATGAAGACAGGTGGCCAAGAACAACTCGAGCAGTTCCACTACAGCTGCTGTAGGTCTCATAAAAAGACCAAAGGAAGATGGAAGCTCCCAGCAAAACCATCGTGAGTAAAATTAGTACAGAGGGCACTTCAGGATTTTGTTTACTGACAACTTTTGGTTATTTATTGAATTTATTTCGACTGTGAATTTTGTTTGGGATTAGTTAATAAAGAACGCAATTTTCTCTAGCAAAATGGAATACAAATGGCGGGCTTTGGGGTTGAATCCAGGCTCTAACTTTAGCCTCGAGATGTTGGACAGGTTATTTAATCTCTCGAAGCTTTCATTTTCTACAGTTCTTATCTTGGGGACTTCTGGTGAGGATTGCATGACGTGTAACATGTTAAGCATTTTGAGCAAGGTCTGATACGTGGTGTACTTATTTCCTTCTGTTGCTGTCACAGATGACCACAGATTTATTGTCTTGCATAGGTTAGAAGTGGGCTCCCGGGCTGCTGTGAAGGGGCAGCCAGGGCTGTGTTCCTGTTTGCCAGCTCTGGAATCTGTTTCCTTGCTTGGAATCTGTTTTCCCACTTCCAGCCGCTGCTCACATCCCTTGGCTCGCAGGCCCCTCCCTCTTCGTTCAGAGCAGCAACGTCGCCTCACCATAACCACTCTGCTATAGTCCTGTCTCCTGCTGAACACAACTGGGAGAGAGTAACTGGTTTTAAAGACCCCTAGGGTTGGATTTGTCCCACTTGGAAAATCTGGGCTTGTCTCCCCATTTTGAGGTCTTTAATTTGATAACAGTTGCAAAGTCCCTTTGGCCATGAAGAAAATGCACAGGCAGGCAGGTACCAGGAAACAGGAAGTAGACAGCCTTGGTGGCCCATAGTGCTGCCTGCCATGTATTTTTCAACTGGCCCGATATCCAAATAGAAGTCTTTTTCAGGATGACAGAACAGCCTGAAGAAGTTGTGTCTGAAGGGAGGAATGAGAGCATGTGTTTTATAGAATCTAAATTAAGAAAAGATAGGATACCAAGTTGGGTTACAAAACTATCTTGCCTATCAGTGTACTTTCTGAGTTTAATTAAATCATAGTAACATCTATGGAGTTTCTATAGTGTTCTAGACATCATCTTAGGAGATATCTTTCTTTCATGTACATTATCTTATTTGATTCTAACACCAACCTGAGGGTAGGTAAAATTATTCACTTAGGGATACTGACAGACAAACTCAAAGAATTGGGCTAAGGTTCCCACAGGAAGCAGGTGAAGTAGTTGCCAGTTTCTAGACATGAGGGTTCATCTCCCAGCTCCTGTCCACTCCTGTAGGGGAAAGAATGCCCTTTTGGGTTAAATGACCAATCTCTGAGGTGGGCCCAAAAGCAACCTCACTGTCCTAAACCCTGATCATGTTGAGAGTTGAGAGAAGGAACATAGGCCCTGAGTCCCATAATCTCCAGTGTGGATAAAGCGCTGTATACTCATCAGCACAAGCCTGTCCTGGAGGTGCCATGACCTCTTTGACATGCATGGGCCCATTCAAAGGTGAGCACAGCCCCATCCCAGGTGAACATTCAGTTTACACTCCACTCCTCCCCTGTGAGCAGGAGGCAGACTTGTATGTGACTTTCTGGTTTTCCACAAGACTATATAACATTTCACACTTATGATGGATGTCTAGGACTAGGGTTTCATAAAACCATTTAGTATATTAGAGTCTATTAACCAGACTGAAATCATGACCCTCGTTTAGCAGTTATAGACTGTGGCAGCACTTAATCCATATGGGTTGATTTGTGTAACATTTATGATCTGAACCAGATCCCTTAATGCCTAGACTCATAACTATTGGCTTGAAATATGAGCATCTGGAAAGCACAACTGGCAGCGCCCCATGTGATGCTGTAGGAGAGAGCTTGTGCTAACAATTTTTCTAAAGAAAGATCCATTTGGACTTAAAGCCACCCGGTAAATGGGGAGGTCCATCATAACCCTTTTGTAGGAGACTCCTTGGTTGCCTATCCAACATTCATTACCCTTTCCTAACACAACCCGTATTTTGTTCAATTGCCCTTCCTGTTTTCTGCACAGCCTATGTGATTCCAGAGAAGCTTAATTCACCTGTGTGGGCATTGATTGGTTCATATGTCTCCCAGCATCTGTTTTCTTCTAGGGTTGGGCTCATGATCTATGCTGACCCAATCAGAATGAAGGTCAGAGCTAATTTTATATAATTGAGAGATTCCCTTTCTTTCCTATAGGCCTTAAACAAGAAAGCCTAGGGTTCTGGTGCTAATGGCAGCCACTTTATGGCTGCCAAAATCCACCTGCAAGAAAAGTGGTTTCATGTGCATGGTAAAGAGTGTGAGTTTTTAACTCATTTGCCAGCTAAAATCATAGGTGTACACAGATTAATAAATGCTTTCAGTGGACTCCTGGGTCATGGTCAAAGGATGGTGTTACTCATGAATCATGACTCATGACTCATGACTCAGCAAACAACACAAGCGAACAGACTTCAAAAAAAACTTCTTGGAAAATGAAATTCAAAATGTTGAAATCCATGTACAGTTTTTTTTTCATAAATATGTATTTTCCATGAACTTTCTGAAGTCTTCTCATATTCGCATCTGGTCCTTGTGCCCCATTTTCACAAGGCAAACAAGTGCACATGCACCGAGGATCCTGAACTTAAGGCACCCGCATCTTTTATACCAGACAGCACATCTGTCCTGTGCTCCACAAGGAGACGTGGTATCTTATTTGCTATGCAGAGAGCCTTGAAAACGTAGTCCAGGACAAAGACTGTGAGTGCCTCTGCTTGCAGCAGGTACGGAAATGAGAGAAACTCATGCTGAATTAACTCCTAGCTAAAGACTGGCACATGTAAAGGGGTAGAACCAAGAAGAAAGCAGAGGAACAGAGCCCGAGCCCGCATTGTGCTGAGATCAAAGTTCACATCACTCCAGACCTCACAGGAAAGGAGACAACAAATCTTTTTTTTTTTTTTAAGATTTTATTTATTTATTTGAGAGGTAGAGTTACAGACAGTGAGAGTTAGAGACAGAGAGAAAGGTCTTCCTTCTGTTGGTTCACCCCGCAAATGGCCGCAACAGCTGGAGCTGAGCCAATCTGAAGCGAGGAACCAGGGGCTTCTTCCAGGTCTCCTATTCGGGTGCTGAGGCGCAAGCACTTGGGCCATCTTCTGCTGCTTTCCCAGGCCACAGCAGAGAGCTGGATTGGAAGAGGAGCAGCTGGGACTGTATAGGATGCTGGCACTGCGCCAAGGTGCCAACCCTGAGACAACAAATCTTTTTGCTTAAGGTAGTTTGAGAAAAAGATGTCTTTGACTTACAGTCAAACTACACTAACTGATAAAATAGCCAATGATCTGAAATCTATACTGCTCCAGAATACTTAGCTCTTTAATGACAATTAATCTGCTACTATTAAGTTGTGTCTGTTTTTGAGAGAGAGAGTTGTTCCTGATCTCCACGTGGATTAGTTGATGCACCCATCACCAATAGAGGATTTAAATCTAAAGGATGAGTTTCTCAGAAGGCAGGGGGTGAGGGCACCACTTTGATTTCTTACCATGCAACCCTTTGACCAAATCAGATGAAAAGCTGTACGAAGACCTGGGTGTCAGTGCACCGCTGAAGGCAACCCTCAGCATCAGACACTGGATTCTTCCACTGTTCACATCGATCACTCCATCGAAGAGCATATGAAGTCCTTCATATCAGGCTGATGTTTGGAAGAATGTATCTCTCCCGATGTTTGCACGAGGCTGCATGTTTAAGAACTTGAGACCAGGAGAGCGCTCCTGAAACAGACCATGAGGACACTTAACAGAGCAAGACATTTGTCCCGGGGCCATTGAACAGTGTCCGTCTTGGCTTATCATCCTGGAGACAAGTGGGCTCCCTACTTGTGCACGTCCTTATATTCGAGAAGATTCTCAAATTCACAGCCACAGTCACAGAGACACAGAAGAAAAAGCCAGTTAACTTAGTGATAGCCCACTCATGCCTTGCTATTACCTATGAAGCCTTGTATGTGATGATTTACGATGATGAATGATTAATAAACTGTAATTATCTGCTTGTTATATGATCAAAAAGGAATGTGTGTTCGTGTATTAGTGGCCCAAATTTGGTATGTGTAAACAGTAAAAATACATGATAATTATAAAAGCTATTTTAGAATGTTTGCATTTTTCAGTGCAATGAGATTGGAAGGGGACTGTTATTTCTTTCTGTTGGAGAGGCCCTGCATGGGAGGACAATGTAAAAACTCTTTGTAGATTGTAGAAACTCCTACGTGTGTTCCTTGTTGTTGAGTTCATCTGTTTTGGGGGCTGCCCGATGGCTTGAACACCAGGGAGATCTGGGGCAGATCAGGGTATGAGAAATCCCCATGTGGGCTCCTTGGGGCACCTGCACCTGTCTCCTGCACTTAGAGCCCACTTGCTGGGCTGCTCCCTTCCCTCTAATCCCGGGGAACCCATGCCACTGGAGATTGTGTTTGCAGGTCCTTCTCTGGACAGAGGCTGGGCATTGCTCATGGAGGGCATTCATTTTTCACAAAGTGCCCAGGGAATCAGGGGCACCTTACTCTCTTCCCTCTGCTTTTCATGCCCATAATATGTCGCATTTTTCTAATGGCATTAATAATGTGGAGCAGTCAGAAGAGGAAAGGCAGGAAGTAAATGAGATGCAGTGGCATAAAAGCTGTGTTAAAGGGCATTCTTCCTACTCATTGCTCACCCAGCAATTTTTTAAATCAGTTGTTAAGAATTAAAGTGGCTCAGTCAGATCGCTCTGACTTTGTAGGCAATGATGTTGTTGCTGTTAGAACAGAGATGTGCCCCAAAGAATCTCTTTCTTCTCTTCTAACCTGAAACCCCATTCTTTCTGCAAAGCTTCCCCAGGGCAGAAAGCCTTTTCTCTCGACTTCTACAATAGTGGCGGGGCGCGTGAAATGGGCATGGGCTCTAACTCTCCCATGGACAAGCTCAGGGAGGCATCTTCACAGTTGTAGAATTCATTCATTGTGAAAATAATGCCTTATTTTGCAAAACTCCTTTGTTGTCCAAGAAAGGATGGCTGGGGCTCATCACAAATGAAGTAGTAGCCAGGGTTGTTAGCGAGATATTTGTTATTAGGTTTAGCAAGTGAAAAAATGATCAAAATGCTTGTTAAGTAGGGCTTCGTGTTGCAAAGGACTCCAAGGATGCGCTTACGGGGACGGCTCCATTTGGGAGGATGGTGATGCTGAACTACGACTGACAGGCTGGTCGAGCAGTGTAACTGAGAAGCATAGGATGGTGGCCTGGAAAGACAGATGGCCACGGACCTCATGGAGTCCACTTCTACTCATGGCCGGCAACATGACCTTAAACCTGCCACTGCAGCTTTCCCAACCTCCACTGCCTCAAATAGACCGTAACGTTTCTCACCTGGGATTACTAGAAGAGAACAATTCTAAATAAATATACATTAGCTTCTAAAGATCATACGATTGTTAGCTCTCATCTGCCCTTTTTGAAAAAGCTTAACTGCTTTCACTTATTTGAAAGGCAGAGCAAGAGAGAGAGAGAGTTGAGAGAGAAAGAGAGAGAGAGCTTTCATTTGCTGGTTCACTTTCTTAATTGCCTACAACATCTGGGGCCAGGTAGTCCAAAAACAGGAGGCTGGAACTCCATCTGCATTTCCATGGGGGTGGCAGGGACCCAAGTACTTGGACCATCATCACCCACTTCCTCCCAGAGTGTGCATTAGCAACAAACTGGCTTGGAAGTGGAGGTGGGACTCTACCCTTTCTCTGTGATATGAGATGCAGGCATCCCAGGCGATCGCTGAACCTGCTGTACCACAATGCCTGCCCCTCATTTGCTCTTTATAATTTGTATAAAGTCTCTCTTCCCATGGAGCTTATCTGGAAAGTTCCTTGCCATTTTAGTCCACCTTAGATGGCATAAGACCAACCACCCGTGCCTGAAAGAGGCCTCTAGCCTCTGAACAAGTTGTTATTTACTTATAAACACCAGAAGATCACACTGCCAAACTTCTACCTGCTTCCAGGGAGCGAAATGGGTGAGGTTGAGCATTGAAGCATTTTTCCTCCTCAATGAAAAATCCAGTTTGTAGACAGAAGCATGAGCGTGGGGTGCATTGATGCTTTTAACACCCCCAGCCTCCTTTTTCTTGATCCCTGATGGCAGATCCCTCTGGATGAATAGAATGGCAAGGGCAAGCCTATGGCTCTGGAGAATGGGGAGTTCTGAACAGTGTCTCCCGGAGTTGTTTTACCCCAGCAGTGGCAAAGGAGCATCTCAGAGTGCCTGCCCGCTCCCTCTGCGCCTGCCTGCCCATTGTGAAGATGTGATTCCCTGCTTGGTTTGCTTAGAATGCCCAGCAGTGTGATACAAAGCCATTAGCAAGGCCAGGTCTCAGCAAAGTAAAGGCAAAACGCATTGAGACTGGCACTTCCCCTCTTACTGAGCTCCACTTAAAGGTTTGGAAGGAAGCACTTGAACAAAATTATATTTTAAGAGATTGGTGTTTGCATTAAAGTGGTTATAAGGCTGTTACTAGAATCATAGCACATGTGAAATCAGAGACAAAAATGTAAGATTGCATTAATAAGAGTATTAGAAAGCTTCCATAATATTGTTATTATTAATAAAACATTTTATGGCATTTTATGGGTTATAAAATTGCTTCGTAGATCATCTCATTTAATTCATAGAACTTCCTGACAAATTGGGGAATGATTATGGCATGTGAAAGGAGCAAATGAGCTTCAGAGATTACATGGTATGGCCAGGTCACACGGTGAGTGAGGAAGCAGGAATTCACACATAGATTTTTGAATGACAGATTCCAAGTGCTTTTCTCCACATTGCAGATGAAAATTTAACAGGAGAGCAAGGTCTAAAATATACATGTGTTCCACTGAAATATTTTCAGGTGTTTCAATTTTAGAATCATTTATGTGGTTCCAGGGAGTTTTTTAAAAATGATCAATAAATGCAAATATTAAAAAAAGCTTTCTTGGAGCCAGTGTTATGAGGAAACCTAAACCTGTTAGGAAATTGGTTATGATATGGAATGTGCATATTAAAATGCCATAACCTCTATTAAAAACTCTAAATATGTAACTAGAGTTTTTACTAAGTTCATAAAGTATAATATTGGATACAGCATCTTTTGTAAATCCTTGTGGTTCATGTGTCAATTACCTGGTTTCTTAGTAACCAAGTAATCCAGTAACCAAGGAGTCAGACCATAGATTAAATAGTCCCCAACCAGGCAATAAAAAGGTCCCTGAGTACAAATTTGCAGAATTATGGTTTATTGTGTTAATAATCTCCCTATGTCTGTGGCTGGCCTTCCAAGGATGGGCTGTGCTGTTCTAGAGCCCGGCCATGGCTCTTGCTATTTTCTTATAGTACCTGCTTTTAAAAGAGGAAATTAAACCCACAAAGTATGCTATGGTTTTTAGTCATTGGAGGAAATGAGAGGCTGAACACTCACCCAGCTGAGTTTGGGAATTCGGGGGAAGTCCGTACTCAGGTGAGGAAATCAGTGATTTAAGGTTCAATTCCACTACCTTCCTGCTAAGGTTTTGTCACCAGTTGACAGGGTTCAGGGTTCCTCTCACAACTGGCAATCTTCTACAATGATCCAAAGGTGCATCCAACAGTTGGGTGCTTCTGTATGCCAGGCACTGTGGTAGGCAACCCATTTTAAGCAGCTATGCCCGAACTGTGCCCTCCAGGAGTTCGCTGTATAGGGAAGAAAGATATTGATTGAATAATCGCAGGCAAAAGTAGGTCATTGTGATAACTGCTGTGCAGTCTATGACCATACCACCCTGAACGTGCCCAATCTCATCTGATAACTGCTGTGCAGTAAGAGCAGATGATGCTAAGGCAGTGTCCAGTGTCAACACAGAATCTAATGTAGAATAGGAGGGGGCTGGGAGGGAGAGAATTTGCCGGCCAACTACATGACATTTGAGCAGAGCTAGAAACTTGATAGATGAGGAAAATTGACCAAGGGAAAGAAGATTGGGTGAGATAACAAGCTAAGAAGAGCATTCCCAGATGAAGAGGCAGCACATGCAAACATCCTAAGGCAAGAGCAATAGTTGTATATTCAAGCAACAGAAAGCAATGCAGTGTGGCCAAGAGCCATCGAAGCTGGAGAAGACATGGAAATCACTGTGCTTCCAACCAATGTGTGTATCCTGTGGGAAATGGAGAGGGAGAATAGAGAATGCTATTTATACTGGGAAGGTTGGTTTTCCATATGGAAAGAGCTCACTCTTTTCTATTTGATTTTTACTGTCTAAAGTACACTGATGTTAACAATCATCTGTTTTTACAGTTCTATCCTGTCCACTGATTTAACATCAACATTCTCAGTGAAATAAGGATGAATGGTTTGTGGGGTAGAGTGACCGAAGTACCAAAACTTCCATAGAAACCAGCATTAAATAAATCTCAGGTATTTTATTGGCTAATAAGAGAATGAACTGCCCTAACAAAACCAGATTGTCTTTGCTGAGAGGATTTGGACCTGCTGTGGGGGTCACATCCTGGCCTGAGCTCTTGGGCTAGCGTATTTAGCTGACTAGTGACAGTAGGACAATCTGTTATTGAATTCTTCAGCTTTGCATTGCTGGAAGATGTGGTTGGTAGCAAGATTTTGCCACAAACTGGATTGTAATTACAAGAAAAGATCACAGTTGTTGTACTAAAAATACTGACTTCTCAGTTTCAGTGGTTGATTGACATCCAAAAATGGAAAGGGAAATAAATAGTAAAAAGAAAACCCTAACCCAATGCTAAGCTGGCCTTGAGAGCATCTTGAGAGAAGTCAAAATGCAAGAGAAGTGTGTAGGGAATCTCAAAAAATGTTTTTTCCTCAATCGCTTGCTACTACCTGGTTATCCCATTTCATAGCTTCTTTTTATGACCACGTGATGCCTACATTAGCAATTCCAATAACGAAAATGAAATACCTTCCCCCAAACTTTCATTTGTCTTGCCATAATTTCTCATGAACTCTGTTTCAAAGTCTGTCTATAAAAGTTGAGAAAATACAGCAAATTGTCCTATATTGTCAAGTAGCCAGCTGTGTCGATGTCCTAGATGCATCTCCTACAGTACAGTGGGGAACCTGGAGGTGAACACAGGGTGCTGGCTCTTCAGGCACTCAGAGCTGTTAGAGGTATGGATGTGTGATGACTTCAAACTTAGTGTGGGGGGGAATCTGGGTAAGGAAATGGGTCATTCTCCCTACAGCAGCGTGGACAGCTGACTTTGTGGTGTAGCACATTTGGATTTGCTCTTGGGAGAGATGCTATAAGAAAGAAGGGAAAGAAAGCATCCTTGAAAGTAGAATAGAATGAGTAAGCTCAGAGACCAAAGCAATGACCATGGAGTGGGAGAAGAGCGGAGAGATGTGGGTGTGCTTCAGGGACACTGACGACTGTGTGCACAGCACCAGCTTCAGTGTCCCTTCTCCGTCACCCACCATCACTGCGCCTGTCTTAGTTCCAGGGTAACACCCTCATTTGCATCGTAGTTCTGAGCATACTAGCTGCTCACTAAGTAATATGGTATGAAACACGGGCCAAGAGACTTGGTCCCAGTTTCACCCTTGTCTTGAGGACTAGGGGAGTTTTGGAAAGTCATTGTCCTTCTTAACTGGGAGATTGGACACATGGAATTCTTCCAGCTTAAACTGCTGTTTCTTGAAGACAGCTGGAGACAATAATACATTTTTCAGTTGTAATGAGGATAAGAAAAGGTTAGAGTACCTACTATACAGATATGCAGTCAACCCTGGCTGCCAGGGATGGTATTCCTCTAATGGTTTGGGAGGCCTGATGACAACTTCCGACAACCCGGTTGTGCCTGTGCTTCCCGCCAGCTGTTTTGCCTGCCTATGGTGCTAAGTGAAGGAGAGAGGTTCTTGTATTGGCACTGGTGGCACAGAGCCAACCCTACAGAAGACAGTACGAACCTGGCTGAGAGGAATGCATGAGCGTCTACTTCCCCCTTGGCCATGACGTGGGAGATGCTGGGTGTCATTGCCACAGAGCTCACAAAGTTAGGAGAATGCTCTCTGTTTAACTGGGATACATAAACATTCAACTCCTGGCCTCATGAATGTGAGTCAACAGTTTAATGACTTGGTTTAACTAGAAAGTCATCAAATATAAATGCAGGTATGCTACTCATTTGCATCTTGTTCCATGTGGGTGAATAAAAATAAAAACCCCCTAGGTGTGATATTGGCTAAATGCACTTGTCTTTGGGAGTCTGGTTATAAAACTGAAAGCTGTGGTGATTTTCCATGCCCTCCTTTTCAGCGAGGCACAGGGGACGCTGCTTTTTGTTGCCGTGGGGGACACCCGTGGAGTCTGCCACTAACTAGGACGTTATGGTGGCCACTTTCTACCTAATGCCAACTGTTTGCTACCTAACACCAATGTAAATGCACAATCATTCAGAATCATGGACCTCTCTAGCATAATCATGAGACTAATCACTGTGCATACAGTAGGTGCTAAATAAATGTTAGTTTCCCCTCCCTCATTGGGATTTACCTCCCATTTTCATCCTTCTTAGAAACTAGAAACATGAATTGTTTCAGGTTCCTCTTATTTATGAAGCAAAAGGGTGTACACACACAAACACACACTCATATATCTTTTTTGTTGTATTGTTAAAGATTTATATTTATTTGAAAGGCAGAGTTACAGAGAGAGATGGAGAGACAGCGAGATAGAGATCATCCATTTACTGGTTCACACCCCAAATGGGTGCAATGCCCAGGATGGGATAAGCCCAAAGCCAGGAGCCTGGAGCTTCATTCAGGTCTCCCATGTAGGTGGCAGGAGCCCAAGGACCCTGACCCTCTTCCATTGTTTTCCCAGGTGCATTAGCATGAGCTGGATTGGAAGTGGAACAGCTAGAACTTGAACCAGCACCGATATGGGATAGCGACATTGCAGACAGCAGCTTAAGCCACAGCTCCACAATGCCAGCCCCAACACACATATCTTAAGGTAATGTACATTAATAAATAATGGTACATGTACATATACACCTAAATATATGTCTATCAATGTGCATATTAGTACAATATGCATTCATTTAAGACTATGTATATGAGTGTACATATATTCTTAGATACAAATATTATATATTAATATGGGTACATGCATATATCCATCTAAGAATGTCTATCAATATGCATATTAGTTTATATCTACATTACCTAAGAATATATGTATTGATATCTATATGACTACATGTATGTAGTCTTAGATGCAAAATTGGATTTTGTACCCAAGTCATGGTTTCCATTTCCCAAACATAAACTGAAGGGGATGGATTGGGTGGTCTCCAGGGTCTCTCCGGTAGCTCTGAAAGCCTCAGCTAAAATATCCAGCTAGGTCATCACTAGCCCAGAGGGGAAGAAGATCGCCTTTGAGAGAAGGCTTCTCAGGGAAGAGGCAATTGGATGACGCTTGAGAATAGTTGGTGCAGTGCAAGCCATACAGTAGATGCTAAATAAATGAGGTCCATTTCTGTGAGAGCTGAATTTAGAAGTCAGAAATATTTGATAGTTTGAAATTTATCTTTGCTTGGGGATCTCCAGTTCTGCACAGTGTCAGTTTTTTTTGTTTGTTTGTTTGTTTGTTTGTTTTTCCCTCCTGGTACTCCCAGATGATATTCCAATCTTCCAAAAACACAACCGTTTTCCATCACCTTCCAAAAACACAACCTTCATTGTGGTAAGTGTTTAATGCTGCTGGATACCCACCTAATGTATTTCTTCAGCTAGATGTCCTGTGTGGACTATTCCTATATACTCTTTTTTTAAAAAAAAATATTTATTTATTTGAAAGGCCGAGTCAGGGAGAGAGAGGAAGAGAGAGATGAGATTACAACTTCCCCTGGGCTCTCCATGTCAGTGGCAGAGGCCCAAGAGCTTGGGTCATCCTTCACTACCCTCCCAGACACACCAGCAGGGAGCTGGATTGGAAACGGAGTAGCCGGGACTCAAACTGGTGCCCACATGGGATGCCAGCACTGCAGGTGGTGGTCCTACCTGCTATGGCACAGTGCTGACCCCTCTATTTACTCTTTTTTTTTTTTTTTTTTTTTTTTTTACAGGCAGAGTGGATAGTGAGAGAGAGAGAGACAGAGAGAAAGGTCTTCCTTTGCCATTGGTTCACCCTCCAATGGCCGCCGCGGCTGGCGCGCTGCGGCCGGCGCACTGCGCTGATCCGATGGCAGGAGCCAGGAGCCAGGTGCTTATCCTGGTCTCCCATGGGGTGCAGGGCCCAAGCACCTGGGCCATCCTCCACTGCACTCCCTGGCCACGGCAGAGAGCTGGCCTGGAAGAGGGGCAACCGGGACAGAATCCGGCGCCCAGACCGGGACTAGAACCCGGTGTGCCGGCGCCGCTAGGCGGAGGATTAGCCTAGTGAGCCACGGCGCCGGCTATTTACTCTTTTTTTTTTTTTTTTTTTTTTTGACAGGCAGAGTGGACAGTGAGAGAGAGAGACAGAGAGAAAGGTCTTCCTTTGCCGTTGGTTCACCCTCCAATGGCCGCCGCTGCAGCAGCCGGCGCACCGTGCTGATCCGATGGCAGGAGCCAGGATCCAGGTGCTTTTCCTGGTCTCCCATGGGGTGCAGGGCCCAAGCACCTGGGCCATCCTCCACTGCACTCCCTGGCCATAGCAGAGAGCTGGCCTGGAAGAGGAGCAACCGGGACAGAATCCGGCGCCCCAACCGGGACTAGAACCCGGTTTGCCGGCGCCGCAAGGTGGAGGATTAGCCTATTGAGCCACGGCGCCGGCCTATTTACTCTTTTTTTAAGATTTATTTATTTATTTGAAAGTCTGAGTTACACACAGAGAGAAGGAAAATTAGAGAGAGAGAGAGAGAGAGAGAGAGAGAGAGAGGTCTTCCATCAGCTGCTTCACTCCCCGATTGCCCACAATGGCCAGAGCCATGCCGATCCGAAGCCAGGAGCCAGAAGTCCCCTCCAGGTCTCCTGAGCGGACACAGGGGTCCAAAGACCTGGGCCACCCTCCTCTGCTCTCCCAGGCCATAGCAGAGAGCTGGATTGGAAGTGGAGCAGCCAGGACTCGAACCGGTGCCCACACGGAACGCCAGCCCCACAGGCGGCAGCCTCACCCACTACGCCACAGTGCCATCTCCACCCCCCACCCCCAACTCTTAATTGGCTTGTGAAGTTGCCTTTCTTCCATTTGTTCTGTTAGCCTCTGGTTAGACAGCCTATACCATCTGTTGCTCAAAAACTGTCCATGAGACTACAAATATACAGACATACATTTAACAAAAGGTGTCAAAAACCTCTACTCTAAAAGCTATAAAACATCACCAAGAGAAAATAAGAAGACATCACTAAATAAAGAGATATACATGTCCACAGATTAGAAGATTCAGTATTGCTGATAATTCTCTCTGAGTTAATTTATAAATTCAACACAATCTCAATCAGAATTCTAGTAGACCTGTTAAAGACAGAAAATAACAAGCCAAAAATTCTAAACTTTATATGAAATGTAAGAACTTAGAATAACTAAAGAAAATCTGAGTGACTTACCCTAGATGATTTCAAGACTTAATATAATACCATCATGACCAAGTTAGTTTGATATTGGCAAATATATAGATCATACATGAAACAGAAAAAAGACTTCAAAAATAGACACACACTCACATGGCCAACTTTTTATCAAAGATTTCAAAGCAATTATATGGAGAAAGGAAAGTTTTCAACAAAGAATGTTAGATCAACTGGATATTTATTTGGAAAAAAGAACATCAGCTCTTACTTCACAATGTGTATAACAATGAACTCCGGCTGGTGCCGCGGCTCACTAGGCTAATCCTCCGCCTTGCGGCGCCGGCACACCAGGTTCTAGTCCCGGTCGGAACGCCGGGTTCTGTCCCGGTTGCCCCTCTTCCAGGTCAGCTCTCTGCTGTGGCCCGGGAGTGCAGTGGAGGATGGCCCAAGTGCTTGGGCCCTGCACCCCATGGGAGACCAGGATAAGTAACTGGCACCTGCCATCGGATCAGCGCGGTGCGCCGGCCGCAGTGCGCCCGCCGTGCCGGCCGCGGCGGCCATTGGGGGGGTGAACCAATGGCAAAAGGAAGACCTTTCTCTGTCTCTCTCTCTCACTGTCCACTCTGCCTGTCAAAAAAAAACAAACAAACAAAAAGCAAAAACAAACAAACGAACAAAAAAAAAAAAACAATGAACTCAAAATGGATCACAAATGTAAGGGGTTAAACTGTAAAATTTCTAGGAAACAAATCTTTGAGAGCTTAAAGTAGACATGAATGTCTTTTGTAAGATTTTAAAAATTATTTGAAAGGTTGAGCGACAGAGAAGGAAAGACTGAGATATAGATGGAAAGAGAGAGAGAGAGAGTGCAAGTGAGATCTTCCATTCACTGGTTCACTTCCTCAAATAGCCACAACAGCCAGGGGTGAGCCAGGCAAAGCCAGAAGCCAGGAACTCCATCTGGGTCTCTCATGTGGGTAGCGGGCACTCAAGTATGGGCCCATTATCTGCTGTATCCCAGGCGCATTAGCAGGGATCTGGAGTGGAAGCAGAGCAGCTGGGACTGAAACCGGTGCTGTGATAGGGGATGCTGGTGTCGCAAGCTGCAGCTCAATCCATTGCAGCACATTGCAGGCCCGTGAGTTGACATGAGTTTATTAGAACACAAAAAATAGGGGCCGGCGCTGTGGTGTAGTGGGTTAAGCCACCGCCTGCGGTACCGGCATCCCCTTTGGGTGCTTGTACTAGTCTCAGCTGCTCCACTTCTGATCCAACTCCCTGCTAATGCACCTGGGAAAGTAATGGAAGATGACCTGAGAGCTTGGTCCCTGAACCCACATGGGAGACCTTGGAGAAGCTCCTGGCTCCCGACTTCAGTCTGTCCCAGCCCTGGCTGTTGCAGCCATTTGGGGAGTGAATCAAGGGATGGCAGACTCTCGATGCCTCTGCCTCTCCTTTTCCCTCTCTGTAACTCTACATTTCAAATAAATAAATACACTTTAAAAAAAAAAAAGTAGAAACCATAAAAGAAAAGTTGATAAATTTTACTTTATAACAGTTAAATAATTTTGTTATTTGACAGACACTGTTAAGAGAATAAAAAGACATGCTTCCAACAGGGATAAGTATCTGCAGCTAATTTAAAACAAAGGAATTACATCCAAAATATGTAAAGAATTCATCAAAGAAGAACATTCTAATTTTTTAAATATAAGCCCAAAATCTCAACACTTCCTTAAAGAAGATATAGGAATGGTCAATGAGCTCATAACAAGATGCTCAGCATCATTAATTTTCAGGGAATTTCAAATTAAAATCGTAATGAGAAATCACTACATACCATTAGAATGACAAAAATTAAAAAGACTGTGCATCCTCAGTGTTGGAGAAGACTTGGAGCACTCAAATACTGCTGGTAGGGACGTGAAATGACATGATTTAGAAATTGTTTAGAAAATAACCTGGTGATTTCTTTTGTAAAAAACACTTACTTTAGGGGCCAGTGCCATGGCGCAGTAGGTTGATCCCCTGCCTCTGGCATCAGCAACCCGTATGGGCACCAGTTATAGTTCTGGCTGCTCTTCTTCTGACCCAGCTCTCTGCTATGGCCTGGGAAAGCAGTGGAGGATGGCCCAAGTCCTTTCGTCCCCTGCACCCGCATGGGAGACTGGGAGGAGCCTCCTGGCTCCTGGCTTCGGATCAGCACAGCTCCTGCTGTTGCGGCCATTTGGGGAGTGAACCAATGGAAGGAAGACCGTTCTCTCTGTTTCTCCTTCTCACTGTCTGTAACTCTACCTCTCAAATAATAAATAAAATCTTAAAAAAAAAAAAAAACACTTATTTTGTTTATTTGAAAACGAGAGAGAGAGAGAGCGCTCCCATTCATGGGTTTACTCCTCAACTACCCACAATAGCTGGGGCTGGAGCAGCTCGGTGTCAGGAGCCAGAATTCAGCCAGGATCTCCAAATGGGTAGAAAGGACCAACTACTTGAGCCATCACCTGCTGCTTCCCAGGGTGGGCACTAGCCGAAAGCTGGAATTGGGAGTGGAGCTAAGACTCGATCCCAAGCACTCTGATAGGGAAGGCAGGCACTGCCAGTGTCATCTTAACTGCTACACCACATGTGTGCCTTGGCAACCTCTTAACAACATAAATGTAAACTTACTATATGACCCAGGCATTCCGGCCCTAGATAGTTTTCCAAGATGAATGAAGGCCTATGTTCACTATAAGACTTGCATAGGAATGTTTACAGCAATTTCTTTGTAAGAAGAGGCATCAGCCTAAGAACAGGTGACACAGCAATAAAAATGAATTCTTAACTCGTGCAACAATGTGCATGAATCCCAAATATTCTAAAACCTGCAAACTATGTAGTGGTAGAAAGCAGGGCCGTGACTACCAGGACAGAGGGATGGGTGAGGGAGGAGCCTGAGGAAGGATCAGGGATATTGGAAATGTTAATTATCACGATCACCGTGATGGCGTGGTGGGAGTATAAATATGTCAACACCCAGCAAACTGCGATTTAAGTAGTGCAGCTTGCTGTATGACAGTTTTACCTCAATAAAGTTGCACACACACAATTATCAATGCCCTGTGATTGCCTATGGAATTAAAATGAAGTTTACAAAAGCAAGGGTCCAAAGCAATGTCTAATTTCACCCCAGTAGGCTGTCCAGCCTCCGTTCCCACGTAACTGTTCTACACACTCCGGACTCCCAGCTCTTGTCCCCTTGTTCATGTGGTTTCTGCCATGTGCGGTTCTTTTTGCCTGAAACCCACTCCCTCCTTTGTCTACTTGTTCTAGCCCTAGTTCACCTCTGCGGCCTGTCACAGACAGTGCCCCATGCCTGCTCAATATCTTTTCTCCCCCTTTTTTTTTATCAACAGAACTTCAGTTTGGATCAGTCTATGAAGAAAAATGTGGATATTTCTGATGGTCTGAAGGCTTTCCAACAGTTTGCTCATTTCTTTCCCATGTGTCCTTGGGCTTGGCTCACTAACACACTCTGGGCCAGTGGAATATGTGTTGGTGAAGTTTTTGTCCTCCCAAGAGATATAATTCTTATCACTTCTTGCTTCATCCTACTCTTGTCTGAAATGGGATTATTATGCCCTGAGGTACAGCAACCATTCTGCCACCATGAGGAGAGCTACATGCCAAGGAGAGTGAAAGAGGGAAGTGTTTGTTGCTGATGGAGCAGTTGAGCCGTGTTGGTCTCCCCAGACTTACCAGCATAAGGAGGATAGAAGATGTTGTTAAAGAAAAATCTGAGAATGAGTTAAATTTAACAAGGTTTATTGAGCAAGAAAATATTCTGGGGTGAGACAGCATTCCAGACCAAAGTGCAGACCATATTTATAGCCAGAGAAAAGGAAATGGTATGGATCGGCGTTGTGGCATAGCTGGTAAAGCTGTCACCTTTGACACCAGCATCCCAGATGGGTGCCGGTTCGAGACCTGGCTGCTCCACTTCCAATATAGCTTCTCTCTAATGCACCTGGGAAAGCAGTAGATGATGGCCCAAGTGCTTGGGCCCCTGCAACCCACATGGGAGACCTGGGAGGAGCTCTTGACTACTGGCTTCAGCCTGGCCCAGGCCCATTGCTGTGTGTGTGGCCATCTGGGGAATGAACCATAAGTAAGGTGGAAATGTGTTAGCGTCTGGAACTAAGGTGCGGTTCCCTGTGCACAGCGGCTGATTCTGGCTGAACTTTTTCCTGCCAAAGATGGAGACCAGTTTAGCCAAACTCAGTTTAACAGCACTATCACTTGGATTTCCTGCGCTGGTCACCCAGACACCTGCCAGGCAGATACATGGCCCTGCGAATTCATCTCCTCTGGGAACTTTGGCCTCTCCCAGTGGGGATGTTCTCTGAGTGTCCATGGCACCTGTTGACCCCTGATCTGGGATCCACGGCCCCAGGCTCGCTGTGCTTTGCTTCTAAGACACAGGACTGACTTCCCCAGCCAGGCTGCTGCTTCCTGACACCTGTGCCCAAGGCTGTCCTCTGACAACTTTGGCCTCAGCCCAGATTCCACAGGCAGAGCTCAAGAAGGGACTTAGAAGCTGAAGATCTTGGTGGGAAGAGTGTGGACTTACAACATCTGGCCAACAGCCGCTTCATGCTGTGATTGTTTGCTGTATGGGTTTGGTAGGAATCCTTATCTCCAGGGATTGCTTTGTGGTTAAGTAAAACCATCCATGTGACACACCAGTCCCGTAGTAAGTGCTTCATGACTGTTGATGGTCATAAATCTAAGGGATCACCTGGCTTCCCCCAACCCACTCCATCTTTCTACCTACACCTGTGCATGTCCCACTCAGCAAAGTTTCAGTGAAAATAGTTCAGATAATCTCCCGACATGTGATTCTAAGGTGGAACCCAGTGGACAACAACTCTAAGTTGTATCCAGAAGGCGCCTCCTCCTCCTCCATTGTGTCCATGCCCTAAATGGATTCTGTCCCAGCTGGGAACACTAATCCCAGAACTCCCTAGCAGACAACAACAGTATTCACATTTCCCAAGCAGATAGGAATTTCCAGGGACTGATAGGCAAGGTGATAATAATTTTAGAGACCCATGTTGGTGCGCAAAAGCAGACAAACCTTAAGCAATCAGTGTTCATGATCTGTTCAGTTAGGATTTTTTTTGCAACCCCCCCAAAAAAAATTATAGCTTCATGAGCCAGTTCTCGAAAGCTCGGAGCTAGTACTGTTTTTACCATCCAACTGCAGAATTTTAGACAGGCTAGCTTGTGTCCTTGGACCTCCGTTTCCTCATCTGTGAAAAGGAAGTGAGCAAATAGTAATACCATGTTGTCTTGTTGGTGTCAGGCCTCAGCTGAAACTTTGCTCCACCTTGGGTCGGCCCCCTTTGTGGGTAGTGTGATCGTGGTTTCCTGAGTCAAGCTGCCCTCTCAGCCCCTGGACTGGGCCCTTTGGGCTCCTTCTAGAACCAAGAACACGGTCTGGCCCATAGGAGATGCATGCTCCGTATGTGTTATATCACTAAAGGAAAATTGTTGAATAATCTGGCTTGCAATAGAACAACTGGCATCAAACATTCAATTAAATATTTAATCAGTCAATATTTATTAGGCCCCAACTTATATTCTAGGTACTGTTGATTTCTTGGCTTGTGTTGGAAATATAATTTCTAATCCTCTAAGGCCTTAATCCTACACATACCTTAAAAAAATAAAACCTTTGACTTTTTCTGGATTTGTGCAGGTGGAAGCAGGGGTCCAGTTTTATGGCATCACGAAGAGGCCTTCTTGGGTGGGTTTGGGCCAAAGTTTCTCACACATGTTAACCACTCAGCCGGATGTGAGAAGCATGTTGTCTTCCGAGTTTTTCTATGTGATCCAGCCCCATAGATTATATTACACTTATAAAATGCCACGAAGCCCTTATGAATTAAAAGATAATTAGCAGTTCAACACGCACGAGACATTAGGCCCAAAGTGTCAAAATTGTCATGAAAGGCCATAAATCATGGTTTGCATGCATTGATCCCTTATAGAGTTCGTTTTTAAATCATCTCTTTAACACCTTGTAAATGTACAAACAACTGTAGGCCCAAGGGAAACTTTAATATGTTTTTCATACATATTTTAATTTCATCTCAAAGTGCTAGCTGCATAAAAATTAAGTCAGACTCACAAAAACTCATTGATTTCCTCGGGATAAAACCCATCTGTCCAAACTAATTTAGGGCCTTTTTGAAGCCGTAAAGTTAGTCCGGCAACACTGAGGCCATTATGGGCATCCTGGGCTGGAGGAACTCTTGTGTAATTTTAAGAAGGCAATTTTGTTATATTTACTGTATTTAAATACAGTGCTACTTTTCAGGAACAAAGCCCCACTGTGTAACTGTATTGAAAGTAAACCAGGAGCTGTGAAAAGCGAGATCTGTTCTTCTCCTTGTGATTAATGCACCTTTCTGCCAAAATTGAGACTTCTTAACTGAGCTCATTTACTACAAAGTAAACGAATTCTGCTCTTTGGATTTGATCCTCTGGTTAAACCCTATAGATAAGGCTGGACCCGTGAATAGCTTTTCATTCTAAACAAAGGATGTTTTGATAGAGAGGTCAACGCCAAGGTCCTTTATATTGTGATAACAGGAAAGGGAAATAACATATTAATGGCCACCCATGCCAAGGTGGTCTGGGCTGGAGGGGCACACAAGAGGAAAGACCATTGGGAAGTTAGAGAGGGGGTAGTGGAGACAAGTGGGCTCTAGAAGTCCCCGGTTTCTTAAATCTCACCGGCAATGAACATTTTCTTTTTGTATACACCTCGCAAAATAGGCTGAGGATCCCAGTGGGTCGCCGAGGACCTCTGGGAGCTGTGCTTGCAGGTTTCTGCTTCCGGCTCTTCAGCCCTGAGCCATGCAGACCGTCACCTAAAACCCAGAGCGGCTCCCAGTGGAACTTCCCTATGACGAGGACTAACGCTCAGACACTGGACTAGGACGCCTCAGTGGGATTCCTCCCACATCAGGATGCATGAGACAAGGAGTCCCTGGTCTCCCATGTGGGTGCAGGGTCCAAGCACTTGGGCCATCCTCCACTGCCTTCCCAGGCCACAGCAGAGAGCTGGACTGGAAGAGGAGCAAGCGGGACAGAATCTGGCGCCCCAACCAGGACTAGAACCCAGGGTGCCAGCGCCGCAGGCAGAGGATTAGCCTAGTGAGCTGCGGCGTCCGCCTCTCTGGCTTTTTTCTGACTTAATTTTCTTTTCTCTGCTTCACTGTGGAGATTTTGCCAGCGTCTCATTCAGGAGCTAGATGCTTTCTGGACCTCGGGGCCAAGCACTGAATTTGTTTTGGACTGACTTCCTCATACACTTTGGAAGTCCCTGCTGATCCTAGGGATGAACAGAACTGGAAAGGGGAGAAGTGAGTTCTTGGACAAATCCAACATTTGACTTAACTCATTTTTCCCACTCACTTTATTTATCTTAAAGATTTATCTATTTATATGAAAGAATGACACAGAGACAGAGATTGAGATTGAGAATTTTCATCCTCTGATTTACTTCCTTAAATGCCTAACAGCCAAGCCTGGGGCATGCTGAGGCCAGGGGCCAGGAACTCCATCTGGGTCTTCTGTGTGTGGGGTAGGGCCCAATTACTTGAACCATCATCCCCTGCCTTCCCACGTGCAGTAGCAGGAAGCTGGATAGGGAGCAGAGCAGCTGGAATTCAATCGGACACTCCTGCGTCGGATTCCAGCAAGCAGTGGCTTAACCTTCTGTGTCTCAACAAATACTTGTTGAGCAGTCACTAGGTTATAAGTCATCAACTATGTGCTAAAAGATAGGCGGATACTCCCAAAACTTGGTGGAAAGTGAGATTAAAAGCTTATTTCACTCCAATTTTGTTTTTGAAATCCATGCACATAAGGGATCTTGAAAAAAATTTGTTGAAAATGCATGTTATGAAAAAAAGTACACATGGCTTTTAAAATGTTGTGCACCAGAATAACTTATCTTTCAATTCTACTTTCCATGAATTTTTGACGTCCCCTCTTTTTGGGGGGGGGCAGGCAGAGTTAGACAGTGAGAGAAAGAAAGAGACAGAGAGAAAGGTCTTCTTTCCATTGGTTTACTCCTCAAATGGCCGTTACGGTTGGCGCCCTGAGCCGATCCAAAGCCAGGAGCGAGATGCTTGCTCCTGGTCTCCCATGCAGGTGCAGGGCCCAAGCACTTGGGCCATCCTCCACTGCACTCCCTGGCCACAGCACAGAGCTGACCTGGAAGAGGGGCAACCGGGACAGAATCCAGTGCCCCAACTGGGACTAGAAGCCGGTGTGCCGGCGCCACAAGGCGGAGGATTAGCCTAGTGAGCTGCGACGTCGGCCAACGTCCCCTCTTATAGATATGAATAAGTTGGTCTCTGCATACAGTGCCAGAGACAGACAACTATACGGAGAGATCAGGGTACAATGGGCTAAGGACAAACTTTAAGCATACTTGGTTCAGACCAGTGGCTTTCAGACACCACCCTGGCCCTCCAGGACATTGGCCAACTGAGCTGTGCTTACAAGAGAATGCTTTGAAGGATTTCTCCATTATGTCTTATGTAAGAAGGGAAAGGTGAGAAAAGAGAAAATAAAGTAGTCACATATTTTCAATAATTCACTTAAAAATCAGAATTCATGGTTCCTTGAGGGACTGACTGGTTCCACAGTGCCCCCTTCTGGTGGGTTGTCTTGGTTCAACAACCAGTAAAAACTACAGCTACAGAAGCTACTGTTTATTGGTTAATATGCGTCATTGAATCCCCTCAACAGCTCTCCAAGAACAGTTGATCTCATCTCCATTTTTCCGATGAGGTTCACCGAGGTCAGTGACCTAAGGAAAAGCTCTTGTATGCATCCAGAGTTGGGAAACAAACCTGCCTAACTGGCTTTAGCACATGATCAAGCCCTCTGTTTTTCTTCAGTTGTACTTTACCGGTCAGTCAACAACCGCCTACTCCCCATGGACACCAAACTAGATGCTGGGGACCAAGTCTTGCTCTTCTGTAGCTTCTTGGGAATTTTCACAGACCATGGGATGCCCGCTGAAGAAGGAACCATCACAAACGAGGGGGATCTGGTTCAGCCACGATTTCTTCACATAGAGTGGGAAGCAAAATAAACCAAGAGAAGCCCTTGGAAAACACCTGGGTTTGGTACACATGGATGGTCAGAAACATTTTATGTTGCCCAAAACACTGTAGCTGGTGGAGTTCTTGAGACTCTAACCCCTCAGACCCTACTGAGGTGAACAGCCACTGTGTGCACTGACTCCCAAACATGATTCCTCACTTACTGCTTTCCAAATTAAAAAAATATATATTATACAGACTTACAAGGTAGGCTCCTTTGTACCTCTCCTATTGCATAAGGCAAAATAAGAAAGCATTTGCCTTTTTCTGTGTTGATGGGATCTCATTGGACAAAGCTCGGACAAGACACTGAAGAGGAGTGGTTTGCTTGAAGGTTGAGCCGAATGTTTCTGGATTCTCTTCCCAGGAGTCCTCTGGATGTCACCATGTTCTTACTCCACCACAGACCTGCCATCTTCCTGCGCCACTCAGTGCCTCCTCGTCCTGGCTTATTAACCTCCAAGTTGTTGCCAACAACACGCTAAGCGCTCCGGACTTCCATTTCTGCCAGCGATTCCTTAGAGGGATTTCAGGGTCCCCCAGGAACATTTGGAACTTTTAGGCTGAGACTTGGGGTAAGGGTCTACAGAGTGCCAAAGTGAAGTTCACAGACAGACCTGGGCTTGAACCCAGTCAGCCCACCTATGTGTTGTGAGGCTGGAGGGGTATTTCCCTCTCGGATGTTTTCACTTACCTCTTCTACAGAATGGGTTCAATAACACCCACCTCAGGAGGATTCCATGAGAGAATGTCAATGATAGTGTGTGCTCTATAAATAACTATGTAGTTTTTTTAGCTATGTAGTTTTGATCTGTGTTAGACAGGATGACTTCTTCCTGGCTACTTTAGGGAAGCTCTAATGGACATAGATGAGAAGGTACCTTCCAGTAAGCATCACTTAAAATCAAGAGAACTCTAACATAGCTCCAAAGAATAGAAGTTTATTTCTCTCCAGTGTGAAGAAATCTGGGTCAGCTATCCAGGGCTGATGCGATGCCTTCATAGCCTCTTTGGAGATGGAGACTGCATTGAAAGAGACTTTCTGGAAGTTTCTATCACACTGACATTGTATTGTCTGGAGCTTAGTCACATGGCCATACTGAGCTACAAGTAATGATGGGAAAGTTATGCTTTGGGATAAACTGAAAATCAAGCTCAGGAAAAGGAGAACAGGGATATTTGTTGTGCAAGTAGCTTTTTCTACCTTAGTCCTCTTCCAATGTCAAACTTTATGAAGAAATGATGAGAATTAATATTTAAAATACTGTGATCTTTTAATACCAAAATGCCATATTAGATTTGTTAAAATGAAATTAAATTAACACTTGTGTTCAGTGGTTTTTTGAGATTTGACATCCGATGTCAAATATCAAAAAACCACTGAACACAAGTGTTAATTTCCCTAATTTCCCTAAATTCAAATACTCAAATTTAATATTTGGATGTCAAATATCAAGTATCAAATTTGAGTATTTGAATTTAGGGAAGAACTGAAGAATTGCAATCTGTTCTGATAATAGTATTTGTATGTGTACTGTTCTGTATAAGGACACTTCAAAAGTTCATGAAAAGTGGAATTAAAAGACAAGTTTATCTTGGTGCAAAAACTTTCAAGATCCACACATGTGAAGTATCTTTGACAAAGTAATGGGAATGTGTATTATGGAAAAACTGTGTATGTATACGTGTTAAACTTCAATTAAAAAGTCTTAAAAATGCAAACAGATAATACGTCTCTTTCAGAAAAAAAAGCACTTCTAAAGAACATAAAAGGTCTTGGCAGATCTCAGGACAAGTTGCAAGATGAGTGAATGATGAAGATTGAGACTGTGTAAAGTCTCTAGTTTTTAGATGTAAATTTTTGTTCTGTCCTTTTGAATCACATTTCTTACCTGTGCTAACTTAAACAATAATTAATTCTATAGTCAGAAAGCAAATGATTCAGATCTTGATCCTATTGGGCTTTGCAAAAGCATATGAATAGTTAGCAACGTTCATAATACATATTATAAAATACACGTTATCATCACTATGAGTACATTCTCTGGTCATGTTGCAGCTTTCTCTTGGTAATGGCTTCTCTTTCTCCCGATCTAAAATCTCATATTTAAGAATTATCCCAGGATATAATTTTAAAAGATTTTCTATTTTTAGTAAGATCTTCCCCTCTAGTTCAAAACAAATTCCATGTACTGAAAAGAAATATAAATCTTGGAAAGTGACAAGAAATGCAAACAGTCAGATCAGATAAGCTTCACACACACTGCAGGTCTTGATTGGGTTGTATGAATGATTTCAGTGAAAGAAGCAGTCGCTGAAATACAGCCTGTTTATGAACAGTGGTTAGAAGTGGGTCGCATGGCGACTTCTGATTGGCTTTGAATGATGTCATGGCCCCAGCCAGGATGCCCATAATACCTACTTAATACATTGCATCTAACGGCTCTCCTAATTTTTATGTATACATTTCATTTTGCAAGTGCAATAAAATACGGTAAGCATCACATTTCTGGGTAATTACTGCACTGTTCAAGCCCCGTAGGAGCAGAGGTGTGCTGTGTATGAATTAGGAAAGCTTTGCTAGTCTGAAGAATTTCTCCCGTCGATAAATCTTGCTTGAGATCAGGGATGTGGGGGACGGAGATGTAGCCTGGATCTGAAATTCTGTCGGAACCACAGTACAAAAAAGGAACAAAGAATGGACGATTGTGAGGATGCTCCAAAACTTCACCCAAGTTACCTGAACTATCCAGAGAAAGCAGTGACATTTGAAAGCATGAGACAGGCTCAGGTGTCCTGTCCTCCTTGCGTCTGCATCGACAGAACTCAAACAACTGATTGTGATCTCCAGGCGAAGGGCACAGAGGCTCCCCACACCACAGAGGAGTTCGCCTTCTCCCAACCCTTCAGCATGTCTGGATGTTGAGAATACGGTGAGTAGAAATTCCTTGGATGTTCTCTACGACTTTTCCAGCCCAATCCAGAGAAAGTCAAACTTAGCATTGCTATTTCTTCTGGTCCTTACTGTTAACTCCTTGCATCCTCCAGGACAATTTCCTAAACCCTTTAGGTCTCAACTCACGTGGCGGCTGCACCTCACGCCTCTCCGTGTGCTTGTTTGACCTATCTGTGTGTTAAGTTGTTCAGGAAGAAGCATTTAACATTTAAGGCTTAGTTCACGTCTTTCATTTTCTTCAAAAACATCTTGAAACATCATGTGTTTTTTCTTCATTAGAAAGAGGAAATGGTGTTTTATCAAAGGTAAATAGACTTGCACGATGGGCTGGAGTTCAGTTTGCCACTCAAAGCCGTGAAGTTTGATTAGGTACTAAACTTGGCACTGAGGATCCTTCATTCATCCCGCCAGCCAAGTCACGCCACGGGTCTCGATTTTCGGAAAGTTAATTACCTACATGTTGCTCCTGAAGCCTGTGGGCAACTGATTTATTTGATCACAGCTTAAGCAAATAGTAATCAACTCTTCATCAAACTTAGCCAAAAGTCACTCCAATTGGAAACTGAGCAACTGCTTTTTGGGAACTAGATGTGAAAAGCGATTCCATACCGTATCTGAGAGGATAAAGTCTCAGGATCAGAAACGAATGAGTGACAGCATTTTTTATATTTGTATTTGTATCAATAAAATCGTTAACTCAGTGACCTTGGCTTGTTTGGGGAACTAAGATGAATAGAATAATTTAAAGACAAACTCACTTCCATCTGCCACATTGCCAACTTAATAGCATTTCAATACCTGGGTTACCACCAAGAAAGATTCTATAGATAACAAATAGCCTCCAAATGTGAGCACCCAGTTTACAAGGCACTGATAGCACACTAATGTCTGGTGGCATCCTGCTCTCGTGATCATTTGAGACCAGCTAATGCTTTCCTTCACTCCCACCTCCAAGCCCCCACCCCCAAAGCAGAACAGCAACTACGCTGTCCTGGGCTCACCCTGCCACCTGGTGATGGCGGCAAGAAACTGTCTTTTACTTTGCGTTCCAGGACGCCTTCAAATACCTAAATCCATGGGTGCTGAAGTCCCCTACTTAAATGAGGTAGTGTTAGCGTAGAACCCACACACAACCTCCCATATACTTTGAATCATCTCAAGATTATTTATATCATGCAGTGCAATGTAAACACTCTGCAGATAGTTATCATACTTCACATGAGAAGGAAGTCTGCATGTGTTCAGTACAGATGAATTTTCCCCAAAATATTTTCTATACGGGATTGCTTGAGTCCATTGATGACAAAATGGAAGCTGGGCCAACTGCGTTTCCTTCCCTACCACCCACATTTCAATTAGGAATATTAGAGTCATGTTCTCATGGTGCTCTTATGCTGCCTTCAATTGGTTCCAACCTCACATTATCTTTTTAAACATGTATATTGTGTGTGTGCATGTATATGTATGTGTGTGTATGAATTAACCTCCATTTATTCTGTTTCTTCGTTCCTGCTTCCTTCCAGTATTCACCCATAATCAAATCACTGTCTTCCTTTTTTCCATCATTCTTGCCATTTTTGAGTCGCAGTGGCTCTACTTCTGGCTTATAACAGCAAGATTGGTTCATTCGTTTATGCAAACAAGGTTTAATATAGCAATGACAAGATGGACACATCCTGTTTTTTGTGAAGCTTCTATTTTGGTGGAAGAAACAAACAAAATCACACAAATAAGATGTGATATGACATAATCTTAGTGAGTGATCAATGCAGGTTGTGAAATGGGAAAGGATGAGATGGCCCAGTGAGTGTCCATTTACCCTGCAGATTGCCGAAACTGGTGGACAATGGAATGTCCTACCAAGTATCTGTTAGGATGTGAAGCAACCATTCTTACCACTCCTAATTGGAGGGTGAATTGGACAACCACATAGACAGTTTGGAATTATTTACTTGTACTGAGCCCATGATGCTGTCATTCTAATTCTAGAGAAATATTTGTTATAGCCAAAACATGGACAAAAATATTCATGGGAACATTATTTATAATAACAAAGATCTGGGAAAAATCCAAATGCTTACTTAGAGCATTAGAATGGATAAAGTGTGTTATTGCCTTATACTAGAATAATATAAGTAGTGAAACTACAGCTGTATACATCAGTATAGATTCTCAAATATTATATTAAGTGAAAAAGATTATGACTCTTTGTATGTGAAGTTAAAAGACAGACCAAACTAAACAGTGACAGGTTTAAGAATGCATACATCTATGATAAAGAAATGCAAGGTCATTGGGGCCGGCACCGTGGCTCACTAGGTTAATCCTCTGCCTGCAGCACCGGCATCCCAATTGGGCGCCGGGTTCTAGTCCTGGTTGCTCCTCTTCCAGTCCAGCTCTCTGCTGTGGCCTGGGAGGGCAATGGAGGATGGCCCAAGTGCTTGGGCCCCTGCACCCACATGGGAGACCAGGAAGAAGCAGCTGGCTCCTGGCTTTGGATTGGAGCAGCGCACTGGCTGTAGCAGCCATTTGGGGGGTGATCCAATGGAAGGAAAACCTTTCTCTCTCTCTCTCTCACTGTCTATAACCCTATACCTGTGAAAAAATAAATAAAATTTATAAAAAAAAAGAAATGCAAGGTCGTTAATACCATGGAATTCTGCAGAATGGCAAGATCTGAGGAATGAGGGGAACTGATTGGTTTGAGACCTACGAGGGCTTCCGAAGTACAGAAATGTTTTATCTGCCAGCTAGATTTGGGATGCACTGAAAATCATTCCATTTTACTTTATTGTGAATTCGTGTATATATGCATTATGAATAACTCGTCTATGTGTACGATCTATTAAATAGAGAACGGCTTTCTTACAGTGACAGAGGCTGTACTTTAGCTGGAGACATCAGAAAAGTCCTCCTGCAGAGCGCCATGGGGGGTGTGGACAAGCAAGGCTCAGGAAGGCCTGGGAGGAGAGTTTCCCAAGAAGCAGGGAAGAACAAACGTGAGGACCCCGCAGTGGCAGATGGATTAAGTCATTTCCAAATGGGGAGACTGGTTTTAAGTCTCACAAGAGAGGTTTAGGCAAAGGCAGGAGGCAATTCTCACAGAATCTTATGGGTGAGGCCCAGCGACATATCTGCCTAAAGAAAGGAAAGTATTCTTGGTTAGAGTTGGAGCTATGAAGAAGCTCCTGCACAGCAGTCACAAAAGATTCTGTGTGCCAAGCTCTAGCATTGAAAATAATTTCCATGTGCACGTGGGTGCATTTGTATGTAGTCTGCATACATGTACAGATGTGTGTGTGTGTGTGGGGGGGCGATGGCAACATCACCAAAACAAATACTCATGGACAAACGCTTAAAAACAAGCAGTTCCTTCTCCCTTCCCCACTTCACCCATCCCTCCGCTCGGCGAGGACAATGGCTTCTGATAGTTCTGCTCTTCATTCTCTTTTTCCCCCTACAGCTTCAAACGCCAACCTGTGGCCTCTCCTTCCACCATGCACCCCCTCCACAATGGCATCCAGGGGGCCCTTCTCTTTAGACTTCCAGCCTCCAACACTGTGAGCTAAATGAGCCTCTTTTTTTTTTTTTTTTTTTTTCAAAAAGTATCGAGCCTCGAGTATTTTGTTATAGCAACACAAAATGGACAAATGTGGAGCCTAATGACTTGACTTGAACCAAATAATTTCCAGGTCTCCTGCACAGCCTACACTCTGAGATTGGTTTCCATGAACGTCCTTTCTCAGAACACATGCATTTGTGATAAGCTTTCTGCATGTTTCCTGCATGCTTGAAAATATTATTTCACCCCTTCCATTGAGATAACAGTTTCACTAGATAATAAAATTATTGGTTAAAAATAAGTTGCCTCTGAACTTTTAAAATGTTGCTCCACTGTTTTCTAGTTTCCATTGTCAGGGACAGAAAGTTAGACGCTATCAGATTTGTGTTGTTTGTAGATGACCAAGTATTTTTTTCCTTGGTGTATGTAAGCTGTAAGATCTTTTACTTATTCTTATGGATATAAAGCTTCACAACTATGTTTGTGGGCCTGAATCTTTGTTTTCGCCTGGCCTGTTTTGAAGACTCGTCTCTTTCTTTAGCTCTGGATAAGTTTTTTGTAATTTCTCCCACCTAGGTCCTTATGATTTCTGATACCTCTTTCTAAATCCCTATTTGTCTAGGGCTGCATCTACTTAAAACCCCAGCTCTTGCATATCTCTTTCCCTCACATGATCCGTGTTAAAATTTCTCAGCTACCGAAGGCCTCTGTTCTAACTCTTTTTCTGTAATATTTTTCTGCCCGATTCCTTTACCAGCACTTTATTAAACATTGAGAAAAAGAAGAGTTAAACATGTTAATTTTGTCTTCTTGAGTTTGATATTAATATTTATAAAATGTTTTGTATTAAATGATTGTATATTTATTCAATCTAAAGGAGCCATGACATTTCTTAATTCACAGCAGGTTTTTTTTTTAGGTAGGAAAATTGAGGTCTAAATAGAAAGGTACTTTGTGAGTGTTAAATCATTGTTTTAATGTTTTGCTTTGATTTAAAATGTTCTCAAACTATTCATTCCAACCAAGCTTTGTGGGAGATGCACTGCTCCAGCTGTGAAATAATTTGGTTAAAGAGGTCTCCCTGGCTAATGTGTGCACATACATAGCATTTCTAACACGGATTTGTAAAGCAGATTGCTTTCTGAGGTTGCTCCAAATTAACTTATGCATGTACTTTTAAATTTAACCTGTAGTTTAAAAAAACTGATATTTCCTGTAGAGGATAAAGCAATTTGGAATCAGGTAATGTGTTGTGAAAGACAGTACAAGGATAAGAATCTGACTAGCAGTTAAGACACCAGTGTGGGGGGAGGCACTGTGGGTAGTGGGTAAAGCTGCCACCTGCAGTGCCCGCATCCCATATGGGCGCCAGTTCAAGTCCTGGCTGCTCCATTTCCCATCCAGCTCTCTGCTATGGCCCGGGAAAGCAGTAGAAGATAGCCCAAGTCCTTGGGCCCCTGCACCCATGTGGGAGACCTGGAAGAAGCTCCTGGCTCCTGGCTTCAGATTAGCTCAGCTCCAGCTGTTACAACCAACTGGAGAGTGAACCAGCGGATGGAAGACTATGTGTGTGTGTGTGTGTGTGTGTGTCTGCCTCTCCTTCTCTCTCTGTGTAACTCTGACTTTCAAGTAAATAAATAAATCTTTTTTTTTAAAAGACACCATAGAGACAGGCACATCCCACAATAGAGTGCCTGAGTTCAATAACCACCTCTGGCTCCTAATTCCAACTTAATAGTAATGCAGATCCTGGGATACAGCCCAGATGATTCAAGTAACCAGGTTCCCACCGCTCACATGGGAGACCCAAACTGAGTTCTTGGCTTCCGGCTTTCAACTGCCATAGCCATTGCCAGCATTTGGAGAAGTGAACCAATAGGTGGAAGCTCTCTCTCTCTCTCTCTCAAATAACTAATTTTTTAAAAAACTTAAAAAATGGGACTGATGTTGGTGCATGGCAGATTAAGCTAGTACTTTTGATGCTGGATCCCATATCAGAGCACCTGTTAAAGTGCCTTCTGGCTAACACCAGGGAAGGCAGCGAAAAATGGTCCAAGTTCTTGAGCCCCTGGAAGACCTGGATGGAATTCCTTTGGCCTGGCCTAGACCTGGCTTTTGAAGCCATTTGGAAAGGGAACCAACAGATGGATAATCTCTCTCTCTCTCTCAAACACACACACACACACACACACACACACACTTTCCTTTTCAAATAAACAATAAATAATTTTAAAATACTGCAGCTATTTCTTCAGATAGAAGCATACAATGCATGTCTGTTCACAAGCAGATCTCATAAGATGTCAGCCTCGTAACCACAGCTCACTCACCATTTTCTTCTCTTTGAGACCAGGCTGCATCCCTTATTCTCAACGTATTAGTTGGTGGATTACAACAGCCTGGCTGCTGATGTGGGCTTTTCTTGATAACCAGCTTCTTGTCTCTTCACACACACAGACACACACACACACACACACACACACGGCCAATTAAGGGAAGCTCCCCAGAGTGCCAATCAATAGGAGCAGATAAAACATCACTGAAAATGTCAGAAGATGGGGGAAATTGTGTTTATGCAGGCTCTCGTGTAGGAAAGTGTATATGGTCAAAGAAAGACGTTGAAAAGCACCTTCCAAAGACTGGGATGGGGTGTGGATCCCCCACAGGGCAGGCATTCTGAAGAGGCAGAATCTTGCTAACTGAGGGGCTTTTGTGTTCCTGGGAGAGAGCTCTGATGGCCTTCTATTCACACCATTGGTGAAGGAGGGACTCCTCATCCCAATGGCTCGTGACACTGGACAGATGAAATTGACAGCATTTGATTCGTCACTGTGGTCATAGCTTGGGGAAGGTGGACACTGCCTGCCATAGAGGGCCTCACGGTGGACAGAGTCAGGAGCAGAGTGAAGCAACGGGGGTTGTGGGAAACAGGTTTTATAGCAGCAAGAGGGTGAGATGTCCCCTGGTTCCTACAGGAAGATGGGATCGTTAGTTTTAAATGATTTCATATACACCCGGGGACGTGAAACTCAGAAGGCTGAAGTTCAGGGAAGGTGCAGCCAATCCTGGTGACAGGAAAGCTAGCTGAGTAGGGACATTTTCTCACTAGTTGGGAAGTACATCTGGAAAAGCAGAGGAAACTCAAGATTATATCCTTGGGGCCTTGCATGACTCCGAGATGTCAAGGCAGCGATGGGAATTTCAGATCTTAGAGTACAGCAAAGAACACAAGCTGTGACCAAGCACAAACAGGATCAGTCGTACCATAAGGGTCCTGTTTCTCCAGCCTCTTTACTCAGTCTTGAGTTCTGCTTGAAATAAGAGTTGGGGGCAGGTATTTGGTGTTGTGGTTAAGAGCTACCTGGGATGCCTGCATTCCATATCGGAGTACCTAGATTCATATCCCAGCTCCACTTCCTGTTCCAGCTTCCTGCTAATGTGACCCTGACTCTAGTACTTAGGTCAGTCCCTGCCACCCACATAGAAAACCCAGATTCAGTTTTGGGCTCCTGGCTTGCACCTGTCCCGGCCCTAGCTGTCATGGGCATTTGGGAAGTGACTAGCAGATGGAAGACCCCTCTCTCTCTCTGTGTCTCTCTGCTTTTTAAATTAAATGAAAATAATTGGCAAAAATAAGTGTTGAATAATTCGTATAGACTCTATGTCACCCCAAAATCATATATCAAAACCCTACCCCTCAATGTGACAATATTGGGAAATAGGGCTTTTAGGGAGGAAATCAAGGTTTCATGCCATAGTAAAGTTGAGCCTCTATCCAGTAAGATGGATGTTCGTATCAGAAGAGGAAAAGGGCAGGGGTGGTGGCACAGCAAAGTTAAGCTGCTGCTTGTGACACCTACATCCTAGATTGGAGTGCTGGTTTACATCCCAGCTGCTCCACTTCTGATCTGGCTTCCTGCTAACGATCATCTGGGGAAGCAGCAGATGGTTCAGCAGGTGGCTCAAGTGCTTGGGTCCCTGCCACCCACATGTGAGACCTGGAGAGAGTGTGGGGCTTCAGGCTTCAGCCTAGCTCGGCCCTGGGTGTTGCAGGAATTTGGAAAGTGAACCAGCAGATGGAAGATCTCTCTTTCTCTCTCTCTCTCTCTTTCTCGCTCTCTGTCTCTCTCCATGTGCACAGAGGAACCTCCACATGAAGACATGGTGAGAAAATTATCATTTGCAAGCCAAGAAGGCTACTCTCATTAGAAACCAACCCTAACAAAAACCCTAACAACCAACCTTGAACTTGGCTTCTAGCCTCTAGCTCTAACATACAATTTTGTTGTATAAGCCACCCAGTCTATGGGCTTTTGTTATAGCAGCCCTAACAGACTAAGACCATATTTAATAAAAACCAATTCAAGTGCAAAATTCTTCGCTGCTGATAAGGCATCATGTCTCAGGCTGACCCACGCAGGTACCCAACTGTTAACCATTTACTCTTTAAACTGCAATTCTCCCTCCGCCTTTCATGAGCAAACAGCAAATGAAAGTTATATTATAACAACCGTTATAATGCACACCCTCCAGAGTGCTAAAACAGAGACGCCAACCTTAGGTGAAGGAAGCGCCCACAGCCTCAGTTTCCCCACCTGTCAAGAAAGCAGGTAGTATGAATAGATATCCCATAAATTCTATTTCCACTGTAACATTCCATGGCTCTAAGACAATAATTGTTTTTGCTCCTATAGGTCTTACATAATTCCATTTGCTAATAGTCTAATTTATAATTTTGAATAATACAGCAATAGCAATTAGCACAAATTTAAGTTCATGGAGGCAGTTTCTCTATGAAGTGCCCCTCTGGCTGTAATTTCCATATGCACATTTGCTGCAATTGCCTCTCTCTGTAATACTGATTTTAACAACCTTAGTTAGCAGATCATGCTTTTGAAATGCCAGGAGAGAACTAAATAAAGCCAAGGGTCAAAAGCATAACATGCTTCTGTATAAAATTAAAAGTTAATTACTAACTGCATCTAGGGGCCAGGGCTATTTTCATTTTGGAGTCATTAGCCTGACTATGTGGAATCTATGTTGTAACTATAGCAATAGGGAGTCAACTGACGGACCTCTGCTAGGGAGGGAGAGCGCGTCGGCTCCAAGCGGTGACTCTCCATGCCCGCCGTGGCTTAGCTGAACTTTCTCCTTAACTGCTTGCTGCTGCCATGAAATCGTGATCACGGACTTGTTTGTTAAAGTCGTCATAAAATTTAATGTGTTTTGCAAATGCCCTTTAGCAAAATGCATTTAGGAGGAAGTATATAGGAACAAGGCTTCCTTAGTCACATGAAAGGGTCTGACATGTGGCGACATAGATTTAGTTTGGACAGTAATTTAGGACAACATTAGAAAACCCAATAGTCCGAGGGGCACAAGGGACAGCAGTGAGGGACCCCGTGAGATGCCTGGAAATAAGGAAATGGAGTTACTCTCTAGGAGGCCAGCTTTTAAAAAAATAATAATAATAAACATTGGAATATGATGAGAAAGAATGAAAATCACCTTAAAGAGACAGGATGCCTCCTGGGCAAGATTTGACTATAATTCCTGAGTAAATGTTTCCTGAAATGTGCTCAGTAGATCATTAATTCTGTGACTAGCATAGTTATTTAGCTGGGAAAAAAGGAATTCTGCAATCAAATAGATTAGAGACAGTGCGCTCAAAATAACTTTAAATAATTGTGAGACGGTTTCTGCGAGGTAAGACTTTTCAGAACTTAGGATCCACTCACTGAGGCTCTCCAAGAAGGAGCAAGGATACACCATGTCTCCCACACTTAATTTGTCCACGGATCACTTTCTTGTGGGTCCTTGCAGGACCAATATTTAAAAAAAAAAAAAAAGCAAAAATCAAAAAAAAAAGCAAAACGTTGGGGTAGTGTTTTACTAACACGGATGAAGAATGACTTTGCCAATTAAAACTAAGGGAACTGCAAAAGACGTGTAGAAATCAGAGTTGTTCCCTTCCAGCCACTGGGCAATGGAGAGGGGGACCTGGCTCAAAGGCCTTGGCGGCCACCACATGGCTGGACCCTCCTGCAGTGGCGAGACCCAAGTTTTATTCGCTGGCTTACCTGAGTGGGCAACAAATGACCATGACTCCTAGTCCCCACCTGCCCTCTTTATCAAAACGTCCGATCTTATCTTGGGTTCCTGTCCATAAATATTCCCAAGCATCCCTGCGAAGTTCATTCTTCACTCATGCCCTCAGCTTCACCCCCTCTTCACCCCATCAGGAATCACAGTGTTGATGTAGAAAGGACTTTCTGCTCAGTGGTCCCACGTGGACTTGATAGAATTTCACTGATCGTGAAATTTGAACTAAGCAAATTTCTCTGAACAACGCAATGTAATTGCACTTGTACCTGGGATGGAAGACTCTCTTCAGGGACTGAATGCTACTGAGGACACCCCACATCCTTACAATAGAGGGAGGTACTTGTTGAACTTTGTTGGGGGGTACTCATATGGACCAAGCTCACACAGACTGATGGATGAATGCCAGAAGAATGTCTATGCCTCCATAGTGAGGAAAGTAACTCCTCAGCAAGCTGGGCACTCCTCCTGGTATTTCTCAGCACGTCTCCTTCCTACAGGAAGATCTTCAGTGGAGGGAAAAATCCGACAAGCTTTCAAGCGATGTCTTGGTGAGATGCCTGAGACGTGTTTGTGAAATGCGTCCATCCAACACAAGCTTCATGGGTAAGCCTGAATAACACAAACACTTTGGCCTGGGTAAGGAGTGAAGAACTTGTGAACATTGTCAGATGAGTATTTTTCTATGGAGATAGAAGATTCTAGAAAGAGGGAAACCACAGGAGCAAAGTCAGGGCAGCATGACAACGATGTGACAGTAGAGAAGTGCTCATGGGTGCTGTCTGTGTGGGGAGAGCGCCCTCCTTTCTCCTCTGCCTTTCTCACCTTGCACACACTCAGCTGGACCTTATTCAAGAACGGACTCTGCTTCTCCCATCTGTGTTATGTCATTCTTTGAAGATCGTAGCTTTCTCCAAGGGTTGAAGCTAAATCTCACAATCCCTATGCCCCAGGCTCTTTGCCTTAGAAAAACTTTGATTCTTATACTCACTCTGTGACCAACTCTAGCCCCAGTGCTGGGGACCCAAAAAGACACTATGGGGACTATTTGAGTCTGACGTGCTGTGGGATGTCCTGATTCCCATGTCACTCAGAAAGGAGCCCAATTGCAACCTACACAGGATCTACAGGAGCATGCCTGGTACTCACAGCCTCTCCTACTGAGCATCCTTGCTAGACCTCAGTCACAGTGAGCACACTCGTTGCTTTTGTTCTGCAACTTTTCTGTAGGGTTCATTTATTTATTTATTTAAATTGCATCCGTGAACCCCTTTACCTCCAATTTTTTTCTCAGAACAAAATGGAATGTTTACATTATCACATGGTCAGGTCACATCAAAAAGGAAGAACTAGCTTGAATTCCACAGTCATGGAGATGGACGTCAAAAATTCATCTTGGGGGCCAGTGCCATGGTTCACTTGGTTAATCCTCCACCTGCTGCGCCAGCATCCCATATGGGCGCTGGTTCTAGTCCTGGTTGCTCCTCTTCCAGTCCAGCTCTCTGCTCTGGCCTGGGAGGGCAATGGATAATGGCCCAAGTGCTTGGGCCCCTGCACCTACATGGGAGACCAGGAGGAAGCACCTGGCTCCTGGCTTCGGATCGGCGCAGCGCCGGCCGTAGCAGCCATTTGGGGAGTGAACCAACGGAAGAAAAACCTTTTTCTCTGTCTCTCTCTCTCACTGTCTATAACTCTACTTGTCAAATAAATTTTTTTAAAAAATTCATCTTTTGGGGCCAGCGCTGTGGTGCAGTGGATTAAAGCCCTGGCCTGAAGTGCTGGCATCCCATATGGGCGCCGGTTCTAGTCCTGGCTGCTCCTCTTCCCATCCAGCTCTTTGCTTCGGCCTGGGATAATAGTGGAAGATGGCCCAAGTCCTTGGACCCGTGCACCCATGTGGGAGACCTGGAAGAAGCTCCTGGCTCCTGGCTTCAGATTGGCACAGCTCTGGCTGTTGCAGCCATCTGGGGAGTGAACCAGTGGATGGAAGACCTCTCTCTCTCTCTCTTTCTTTCTCTCTCTCTCTCTCTACCTTTCTCTGTAACTCTGTCTTTCAAATAAGTAAAATAAATCTTTAAAAAATTTATCTTTTTTGGGAGACCCAAGCCAAGAGAAGCATGTAGTCCCAGACTGTATAATGGGACTGTCTGAATGACTGAAGGAATGAACACACACACACAGCAACATTCCTCTAGATTAGGAACTTCAACAAACGTGGGTGAAATTCATCTGAGCTGTCAAAGATCTAACCAGTGTAGAGGAAAGTTACCTATTCATCCAATTACAACCCATAACTTAGGAAGTTACGTTTCGGGGTCAATGCTGTGCAGCACCGGCATCCCATATGGGCACCGGCGTGTGTCCCGGCTGCTCCTCTTCTGATCCAGCTATCTGCTATGGCCTGGGAAAGCAGCGGAAGATGGCCCAAGTGCTTGGGCCCCTTCACCTGCATCGGAGACCCTGATGAAGCTCTTGGCTCCTGGTTTTGGCCTGACTCAGTCCTGACTGTCGTGGATGGAGCAAGCAGATTGAAGATCTCTCTGTTTCTCCGTCTCTCTGTCTGTAACTCTACCTCTCAAATGAACAAATAAAATCTTAAAAAAAAAAAAAAAGACACGTTTCCAACACCTGCCCTCGATTGTGCCGTATTCATTGTGCTGAATTCAATTCCAAAGCCGAGTAGCTCTTGCCAGCTTCCAAGGTGGGCGCTGGGATTGTCTCCTGGTCCCGGCTCCTGGAGGAGGCAGATCTTTCACAGAGCCGTGGAGTCGACTGGAGGTCTGAAGGACTCCTTCCGTTACCCCTACCAGCTCCAATATGCCAGCCCCAGAAGTGGGAATTGCTCATGGGGTGTGCTGAAGGGCTGCATAATCAAAAATCAATGATCCACACGGAGGGCTGTTGTTCCACAGCTGAGCTGGTGTAATATTACAATGCCAATCCTAATGGAGTTACATAGAATCCATCAAAATATGAGGATGCAGGGGTCAATGAGAACTGCAATGCCTCACTTCCCGGCAATTACCACTTATTACTGGGGCAGTGCTTCTCCCTCTGCTGTTCCACGGACTTCAATAAATAATATCAGGCGACCCCGCAGGGCCGCTCAATAGAGCATTGTTTTATTGTCGCGGCTTCATGGTCAGATCAATACCTTGTTCTTCTGAGATGTAGGTGAGATCCCTTGAATATGGCACTAATGAAATCATGTGTTTTTATGATTTTGAAATTATATATTTGATTCCCTCTTCATCTTTAATGTCAGTAAGGCTGTTAATGGGGGAGGGAGGGTTCTGTCCTCTAAACTTTTGTGACATTTTTATCCACTGGGTATAGGAATGTGTTCCCTGCAAGGGAAAGCAAAATGTTGCATGAAAATTAATTTCTTAGGATTTTTCCTTAGTAGGTCCCATCCACTCTACTTATTTCTAGAAATTGGTTGTACAGATTCTCCCCATCCCCATTTTGGTTTTAATGAGAAAATATGATACATAATTTTGTGAGGGGGCAGCAGAAGAATCTGATGAAATGACAGGGTACTCTGCCACTTCTCATAGGGGTTCAGTTTTTTTTAAAGATTTATTTATTTATTTGAAAGTCAGAGTTACACAGAGAGAGGAGAGGCAGAGAGACAGAGAGAGAGGTCTTCCATCTGATGGTTCATTCCCCAGATGACTGCAATAGTCAGAGCTGTGCCAATCCAAAGCCAGGAGCCAGGAGCTTCTTCCCAGTCTTCCAAGTGGGTGCAGGGGCCCAAGGAATTGGGCCACCTTCTACTGCTTTCCCAGGCCATAGCAGAGAGCTGGACAGGAAGCGGAGCAGCTGGGTCTCGAACCAGCGCCCATATGGGATGCCGGCACTTCAGGCCAGAGCGTTAACCCACTGTGCCACAGCGCCAGCCCACATAGGGGTTCTATTTTTAATTCTCTTCTCCATTAGGCCTTTCTTTTGCATCATTACAATGGTAACTGGATTGAAATAATGTTAAATCTTATAGCTGATGAACCATACAACTCATGGATAAGTTGTATGTGACCATTGTAATTATCACTTTAATGCCTTTGCCAGGGCACACACTTTCCATTGCCCCACAGTCACCACCAGTCCCTACTGTGTCACACTGGGCTTGCTTCAATCGTTTATGTTATCTACCCAGTTCCTATGGATTATTTGAGTATATCGCCTCTAGTCAAGCTGGTTCCAGCAAGCAACTTATATAAATTTAGAATCCCTAATCTGAAACTTCAAAATCCAAAACTTTTTGTGTGCTGACATGATGCCATAAGTGAAAAAGTCCACACCAGACCTCACAGGACAAGTTGCCATCGCAACACAGGTTAACTAAAAATACTGACTAGAATTACAATATAGAATGCATATATGCAACTATTCCAAAATCCTAAGTACTTCTGGTCCTACGTATTTGGGATAAGGGATTCTCAATCTACACTACCATAGCTATCGTTTAATGAGTTCTCACTCTGCACCAGGCATAGCACAAACGATTTTTCAAATGTCACCTTCACTTAATTTAGCACTTGCAACAACTTGTGGAGTGATATTTATATTAATTCACGAATGAGGAATCAAAGTCTCAGAGCCGATATGACTTGCTGTGTGGTGACACGGCTCTTCTGCCTAGCTAGACGGTGGAGGAGTCAGGATGCAAACTGAATCCCATGAACTCTAGGATCCATATTCCTGACCATGAATCCTACTTTCCTTCAGTTCTAACCCTGTAAATCGGATCCCACAAGACGGTACGGTGGCCTAGTTACTATTTAGTCCATTGCATGAAAATGTAGCTGTATCCTTAAGGAGCATGCGTATTGCAGGAGACCGTTCAGTTAACTTGGTGTCTGAGGTCTTGCATTCTGGTTCTTTTCTGGCCCAGCCTCTTAACCAGTCAGCATCCATTTCTTCATCTGCAAAATGAGAGTTGTACTCTCCACCCTCTAGGGCTGTTGAGTGGATTACAAGGAAACGCAATAGTAGCTGTTTAGTCTGAAGCCAACACTGTGGTTAGAGCTACAGGGCAACCATACGTTACTTTGAATATTCCTCTTATTCAACATTTAGACAGCACTGCTGTTCCTGCTATGGCTTTTTTTTTTTTTTTTTTTTTTTTTTTTTTTGTCTTTTGCAGATTTGCCTTGGAATCACCCTTCAGGAATACCCAAGTTGTATATCTGTATAGTTGGTACCAGTCTAAAGGGTTACTAAGAACTCATCCTTAGATGGACACCCAGAGTAGAAACCTACACCCTGAGGATTTGTTGGGAGAAGTTTCAAGATGCTCCAGGAATGAGTGGAGGATTCACTCTCTCTGCACGGGGGGACTGAGCTTGCCTTGGGAAACAGCTTACAGGGGTTGCATCATTTTTTAACTTTAAATGGAAGAACTTAATGCCTGTGAGTGTAAGAGCCAGGCCTGAGCAGCAAGTACCTAGGAATAGGCGTGTGGTGCCTTCCCTCTGCTCTTTCTTGCTCCGCACAAAGCCTCTGTGGTATAAGGCATTCAGCAAGAGGATGGGCTTTCCCACCAGCGGAGCTCGCTTGAGGTCAGCACTTAGCAACCATGTGATTTTGGGCTCCTGCTATCATCCTTACATTTCAGCTTCCTTGTCTGTGAAATGGGGCAGGAGATAGGATGGGAAGGAGGACAGCAGCTCGAGGAGGCTCTCATGGCATTTCCTGGCCTAATACATGGCAGTGCTCCATAGATGCTAACTGATGTGTTGTTTACATGACAATGCCTTTACCGACTAGCTGGAGGACCCAAACAGGACCATAGCCTCTTTTCCTTTTGTGCTGGCCAAGGCCTGAGAAAATCCTGTTCTTCTTGTCCAGTTCTACACAGAGGCCATTGCGTTCTCGTGTCTGGTCTCTGTGCCCCCCAAAAAATAGTCACTCCAAGTTCACGTGGGCTTTTCTAAACACGACACCTAGGGACCACCTCCAAGTCCCATCAACCCAGACCAAATCACACCATGCCCACCCCCCCAAGGGATGCTTCTCTGATCTTGTCCCGAGGCCCTTATTGTAGTACCACCCCTCTGACGAATAGGATCCTTAGGACTGTATATGTATGTGTTTGTTTATTTATTTAGCTATTTGAAAGTCATAATTACAGAGAGAGAGAGAGAGATCTTCCATCTGCTGATTTACTCCCCAAATCACCACAATAGCCAAGGGTGGGCTAGGCCAAGCCAGGAGCCAGGAGCTTCATCTGGAACTCACGTGGGCGCAGGGGCCTAAGCCCTTGGGGCACCCTCCACTGCTTTGTCAGATGCATTAGCAGAGAGCTGGATTGGAAGCTGAGCAACTGGGACTTGAACCGGTGCCCATATGGGATGCAGGCGCTGCAGTTGGCGCCTAACTCCACTGGGCTGCAGTGCCAGCCCCCACCCAGGACTGCATTAAAATGTCACTAACCCTGGAAGTTGGTATTTGGAAAATGGTATTCCCTTGACAATGACAGTTCTCCTGGAGTCCAGGTATCTAAAGGTCAGGAACAGTTTCATGTTTGCACATCTCCTCTGCTGGTTTCTCAACCTCAGCACCACCAACATTACGGACCAGATTACTCTCTGTTGTGAGGGCTCGGCTCTGCCTTGTAGGGTGTCCGACAACACCTTGGACCTCTGCCCGCCAGGTGACAGGGGCATCCTCCAGTTGTACCCATCAAAAATGTCTCCAGGCCTTGCCTGAAGTCCCTCAGGGAGCAAAAGAAACCACCCACTGTGGGAAGCTCCACCCCAACTAAACTCCAGGGTCAGATGGAATAAAGACTTTGTTTGCACTCAACACTCTAGGAACAATGTGCACAATGGGTTTAGGAAGAACTCAGTCAGTAGGTGGTGTTTCTAACATTTTATTTTTTAAGACAAATATTGAGTGTTCTAGGTTTTGAGGCTTTGTTTTAGACAAATGTGGAATATCGAGGGGTTTGTAGAGGGGAATACAGAGGGGTTTGGCAATGCACCAGGGCTTTGTAACTGCAGGATCAGAATCGGTAATATGCACATGATAAACAGATTGCGATAGTCCTGGAGGGAATGTTAACATGCAGCTGGCAATGACAGAAGTCTGCCAGGCTCAGAAACCCCATGGCTATTGAAAGCCTGCTTTGGGGGACTCAGTGGTGGGGACCTCTCAAAGCACTGGTGTCCCTCCCCTCCGACATCTCTTCACGTTGAATGAGGACGCCAGGGGGAACCACACGGCAGGTGTCCAGGTTCACCTGCGTGGGACAGGCTCTTCTTCACAATGAGTTTCCTTCCTGGCGGGGATACTCAGCAAGAGGGCCTGTGTGAAATCACTCTGCCTTCCCCGTGACCGACACTCGCAGGAGTCAGTGGCCGTACACTGAAATGTAAATTAGCCCCTTACCTTCTTGGTGCAGGGTGTTGAGTGGCAGACAGATTGCCCTCTTCTGTTCTCATGTGAAATGGGTCAGAGCATCGGTGGAACTGGGTAATTCACTCCACTCCACTAGATGTAAGCACCTCATAAATTTCATAAATCAGTGCTAGCATGCTCCTGTTTATATGCGCTAGGTCTTCAACAGCATTAATTACGTGGCCGGGAATGGTCTCCCATTTTGAATCCCCATTTTGGATGAAATATGGGCTGGCCTGAAGCAGGCCTCCCCCAGGCAGGAGCGCCCTTGGCAGCCACGCATCAAAGGGTTTCCTGAAGCCAAAGCAAGGAGCCAATAGAAGAAGGATCCACAGAGCATCGAGGGATGTATGTGATGTTGCTTTGACCTTGAAAACCTCACCACGATAGAAAACGTATGTAGGCAACGCCCTTAGAGCCTTAGATCCCTTTTATTGGCGTAGACTGGGCACACTCCTTTAAGTTTCACCTTAGAGATCGCTGCCCCTGATCAGCCTTTCCTAGCCTCCTCTCTAGTACCTTCCCCAGCCCACACCCACCTTTGGCATTGTCCTTTGCTGTTCTGAATGCTTCCATGGTGTCTGACCATTTCTTAGATTAGCGTATGTGCCGTAAGCAGCTATTTTAGTGTTGCCTTTTGCATACCTGCCTCACGTCCCTGCATGTGACTCACAGACAACAACTAAAAGCTACTCATTGAGGGGCTGATGTTTTGGTGCCGCTGCTTGCGACTCCCGCATCCCACTATTGGAGGGCCAGTTTGAGTTGCGGTGCTCTGCTTCTGATCCAGCTTCCTGCTAATGTGTCTGGGAAGGCAGAGGAAGGTGGCTTGAGCACGTGGGCTCCCGCCACCCATGTGAGAGACCCAGATGGAGCTCCTGGCTCCTGACTTCAGCCTAGCCTAGCCCTGGCTGTTATGGCCATTTCAGGAGTGAAAGAGCAGGTAGAAGATCTCTCTCTCTCTTGCTCACTCACTCTCTCTCCCTCTCTCCCTCTCTCCCTCTCTCTCTCTCTCTCTGTCCCTCTATCTCTGCCCCCCATCCCTCTGTCTCTCTGCCCTTCAAATACATTAAAAATATTTTTTTTCAAAAACTAAAACCTATTCACTGAGTGTTGACTTTTGCCAACTAAAGCAAAATTGTAAGATAAGCAGACTTTGTCATATAGCCTGCTCAGCTCCCCAGCAGTGACAAAGTAATCGAAATGAGTCTTGTTGTCTAAAAAGACCCAGATGTAAATCCTGATGCTGAGAACTGGGGAATTCACTTTAATTTCTCTGCTTCAATTTCCCCATTTGTAAAACCGGGAGAGCGGGGCCGGCGCTGTGGCACAGAGGGTTAACGCCCTGGCCTGCGGTGCCGGCATCCCATATGGGTGCCGGTTCTAGTCTCAGCTGCTATTCTTCCGATTCAGCTCTCTGCTGTGGCCTGGGAAAGCAGTGGAAGATGGCTCAGGTCCTTGTGCCCTACACCTGTGTAGGAGACCAAGAGGAAGCTCCTGGCTCCGGACTTCAGATTAGCTCAGCTCCAGCCATTGCAGCCATTGAACCAACGGATGGAAGACCTCTCTCTCTCTGTCTCTACCTGTCTCTGTAACTCTGTCTTTCAAATAAATAAAAATAAATCTTTAAAAATATTGTAAGAGCATCATCTAACACATATGGTCACAAGGGGTTGGGTGGACACACGACTGGCATGGTCTCAGCCAGGGCTACAATGCAAGGGGTGGGCTCTGCTGCCAGCCTCACCAGCCAGGAGCTGTTCAAAGACTCATTCAACCCTGCATTGGTGAAGCGATGGGAGAAGCATCTCCTTCATTGGGTGAATACAGCATCTTGGGAAGTAAAGATTTAGTGGAAAGATGCAAATGGGTTTTAGCTGGTATAAAGTATATTACAGTTAAGAAAACAGCTCAGAAAGACAACCTGATTAACTCAAGAATGGTGTGGGAGGCAGGAATAGAACCCAGGAGAAGGTAGTGTGAAGGGAGCTAGAACAGCAACCGAGAGAGAAAGCAATGCTGATGTCTTTCCCAGGAAGTCTCACCGGAAACAACCCAAGAATTGAGGAGGGGGTGTGTGTGGCCTCTTCTAGGTAAAGGCCTTCTCATTGGCTTAAACCCAAGTGATGGGAAACCTAGCTCTTCCATATTTTTTTCTACCAGCGGGGCGTAAGAATATTCTAAACAGATTTTTTAATGTATTGATTTGAGAGCGTGTGAATGAGCACCCAGCTCCCTATATGCCTGCGTTGGCTGACGTCAGGAGCCGGGAATGCAATCCAGGTCTCCCACATGGGTGGCAGGAACTTGAGCCATCCTCTGCTGCCTCCCAGGGCCTGCATTAGCAGGAAGACAGGGATTTATCACATCTCAACCCAGAAATAGAACCCAGGCCCTCCAACACGGGACAAGGGCGACTTAACCAGTAGGCCAAATGTGTCTGTCCCTAACCACCACTTTTCAAAGTCAAAAGTGGGATGTATTGGCTCCCAGACCTCCAAGAGCAGGAGTAAAGCGTAAGGCCCAGGACGACAGAACGCAGAGCTTCGGCGGGTGCTCTGTGTTCCCCTCTCAGCACTACGGTCCTGTGAAGTGGTTTGGTCCTGATGATGACTCTCCCCACACAAGGTGGCTGCTCACAGCTCCGGGCCTCCTCCCCCAGAACCTCAGCCCCCATCTCCTCCTAAATTGGCCTGGCACGAATGCCTTCCCAGAGCGGTCAGCTAGCGGGCTCCGGGCCTGATGCAGCCTTGGAGTCTGGGGCTGAAGGGTGCAAGGGGGCAGCCTCACCTGCACACACGAGCTCTGGTAAAACACGGGAGGTGAGGGGTGTTGCCTACAGAAACTCCAGGAGGGCAAGAACTAGAGGTCCCCCTGCAGACACTGGAAATTCACAGCGCATCCCATTTTATGCTCGTGATAAACGAGGGTCCTCAGACTCCCTACATCGCCACTGATGACTTTCCTAAGGAGAAACCACATTCTCCGAACCGTGTGCTTTCCCAGCGTGCAACATGGCAACTCTGTGGGCTTTAACTCCCATAGACTGAGCCTCAGAAGCCTGATCAGAGCCTCGCAGTTTCCTCCGGTTCTGGAGTTAATTCACGTGCTGCTTTGTAAATGCAGACTTACCTATTGTGCCCCAATGTCACGAACTGTACTGAAAACTCTTAACACCTTTTAAAACTCGATTCACTTTTGATGCCATAAGAAAGATTGGGCCAATAAATAAGAACTAGAATCCATTTGTGGTCCATTTTGCGAAAGTATATTAAATATCGCCTGCAATTTGAACTTGCCTTATAAAATGTTTACATGCCATTAAATAGTCCTAACATCCCTTGTGTAAATTAGGCAGGCTGTGATGTTCCTTATTCTAAAGAGTAGTAGTACTTAAAGCTGTAAAATACTTTCATGTAATAAATCAAATACTTTAGCTCCTAAAAGCAGGATTATAAATATAAAAGACAACAATACTGACCTCAGAGTCTGCACTTGCGCGGCTCTGGGAAAAGTGGCCCAGAAAGAAGAAATATTCTAATTTGGAGACTCGGTTCATTTGTTCACTGTGCTTTGGGCATGTGGGTTCCTGGAAAATGTTGTTGTCCACAGATAAGCTTTCCAAGACACACAGCTATTCTTTATGAAAAGGACAAGTTCACAAAAATCCATTCAGTCAGGGGCTAGCATCTTAGCCAGCAACTTTGTGTGCACATAAGTAGGCCTCTTCGGTTGGAGGAATTCCATAAAGAGCTTCCTGGTTGAGAAGCGCTCAGAAGTCCTGCCTGCCACCCCGTGTGCCTTCCACACTGCTGCTTTTTATAAAGCCTCTTCCCTCTCCCTCGGCTGGGCCATCAATGGGCTGTTTTCTTGCAAGTGCTCGAAGTTTAATGGAGCTTAAGTGAGACACAGACCATTAACGCAGTATCAATATTTATTTTTGGTTTCCATGGAAACAGATACCAGTCTGTGGGTGACTTCTCTTCCAATCTGAGCAAAAGGATCTTTTGCACAGACTAATATTCTGTTTAGTTTCTGGAGGAGGTGGGGGATATGAGGTTAATAAACCATCATTTATTTAATAAACAAAACCACGCAGAAGAGAAGCAGCTTAGCAGGGCCAGATCTCGTGTGCGTGCGCGCACGATGCGCAGTTGTGTGTGCACTGGACAGACCTCCCTCTGCCCGGCCCCATCTGGTCACCCTTTAGCCCTTCAGTTGCCGAGCATCAGCTCCCAGTATCATCTATCTTGCTTCCTAGGCCCTATCTTCTAACCTGTTAATCAGATTGGAGGCTCCCTGGAAGAACATTCCCTGTGTACTAATTGCATTTGGCCATGTGACAAAGACATGGGGCTGGGATGATGAGGGAGCGAAAGCCATCATGCTTTGGCTTGAATTAATCCCACAAGGCAGGAGTGCCAACAGCTCAGCTGTCTCCTCTGTGACTGGACACTGCGCTCTTCTTCCCAAGAGAGGACTGGACTCCGTGCTGGAAACATTCAGCGGAGGAGAAAAGCATCAGGACATGTGGGCCTGACTCAGAAAATAATTAGTTCCATAACCTTGGTCATAGATCTTTCCATAGCCTCTAAATCTTTATCCTAAACCAATGAAGAACTAAATGGCAGGGCCCCTATGATGCCTTTGAATTATGAGATTGTGTCCATGCACGTTTCTAAATCATCATTTCATGCAATTCCCTGCCACCTGGCACATGGATCTCTTTGATTGTTCTCCGATCACCCTCCAATGGAATTATCTGTCTTCACTCCCATTTCCAGGGTCTTCTCTGACTTCCCTAATTAGCCAGGTTTTTCTCTTTCTTCTAAGGTACTTTTCCAAGTCACTGAAATGCATATGCCCACAGAGGTTGACCAGTTGTCTTGTATTTTAAACATCTTATGTAATGCCAAGTGACTAGAGCTCATGTATCTCCCAATGCTTGAAATCCATTTTCCAGCCACCACATTCTCTTCCGAGTAGTATTAGTTTTCTATCATGGCATTTGAATGATCAAAAAGTTAACAGCTTAAATTCGTAACTATTTATTGTTTCACCAGAAGGCTAGCCTAGCATGGCTGGGTCCTCCGCTCAGAGTGTAACAAGGATAAAATAAAATCAGGGCATCAGCCAAGCTGAGCCCTTAACACAGGGTCTTGGGAGACATCCAGTTCTGAACGTGTTGCAGTGGTTGCCGGAATTCACATCCTTGTGGTTGTAGGAGTGAGAGCGCAGTTTTCTTACAGGCTGTCAGCCTTGGGCGTGCTGTCAGTTCTAGAAGCCACCTACATTGTTTCCTGTGTGCCTCCTCCATCTGCAAGGTCATCAGTGGTGTGTTGACTCCTTCTTAGATTTCAAATCTCTCTGACTTGTCTTTCTACTAACAACTGAGAGTATTCTTCGGTTTTAAAGGGTTTGCCTGATTGGACCCAGCCTACCTGCAACTCTCCCCTCCCTAATTTTGCCTTACTTGGGACTTTTATCACATTTGCGAAATCCTTTCACAACAGTACCTGCATTAGTGAATTATTAAACATCAGTAAACATGGTTCTTGGTGGGGACTGCAGGGGTAGGTAGATGTCTACCTACCATGCAAGTTATATCAATGTCACGTGACAAGTGACTAATCAAGTTCAGAGACACTCCAGCTACCAAATTGCTCTATGACTACAGAGAACTCTTGGAAACAAAAAGGCCTAGGAGATCACAAATCTGTTTCCTTGACTGGGCTAGATTCAGACAGATGGTACTCTACCTCTCTATGCAGACTGTGAGAATGGGAAGTTGAGAAGCATTTTTTAAAAAGGTTGCACACACACACACACATACACACATACACACCCCTAAAAACAAAGACATATTCGGGTATCCCTCACTGTAGTGGTCCTCCAGTTTTAACAAACATCACATTCACCTGGAGAGCTTGTTAGAACACAGAGTGCTGAGCCCCACCACACTTTCTGATTTGGTAAGTCTGAAGTGCACATTAAGAATTTCCCAGGTGATACTGGTGCCACTGGCCCAGGGACCAGACAATTAGCACCACCACCATAATATGCAGATGCCATGCATGGGAATCACCACTCTATGAATGCTGTATTTGCAGACTTTCACCCATTCACCATGCATACCTGTATATTCGGATAGTGAGAAGTGTTTTTGTACATTTTGGTATGATGTACATATCTATAACATAATAAGAGTAAACACACGCAATGGTTTTACCTGAGAAAACGTCTTCCACCTTCCACTATTAGGAAACTCCATTCTATTTTCAAATCCTGTTTCTTTAGTAACCTCCACTATAGTTATCTGTGGCCTCTTACACATTTGTAAACTTCAGCATTTCCACTCTCTCAAAGGACCTGTAATGCCATAAGCATGAATCTGTTCTTTCTCGTTTCACTCTCCTTTTAATGAGACCCTTAAACATTCCTTGTGGCTGCCAGCCCTTTCCTTCCCATCCTCCCTGCTGACTGGCTTCAAGAATGCTTTTAGAAATTCCACATTCAGAGACAATGGAATGGTCCACGTTGTGGGTTAATGGATGCGGTGCCACTCCTCAGTTCTCTACTCTGTAAAACATGAGTATTAATCTCTCCCCTCTGGCTGCACTAGCTACGTCTCTGCCAAGGACAAAACTCAGCACAAACTGGCTCCAATACAAACATCCAGAGGTAGCACTGTCTCATGCAGATCTGAACAGAAGAGGTTAAAACCCTATCCTCAGGCCCCAAACTCACTTGCTCTCTCTCGCTCACTTTTGTTCTTTCCTAAGTGGCAGCTTTAGTCTTAGGTGTCCATCACCAAGGACACCCCCCCAAAAGAAGGTCTTCATAGCTTAGGAAACTCACTGGAAAATGTTTTATCTTTCCTAATAGCCTCAACAAAATTCTCAAGATTGTGTTTCATTGGGCAGACTTGAATCATAAACTTGACCCTGGATCAGTTTTTATAGTTCATGGTTGTAACACACTGACCAAGCAGGGTAGGGAGAGTGTACTTATGCTTGACTTTAACCCCAGTTGAAACACAGAGACTGAAACTGAGAGAGGGAGGGTGGGAGGGAGGGAGAGAGGGAGAGGGGGAGAGGTGGAGAGAGAGAGAGAGAGAGGTGATAGTCCAGAGCAAATGAAAATAGCATCATCAGAATAGGGAGGAGTGGATGGTGGACAGGCAAAAACCATAATGATCCAATGTACTTGCTATAAGGACTATGACAATGATCAAATGTGTGCCTAGATATGAAAGGACTTCCCAACCTACTAGTCCAATGTCATTGCAAGGTTTGATGGCGCTGATGTTGATGATGAAGATGATGAAGAAGTGAAGATGGATGTGTATATGAGCAAGTCAACCATACCTTTTCTGCCTTACTTACCCTGGCTATACAGTACTTATCACTGGCTTCTTAGGACTCGGGGAGTTTAGCAGTTGTTCTTTTGCCTCTCGACCCTTGGCAAGATTTCCCAAGTTCTTCCCTCCACTTTCTTTCTCTGAACACCCATTTCCGAAAGCCAAATACTCTCATCTAGATGCTGGTACCATGCAGCAAAACATAACAAATCTGAGAGTTTGTTTCTTGCCCACAGAATTTAGATGCACAGTTTCAAATGCAGGTCAGACGGAGGACTAAGGCATGTTGGTTTTCCTGAGGAAGTGTGGAAGAGAGGGGAACATAAATTCAACATTCGGCACAGTTCCCACTGTTTCCTTTGTAATTAGGGAGAGACCAAGACGTGCCATGTCTCTGCGGATATTCCTGTGGACAAGTGTCTCCTCTGGATAATTCGCCCCCTGCCTCCACAGCATTTTCTGTAGATGCTGGCAGGGTCTCATTCAGATTTTCAAAGTATAGATTGTGTGTGATTTAAAATTTTCTGAAAATACTGGGATGCTAACTTCCTGAAGGCCAAGGCATCAAGACTGGAGATAATCTAGATAGTGCTGGTCCCACTCCTATTTTTTCATGAAAGTAACTTGAAATACCTGAGTCAACATAGGGATTTTTTTAAAAAAGTCCATAAAGTAAATAAGAATTCAAGTATTTACTTAGTGAAGCTCAAGTCACAAGTTAAGTGCTTTATTGTTAAGAATTCACTTTTAATTAAATGTTTAATAACTTTTAGATGCTTTCAAATTTATTGTATTAGAACATTGCTGGTTGGTAAACAGGATAAATCTTACTCTTTCCTTTGTTTAACTGAAGAAGTAACTGGGGCTTGGGGAACTCAGTTGTCTTCACTCCATAGCTGTGCTATCCCAACAGTGAAATCTTAGATCTACAGGCTTTGAGTACTTGCAGTATGGCTAGTGCTACTAGAAAACTGGGTTTTTATTTGGACTTCATTTTAACTAGTTAAAGATAAATGTTAAAAGAGGTATGTGACTAGTGGTTCCCATATTGGATAGCACAAGTCAATGTCTACAAAATGACAGAGAAAGATTGGAACCCAGGTCTGCTGATTTCCAGACTTCACGTTTTTGTAGTATCCCTGGTTTGCCCAAGATAGTCTCAGTCAAGACCCACCAACTGTCTAGATTGCCAGAGTTTCCCTATATATGTAGCAATCAGCTTTACGTTTTTTTAGTAGTGCATGAGTTACTCTTGATAAAAATCTCAGGTCCATAACTCCACCAGTGAAGCAGAACAAAAGAGCTGAAGCTACAACCCAAATCATTCACCATAAAAGTCCTCATTGCCCGTGAATCCCCTCAGCCTCTCAAATTTCCTCTGCCAGAGTTGATGATTCTAATTCCTTTCTCAATAATCCGTGTCCTGACAATCATAACACAGAACTCTCGGGGGCTTACTTCTTACTACTTTGGCATAGAAAAATCTATCCTGGGAGATATTCTTGATGAAAGGATGAAAAAGTCATTGCCCTAATTTCCTTGAGTACACGATATAGAAGACCACTGACTGCATACATTTATTATGGGTAATTATTTCAGGACCAGTCTCAAGTGACAGATGCAAAGAAGAGAATACGTGTGAGTCTGGGTAACGCGGTCTTCCAGCAGCCAGGAGGATGGCTGGAGGAGAAGGTCGAGGAGTTGGCTGTAGATGGGTACAACCAGACCCCCGGGTTCACCTGAAGACACTAGCATCAGACAGGAGGGAGGAGACCAACAATTTCAGGTCAGCGACATCCCTCAGTGACAGTCCTGGGGATGCATGGATTCTCATCTCCTAGCATAAAGCTGAGTAAAGCCGATGACATCTATTCAAGATCACAATTTACTGGGGTTATTGCACAATAAGAAGGGGCAGGGGCTGGAGAATGCCAGCTTCTGGTTGAATGACATTCTTCTATGGGTTCCTCTAGTGTGTAAAAAAATGCTCCTACAATTATAGGGCAGTATCTTTCACGTGGGCTGCAGTCTAAAGACACCAGCAATAGTTAGATATGATCAAATAATCTTAATAAATCTCCTCTGTGATCAGGAGAGCATTTTTTATGATTTGCATTTGTAGCCCTATATAATATGATAATACATCATGATATTATCTATTATTGAATTACATATATAAGCATATACTCATTTAATATAAAAAAGATTGGCCCTGTAAACTATTTTTAGAATATTTTCATTTACTGTTTCTGATATTCTCTGCTTTCTGCATTTTGTCCAAGTATCTCAATCCTCAATTTGATTTATCAAAAGTTATGTGTGTGAATGATGGAACTCTAATCTGTTTTCTTAATTCTGTGGATGGTATTCAACTTCTATAATAGTATATTAATGGTTATGGACAGAGACTACCAATGCCATCCTTCTGAAAAAAAAGTCTGCCCTCAGCTTCTTGGGTGGGAGACAAATGTTCTTCTCAATCATATGTGCTGGAAGTGGGTTATGAACAAGTTCCTGTTGGACCCAAGAGCCATCATACTGAGTAGCAAAAAGCTGGAGGCAAAGGGTGTGGAACTGACAGTGTACAGCACTTACAATGCGTCAGGTGCTGCTCTTAGTCATTCATATAATGTATCCCATTTAATGGTGACCATTGTAGCCAAGCTAGCAGAGGCCCTTGTGGCTCATGGTCGACCTTCACTGGAATTGAGACATAGGAGGCCAGGTAGGTAAGTGAGACAGCTGGCAAGTGTTGAAATTGTGGGAAATGGTGCCGGCACTATGGCTAGTGGGTAATGCTGCCGCCTGCAGTGCCGACATCCCATATGGGCACCGGTTCAAGTCCCAGCTGCTCCTCTTCTGATCCAGTTCTCTGCAATGGACTGGGAAAGCAGTGGAAGATGGTCCAAGTCCTTGGGCCTCTGAACCAGTGTGGGGATCCAGAGAAGGCGCCTGGCTCTTGGCTTCAGATGGGCCATCTCATGCCATTGCGGCCATCTGGGGAGTGAACAAGTAGATGGAAGACCTCTCTCTCTCTCTCTCTCTCTCTCTGCCTCAACTCTCTGCACTCTGCCTTTCAAATAAATAAATAATAAATCTTTAAAGAGAAAGAAATTGTGGGGAATGATGAAAGACAGTGAGATTGTGCTAAAAAAGTGCATTGTGGATGTGAGTCTTGGACATTGGTTTACAATCCATTGACTGGAAGGAAATGCAGTATGTGATGTTCAGATGGGGAAAGCTGCACATAAAGTGGCAATGGTGAGAGAAATGACCATCCAGGGCATGAGCTAGTGATGGGGCGCAGTCTTCTTTGGACAGAGTTTTAGAGAAAGGGACATCGTATGAGGAATTCCAGTCTTAAACCAATGCAATGGAAGATTTAGAAATAGTTGATAAGAAATTGCATTTTGTGTGGACTTCTCTTATCTTGCCGATGGACAATTATCTCCAAAGTAGTAGGAGCCATATTCAATCTATAACCAGCATTTCCTGCAGAGACTTCTCTGCCCCAGTAAGTATCAATGAGCATGTGGGGAATGAACTAATAAACCCATTAATGGCGTGTGGTTCACACAGGGTACTTCAGAGGGTTAAAGGAAAGATGGACTTAAGTAGAAGCCAAACCATAAGACTATGTAACACGGATGGGAAACCCCTGGACTGTGGGCCCTTTAAGCCCGCAAAATCATGTTGCTCTGGCCCTGCAGGGCAACCACAGGTGGGACTGAAATTCAGTAAATCCATAGCAGGCTCATTTTTAAGTTGATAATTTTGTATGGCCCGTGAATGATGTCATAAACATCCAAATGGCCTTTGGCGGGAAAAAGGTTCCCAACTCCTGGTGGAGTAATGGGTAGGGATTCCTGGTGAGGAAGGAAGGATGTGTGGATGAAAACAGGAGAAGGGATCTGTGCTGCGGCATAGGGGGTTAAGCTGCCGCCTGCAACGCCAGCATGCCTGATGGGTGCTGGTACGAGTCCCAGCTGCTCCACTTCTGATCTAGCTCCCTGCTAATGTACCTGGGAAAACAGCGTAGGATGACCCAAATGCTTGGGCTCCTGCAACTGGAAGGATTCCTGGCTTTGGTCTGGCCCAGCCTTGGCTGTTGTGGCCATTTGGGGAGTGAACCAGCAGATGGAAGATCTCTCTTTCCCTCTCCCTCTGTAACTCTGCCTTTCAAAATAAATCTTTAAAAAAAAATAAGAAAGCCAGTGAATCTTAAAAAAAAAATTGATATGAGAAGATTTACAAGGGGAAGGTTTGGGCTACAAACTTTCTTCCACCTGAGAACTCTTAGACTTGCTGACCTAGCAATGCTGCTGTTAGTTTCATCACCCCAGGGAGCCAAAATTTATTAGTGAGAAGGGACTTCAGAGATCATGTGGTTAACTCTTGTTCTACAGTAAAAAGCAATTAGGTACTAGGCATCAAATTACCATTCTGATGCTACTAGCTGCTATTTACCAAACAATTGCTACACCCGATTCTATCTTCATTTCACCCTCCATGAAGTATGGAATTGTATCATCACCCTGTTTCACAAGTACATAAAATAAAATCCAAAATGATAAAGACAACTACACAGCTACCGAATGGTAAAATGATGGCTATCCCAGACCTATCTTTCACCATGGCTCAAGGTTGCAGTTCTGGAGTTGAAACTCTGTCTTTCTTTTCTGCAGGGACACCTCCCTCAGGTTCAAGGCCAGGCCTGGAGCCTCTTCAGTGATGTTAGAGGGTGCTGATGACATGGCCTGCCAGAGATCTCACTCATCTTTAGGGCTACAGAAGAGATCAGTCTAAGTTTTTAGAGACGGTGGGACATAATTTGAGACAAGGTCTCAGAGAATTAGAGAAGTCTGTTTAAAACAGGTGTATGATGGCAAATTTCTAGAACTTATCCGAACACCTGATTAGATAAGTATTATTCCAGGATTTCAAGCCCTTTCATAGGATGATGAGTTTTCTTCTGTGTGAGCTGACAAACCTGTGAGCAAATGCCTGGGTCAAGGTGGTGAGATGCCTCTAGCATGCTTCAGCCATGGAAGGATTTGCCCATGTCTACCTGTAGAGCCACGAGCCTCGTGATGCCATTCTGCGCAGCCGTGGTAATCCCTTTCCACCCCTGGATTCATGCCAATCTGTCTTCCCTTGCTCACTGATCTGGCTAATGACAATAATGTAGATCTCACCCAAGGTCATTACCATGATCCCCAGAAGGCCAATCTGGGACACTACGTGGGGAGATTCTGAATGGCAAGTTTTTGTTTAAGGCAGAGGAAGGGGAAGTAGAACAAGTGGAGGAAGAAAGTCCTGGCAATGTTATCAGAGTCAGGGGTTTGGCTGTGCTCATAATAATTCTCATGTGCTACTTGCAAATGTAAAGATTATGATCCTATTATTTAGTGGAGTGAGTGGATGACATCCATTTTTTAATTCCATAACAGTATCTGTAACTGACGTGTGATTATAATTCCGCAATTCTCTTTAATGCGGTCTGTAAAAACACATTGATTTTATAGCTCCCCAAACCGATTACATTAATATCTGTGCATAATTAGTTTACACATTACTAAATTACTGACAGATTAAAAGTGAAATAGTGCAGTTCATACTCAGCAGCATAACTGCCAGAAAGGAAATTAATATGGATTCAAATGGTCCTTAGAGACCTACATTGAAATAGCAGAAATCTATAAAGACTGCTTGCATTAGGAAATTTCTATCAGCAACATGTTTGTGGTTGATGCTTTCCTAAGGCCGCTAATATGAGCTGTGTGGTGCAGGAAATGACATGTGAAAAATGCTTTGGCTCTGACCAACTCCAGAAGGTGTTTATGAAAAAGCAAATTCTTAATTGTGGGCTTCGACGTCCGAGAAAGCCAAGCTTTCAAGTTGTAAATGAGAACTTCGCCTCCCCTCGCTCTCCTAACGACCTCCGTTTTAGAAGCACTCTCGGACCAGGCCCTCCCTGAGCAGTGTAGACGCTTGATGGTCTTCTCCCCGGCCCCTACTAGACACGCACCCCTTGCATGTGTACCGAGAGCCTTATTTACAACCTGCATCTCCGCAGCAGCCAGCAACGGTGTGCATTTGTGGGGTGGGGTGAGGGGCGGCAGAGGGGGGGCAGAAGTGCGTCAGTCCTCAGAGTCGGCCTGTGTGCTGCTGAACCGGAAGGCAGACTTTGTTGTTGTGTTTGTACACTTCACACTCATTAGACTTGGCTGTCCCTTAGAGCACTTCAGATCATTTGCCCCAACATAAGAGCTGAAATAGAAATTACTTTTCCGTGGGCTGTCTGGTAAGCCATGACGTTTTAACTTTTTCCATAGGGAAGATACCTACGTTCTATTGAATTCTGAAAAATGTCAGCTTTGAAGGGGATGTTGGCTATCAGTTAAGTTTAAAAAATGTGTGGTTGATCCTCCACCTGCGGCGCCAGCACACCGGGTTCTAGTCCCGGTCGGGGCGCCAGATTCTGTCCTGGTCGCTCCTCTTCCTGTCCAGCTCTCTGCTGTGGCCCGGGAGTGCAGTGGAGGATGGCCCAGGTGCTTGGGCCCTGCACCCGCATGGGAGACCAGGAGAAGCACCTGGCTCCTGGCTTCAGATCAGCGCGGTGCGCTGGCAGTAGCAGCCATTGGAGGGTGAACCAACGGAAAAGGAAGACCTTTCTCTCTGTCTCTCTCTCTCTCACTGTCCACTCTGCCTGTCAAAAAAAAAAAAAAAAGTGGCAAAAAGGGTGATGTTGTGGTGCAGCGGGTTGAGCTGTCACCTAAGCCACCCCCAGAGACACCTACATTCCATGTGAGCACCTGTTGGAGTTCTGGCTGTTCCAGGTCCCATCCAGCACCTTGCTAATGCACCTAGGACAGCAGCAGCAGATGGCCCAAGCACACGGTTCCCTGCCACTTACATGGAACACCCAGATGAAATTCTAGGCTCCTGGTTTTGGCCTGGCCCAGCCCCTGCCGTGATGGCCATTTGGGGATGAGCCAGCAGATGGAACATCTCACTCTGTGTAACTCTGTCTTTCAATTAAATAAATAACACTTTAAAAATCTACAAGACAAAGCAGCCAACAGGGACAAAACCCAACGTTTAGTGGGTACTTGCTGTGTTCTAAACATCTATAGATAAAATAGTCCCCTCCCTTATGATTCATTCCAAGACATCCAGTGAACGCCTAAGACTGCAGATAGTATCAAGACCTATGGTAAAGTTTAAGTTATAGAGACAGTAAGAGGTTAAAACAATAATAATGAAGGGGGAATATGAGAATATGAATGCTGTAATAAAAGTTATATGATTGGCTGGCGCCGTGGCTCAATAGGCTAATCCTCCAGCTGCAGCGCCGGCACACCGGGTTCTAGTCCCGGTCGGGGTGCTGGATTCTGTTCCGGTTGCCCCTCTTCCAGGCCAGCTCTCTGCTGTGGCCTGGGAGTGCAGTGGAGGATGGCCCAAGTGCTTGGGCCCTGCACCCCATGGGAGACCAGGAGAAGCACCTGGCTCCTGCCTTCGGATCAGCGCAGTGCGCCGGCCGCAGCGCGCCGGCTGCGGCGGCCATTGGAGGGTGAACCAACGGCAAAGGAAGACCTTTCTCTCTGTCTCTCTCTCTCTCTCACTGTCCACTCTGCCTGTCAAAAAAAAAAAAAAAGTTATGTGATTGTGCTCTGCTTGTCTCAAAATACAGCCTTATGCACCGCAGCTTCTCTCTGACGTATCTGAATTGCATCACTGCTCTTGCGCTTTGGGGCTAGCAGTAAGTAAGGGCTGCTTGAATGGAAGCGCCACAATACAGCTGGCAGACACACAGGGTCTGTTTGCTTGGGGTGTTGCCAAATAGTCGGCCTCAAGCGAGAGCTGCTCAAAGGAAAGCCGTATTCACATGTGACGAGTAGAGGGACCGTGGGAAGGTAGGGCCCCCGAGGAGACCGCCTCCCTGAGAAGCACTTGGCCATGGCCTTTACAGCAAGGGTCATGGTCTGTCCAGGATGTGGAAAAGGGGGAGCCGGAGCGCCCTTCCTGCAGAAGCAGCACACATCTGCATACCTTGTCGGCTCAAAAATCCAACTGGTCTCTTGCTTGTCCTTGGGGGTCTGGCCCCCTCTGAGTCCACTGTTGCAAGATGAGCTTTCCTGGAACAGCCTTTAAAAGAATGATCGCTCAAGAGAGAAAATTGCTTCAGTCTCTCTGCTGATGTTCAATGCCCACCTCTTGCCTAACTCCCATATTCTTGGCTCCAGGAACATCGAGAACAATCTGGCAGCCAGGAAGACTGCTAACGTGCCTGATGGGTGTGTAGCGTCTACAGCGTGGCTATACTGGAGAAAGGGATGATTTGGGACTGGCACTCTGGTATAGTGGGTAAAACTACCACCTGCAGCGCCAGCATCCCATATGGGCGCTGGTTCAAGTCCTGGCTGCTCCACTTCAGATGTAGCTCTCTGCTATGGCCTGGAAAAGCAGTAGAAGATGGTTCAAATACTTGGGCCCCTGCACCCACGTGGGAGACCCAGACGAAGCTCCTGGCTTTGGTCGACCTAGCTCCAGCTGTTGAGGCCATGTGGGGAGTGAGCCAGTGGATAGAAGATTCTTTTTCTCTCTGTGCCTCTGCTTCTTTATAACTCTGCCTTTCTAATTTTTTTTTTAAAAAAAGGGATGATTCATGTCCTTGGCAAACAAAATTCCATAAGCTACTCAGAATGGGTACAATTTTTCTAGAGTTTTCCATTTAATATTTTCAGACCATAGGTGACTGGAATAACTGAAATTGCAGAAAGTGAGACCTCAGGCAAGAGATGGCTGTGTTTTGCATAGGTTCTTACCATTTTCACTGCACAGTAATTCTGTGAGGGAGATAGCATTAGCTCCATTGTATTCATGTTGAAAGTTGCTCAAAACCATAGAGTAACTTGGCCAAGTTGCTACAGTTCATAAAGTAAGAGAGTCAGGATTTAAGTTCTCTTCTATTTTCCTCCAAAGCTAAAGCAAATACTGAGAAAACAGACACAAAGGGAGAGGAAGATTCTAGAAGGCCTAATAAAGTCCATGAGCCCAGAGGATTGCTCCTCTAGTTGAAGCTGGAGACTTCAAAATCTCATGATGAATGTTCAGGCATCCCATGACATATTGTTTGCTATTATTTGCTGCATGACACATGACCGCAAAATTCGGTAGCATAAAAGACAGTTTCTGTCTCACATTTCCCAGGGGTCAAGGATCCTGGTGCAGCTCATCCGAGTCCTCTGGCTCAGGGTCTGGCACAAGAAGGCAATGCAGGTGTCTCCAAGCTGGACTGCAGAAGTGGTCCCCAGGAGGATCACTCAGCGGTTGTTGGCAGGATTGGCTTCCTCCTCACAGGCTGTTGCATGGAGGGCCGCTCTCAGTTCCTGTTAAAGGGGCCTCTGACAATTTGTTTCCTCAAACTGAGCAAGCAGGGAGAGGAGAATGGAGGGGGGAAGTGGGGAGAGAGAGAGAGAAATGCAAGATGCAAGTCACAATCTTTTGCACAATTTTTGTAACCTAATCTCAGAAGAGACATCCCACTGCTTTTGCTTTATTCTGTTTGATAGAGGAAAATCATTATGTCCAGCAAAACTCCACTGTGTAACCACCAGAAGGCAAGGCTCATTGGCAAAGAGTAGAAGCAGCCAACTACAGTCATGAACTCACTTCCTCATTATGTAGGTCTATTTCTTTTATCAACAAATAACTATCGATTACCTGTTGTGTTTCCTGTTTCACATTTAGAACCAAATATATAGTGGCAGCAAATACTATTATGAAATCCCCCATGAATAACAGGAGTAGCATGTACATACCATGCTTAGGATGCAACAGGAAGCCTTAGAAGCACTCTGTGTATATTATGTTCACTTTGTCATAATGATGTCGTGATGTCAGCACTATTACTGCTCCTAAGTTATATGTGAAGAGAATGGAGATGCAGAAATGTTAGGTAACAGGGATGGCATTGTGGTGCAGCAGGTAAAGCATCTGGGGAGTGAACCAGTGGATGGAAGATCTCTCTCTCTCTCTCTCTCTCTCTCTCTCTCTCTCCCTCTGTTTCTGAACCTCTGGCTTTCAAAATAAATAGGTAAATCTTAAAAAAACGAAATGAAAATATTAGGTAACTAACTTTGCAAGATCACACAGCTAGCAAATGGAAGAGCAAGAATTCAATCCCATGTTGAGATTCTGTTCTTTCCTTGAGCACTAAGCTATATCATTTCCTTTATCTAAATAGTCTAACATTCTTGGGGTGAAGGAACTCATGAGAAAACAAGTTGGAGCTGACTGGATTTGGAAGCCAGGAAGTTATTTCCAGGGTTATTACAGAAGCCCAGCTGGAGCAGATAGTGGCTTGGTATAAAGTGGTGGCAGAAGATGGGGAGAAAAATGGATATTGTGGAAATAAATTTTAAATGAGAGACAACAGGACTTGACTTTATTTATTTATGTAATAGAGACAGCAGAGAGAAACACCGAGAGCTTGCTTCTAATGGTTCATGCCCCAAATGCCTGCAACAACCCCAAGTGGGCCAGGCTGAAGCTGGGAACTAGGAAATCAGCCAGGTCTCCCATGGGGGTGGCAGGAGCCCATCTAATTGAGCCACCACCTGCTGCCTCCTCACTTGCACATTGCAGGAAGCTGCCATCAGGAGTGGAGCTAGGATTTGAACCCAGGCACTCCCATCTGAGATGCAGGTATACCAACCAGCGACTTAACCGCTCAGCCAAATGCACACCCCTACAATAGCCGTTTTAAAGAAATGGAAACTGAATACTGGTGAAGCCTGGCAACAGGCTTCTGGTGTGAGTAGAAGAGCCCAGGAGAAGCCTGGCCTGTGGGAAAAGGTTCCGCACATTTCTCTGTGTCAACAGGCGAGAAGGAGAAAGGATGTTACCTTCCGCTTCCAGCACAGAACAGGTGGTGGCCAAGTCACTTTCCAGCAGTGACACAATTAGCAGACCACACATACAGAGATTGCTAGGACTTTTCGATTCCCCTTTCCAACTCAATGGAACACATCTGCGGGGCAAAAGGCTCTCTGATGTCCACCCAGAGTGGTGGTCATTGGTGCTGTTCACCAGGTATTTCTGTCTTTCCTCCTTCCTGGCGCTTGTCAGGATTGCACCTCCTTTCTGCCTTTGAAGTCGGGATAACCATGAGATTTTCTCCGGCCAATGAGATGCAAGTTCAAGTAGCCAGGTATCATTTCCAGATGGAAGCATTAAGAGCCAGTGCGTGATTTACTGTGCCTTCTTCTCCTGCTACTGTGGTCCCGGCAGCACGTGTTGAGAGGGGGCTTGTTTTAGCTGAGGCCCTGAGTGGTTAATATGATTAATACGACTTGAGCACCTTGCTACATTGCACTACATTGAACGTGTAACATGAAGGAGAAACAAACCTTGGTTGAGTTAAGCCAATGCACTTTAGGGGTTACATTATTCAGGGTTGCCCACAGAAATGGAACATAAATATTATGTACATATTATTTATGATGGTACTTTGAAAAGGTCACGACAAATGGAATTAAAAGGCAAGTTTATTTTGGTGCAAAAAAAGTTGAAATCCATGAATAGTTTGCTCACAGTGTGAATTTTCCTTAAATGTTTTGAAGACCCCTCCTATTCATGGACTTCAACATTTCCACAAGAAGTCCATACAGTCTTGAGGGTGGAGGTCATGTGGATGTAGAAGTCTTTCCTTTTGGGGACACCTTGGTCTTTTCTCTTCAGGCTTCCAACTGATTGGATGAAGTCTGCCTACACGTTGGAACTAGAGTTTGTCCAAGTGCCCTCTAAAAACAATGAGCTGGCCTCGCGTCCAGCACGTGAACGTTCTGAGCCCCATCTGCACAGGGACACTTTGTCCATAAATGGGTTAACAGAGACAGAGGTTCTCAGGAGAGAACTGATGGAAGAGTCATAGAAAAAATATTCAAAATTATCTCACCTGGCAGGAGTTGCCATGGAAACACATCCCTCATGTATGTTTCTCTTTCCCCTCCCCAAATTACTAATAGTAATAATTTGGCTGGATATTAAAAAAAAAAAAAAAAAAAAAAAAAACAAGAAATGGGCCATGTGAACCCAGGCAAGAAATGAAAATCAAAAATGAGAAGAAACGGTGTTAAATAGAAAAATAAATGCATCATTGAAACAGTCGCAATTAGCTTGCAGGTTATTTTCTTCTCTTATTGATAAATGTTTTGGGGGTTTGAAGTTGCAGATAAAGTGTAGAAAAGGCTTCTAATTCGGAAAGAAGGTCTTATTTGCTGTAAGACTGAGACCTCAAAATGAACCCTGCACAAGAAAGAGGCACATATTATTTAGATGTGTAAATCCACTTCTGTCCCCAAACCACACACATGAATCTTATCCAGGAGTAGCGACACCTTCATTTCATATCAACACACCACCATCTGGTTGTGTTTTTCTAGATGGTGGTGTGTAGGATGGGCAGAAAGCTTCTAGATCAATGAGTCTTGGGTGTTGGAAGCCATGGGCCCCCCTGAATATTTCCCAAGATCAACTCTCCAGCAGTTCTCAGTCTGAGGGTTTTGGACCTGCTGAACTTCAATCAAAAATTTCAAGTAGAGAACTGTTGTCTTAAAGAAAGGTGTTGCATAGGTGTGTAGTTGTTGAGCTGACGAAGAGTTGTGGATAGCTATGTTTTCTAGGAATTCCCTTTCCTTTGTTCTGAGAGCACAGTCCTACCTTACAAGGTCATTTTGTGGTTTGAAAAGGGGTAATGAGTTCAGATTTCTAATGTTAAACTAGGAACACTACTTAGAATATTATTACCAACTTCCAAATGCAGTAGGTGACGTACCACACACACAACTGGACTGAAGGTGAACCAGTCCTGGTGGACATGAACCAGAGAGCTATTGGGGTCAAATCCTTTATCTTTCCTTGCCTTCTTACAGATGTAGAGTACATCAAAAGGTTTGCAGAAAAGTGGAATGAATGGGCCAGCACTATGGTATAGCAAGTAAGGCTGCTGCCTGCAGTGCCAGCCGTTCAAGACCCGGCTACTCCATTTCTGATCCAGCACTTTGCTGTGGCCTGGGAAAGCAGCAGGAGATGCCCTAAGTCCTTGGGCCCCTGAACCCACGTGGGAGACCTGGAAGAAGCACCTGGCTCCTAGATTCAGATTAGCCCAGCTCCAGCCATTGCAGCCATTTGGGGAGTGAACCAGCGGATGGAAGACCTCTCTCTCTCTCTGTCTCTCTTCTCTCTCTGTGTAACTCTGACTTTCAAATAAATAAATAAATCTTTTTTAAAAAAGTGAAATTAAAACACAAGTGTATTTTGGTTAAAAAAAAAAAAGAAATCCATGCAGTTTTTCATAATGTGTATTTCTCACAAAGTTTTTGAACAGCCTTCCTATAAATGTTTTTTTTTTTTTATTTTTTATTTTTTGACAGGCAGAGTGGACAGTGAGAGAGAGACAGAGAGAAAGGTCTTCCTTTGCCGTTGGTTCACCCTCCAGTGGCCGCTGTGGCCGGCGCACTGCGGCTGGCACACGGCGCGCTGCGGCTGGCACACTGCGCTGATCCAATGGCAGGAGCCAGGTGCTTCTCCTGGTTTCCCATGGGGTGCAGGGCCCAAACACTTGGGCCATCCTCCACTGCACTCCCGGGCCACAGCAGAAGGCTGGACTGGAAGAGGAGCAACTGGGACAGAATCCGATACCCCGACCGGGACTAGAACCTGATGTGCTGGCGCCACAGGTGGAAGATTAGCCTATAGAGCCGCGGCACCGGCCCCTATAAATGTATTTTAAAATGTTTTTGCCCAAAAAAGCCTTTTATTTAAAAAAAAGATTTATTTATTTGAAAGACAGATTGACAGAGAGTAAGGAGGGAGGTGGGGAGGTAGCGCGGGAGGAGAGAGATCTTCCATCTCTGGTTCAGTCCCCAAATAGTTGCAAAGGCTGGGGTTGGGTGAGGTTGAAGCTAAAAGCCAGGAACTCCATTCAGCTCTCTCACACAGGTGGCGGGGCACAGGCACTTCAGGCATCACATGGGGAGGCATCCTGGGGTGTGCATTAGCAGGGAGCTGGGTGGAAAGTGGAGCAGCTGGGACTGGAACCAGCACTCCAATATGGGATGCTGGCATTGCAAGCAGTGCCTTAACCCACCGGGCCACAACACCCACCTCTAAATTTATCTTTTTTAAAGATTTGTTTTATTTATTTAAAAGGTGGAGTGACAGGGTGAGGGAGGGGGAGAGAGAGGGACAGAGAGAGAAAGAGATCTTTTATTCACTCCCTAAATGGCTATAAAGGCCAGCAATGAGCCAAGCCAAAGCCAGGAGACCGGACCTCTCAGGTCTATGCAGGTCTCCCACTCGGGTTCCGGGGGCACAAGTCCTTGGGCAGCTTCCACTGCTTTCTCAGTCGCATTAGCAGACAGTTGGTTTGGAACTGGAGCAGATGGGACTCCACCAGACACTGAGATGCAGACATCAAAAGCGGTGGCTTAATCCACTGTGCCACACCACCGGACCCCTTAATGTACTTTTTGAAGTACATTTGTATCCTTTCTTTCTAAAGGTAGATAAGAGAGACAAACTTAAGGAAATTGAGTGGCATATTTTCCTAGATCTTTTAGAATAATAACAGAGTGATATAAACAATAGATAAGAAAGTTTTATCATGGGCAAGGGACGGAAGCTGCTAGCATTTACGAAGCCTCTGTTTCCCAGTAGGCGTATATGGCATCGTCTGCCATTCCCATCACAGCCTAAGGAGTAGGCTGCATTTTTTTCCAAGTGATATATTAAGGAACTAGACTTCTGAAAAACTGAAGCAACTTACCCAGCTGTCCCGGACTCAGGTGTACAGGTGTGGGATTTGGGTTGAGATGTGTCTCGGTCCCATTCTTGTGTGTCATGACACCCTGCTCCTGCCAGACGGTGAGGGCTCAGCCTCGAAGTCCTGGTCCTTTAGAGCCCTTTGGGCAAAGGCTCAGATGCAAAGGCAGAGAGTAGCTGGACACGGGCTGTCTTAGGATTCCCTCCCAAGAGTGCGTGCGGTGGCTGGAACACCAGGCTGACGTCCAACAAACAAAGGTTCTTGCTCTCATGGAAGTTAGTTATCATTTATCAGCCTCAGTTCCCCCAGTCCCCCAGCTATAAAATGCTGACCATGGTTAGCACCTGGGTGACAGATTTTTATCAGGGTTCTAGAAAATCATGTAGAACAGGAAGTAATGCGCCTAGCCCCATGCCATGCTCATACTAAGGAGACAGATAGGGATTATGAGTGTTTTTGTTTTATTTGGACGCTCCCTCTGACATTTGTCTCTCGAGGGTGCACCGCTAAGTCCGAGAGATCAGGGCAAGGTGGACCTCTGCCCCGTGAGTTCTGCTGTGAGTGCGACCTGAGGTCCCTGGGCCCCGGGGTCAGGCTCAAACTTCCCCGCTGTAACGTCAGTCCCAGCTGCTCGGAGGTTCAGGGACTGTCCATATTTGTAACAGCTATACCTGCCTGTATTCACCTGTATTCAATGTGAATCTTTTTTTTTTTTTTTTTTTTTTTAATTTGAGAGGTAGAGTTACAGACAGTGAGAGAGAGAGACAGAGAGAAAGGTCTTCCTTCCGTTGATTCACTCCTCAAATGGCCGCCATGGCCGGCGCTGCGCCGATCCGAAGCCAGGAGCCAGGTGCTTCTTCCTGGTCTCCCATGCGGGTGCAGGGCCCAAGCACTTGGGCCATCCTCCACTGCCCTCCCAGGCCACAGCAGAGAGCTGGACTGGAAGAGGAGCAACCTGGACTAGAACCCGGCGCCCATATAGGATGCCGGCACCGCAGGTGGAGGATTAACCAAGTGAGCCACGGCACCGGCCCCTCGATGTGAATCTTAAAAATGCTTTCCCTTTATTATGAAAGTGGTACTTATTTACTTTTAAAACTATTTTCCAACATAAAAAATGCATATTTTACATAAAATGCATTTCAAATTTCTGTCTAAAACTTAGAATTCTGGGAAAGATTCAACCTCCGTTTACTGCAAGTAACACAAGGCCAAAGTTCCAGAATGGGGAGCAGTTTCTACTTTATGCCACTCGGATTCATCTGAATTTGTTATGAAGAACTTCAGCGATTTTCTTAAAAGTTATGACAAGAGCGTAAAGATTTTCTGTTAAAGAGGGTGGAGGGGAAGCACACAGACCCTGTGTCATCTCTGAAGTCAGCCAAGAACAGGAAGCAAGGAAGGAAGGAAGGAGGGAAGGGAGGGAGGGAGGGGAGTCCCGAGCTATTTGGAGGAGGGGGGGGGAGGGGAGGAGGGAGGCAGTGACCTTGAGGGAAACAGAGCCACTGCAAGCCTTGACTAGGACAGACAGAGGTGGGGCTTCCAGAATATCAGACACATGGACGCACACACAGAATCATGTTTGTCCAATACAGAAAAGGGTGGGTGAAGAGAAGTGAAATCCTTAGCTAATAATTAAAGTCATTACAACCCATTATGTCCCATTATCCTATTTATAAGGCACTATAAAGACTTACATTGAGCAATAAATATATCATTTATGGTGACTTTGAAATAAATATTATGTCATTGAAATATTCACAGAATTGAAAACTTGGGAGTTGATGGGTTAATAAAATGGCCATCTTCCGGTGGTGTGGCGGTAGTGTGGCGGTAGTGTGGCGCAGCGGGCTAAAGCTCTGGCCTGAAACGCTGGCATGCCACATGGGCGCTGGTTCTAGTCCTGGCTGCGCCTCTTCCGATCCAGCTCTCTGCTATGGCCTGGAAAAGCAGTAGAAGATGGTCCAAGTCCTTGGGCCCCTGCACCCGCATGGGAGACCTGGAAGAAGCTCCTGGCTCTTACTTTTGGATCGGCGCAGCTCCAGTTGTTGTGGCCATCTGGGGAGTGAACCAGCAGATGGAAGACCCCTCTCTCTCTGTCTCTACCTCTCTCTGTAACTCTGTCTTTCAAAAAAATTAAAAAAAAAAAATCTTTTAAAAAAATGGCTATGTTTAAGTAGTAACGAGTATTCTTGTGTTCATTTTCTACATAAACATATATTTTATTTTTTAACAAAATTATGCCATACCACATACATCGTTTAACTTTTCATTTGGCTAAATATAATGACAGTTACTATTGAATATCATGTGCTATAGGAACTTTTAAAATACTTACTCAATCCTCTATCCTTACTTCAGTAGAGAATTTTCTAAAAAAATATTTTTAAGAGGAAGACATTGTGACACAGCAGGCAGAGCCTCCACCTGAGGTGCTGGCAAGTGCTTTGGCCCTTGTCACCTGGGCAGGAGACCTGGAGGAAGCTCTTGGCTCCTGGCTTTGGCCTAGCACAGCCTTGGTCCTTGTAGCCATCTAGGGAATGAACCAGCAAATGAAAAAATCCCTGTGTCTGTCTCTCCTCCTCTCTCTCTAACTCTAACTTTCAAATAAACAAATAAAAAAAAATCTTATCAATATTCAAAATAACAGATCACAGTCTTATAGTTAAATTTTATTTATAGCCAAGGTTATTTCCTTAGCCAGAAACTTCTAGAAGCAGCATTGCTTAAGTAATAACTATGACATATCCAAATGGTTATCTGTAAAAATTATACTCATTTAGATGCTAATTAACAATGTATGAATTCCCATTTTCCCACATGCTCTCTATCGCTGACTTAAATTTTTTAAAATTCCTTTTTATCCGGTTAATTATTTGTTATTGCAATCTGTTTTCTTTTGTACATTGTCTGTGTTCTTTTTTTAATTAAATTGTGAAAACTATTTGTCTATTAAACATATTGACCCTTTGTTCATTTTATATTTATTTTGTACAAATATGAATAAAGAATGACACTGTGCTTTTCTACTTAGTCATAATTTGGGGTGTGTTTTGAAGTTTTAGCATTTATGTAGTAAACTTTACCAGTTTCCTTTAGTGCTTTGGTCTGTGCTTCCCCCAGTCCTGCAGGATATAAACATCCAGTTCACACTGACAGAGAGGAAGGTTTCCTGTCTTTACACTTATAAACATGTTATATCTAGAATTTAGTCTCTCAATTAAATGACTCAGAAACTCTCTTTCCTCCAGTTAAACAGCCAGTTAGGAACGAATCAAAATTGCTAAACCAGGGCCGGAGCTATGGCGTAGCGGGTAATGGTACCACCTGGGACACCAGCATTTCCCATGGGTGTTGTTCCCAGTCCGGGCTGCTGCACTTCTGATCCAGCCCCCTGCTGATGGCCTGGGAGAAGCAGCGGAAGACAACCCAAGTGCTTGAGCCCCTGCCACCCATGCGGAAGACCCATATGAAGCTCCTGGCTCCTGGTTTCGGCCTGACTCAGTCTTGGGCATTGCAGATGGAACCTGTAGATGGAAGATCTTTCTCTTTGTCTTTCCCACTCCCTGTAACTCTGACTTTCAAAATAAATAAATAAATGTTTTTTTAAAAAAGGGTTATCAAGCCATATACCACATCTTCCTTTGATTTCCCACACCCTTTTTATTATATACTAACACATACTTACTGGGAAATATGCTTGGGATTCTGTTTTGCTTCATTGATCCTATATTGTTTTAATTAAAACATTATAGAACATTCTAATTGGTAGCATGAAAAATTCCCCTTTGCTACTCTTTTTCCTCAAACATTCCTGATTATTCTTACCGATCCTTTCTCCCATCAGTTGTAGATTCGCTTATGAAGTGAGAAAAGCAGAAGGTATCAAGATTTGCTTATCATCGAATCTGAAGAAGGTGTAATGATTAGTGTGGTTAACTCATCTCTCTGTGGCTGTGCAGAAGGGCAGTGTTTCTCTGCAGAATTCTCCTTCTGGTGAGCGCCTTCCAATGTCAGAGGAATCGTGGGCGCAGAATTGCGTTCATTTTAGATTCTTTTTTCACAGGTTTTCATGCAGCAAGGCTTGCAGGAAAGATGAGCAAGAGGAAATGAAGTTTCATTTTGGAGAGAAAATCTGTAATAGAAAGGCCTAAGAAGAGCGTCCATTGAGTTGGCCATGTCCTGGACAAGATGTCTTAGGAAGCGGCCGTCTACCCCTCTCTGTTCTCGCCCTGCTCTGTAGAGCAGATGTTTGGTATGGACAGATCTTTTTCCTTTTCCCTGAAAAAGATGCACGTCAGTGATTTTACCAGTGCTTTGAAAACTAAACTTCTAAGGCCACAGAAGAAATAGTTTGAAAAACGCAAATTAATTGTAGGTTTTGAGGTTGTATTCTTTCCACTGTTACTTAAGAATGGTGAGAAAGTCGTATAGCTTTGTGGAAAAGAGATGTAGCACTTTTTCCAAAAACAATCAGAGGTAGTTAATCTCTTTAAGCCGTAACGTGATGCTTCCATAACTGTGTGGGTATGTGTGGATGGGAAAGTGGGTGACGACACAGAACTGAACTAGTAAAAGAGAAAAATTTTCTCAGACATACACAAAGATGTGTCACGTGAGCTCTTTATAGCCTATGGTCAAAACCCATTATTAAAAATGACAAATAGCACCAGTGGGAATGAAATGAGAATTCAAACTTCAGGTTTTTAAAACCCTTTTAACATGCTTATTTTAATATAGATCAAATTAAGATACAACATTCCTCAGCTGAGGGAGTTGGTTTTAGCATTAAACCGGATGCTAAGAGTTCTTAAAGATGTATTTTATTTTTCCAGTGTAAGAAAACTCAGAAATGTACAGAAATTTGCAGTGATCATATCATAAAAATTTATTATTTTTGTTTTATTTGAAAGGCAGAGACAGGGAATGAGAGACAGATGCAAAGAGAGAGAGATTTCCTCTGTCCCCGGGTTCACCCCCCACAATGCCTGCAACGGCCCAAAGCCAGGAGCCAAGAACTCAATCCAGGTCTCCCACGTGGGTGGTGGTGGTAGGTGGTGGGTGGTGGGTGGTGGGTGGCAGGAACCCAGGTGCTTGTACCATCACCTGCTGCCTCCCACGGCACCCATCAGCAGGAAGCTGGACTCAGAAGTGGAACCGGGACTCAAACCCAGGCACTGTGATAGCAGTGTGAGGCCAGACACCCTCTTGGTTCTCCCCTGAAATTTCCAGTCCTGCTACGGTTGCATCTGCTCACTCTGAGCTCAGAGAGGGCAGGTGTCTGAGTGGGTGAAACGCACATAAACAGAATGCAAGGCACGGGCATCAGGTGACTTTTCTTCCCCCAAGTCGATCAGGATGTCCGACATGGTACTCACTCACTGGATCCTCTTTTGCTTCTGAAGTCTTGCAACGGCCTAGGTTAAGGCAACAGGAGGCATTCCACTTTCATTCTGGCTACTACACTGCTGGGTTTGCAACCCAAGTACCTCCATCGATTAGTTCTCTCCACTGACAGCCGTTTGTGTTGCTGTATCCGCTTTTCTGAACCGGAACCAGATCAAAAAGAAACCATTTCTACAGGGGCGACATCAGAATTTTTGGATAAACGTGGAAGAGAAGGGGACTGGCTCTGTCATTTGCCTCTGATGTTTACAGGTATCTCTGCTGCTGAAAATGGGATAGAAATGCAAATAGAACACACAATCAGCTGAATTAGTTTCAGAGTTCTCTGTTTATGGAAATACAACATTCACTTGTTGTACCTGGTGGCTATTAACTGCTCTAATTGTGCTGTAGGCTCGTTAACAAGTTTGTTGAAGTTGCACATTATAATTTTAAAGGAGTTAATTGAATACTAATCCAATGCACAGCACAAAAATTATTTGAACCATTCCAAGGAAAAGCCGAAAATCCCGCCAGCTGCCTTGGTCCTAGTAAATCCCCTACCCCTGTGAAACTGAGAAAATGAATATTCAATATTTTTTCCATTTGAGTCTCTTGACACTCTATTGATTCACTTTATTTTCCCAACAATTTTCTGACAGGTTTCCCAATGTGGATTCTGCAAATTCTTTGATATTCATCTTGTGCTTGCCTTTGAAAATGGCCAACTTTGGGCTAGGGCTTAGGACTCGGGAGCCCCGAGCCCCCGCTATCCCAACAGCCAGCATCTCCGTAGAGTGTTAGGGTATTACCGGGCGAGCCTCACAACTGGGAGAGAGCCAGACACCACGACAGGAGGGAATTTTGAAAGCACGTTATCCCCAAGTTATGCCAGGGAGCCAGCTGACTGCTCTGGGGAATTTGGAGTGAAAAGAGAAGTGGAGGAGTACCTGGGCCTTAAGATTGTGCTAGGAGGGAAAATGAAAGAAAAGAAACTCCCTGGGGGGTGGAAAAGCAGGACATGGGATAAAGCAGTCGTGGCAGGAAAAGCACACCCATGCCAACCATTTTCCTCCAAGGAATAGTCGATTGGATTGGAGAGATGGCAATGAGAGAAAAAGCACGTGGGACAGGTGGATCACCGGAAGGCTCTTCCAAGTCAGTTGGTTGATGTCATCATTCTGGGAGGTGCCTTGGTGCACACTGACACAGACTCTACTCCCCACCCACCATCCTTTATTAAAAAAGAGTGGACCAGTGTCTTTCAGAGAAATGAGTGGGGGTGGGGGGGGGCCTTTCTCTGACAGCCTCCTCATTGGCAGTTCTCCTCTCCTAGAACTCTTGTAAGTATTCTGTACAGGGAGCTTAATCTCTACCACTTGCTCGTGTTTGCATTTCCTAGTGCCTCACTCTAAGCAGTGCCCAGAGCGAACTCGCAATAATAGTTGTAACATGAACGAACGAACACACGATCTCTGCTGTGGTTTCAATATGGCTTGTCCACCTATGACGCATGTTCTGGAACTTGGTAGCCTTATGGAAAGCTGGGGGCACCGTTAGGAGATGGGGTCTCGTGGAAGGTGGCTAAGTCTGGCCACGCTCTAGAAGGGATTCATGCTGGGCCCCAGGACACGGATCCCGTCGGAGGAGGTTGTTACACAAAAGCAGAGACTTGTCCTGCTTCCTCTCCCACCGTGCGATGCCACCCACCCTGTAGTGACACAGCAGAGGCCTTCCCCACGTCTCACCACCCGATCTAACCTCCAGAACCACGCGCCGAAACACATTTCTTTCATTTATAAAGGACTTAGCCACAAGTACTTTCGTGACAGCAGCACGAAATGGATTAAGACACTCTGTTATGTAGAACATTTCACTGTGGCTGACTGTTCAGTTCCTTTCAGTTTAGGAGTCCTTGTGTGAAGCACCTGTCTCTCTCTGCATAATTGACCTTAAAGACTAGCTTGCAAGTATATGATCATAGGTGTGTGCATGCTTTTGTTTTTAAGAGTTTTATTTATTTGAAGGGCAGTTACTGAGAGAGGGGGAGAGAGAGAGATTTTTCATTTGCTGGTTCACTCCCCAAATGGTTCACTCCTCACTGGCTGGGACCAGGCCAGGCTGAAGCCAGGAGCCTACAATTCCACTTGAGTCTCCCACATGGGTGCAGGGACCCAAGTATTGGGCCATCTTCTACTGCCTTCCCGGGCAATCAGCAGGGAGCTGGATCAGAAGTGGAACAGCTGGGACTCCGGCGCTCCAATATGGGATGCACGGGCATCATTGGCAGCGGCTTAACTCGATGCACCACAATGCTGGCCCCTGTATGTGTATTTCTGCGACACCTGCCTTAAAGCCAAGATGGTTTTAGATGCCGTCTATGGAGCTGAACCTTAAAAGCAAAGGTATTCTGCTGTGTTCCTCTGTTAATGATTTTGGCTGCTGAGACCTCAGACTGTTCCACACTGAGGTCCCTGGTTAAATTAATGGGCTTGGTCAATCAAAAACTATCCAGCTGGCCTTTTGGACTGCTTGAGTACTGACCTGGGCAACCTGGATGTGAGTTTAAACCAAACCTCAACAGCTTCTCTCTCTGCTGATTGCACCTAAAGCCACACACACCACATCGAGAGCATGCTGTGAGGATGGCTGAATCCGTTTAGTCTTCACTACTTTTATTGGGAAGAAAAAAAAAAAACCTTTCATCTCTACAGCTAACATAATTTTAAGGCAAATGGAATATTTTCCAGACTTTGCTTTATGAAGTGTGTCTGAGGGCTTTGCAAAGTAAAAATGAAAAATGGAAAATGCACATATTGCTGTAGGCTTTGGACAACGTTTTTTCATTTATGTGGCAACCTTCTGGGATACAGTGGCCCTTATTTAATATTGTGAATTAGCGCCTCCTCTCCTGCAATATCGACCATGGGTTACAGGATGATAAGGGCTCCGTCTTAATTCACCCACAACCCGTTGTCTCCAACAGCTGGTCAGCATGTTGTAACAGTTCCTGCTGGCGTTGATTTGTCACTTACATTGACAAGGACAAACACACTATTGCCCCAGGGCCAAATCTGGCCCACTACTCAGCCTTGTAAATAAAGCTTTATTGGAACACAGCTCCATCCGTTCATTTGCACATGGTCCAGGGCTACCTCCAAACTCCAGTGAACGAACCAAGTGGCTGCGACAGAGAACATGTGATCCACAGAGGCTGAAAAATGTCTGTGTGGCTTTTTCCAGGGAAATCCACCCACACCTGCCGTCCGGTGCGCCGGGCTTTGTGCAGGCTGGTGGAGGAGTGGCCTCCTCACTTTTCACAACGATGCGCCAGGTTGTCTAAGCTCTGATTCCCATTTCCCAGGGGAGGAAACTGAAGTTCTGAGAGGCTTAGTGAGGGAGAGGAAGAGCAGGGGGCAGGATCCCAGTCAGTGTGGCTTCACCGTCCATGCCTGCTTCCTGCCCAGGGAGAAACTACAGGGCTGTGCCTCCATGCTGGAGGCGTTTGGATAATCGTTGAAGACGGACTGCAGTGGGTCCCCTTGCAGCTCGTCCTGAAGGGTAGCTGGGAGCATGTGCCACACAGCACCATGGCTGGAGGCACCGGGGAGAGGCGGCACCTGTCCACCTGCCACGCTGCAGGCTGCAGCCTTATATCTCGGGGCCACCAAGCAGAGTCCAGTAACCACGGCTGTCCATCTCCCAAGTGGGAGCCTAGGGAGGCCGAGTAGCTGGCACCCTGACTCTGCAAGCACAAGAGGAAGCTTGGTGGCCTCAGCCTGGGGTCCTCTGTATTGGACCACCGTCTCCTGGAGAGAAGCCGTTGGCAGAGGCTCTGAGGGGGCGGGGTCCGGGGTGAAGGTCATGGTAAGTCAGGACAAGGAGGCTCACAAACAAATAGCTATAATGTGAGCAGATTTTATTCCTTGAAATTTATTTAAAAAAAAAATGCCTCTTCTAATGCCTTGGTGATTTTCACAGTGGTAAATGTGCTGACTTAAAAAAATCCGTGGGAGGTCAATAATTTTCCCTCTGCGTGTCACTGTGCTGATTGTGGTTCCCATACACCTTAATTACAGTACCTACAGGTGGAGTATTATACAGTGTTTACATTAATCAGAGCAGATTTACTGGGGGAAATCAAACTGCCGTCTCCTTAGGGTCGCACTCCTAGCAGGCAGCGACTGGGCTGGCCAGCCTGGGGCGTGGAGCTGAGACGCCCCCCGCCTCGTAGCAGCCCAGGGGCTTGGAGGAGCTCCAACCTCAGCTGGCACACTGGGGCTTCTTGGGTGCAGCCACTGAAAGTTCCAGAAATGACATTTTCCCAGGATTTGCAGATCCAAGGAGGACAGCCTGTGTGTGTGTGGCTCTGTCCTTTATGTGAACAGTGGCAGAGGGAGGGAGGGAGGGAGGGAGGGAGGGAGGAAGAGAGAGAGAGAGAGAGAGAGAGAGAGAGAGAGAGAGAGAGAGAGAGGTTGATTGTGCACTTGCCCCAGCACCCACTTCCCATTGTCTGTCTACACAGGGACCTTAGAGGACACATTGCCCTGAGTCCTATGCTTATCCCAGCAGCAAAAAGAGAAGAGAAACTGGGGGCCCTGCAGAGGGTCCACGCAGCTGCCCGCTTTGGGGGGTGGAGGAGGCATGACTAGGTGTTGCTCTTCACGTGTTGTTGCTGTTTTCTAGGTCTCTCTGTCTTTTGCATCTCCCATGGGACCTTACTGGAAATTTGCTTAGCAGGAAAGCCAACAGGCTTGCTCATCCAGAGGGGCCGGGGAAGCCAGGGGCAAAAGCCCCCAGCTCTCCACTGCATCTCTGCCCTACACGTTCCCCATCCACAAGATGGGCTTCCCAGTGGTACTTGCCTCACAAGGTCGCCATGGGGATTCGTGGGAGAGTGTGCAGAGACTGCCCACAACCGGTACACAGCAGAGGCTCAGTCATAGCTGTCTGCTATTATCATCTTACCTAACAAGTCACTGAGAATGCAGCCAACAGAAAGGTGGCTTCTAGTCTGGTTCCTCCGAGTTAATGGCCATGTGAGGGTATCCAGATTTCTAAACCACTTTAAGCCTCAGTTTACTTGTCCATAAAATGGGAATAAGCGTGTGTGGCAATGAAAACTGCATGCAATGCACTTTGCACACAGTAAGTCTTTGTAAGTATTAGTCACTACTAGCAGCAGAGGTGGCAGCTTACCAATCTTTACGAAAGGGACACATGGGGCCAGTGCTGTGGTGTAGCAGGTAAAGCTTCTGCCTGTAGTCCCTGCATCTCATATGAGCGCCAGTTCAAGTCCTGGCTGCTCCACTTCCGATCCAGCTCTCTGCTGTGGCCTGGGAAAGCAGTAGAAGATGGCTCAAGTCCTTGGGATCCTGCACCTGCGTGGGAGACCCAGAAGAAGCTCCTGGCTCCTGGTTTCAGATCGGCACAGCTCAGGCCATTTCGGCCAACTGGGAAATGAACCAGCAGATGGAAGACCTCTCTCTCTCTCTCCTCTCTCTCTCTCTACCTCTCCTTCTCTCTCTGTGTGACTCTTTCAAATAAATAAAATAAATCTTAAAATAAAAAAAAGGGACACAGCCCTAAGTGCCTGATTAAGTTGTTACATCACTGCTTTCTTCTCAAGGTGGTACTAAACGTCTTGGCCATTAAATAGTTAACATCCTTTGCAGTCTGGGTTTTTCCTTTTGTTTCTTTCCTCTAGATGGGTGGAGTCTGAGGCTCAGGCTTGCTCCCCATCCTGGAAAAGGAGCTTGCAAAACCATAGCATGTCCTGAGAGCAAGGGCGCCCAGGAGGCTCCCGGGACAACGCCCCGCAACAGGGAAAGGTTGCGGTGGCAACGACCCACGCAGCGTTTCAGACCAAGCTCCTGGAATCGGCCCCTCTCAAGAAATGGCGAAGGCGCCGGAGGGTGTGGGAATCCCAGCCCTGTCCCGTGAACAGGAGTGTGGGATCCTCAGTGGGCCGGGGCCCAGCAAGACAGAAAAGGATCTGCAGCCCTGGCTCCAGCTGCACCCTCACCCTTGTTCAGTGGCTTCTCTGCAGGAGCAAGGTTGTAAGGTGTTTGTTTGGGGGGGTGGGGTGGGTGAGAGAGAAGACAGAGCTCCCCTCCAGTGATTCACCACCCCCCAAACACCCAAAGCTAAGAGGTGGGAATTCAATCGGGTATCCCACATGTTGGGAGGGGGCAGGGACCCAAGTGCGTGAGCCTCCCAGGCGCATCAGCAGGAAGCTGGGACTCAGGAGCAGAGCCTGCCTTGGAGCCCAGGCGCGCCGTCGGAAGGAGGCCATCACAGGTGCTGCGCCTAAAGCCGCATTCTGGCAGAGGCAACTTTAAGGCTAAAAAAAGTCAAAAGAGAAAGGAAGGAAGGGAAACCTCACTCTCCATCCACACCTGGCCGCCTTCACCTTTCTCTGTAGTCTTTAGAACAGCATCAACTCCCCTGTGAAAGGAGAAGGCTCCGGCCATCAAAGATATTTTTTTGTTAAGATTTATTTACTTATTTGAAAGGCAGAGTTACCGAGAGGCAGAGGCAGAGAGAGAGAGAGAGAGAGAGAGAGAGAGGTCTTCCATCCACTGGTTCACTCCCCAATTGGCCACGATGGCCGGAGCTGTGCCGATCTGAAGCCAGGAGCCAGGAACTTCTTCTGGTCTCCCATGCAGGTGCAGGGCCCAAGGACTTGGGCCATCTTCTACTGCTTTCCCAGGCCATAGCAGAGAGCTGGATCGGAAGTGGGGCAGCCGGGACTCGAACCGATGCCCATATGGGATGACAGCACTGTAGGCGGTGGCTTTATCTGCTACACCACAGCACTGGCCCCATCTCAGGGTTTTACCATCTTTCACCAGTTCATTTCCTTCTTTACGCTGCCCCTACCCCATACTGCCTTCCACACCTCCTCGCGCTGCCTTGTGTGGTGCCCATGAAGCTCTCTGGTGAGGCTAAAAGGCCCTCCAATCCTTCTCAGGGTCACTTCTTGTTTCTCCCACCCAATGTGAGCCTCTCCGGCAAAGCCAGGGGCCTGGGGCATCAGCGGGGAGGGAGGACCTTGCGTGGAGCCAGCCCCTGGGTCACCAGGGCCGTCGGATCCTTTGCAGCCACACTGTTCCACCTCCGCGCTCGCAGTTGATGCGGGCGATTTCTGTGCGGCCACTGGTTTTATGAGTGCCTTTTCCTTCCTTCCTCAGTGTGAGGCTTTGTAATTTGGTTTCTGTGGCCAGGTTGCTTTCGGGGGACGCAGGAAGCTGTGGCCCTAGCCGGGGCACAGTGGGGTGGGGAGACAAGACCTAGATGTACTTCTTGCTACCGCATTCTACTGTGGCTCAAAGCCCAATATTGCTAACAGGGCAAATACACGACCTCTAGAAATCTAGTGTGTTAGAGCTAACTGGGATCTGAAGAAGCATAAAGAATTAACCCCTCAGGAGTAGACTTTCAGACTAGTGGCTAAGACACCTGTGTCCCATATCAGAAGGCCTGCAGTTTTATTCCAGGTTCTGGCTCCCGACTCCAGCCTCCTGCCAATGCAGACCTGGAGGGCAGTGGGGATGGACCGAGTACCTGGGTCCCCGCAGTCCACACCTGAGACCTGAATTGAGATTCTGGCTCCTGGCTTTAGGCCTGGCCCAGCACAGCTCTTGCAGGCATGTGGGAACTGAACCAGCAGAAGAGAGTTTTATTTTTTTCCTTTCTCCCTTTCTCTCTCTACCCCTCTCTCCCTCTCTCAAAAAAAGAATTAACTTTTAAAATACAGAAAGCGAGGCTCAGATGGGACACGGGGCATGACCAGGGTCACCTGCACCTGTTGACAGCATCATCAGAATGCAAGGCACCATTTCCATCCCACTTCCGTCTCTAGTTGTCCACCAATCCAATGAATGAAAGTCTGGGAAATGATGCAAATTGGAATCTACGTCTTCTTCCCACTGGGACAGAGTGCCCTCCCCACAAAAATGACAGCAGGGCGAGAGGCATGACCAGGGCCCCAGTGGCTGTAAGAAAGTGAGTGCTTCAGCATTTGATGCACTTGGTAGAAGCAAGTCGGACAACGGCCGCAGAAAAGGAGAGTGCCAGTCTGTCAGGCACAAAAGGGGTCACTGCACAGAGATTCATGCCGCCAGAAAAGCTCACAGAGGTTACACATGCGTGGCATTGCCAAATGCGTGGCATCTTATTGTATGGCCTTTTGTGGCCCGCATGGTCCCTCTGAAATGATCATATAAGGAACTGGTCTGAGTACAGGGGCTCATTCGGTATCTCTGTCCCCCAGTTGGGTATCCTGGGTTTGGGGGTGGGGTAACAGGGTTGATCAAAACCGACTTTTTTCTTCTGACTTCAGACCTGATTTCTGGCTCTGATTCTGTCTTCCACCAGCTGTGTAACTGGGAAAATGACTTGGACTGTCAATTTTAGTGTCCTGTCTAAAACCTTGACCTTGACCTAGGGGGTATCCAATAGGATACCAGATTTGGAAGAAAAACACAGAAAGGGAGGGAAGGAAGGGAGGGAGGGAGGAGGGAGAAAGGGAGGGAGGGAGGGAGGGAGGATGAGCAAATGAAGGGAAGCAAACAATGCAGCCATCTGATTGAAACTGGATATGAGATAAACAATGCATATTGTTTAGTGTAAATCTGTCCCATGCACTATTTGGGACATACTTATTCTAAAAAAAATACCCACCGTTTTTCTAAAATTCAAATTTAAATGGGTGTCCTGCATTTTATCTGACAACTCTGAAGTCTTTTAGCCCTTAAAATTTGAAATCTCTGATGAACGCATCCGACTTGTATCTGTAGGTGGGGGGAGGGGGGCGTCAATCCCCTGGAAACCCCAGCAGATGTCCAGTCCGCACCAGGACAGCTCTCGGCATTACAGGGACACCGTTTCTGGAAACTGCCTCCAGCCGAGAGGCAGCCCTGGACCACACAGCGCCCTTTCCTATTGACATCAGCCCGGCATGGCTGCTTTGTGAGTCAGCTCCCTCCGCGGGCCCAGGTACAGCCGTCCCCCAAACCGCCTCAGTGTGGGTGCCCTAGAGACAGCCTGCTGAAGAGAGGCCGTCTTCCACAGAGGCGGTGACAAGTAATGCCTGCCCCACGCCATCCCAGGGCCCCAGTGGAAGCCCCCCCCTCCAGGGGTCTGGGCCTCCCTCCTCACCCCAGGCGGGGCCGGGGGTCAGGAGAGAGCACGCACAGAGGATGCGAGCTGCTGGCGTCCGTGCGCCGGGGTTGGAAAGGCAGTGAGCAAAGGGCTCCGTCGCTGCTAGTGGGAAGCCAGCACTCTGATTTCCAGCCTTCAAATGATCCTCGCAGCTAATGCTGTGCTGCCGTGAGGTCCCACGCTTGAGAAGGAAGGCTGCTGCTTCCGTCCGCTTAGTTTGGGTCTTTCGCAGCTTCTCAGGGACCAGGTCCCTGGAGCCGCGGATCCCATTCCGGGCTAGTGCGTAAGCGTGCACGAGCGTGCGGATTGCATTTCCACAGGGCTTGGAACCTGCCCTGAGAGAAGGGCTGCCCCGCCACGGAGGCCTGGAACGGATAGGCAAACAGAGCCCTGGTGTCTCCGAAAGCACTTCTGCCTCTCCACTGCCTCCCACACGGCGCCAGGAAATGAATTAACCTGGACACCCACACAGCTGCCACGAACCGTCCCTCACCCCCGGCGCAGGCTGAGTGGAGTGTGCAGACGCCGTGGCGAGGAGGCAGCGGTGCACACAGAGGACGGAAAGAGATGCCACAGCCCTGCAGATGCAAATCCACTCGGCTTCGCCTCCCCAGCTGAAAACCTTGGGCCCTTGCAGAAGTGCTCCTCTTCCTCCGTTTACATAACCAGTAGATCTTGGGGGCGCTTTCTCCTCGCCTTTCTCTCTATCTCTGTTTCAGCGTGCTCAGACTCCTGGGCAGCCTGAGCCCTAGAGGGGGGAAGCTGGAAGAACCCGCACTTGTGGATTTCAAAGCCACGGCCGGACTGAGGACGGCGAGGCGGCCAGCAGATGGCGCTGCGCGGCGCATTATGGCCCTGGCGTGGCCCGGCCGGCGCGGGGGACACGGGCAGCTCCGAGTTGCTCAGCGTTTCTGGACCGCCCCGAATGTTTGTGGAATTAAGTAGTGATTTCCTTCAGTCCTCGCCGCCCTTCGCTGGCAGCGTTTTGGGGCCTAGATGGGAACCTATGCCCCCTGTGGCTTTTTTTTTTTTTTTTTCTGATGAAATCAGAAGTTTCCAAGCACACTTAACCCTCATCCCAACTCTCCAAGGTCTGCGTTTTCTGATACAATAACTCTTAAAACTTCCGTAGTGAGAGCTAAACTGGCTTGGAAGACTGAGATGGGGCTGAGACGTGTAAGTAAACGGAGCACCTAGGATTTTTCTTTCTAAATAAACAGAAAGGGCTCCAGAGAGGTTGGAAAACTCAAGTTCAAAAGCCGAGGCAGGCAGAAACTCAAGGCTTGCTCAGCAAAGCGTCCCTGGCTGCCGGCTACTGGGGAGCCCGGGCTGCCCTTTGTGGTCTGAGGTGGAAACAACCCAGACTGCATCCTTGTGGGAGAACATTCAGGAAACCTGCAGGAGCCTCCAGGGTTTGAGGGCACAGCCGGAAGGCAGGGGAATTTCAGGACCAAATTCAACAGCAATGGGCTGAGGGGTATACCAGTTGACCCTGCGAGGGCTTCGCCATGCCAAGTGGCCCTATCCTTTAGGGTTCAGTATGTATTTAATTTTGTCATAAAATCTGTCTTCTCAAAGTAAACAAGGCGAGGCCGTGTGCGTCTCCAGCAAGATGTATGCAGCTTTGTTTGGGATAATGGATTTGACATGAGTAAAAACAGTGGGGATTAAATGGACCCGGCGCGGATAAATATGACTAATTGTCATCGCCTCGTATCAGTGTAAACATCTCCAGCACTCCAGAAAGAAGGCGATGGCGGGGCGAGGGTTTGGGGGCCATTAGTCACTGCACACTTGATCGATCATAACCAATTAATAAAGCAGGGCTGGAACATAGCATGGTGGGGGGGAGCTTTTCTACGCCTCCAGGTGGACATAGCTTTTTAGAATGTCCCAGCACTTTATTGCTTCCATTGGACTGTGTGTCACCTCCCCGTCAGGTCCAGCGCCCGGCTGCTCTATCCCGCTCAGGGGAGCTTTGAGCTGCTTTTCCTTAAATGCGGATGAAACTTTGGAAAGTGCTGGAAGGAGCCAAGCACCTTTTACAGGGAAGAACACGATTGGAAATCTAGTTTGAGACTTTTTGGAAAGTTTTCAGCCAGTGGGCCAAGTTCTATTCCTCTTTACATACTGGAGATAATATTTAACTTTTCAAACCTGTTGTGCTCTTTTATTTTGTAAAGCGAGGAATATTGCTACGTGGCTTGCTTTTCCTTAGAGACTAAAGCTCTCTTTTTGGCTTTGAAACTTAGTCATTTGAAGCAGTAATTATATTTAGGGTGATTAAATAATATGATGGGGTATATTCATTTCCTAACATATGGTTTTTAACATTGGCTGCTGGGGTTTTTTTTTTCACCTGTTTTCATTTTTTAAGTTAAAGTTCAAAGACATTTTTCTAACCAAATGTCATTTATTATGTCAATGTATGCTGTTTATACTGGGAATATTGTTAGCGTAGTGAAATGAAACTTTGAATAATAGCAATATTTAAGGCTTGCTCAATATTAGACACATTGCAAATTCTATCTGTAATATTCAGAAGCCGGTTTTGGATCAAAATTTAGAGCTGTCTTTCAAACAGGGCCACATGAAATTTAAAATTAGTCAAGGATTACAGTTTGCTATGAAGAATGTCTCCACCTCCAATATGAGCAAGTGTCATCAGAGTGAAAGGGAAAAAGAAGAAAAGAAAAGATGTGATTGTTTTGACACGAGTGAGAGGAGCTTGGTGTCGCTTCATTTTTAACCTCGTTTCAGATTCTCTTTTAACCACCCTGATATTTCTGCATCGACATAATCACATCTCATCAGCCTTCTCCAAACCCGGCAGCTACATCCACAGAGCTAATGCTTCTTGTTAAATCATATTGCTAAACAAATTGGTACAGCTCCTGCAGCTCACTGATGGAAATCAGCTTTGCTGGACGCCCTTTGCTTTCCTTTCCTTCTCTTTTCTTCTTCTTTTTTTTTTTTTTTCAATCTTACTACCATTCAATTCTATTTTTCTTTCCTTGGGTAGCGGTTATCTTGCACAGGGTGCTGGATTGTTGTTTCTAGAAAGGTAGAACGTGACTTGAGATGGTGTAAAAGCCCGCCTGCCTGGTAGGTGAGGGAGACGGAGCCCTGTTGAAATGTCCCTGGGAAAATGAGCACACGCAGTCACACCCACTTCTGATGGAAGGAAGTTCTTCTCGGGACGGGCAGTGAAGCTGGGGGCTTCAGGAGAAGAGAGCCTGAGCCTGCTTTGAAACACGCACCATCAATTATTCCCAACATCATTCAGGAATTCACGAATCATTGAGGTTTAGCAAACACAACCGGGTAACTGAGCTTATTTATGTTAGCAGTTGTGCATCTGCAGATGTAAAATCAAAAGCTCCCTGCTTAACACTGGGGGGGAAAGAAAACACTAGTATGTAAATGACTGATTGCCTTCTCTTGACACAATTTGCCTTAACTCCACTCCCTCTCACTTCGTCATTTAATTTGTGTGGTTTCCAAATCAGAGTGCCGATCATCTATTCTCGTCCCCTTGTGACAGAGGGCATGTTGCTCTTGTATCCGAGTTAATAAAGCAGAGACACAAGACTGATTGCAGGGGAGCTGGCCGAGTGGGCAGGGGCACCGTCCCACCACCCCGCAGCCCTCTGCACCCAGACACTCTGCAGAGTCTGGGGCGCAAGGCCAGAGCCAGCAGCAGGATGGGGGGCATTTGCTTTCGGACGAACAATGCTGAGAAATTTCTAGAACACCTTCCCCAGAGGGTGGGGTGGGAAACTGAAGCCAGTCTCTACTCTTTAATCAGATGAGACAATGGCGTGAGGGAGGTAAAAGGTGCTTTGTTACTGCAGAGTGCAAAGCATCTAGAAAGTAGAGTTTTTTGTTATAAGAGCATGCATGTGTGTAAAAACAGAGTCCACAGACATGTGCATTAAATAGCTGTGTGTTGGGTGGGATTGAGTATACAAGAGAGAGAGAGGGAGAGAGAAAGGGAGAGAGAGAGGGAGGGGGAGGGAGAGAGAGGGAGAGAGAGAAAGGGAGAGGGAGGGAGAGAGAGAGAGAGAGAGAGAGAGAGAGAGACTGACTCTTTAATATCAATAGGATACATGCCATGGCATACATTTCTATGAAAATTAAAATATACACCTATACTTATACCTACTCACATGTAACATATACGCGTGTGTCACTATAATGTAATGTGTAGTATCGTACAATATGCAGCATGGTGACTCAGAAACTTTTATAGCAAATAATCTAACTAAAAATGCTTGATTCTCCAGAGGCCCAGACTGTTTTCTAGGATGATATGTAAATGTGACTGCACTTCCACAAACTGCATGTGAGTACTGAGAAATGTCCCCAGCATGCCTACCTTCTCCTATGCTTTTATGCCGGCCCCAAGACTATTATCAGTCCTGCTGCCTCCCCAGTTCCCTCCCTCCCATGTAAACAAACAAAAAAACCCACCTGTGCATTTAAAATCACTAACAGTCAAGAGATAATGAAGAGAGAGGGAAAAAAATACATTTCCCGACTCCTGTCTTGGATAGTGACAATTATCAATGGATACTGCAGCGAAAGCTGCAAACTGGGTTTGGGGAGTGAATCTAATAACGCAGCTTTGTCCAACAAATATTAAAATTGCAAAGTAATTTGCCCGTTTGACAGTGGCTAATGAACTTAAGTATGCAGAGTGAACTTTAATAATTAAGGAAATTGTGCAATTAAACTGAAAGCAGCTGGAAATTACAAATAAAATGAACTCTCCAGCTTAGCAGGAGTGTTCCTGCCTCCAGCAGCCATTCAGCCTGCGTGGGTGCCAAGCAACTCAGGGGAGGTTCCGAGTAACTGTCCATCGTGTCGTGACGATTCACCATAGAGGTACTGGCCTCTCTTCCTGCTTTCTCACCCAAGGGACAGCTAACAAGACTTTCCTGTGATACCTTTCTCAGTTGCCATGTGGTTGGAATTATACAGAAAAATCTCACTGGCGGGGCGTGTTTTAATTTTGATTTAAGGTTTATGATCCTATCTGTGTCTATTTTCAATGTAAGTGGATTACATTCAGCCAAGATCCCTTTCGTGCCCTGGCTCCACGGTCTCAGACTATTAGTCTCTGTATGGTCAGCTTCCACAAATCTGTTAACACAGAGAAGCGTTAGAAGACTCTTACGCTCCAACCAGGTTGGGCTGCAGACTTCAGATTAATATTTGATAACACAGAAGGGCCCTTAATCAGATTTGCTTATTTCATGACAGAATGTTTCTGCAATTATGATAATTGTTGTGCTAAATATGTTTGTCTTTGTATCTGGCTTTGGGCATAATCTTCTCTCTCGAAAGCCACTCGATGTGGGACTTGAGATTCCTGCACAAAACCCAATTAATATTAAGATGACAAGCCCCGATGAGCTCCCCAAGAGGCAGCAGCTGAGCAGGCTCTAACATTCTTAAGTACAGATACTTGAGTGATCAAGTACATCTGAGGGAGACACACAATTCAATAATCCCTTTCTCAAGAAAGTCAAGAGCCCTGTGAGATACGAGGCAAAATCAAAGGACCACATCAGAAAGAAAATGACGGGTCTGGTCCAGTAGTGTCTCTATTAAAATGCAAAAGTTATGGATTTTTTTCGGGGTGATGGGAACCTTTTCTGTTTTTATTGATTTCTTTTTATAGCTTGATGATTTCTCTAAGATTATCTTAAAAGCTTAAAGAATAAAGGGGCCTCATCAAAAGGTGTCTTCCATGACAGGAGCAGAGACAGTTTTGGAGAACACAATGTGGCTGGGCTGTTGTTCCATCCAGAGAGAAAGAGGCCCTGCTTGCTTGTCTGCCTGGGAAATGCTGTAGCCCCCACCACAACACGAGAATTTTACTGCTACTTTGGCACACGCTGCAAACCTACTCTGCTTGCCCCTGGCCCAGCTGGGAGAAGCGAGGGGAGGTCTGGACCTACCTGGGCATTCCCCAGCGGTGGGACCAAAAAGCACTGTGTTAGCAACTGTGTCTCCCTTCCCATCATTGCATAAAGCAATCGCCTTTATTCCCTGACCCCCAACGTCCTGGCATCATGGGTGACTCGTTGGATTTACAGCAGAATTCACTGTCCAGAGTTGACATCCTAACCCATTGATTTGCAATCAGAAATTGGTTTCCTGTCACTTTAAAAGGGAGGCACTAAGGGGCAGTAAAAAACAAGGCTGTTGGAGCTAAATGGAGCCATAGTTCAGGCTCTGGGCCATTCCACCCTACCTTCTCGATGTATTGGTTCCATTAAAAAACCTCTGTAGTGCACTTTTAATGGCTGGTGACACCCTCTTAGGTGACTTATTGCTCTGTGAAACTGGTTTTGTAGAAACTCTTTAACTTGGGCAAAAAGGAAAAACCACAAAGAAACAAAAATCATGCACACACACACACACACACAGAGAAACTAACACACCTGTGTGGATACCTAAGAATGTGCTGGTACCGGTACACTGAGTTCTACTCACTCCCGTGCCCGGGAGACCAGCAGCTGGAAGTTCCCACGCTGTGCATGGAGCCTCACCCAGGGCTGGCTTTGCCCAGGAAGGACCAAAAATGAAACCAATCCATGTGGCCTTGCACGTTGCAAGCTGCATCTAGAGGAGGCATTGAGATTCACGTGCCCAGCTTTGGGGTCTGCCCCAGGTGGAGAAGGACTTGAACCAGGATCACCCCTACCCGCCCCCCCCCCCACGCCTCTCTACACACTTGCCACATGGGACAGCTTGGACAGGTTGTTTTGAACCTCCCCTTTGCAATAAACGATAGGGAACAGGGATCGCTGGGGTTGAAACTACCTAGTCTGGAGTAGAAACAGATTTCCCCAAACTCAAGAGCAGGAGAATCCCTGAGAAGGATTGCCCTTGTAAAGGGGACGTTCATGCCATTCTCACCCAGCTCCTGGGGGCCCGAGAGTCCTTATTTGCTTCCTCTGTGTGTCAGAACAAGACAGGATTTCTGGCAAGACAGAGAGTCCCTCACCCTGGAAGCAGCGCACTGTCACATTAAAATAGAACCCCGCCACCCAAGCCGGGGCAGCGCCACTCAGAGAAGCGAATTCCCCAAACGGTGAGAGATCTGCAACAAAATGTGTTCCTGGTGCCGTCTAAGGTTCCTGCTAATTAATATTCAAAAGACTCAAAGCAGGGAGGAAAAAAAAATGGATACCTAAATCATACATATGTATATGTCTTTTAAGCTTTATTATAAAGGCAAAATAACCCCTTACTTGGTTAAAATCCAACTTGAGTCAACATACAAAGGTGACTGCCCTGTAATAGTAGACATATCTGCATTATGTAGGCATGCTACTACGCCACCAGAATCTCTCAATAGTAATTATTATGCCAAGCACCCTGTTGGCACAATTACACTAAAGCTCTAATTAGTAGCAGTGAGATTAGAACCCCTACATGTTAAATCTGTAGAAGCAATGCTGAGTGAAGGATTTAAAACAGTTTCAAAACATTGTATTGTCTTTATTACAGTCTTTATACTTCAGTAAAGAAGGGTTTTCTATAAAATGCACTTAAAATAATCTGGTCCTGTCACTAAAAATAGGAAAGATAAGGTAATTGCAGTCAAACCTAGCGAGTCGGCTTGCTACCTAGGTGCATTAAATCGAAAATGACAAATCTAGTGAACTCCAGTGGGAGACGCGTACTTCCTCCCTGCTGGACGCATTGGTATTTTTCCAAGCATCAGCTTGGAACCGTGCAGGGGCCATACTTGTCACGGGCTCGCCTCTCTCGCTGCAAGCCTTTCTCATTACCTTGGAGAAGGAAGCCGGAGGCAGGCGAGTTGCACCCGGAGCTGGTCTTCCTCGCCAATCTGATTTCAGCACGCGGAGATTTACCTGTCGCCTTAGTGACTGCGACACTGGCCTGCAACTGCACAGGGCTGCTGCCTGCCTGCCTGCCTGCCTGCCTCCCTCCTCCCGCGCCACCGGGCGCGCCAGGCAGCCTCGCTACCTGCGGGGAGCGGAGCCCGAAATCTGGGTCCCTGAGGAGGGCAGCCGGGAAGCTGAGGGGCGCAGCCCTACTTGCCGCGTCTCTGAGAAGCTGAGAGCAGGCCTAGGTGGTCTGCGGTCCCCACTGGAGACAAGTGGTGGTCGCAACAGCAAGAAAGAGGAGAAACAGACGCGGAGCACCACGTCCCTGGTGTAGGGGTTTGGAACCCGGACTGTTAATCGGATTTCATAAAATATCTTCAGGTCAAAAACTCCAAGCTCAGAGTGGCGAAGAAAAAAGAACAAGTTACGGTTTCGGCCTGGTAGTTCCCCACCCCAGCCCCCACACTCCCATCCCGCCAGCGCCTCGGTGAATTGAAGGTGTCTTCAGCAAACGTGGGCCGACCGGTGCCAGGCCTGAGCAGCCAGAATCTTCCTAACCGCTGGCTCACCTGCCCACCCGACCCCAGTCCCCCGGCAAAACAGCTGCTCCTGGCAGCTCAGCAATCCCAGCTTGGGAAAACAGAGAGCTCTGGGCACCTGCAGGTGTTAAGGATCTGGCCCTGGACCGAGTCTTTGTGGGATCTATGTGTAGGTGCTCCAAAAAGTTCATGGAAAACTGAATGAAAAGAGAAGCTTCTTTGGGCGCCCTGATGGTTCTGAAATCCGTGTGTGCATGGAGGAGTCCTCAAAAGGTTCATGGAAAATGTGTGTTGTGAGCAAACTATGCATGTGCACACACACACACACACACACACACTTCAGCTGCCCCGTGGGCAGAACTTGACCTTCCTACTTTGAGTACGCTGCATTAAAAACACAGTTATCCTGGAGTAATCTGTCCATAAACATCTAGAGAATAGATAAACATTTGAAAAATAAGCCCGGGCTTTTCCATGGAACTGAATGCATTATTTATTTCGCTTCTGAAATGCTAAACCAAACAACTGTGGCGATCTTTAGGATGAAAATAGGAGCCAGAACTCCCCGGACCGTTCCTGTAGTTCTACGTTAGTGTCGCTAAATGGCACTTACCTGCCCCCCCCCCCCACAAATGTCCCCTAATGACAGTGCCACTTAGCGAGGGCCTATTTGGGTACGTCTCATCTGTAGACTTTGGAAATGGGTAGCCGATGAGCTCTAAAATCGCAAGCACATACAACAAGACGAGGGCAGAAGTCGGAGGGTGGCCTTGAATCTTAATAATTGTGTGTGCACAGCCATACGTTATATCTGGAAGTGCTAGTTACTGTAAAATTAAAGACTGGGAGAGGAGGATGTTTTCTGGCTTCTATATATTACGCTGGCTTCTCTTTCATAGCCGCAGACTGGAGGCAGGAAGTAAAAACATCCCTCTAGCCTTATAGGTTATCTAATTGCTGTCATAATTCCTTTATTTATATGCATGTATGTTTTATCTGCAAAAGATAGCCACATGAGAGCTGCTCTTTCGGCAACTGTTACAGAACTATTAAATGTATATTAGTATGGTCATTTTTATTTAATGGAAACAAATAACAGTTAATCTTGTTGGAAGGGTTAAGTGGGTTTACTTGGTGTAGGGCAAATCCCTCTGGATGCTTGCTTGCTTTCAGAGTGGCTGCAGTTGCTGGCAGATGGTCTTTGTCTGAGTGTAGCTGAGGACAGATACAGTTCCTTTTTACACATTTATGAAAGTTGTAGATATAGATGCTTGGTAATGTGCTGAGGCCCCAGGACAAAGAGCAAGCTGGGTGGACAGAGAGGATTAGATTCCAGATCAGCGACAGATGGCCGGCTTAGCGGAGTCAGATAAAATTCAAAGGGGGGTGGGTGGCGGACAAAAAGAAACCACTTTCCATGTAAAAGTTGCATCTTTTAAGACAATGGCAGCATGGGACATCCAGCTTTCTTCCCAACCTGGTGTTCAGCTCCCGGATTTACATTTCTCCTTCAAATAGGCATTTTGTATTTGCCTTTGCAGAAGAGATGGGATTAGTCTCTGTTGATCAAGCTTATCAAAGGGAAACTAAGAAACAAAATAATTAACAATTTGTCTTTCAGTGTGGCCAGTGAGAATGGCTTCCATGTGCTCAATCACATGGGAGAGTTGTATGTAGGTCCTTTCACATGCGCGTGCACTCCTACCCTGCGTGAGCAGGTTTTTATAAGCCTGGCGGTAAAATCCACATTTTTGCTTACTCCATATGCGCCATTTAAACTTATAACATCACTATAACCTTCGTCAAATAACCATACAACATATTTAGTGTTAATTTGTCACACTGAAATTATTCATCAGTGTCTTGAGTAAGTCTGGTCGTATTTATGGGCTATGCTGTTCCATGTTTTCTGGCAATGTGGTTTGCTAGGTTTCATGGATTTACTGTGCCTGCTTCTTTATGACTGACATAGCAATAACCAGATTGCAAAGATATTTATGTTGTTTGTGGCTTAGCAAGATAATTAAAGGATATAAATTAATCAAGTGCAATTAATTAGAAACTTTATGTTCGCAGCAGTCCTTCTTTGCATGTATAATTTATATTTATTGATTTCCTGGCTTTCATTAGCCTATGAGATAACAGCAAAAATGCATTAGAGAAGAAAATGTACAATTAGCGTGAGAGTGAACCTTGGCATAATGGATAGATCAGCACATGTTTGGGGCAAATATAAAGCTTTGTTAACTGTCATAAGCAGTTACAATTGATGAGTGGCATTTCACTACATATCTTGCAGCTGATTAACGGCGTTTTTAAAGAGTCCTCTTAATGGGAAGCTGATAGGTTGGCTAAATTTACATTTTAATCAGCGTATTTATGACAGAAGCAGCCCCAGAAATTCACTGGCCGAGGGCAGGGGACATTTCCCTGAGGGAGTGGTGTAAGGAGGAGGCTTTGGAATGCGAAGGCTCACCTAGCCTTTCCCTGGTTATTGGTCCAAAAGTGCCTGGTGGGGGAGGGGCCAGGACTTCAGTTTCTGATTAATCTCCAGGAGACAGGGCCAGGTGTGTGAGGTGCCAGGAGGGGATCCCGGTCCTGCTCCATGTCTCTCGCCCTGGTGTCAGGCGTCAGCTCTGGGGGCAGCCATGGTGGTTGCCAAACTTCCTCACCAGGGCTCCGAGCAGCAGGGAGGGTTCCCCTGGCCCGAAGAAGGGCAACACCGTGCTAAGCTTCCTTCTCCCTAATTTTCCCTTCTTCCTAATTGGGCTGAGAGTCAACCCCACAGGCTCCCAGGAGACCAGACAAGAGACCCCCTCCAGACCCCATTCCACGGGAATATCTATTCATGTCCATTGCTTGGCAGGTGCCATTTTGAAACTTGGGAAGTTGGGGCCGTCTCTGAGCTGCCTTGAACGTCTGGTTCTTTTTAGCCAGGTGGGAGTTAGGTTGTGGAACAGAGCCGACTTCAAAAGGAATGAAATGTAGACCTGCACGTCCTTTTTTTCCTTCCTTCAGCACAGAAGACAGAGAGGAGATGACCTTGGCCTCCAGTGGAGGACAAGAGATCTCAGAGAAGGGGCATCTTCCGCCACTCTTGATTGATTCCATGAAGTTACAAAAGCTCTGGGAAGCACCTGTCTATCCCTCATCATGGAGCCTGCAAGGGGCATCTCACTCCCTGAGATGGTGTCACAGGCAGCACACAACCAAAACTTCTCAGGGATGGGCCATTCGTGAGGCCACAGAACGGGAGTGGTGTCTGCCGGGTGCAGTGGCCCTTAGTGGGTATCTCTGCAGGACGGAAGCTACTGCCTGTCATTGCCACACAGAGATGGGGGCCACAGGCCTGGGCAGCCGCGTTACATGTTTAGTGGTGATTCCCAGCATGGTTTGTATGTGAAAGCATGGCAGGACCAACAAGAGAGCCTTCCCCGCAAGGGGTGCTCATTCCTGAGTACGGCGACAGCCAGAGAGCCCCTCCGTTCTGCTCCGGGAAAGGCTGAACGGAGTGAGGCTGGGCACTGGGTCTTTTCTCAAGCAAGGGCAAAAGCACTGTCTGTTCCTCTCGTCTCAGCTCCTCCAGAAGTTCAGAATCCCCTCGCCTGTTTGCTGGTGGAATCCCATTAAGTGTGGACTGGATATCGCACAGAATCTTCCACCTAACTCCTTGCCCAGGGGCAATTAGAGTTGAATTATGTATGCCAAATTGAGGCTACAAAAAAAGAAATTACTTTTCATTTGTCTCAATGAGAGGAAATCCTTATTAGACCCTAAAAGGAAGAAATGAGCAAATATATGAGATTAATATCCATGGAAGAAGATGCGGTTTCTGCTGTATGTGGTGATAAACCCCTTTTCTCCTTTTCATACTAATTATTATTATCATTATTAGTATTATTTTACCCCTCAATTGCCTTAGGATGTTATCCAAGAGGAAGAGCTTTGTCGGCTGGGAAAAGCTCCACGGTATTATTTATTTCATGTAATAAAATGTATGTAATGATCATGATTAATGTTTGTTTATTGTTGTAACATTGTGTTTTCTTTCCAGTCTCAGTGTGATACTGGTTTAATTAAACTTGGGAGAGGGGTGGGTGTGGGGTTGGGTGACAGTCTTCAGAACTTTATGCAATAATGGAGTCTACATTTGGTTGTATCTACGTGTCGATTAAGGTGAAGACGTCCCCATAAATGACTGATTCTGTTTGTTCTTTTAAAAGGAAGCCCATTGCCCATCCGTTATTGTGTAATTTACAGATGAATCTGTTGTGCCTCAGACCAAATGCTTTTATGTACAGAAATTGCAATGACAGTAGAAATTATGGTAATTGAAGAGTGCTCTATGTTAGGTTTTTCTCTGATCACATGGAATGATCATCAGCATCTTTCGAGGCCATAACCATGCCCTGGATTCCAAATTATTTTTTATTAGTGTGTTATCCAGCTTAGCCGCCTGTTCAGGGAGTCTAGAGGGGAGGGCAGAAAGAGAACAACAAAGTCTTGTCTCTGCTGCTTGCTCATCTCCCTGAGCTAAATTGGAGAGGTCTAGCTGGGGCCATTCTTTTGTATCCTGGATGCACCCAAAGCAGTTTGCCAAGGGTCCTATTGTGACGTTTCTTCATCTCCTTGGATAAATCAAGTGTGGGTCTTACATGCAAGCACTGGAACTTTAAAATGAATGAATCTGTTCTTAAAAGTTTTTAGAGCTGAGTTCAGATGCCCCTTACTTTAAAAACATTTAAGCCCTCTACAAAGCACTGTAGTGTCTACTGTCTCACATTAGCATTGTCACCTTTGAAGGTGTGATGGCACACATATCATACAATGGAAAACACCTTATGATATTTTTATTTTTCTTCTAATGCCTTTTTCCCCTTCAATACTATACCATGGATATACTTCATGACCATTTTTATTAAAATGGCTTCATTAGAGACATTTAGGATGCCTTTGGATTTTCCTTTTAAACAATGCCAAATATTTTCACTCATGCAGTATGTGTGTGCATGGGTATAAGTGTGTATATGAGAGAAAGGGGTGGGGGTTTGTATAAGTATTTTGTCAAGACAGAGTGTTGTGGATCATTAAAATTTTGATACATCTACCAAAGAGCACTCCAAGAGACTGTATTAATTTAGACAGTATGCAGCAACATATACAGGGATTACTTTCCCACTCTTCTTATGGGTCTAGATAATATTAATCTCTAAATTTTTGTCATCTTTAGAGAAATAATGGTACTTGATTTTTATTTAATTTGTTTTCCAATTATTAATGTGTAGTAGAGCATTTTTATAAGTTTATTAATCACTCATATTATTGTCAATTTTCAGTTGTTCCTGATTTCCTTAGTAATTTGTAGAGCTAATGTTGATATTAACCCCTTATTAATTAAATGTATCTCAGAATTTCATTCGAGTTTTAATTTTGTTTATAAGGTCCTACACTGGTATCTTCTTTTTAAATTTCAGTAGTCAAATAAGAATAGGGATTTTATGATATAGAAAAAAAAAAGAGATGTGACTTGCCCAAGATTTGAACCCAGGTGTGTGCTGTGAACAACTCTATACCACTTCTTTGTGGGTGCTATCATGGGTTCAGTCTATAAATAGTTGTGAATTCAGATTCCCTATGTCAACTACTGGGCTCACCAGCCTCCCCTCAGTCAGCTTCAGCTCTCTTTGTCATTCCCCTTGGAGGAACTTGTCAGCCCATCCTTCAAAACTCCAACCACAGGCACAGGCAGCGTCCCCAGCTGGCCTCAGCCCGGCCTTTGCCTGTCCTGCCGTTAGATGTTGCTGATATGCACCTCCAGGACTGCGTCTATCAGTCTGCTCTGCAAGGCAAGTGTTTGCCATGGCTTCCTCCTGCCCTTGAGAATGATAGTTTGCAATATAAGGACCTCCAGTGGATTGCTTACATTAATCAACTGATCTCCTGTAACCACAACCTGGAACAGCACTCTTCACAGCAAGCCATGGGGTCAGTTCCGCTACTCGGGGAATCTTGAAGGCCCGTGGCTTGCAGAGCGGCCCAGCCCTGAGAGGGTTTCCATATCCCCGCTCTTTGTCACCATTGGCACCCATCATGGGTGTCATGAACAAGTCCAGATGAACCTGCTGAAGGGCGAGAGACCACACACCGGGAGAAGTGGCCCCAGGGCAGCCGTCCTAGGCAAGCCAGCCCTCAGCTTGCTTGTCAAGTTATTTCACACACTCGAGCAATCCTGGCTGAAGTCTTCCCAGCCTGATCTAGACCGGAAGAAGCTTCCAACCAACCCATATGCTGATGAACGATGTTTTTGTTTAAGTCACATTTGGGCGTCTTGTCACACAGCAACACAGGACTGGTAACAAGCTTTTTGTTTTCTTCTTTTTTCAAATAGACAGCTTGCCCTACCCCCACCCTGGGGGGATTTTTCTTTCTTTCTTTCTGAAGATTTATTTATTTATTTGAAAGTCAGAGTTACAGAGAAAGAGGGAGAGACAAAGAGAGAGAGAGAATGAGCTTCCATCTGCTGGCTCACTCCCCAGTGGCCATGATGGCAAGGCTGAGCCAGGAGCTTCTTCAGGGTCTCCCACGGGGGGTGGCAGGGGCCCAGGTACTTGGGCCATCTTCCACTGCTTTTCCCAGGCCATAGCAGGGAGCTGGATCGGAAGGAGCAGCCTGGACATGAATTATTGCCTATATAGGATGCTGGCATCACAGGCAGCGGCTTTGCCTGCTAGGCCACCACACTGGCCCCAGTGACAAGCTTTTCTACAGAATATTGAGCTTGAGCTCCTCGAACACTGTGTTAGAATGTCCAACAACAAAAGAAGATTACAGGGGCTGGCGCCATGGCTCACTTGGTTAATCTTCCGCCTGTGGCGCCAGCATCCCGTATGGGTGCCAGTTCTAGTCCCGCTTGCTCCTCTTCCAGTCCAGCTTTCTGCTGTGGCCCAGGAGGGCAGTGGAGGATGGCCCAAGTGCTTGGGCCCCTGCACCCCATGGGAGACCAGGAGGAAGCACCTAGCTCCTGGCTTTGGATCGGCACAGGGCCAGCCATAGCAGACATTTGGGGGGTGAACCAAAGGAAGGAATACCTTTCTCTCTGTCTCTCTGCCTATAACTCTACCTGTCAAATAAAAAAAAAAAAAAGAAGAAGAAGATTACAAGTGTTGATGAGGATGTGAAAGAAAAGGAACACTTACACACTGGTTGATGGAAATGTAAATTAGTGCAGATATTATAGAAAGCAGTATGGAGGTTCCTCAAAATGTAAAAATTGGTCATATGCTCCCATAAACCTACTACTGGCTATACATCCAAAGGAAATGAAATCGACATGTTGGAGAGATATCTGTATTCTCTTATTTCTTACAGCATTGTCCATGATAGTCAAGATACAAAATCAACCTATGTATCCATCAACTGAGGAGTGCACAATGGAATACTGTTCAGCCATAAAAAGGAACGAGGTACTGACACTTAGCAAAAGCATAAATGAACCTGAGGACTGTTAGGTTGAGTGAAATACGCCAGGTACAGAAGAAAAACACCTACAGCGTGAATCACTCGTGCACAGAATCTCAACAAGCAGAGGGTAGACTGGTGGTTATCATCTTGGGTGGGTATGGGATGTGGGGCTGGAGGATGTTGGTCAAAGGATTATATAGTTAGAGTCAGACAGGTTTTAGAAATGTCATATATAGTGTCAGAAAGCAAATCGTGATTGCCTGGGGGTGCTGGCTGGGAAACAGAGAGGGGATAGGTGGGCATGGAGAGAGAGAAATGGGAATGCTGTAGGTCATGGGGTTTCCTTGGTGTGTGATGACAATGTTTGAAAATCCTTTGGGGTGATGGTTGCACAAACCTGTGAACGTATTCACAAACACTGGATTGTATTCTCTCATGGTGTGTGTTGTCTGATACATGAATTCTATCTCAGTAAACCTTTATGAAAAATTAAAGCATGATTACTAAATATACTTTCAGGTTTATGCTTTTGTTTTCTTTTTTGTTTTTATATGCTACAGAGAGGCATCTTTTTGGGCTGGATTAATAAGTGAGTTGAATGTTGCCACTTAGAGGAACTGTACTGAGGAATAGGAGTGGTTGTTGAATGTCATTTTGTGATAGACAGCTTTTAATTATCCACCCTCCACTTATCTCTCTGAAGTGCAAGCTACTTTGATTACAGTTTTAATTAATATAATAGTTGCAACAGAGTAACAGAGAAATACAGCCGAGCACATGAGCGCTGGTTCTGTGTGTCCCGCAGTGGTGGACAGGCTGGAGTGTTGAAGAGGTGAGATAGTGGAACCTTTACGAGGTGGTGCTTAGTGGGAGACCTCAGTGGAGTCGTCACTGATAGAACCCTTAAATCCCAGGTAGTTCCTGCAAGAGTGGGTGGATCTGAAGAGTGAGCCTAGCCTTTGAGTCTTCCTGCTTCCTGTCTCGTCACGTAACCCTTTCCTCTCCAATGCATCCCACCATACAACCCCTTCCTCTCCAACACACCCCCACCATGACTGTGATTTAGTGTGAAGCTCCCCACCAGAAATAAGCAAATGCTGGTGCCAAGTTCTTAGACCTCTGAACTATGAACTGAATCAGCTGCTTGTCTTTAGACAATACCTAGCCTCAGGAATCTTGTTGGAGCTACAGAAAGTAGACTAACACAACACACTGATTTCCAAAGATTCTGTTGTGGCCTAATGCTCTGGTTCTCAATTTTGTTTCTGTTTCCAAGACTCTTTATTCTCTTAAAATTTATTCGACCTCAAAGAACTTTGATTTTGTAGGTTTTGACTAATAATATTTATATTAGAAACTAAAACTGATAAAACTTTAATTTTTTTTAAAAAAGATTTATTTTATTTGAAAGGCAAGTGGCAGAGACAGAAGAGTAAGAGGTCATCCATCTGCTGGTTCACTCCCAAATAGCTGTACTAGTTAGGGCTGGGCCAGGTCTAAGCCAGGAGTCAGGAACTCCATCTGGTCTCCTACATGGGTGGCAGGGGCCCAAGTACTTGGATCATCATCCACTACTTTCCCAGGCACATTAGCAGGAAGCTGGATCAGAAGAAGAGCAGTCAACTTTTGTACCCAAATCTAGAAATGTCCTGGAAAATCACAAAGGTTTTCTTTTTTTACCACATTAAATGGAAAGTTCTAAAGATAATCAAATTTATTCCAAATGTTGCTGTTGATGAGCTGCCTGGGAAGGATAATCAAATCAAAAGAGATGTTTAGCTCTCTCTATTTGTTAATGTCCTTCCTGTACATAAGATATAGTTAGAGATTTATTTAAAAGGAAGAATGATAGAAAGGAAGAAACACAGAGAGAAAGAGACTTTCCATCCACTGAGAGGCCACAACAGCAGGGACTGGGCCAAGTCCAAGCCAGGAGCCTGGAATTCCATCCAGATTTTTCTTACGTGGGTGGCAGTGAATCAAGCATTTAGGCTATCTTCCATTGCTTTCCCAGGCAACTTGGCAGGGAGCTAGGTTTGAAGTGGAGCAGCCATGACTTGAAAGAAGCTGCAGGAATATGGGACATTTAACCTGCTGCACCATAACACAAGCCCCATGTATGTGACATATTTTTATTTAGCAAAATCCTGAAGATACTAACAAACAACAATATGGCGATACTCATCATGACTTGGGTTATTATTTCAAATAGATCTTGCTTAGTCATAACCTTACCTTTATTTGAATATAGCAGCTCCTAGAAAAGTGATGCTTTGATTAGGGAAGCACATTAGAGGTACCCATTAAATTTCATAAAAGCATACATGTCTTAGCTGTACTCCAGACTTACCGAATGACTTCACTTGCTGTTCTTGGTGTGTTCTTAGTATATGCATGACTTATTTTCTCTATGTTATACTCACACAGATATATCTATGTCTCACAATTATTTTCTGATATAGCTCAAGATTTTTCCTTTTATAAAAAGTATGTTCACTTCTTTTTATAAGTCACATGTAACATTCACTGACTTCTTTGAAAATAGGCTGAATCATTGCCTTAAAAATTTTTGGCAATGACTTCATTATCTTTTTTTCCTTGACACAGGCACAACTGAATTTTTTTTGCTACTTGCCTTCTTCTTGTTATAAACTCTTTCTTTTTTTAAAAAAAATCTGATTATTTATTCAAGAGGCCGTGTTACAGACAGAGAGAGAGGGAGCGACAGAGAAAGAAATCTTCCATCTGCTGGTTCACTCCCCAAATGGCCATAATGGCTAGAGCTGGGCCTATCTGAAGCCGGGGTCAGGAGCTTCTTCTGTGTCCCCCATGTGCATGCAAGGGCCCAAACAGTTTGGCCATCCTCTGCTGCTTTCCCAGGCCATTAGCAAGGAGCTGGGTGGGAAGAAGAGCAGCCAGGATTCGAACCAGTGCCCATATGGGATGCTGGCTCGCAGGCAGAGGCTTAGCCTACTATACCACAGTGCTGGCCCCTCTTATTATAAACACTTTCTGATCTCTGACTTTTGCAAATTGCCAGTAATCAAATAACCTGTTCTTGTGTTGCCCTTTTCTAGAGGTAATTTTTAAAAACCCCGTTGCCTGCCCAAAGTCTCTGTGATCGGCTCCAGACAGAATGCATTGTCTTCACCAAAGAAGGTTGTAAAGAGTGAGGACCATGCCAGAGCCCCTTGGAAAAGGGTTGTACCCCATGCTTCAAGTGACTGAAGTATCGAGGACTAGACTCTTGGGTGCAGGCTCCTGGTGACATTGTCTGGGCAACTTTCCAACCATTCCAGTGGTTGCATATGGAGAGTTCTCACGAGTTTATGTGGTAATGACATCCATTTTGAACAGAAGTTCAGCCTTCTTGTACCAGAAGCAGACCTTGGGCACCCTGGACACGGCTCCCTGGTTGACACCCTCTCCCCAGATCATCAGTCAGCTTCGCCTTCTGCAACTTCCCCTTGGTGACCATCTCCCCATGGGCCAGTTATACACAGCCTACTTATTGGCCCTACTGAATCCCACATGACATAGGGACTGTGCGGAGAGGCCACAGAAGATGGCCCAGGTGCTTGGGCCCCTGCACCCACGTGGGAGACCTGGAAGAAACCCCTAGCTTCAGGTCAGCCCAGCTCTGTCCATTGTGGCCATTTGGGGAGTGAACCAGCAGATGGAAGATCTCTCTCTCTGTTTCGCCATCTCTCTGTCTGTAACTCTACCTCTCAGATAAATAAGTAAATCTTTTTTAAAAAATAGCCTCTTGAACCCAATGAAGTTGTTGGCCCAGATGCCTTGGTCTCTCTGTCTCTCTCCGCTTGCTCACTGATCCCCATGTGTGTGTGGCCTCCAGACATGCTGTGTACTCCCCAGGACCTGTGAGTAAGACCATCCTTACTTCCACCTTGTGTCTCTCTTAACCACTGAAGGTGTGCTCTCCGTTCTACATAGCCTAAATTGAAAAAGTGAGTCCGGATTCCAGGGCTTTTTAAGTCAAGGAGCCCATGGCCCCATGAGATTGCTAATCCAACATCCAGTGGAACATGCAAGTTTTGATGAACTGAATTAAGGGAACTTTATTGGAGTTATTTGTTTGGAATATTATTGATGTTATTTTACTGCTTTATGTTTTGGGTATAGAAGGAAGACGTTTCTCTTTCTTGATGGGTTGTATCTAGCTAGTAACAATTCAGTAGACTTTGATTTTGAAAAATAAATGAAATACAGTGAAACACTTAAAAAATGGCATTTGGGAGAAGGTATTTGGTTGAATGGTTGAGACACCCATATTGCAGCACTTGGGTTGGAGTCTCAGTTTCGGCTCTGGAATCCAGCTTCCTGCTAATGCAGACCACAGTAGGCAGCAGGTGACCGCTCAAGTAATTTCTGTCACCATATGGAAGACCTAGATTGAGTTCTTGGCTCCCATCTCTGGCATTAACCCAGCCTAAGCCATGGCAAGCATTTGGTGATTAAATCAGTGGATGGGAGCATCCTCCCACCCCCCACCCCCATCAATCTCTGTCTCTGTCTCTCTGCTCTCAAATAAATAAAAATGATAAAGTTAAAAAAATCTTATTGTCAGTGATGTCCCCTTCCTTCAGAACATATACTTTTATTGAGTATCTTTATATTGGATCACTAAGAAGCTATTGTTCTTTTACCAGGATGAAACTGGAAATACTGCTTACATAATCAAAACCTTGCCTGGAATGCTACATTTGAGAGTTCTGCTCATTTATTTAGGTGTGGTCACTTCTAAGGAACCAAGGTTGGCTTTATGGCGTCAGTACTTAAAAAGCCCTCCCAGGAAAGCTGGTGGCCTTGTGCTGGCTTTCAGGGACCCAGCCTTAAGGAAGACCACTCCTGGTGGGAGAGGAATCTGGGGATATTTTGGGGAGAGGAATTCACCAAAATTTATAGGCACTGCAGGTGAAATATGGCGGGGAGAGTGTTTTGGGCTTAGCTTCCTAGCCTCAGGATAGCAAATAATAAAGGCTTTTAAAAGTTCAGTCGAATATTTTCATATGGAAACTTTCAGCAACGCAAACTTGAGAAAACCTATATGGTAAGTGAACACCCTTGCTGCCCCTATGTAAAGGCTCAGGTCCTAGTTAATGAGACAAGCCTTATTTCATGATTGAGAATAATCTTTTCTGAGGGGAGAATTGGGAGGAAATTTGGAATAAGTGAAACAGACTGCTGCTACATATCTCTAGTGGAAATTACATATTATTTGGGCACAGTCTTCCAGGTTTCCTGTTTGTAGATTTCACTGCTTTTGAACTGGAAGGCACAGAGGCCTGATGAGGATGCAAGTAGCCTTTTCTACGGACAACACAACTGCATTCTCTGGTTGGGGAGCAACCCTGCTTCGTTGTGGGAAGGCAGTGTCGCATCCATTTGCAGGCTCATCGCAATACCTCCTTCCTTGAAAACTGTGTCTGTTCTTTGCATTCTCCTTTGCACTGCCTGTGACATCTGCATTGTTCTCTCATTTTGTTTAATGACTTAAGTAGAAATTTTGACATGTGTTCATCGCATGAATGTATGGGAGTCATGATCTCACCTTTTTTCCCAATTATCTTTTAACAATAGATAGTAAGCTATAATCATACTCTTTGATGTCTGTATCCGGATGAGTATTTCTCTCATGAAGCTTCTACCAGGACAGATTTCTTTCTTGGTCTCCTTGTGAGTCCAGAAGCCATTTTTTGCCTCCTTCTGATAACAGCAAAGCTACTCCATTCAGAGTTCCTATGTTACTTTTTAAATTTTTTTTCCAGAATTCCTATGTTTCTAATGGGGATAAAAATATCCGCCCACTTAGGGATGTGGATGAGACCCAAATCTGGCCAATCAGATTGTCTTAGTTACCCTGTCCACTCCAATTAAATAAATGCTGGCCCAGGCCACCAATTCATTGAGACTCAACTCTGGAATTTGGATTGGAAAGATAAACGTCTGTCTATTGGATTCAATGAAGAAGCTGTAAACTTCTGGTCTCCCTAGTGTCACTGCATCGGAAAAGCTTTTATGAATTGAGGACACACAGAGGAAGACAGAGCCAAAAAAGGAGACAGGCAACCAGTGGATGACAAGTGTGTTTGAGACAATGAGCTGATTCCCGCCATGTGCGAACATTTCCATAAAGCTAATCCTTAGACTCTAAGTCTTGCTTTCTTAGAATCAAAGAGAACGTGTTTTCAAGTGGATGGCTGGAATTGTATTGTTCTCCTTCAGACCAGAACTCCAGAACTGAATCTCATCACCCCTGACGTGTCTGGCTGGCAGCTGTCAACCAACCCTTGGCAGCGGTGCTGTAGTGTTGAGTCGGCTGTAGCTGCAGTACAATGCTTCACAAGTCACCCAGAGACGTCCCCTCCCCTTGGTGGGAATCATTCCCACACAGCGCTTTATTCCCTCCGGCAGAGCCCTGGCCAGGGACGACGCGAGTATCAGAGCCTACGACCCTCTCCGTATCAGTTTTGCTGCAGGGAGGTGGGAGGCATAATCAGTGCATCGCCAGCCCCTGTGATGGCGGACAAAGCCCCTGCAGAGCTGATTAACAGAAGCAGTTTTAGCCTGGGTTTTATTCCAAAGCCAAATTCTAAATCAAAATCATAGAGTTATAAATATTTGATGTTAATGCAGGCCTTCCTTAATTGCACTGTAAAAATGTTCAGAAATTGTAAACAGACAGGAACAAGGGAGCACAAGTGGAAGGTGGACTTTGAAATCCGGATTACCCGCGAATCCATTACGACCAATAAACGTGACTGCTGAGTGTGGAAAGAAGATTCCCCTTAGGTGCTTTGGCTGAAAGATGAGATTGTAATGTCTCCTCTAATTTTGCATATGTAGCTTACATAAGACATGAATGTGATTTTTTTTTTCCTCATGATGATATTAAGGCGCCTCGGCTCACTAGGCTAATCCTCCACCTGCGGCGCCGGCACACCGGGTTCTAGTCTCGGTCGGGGCGCCGGATTCTGTCCTGGTTGCTCCTCTTCCAGGCCAGCTCTCTGCTGTGGCCCGGGAGTGCAGTGGAGGATGGCCCAAGTTCTTGGGCCCTGCACTTGTATGGGAGACCAGGAGAAGCACCTGGCTCCTGCCATCGGATCAGCGTGGTGCGCTGGCCACAGTAGCCATTGAGGGGTGAACCAACGGAAAAAGGAAGACCTTTCTCTCTGTCACTCTCTCTCTCTGTCCACTCTGCCTGTCAAAAAAATAAAAAATAAAATAAAATAAAAAGGAAGTAGTGGTGGGGCCAGTGTGGCTGTGCAGTGGGTTAAGTTGCTGCTTTGTCACCAGCATCCCCTGTCTGAGCACTGGTCACAGTCCCTGCTTCTCTACCTCTGATACGGCTCCCTGATAATGTGCCTGTGACAGCAGTGGAAGATGGCCCGAATTCCTGGGCCTTGCTCCCCAGGCGGGAGATCCCCAGGGATGTCTGGGCTCTGGGCTTCAGCCTGGACCAGCCTTCATTGATGCGGGCATCGGGGAGTGAACCAGCAGATGGGAGATTCTCTCTCTGTCTCTCCCTCTCTCTGTCACACTTTCAAAATAAATAAATAATTTAAAAAATGATTATTGACCAGTTTACAGATAACTGTTTTTTAAATCATTTAACAAGCGAGTTTTGAGCCTCTGTTTTTGAGATCATACAATTTGTGTGTGTGTTGTATGTGTGTGTGTGTGTGTTTGTGTGTGTTGGGATTGAGGGTGTTTATAAAGTTCTGTTGTCAATTTATTATATTAGGGATTTATTTACATGTTGTTTCAAGCAGCACATGTTAACCCATGGTACGTAGAATCCCAAATAACACAAAATTCAGTAAAAGATTCTATCATATTTCTAAAAAATTATATCAAGAAAATATGAGCACCTATGAAAATGAAGTGCTATGAAGCTAATTACATGAATATGCATGTCTCCCAACCTGGCCATGTCCCTGATAAAAAATACAGATGCAGCCTGGGATTTAAAAAAAAATTCTTATGATCAGCAAAATTTAGGAAACATTACACCTGTGCCTGCTTATACAATATTATGTGTGTAAATATATGTGTGCATGTTTGCCTACTCACCTGCATGTCTGCTCTCTTATCTTTCTTTGTATCTCAGATCAGTTGCCTCATAGCACTGATTCTTTTGAAGATCCCATAAAATAATACAGGCAGAGTTAAGGGCTTGCCCTTCTTTGCACATACTTCTTACTGTAAACATATTATAAATGGATGGCTGATGCATCTGTCTTCCCTATGTGATTATGAATTCTTTGATGATGGAAACACATCTTGTTCATCTTTAAGACTCTGGGGCTTAACACAGGACTGACACAGAGTCTGAAAAGCAGAAATTGAATTCTATGAACGTGTGGTGTAGAAATGCACAGGGAGAAGTGGAAAGTTGATCCTGCAGAGGGTTAGAGGCCCGAGTCAGACATGGCTGGGATAGAATCCCCAGCTGCCCACCTCCCTACCTGGTGACCATGGCCAAGTTACACAACACCCTGCTTCCCACTGTCCTCTGGTACACTGGGTGAGTCATGACAGGGCCCGCCTCAGCGGCGTGTGATGGGGATTACATGAGGTGTGTAAATCTGCGAAACATGGAGAGGGCCTCAGTCAGTGTGGGCTCTCTTTAATCTCTGTCATCCACTTTATCAGTTATTCTTATCCACCCCTCTTTTTTATTTTTATTTTCGACAGGCAGAGTTAGACAGTGAGAGAGAGAGACAGAGAGAAAGGTGCTTCCTCCTGGTCTCCCATGGGGTGCAGGGCCCAAGCACTTGGGCCATCCTCCACTGCACTCCCGGGCCACAGCAGAGAGCTGGCCTGGAAGAAGGGCAACCGGGACAGAATCCAGCGCCCCGACCGGGACTAGAACCCGGTGTGCCGGCGCCGCAGGCGGATTAGCCTTGTGAGCTGCAGCGCCGGCCCTAATCCACCCTCTTTTTCAAAACTTAGCTTCATCAAGTACGGATTTGTGGGCTCCGATCGTGTGTTGCATACTGTGATGGGCAAGGAATTGCACTCTGCCTCCTGGAGACATGGTCCTTGTCTCAGGGGACGTCCGAAGTGAGCTCTTGGTTGGGCAGACTCAGTAGGGAATGTCTAGGGACAGGGTCAACTTCAAATTCAGAAGCCTGTGTGGGAACTGCAGATATCAAGAGCCCCAAAGTTGCCTTCCCGGGATGGAACTGGCATGAGAATATCTGGGTCTCAGCAAACACTTCATCATCTGTTAGGATGATTTTTAATTCCAGATGCAGAGAGACCGAGTGAGGGAAAGGGACACAGAGAGATGGGATAGAGAGAGCCCCCATTGGCTGGTTCTCTCCCCTAATGTCTGCAGTGGTCAGGGCTGAGCTGGGGCTGGGGCTGGGGCTGGATCTGGGAACTCAGTCTAGGTCTCTCATGGGAATGGGAGAAACCCAATCACTTGAGCCACCTCTACTGTCTCCCAGTTTGTGCATTAGCAGGTAGTTGCATTCAGGAGCCAGAGTCAGGTACTGAATGCAGGTGCTGTGATACGGGATGTGGGTGCCTTAACTCTAAGCTATACACCTGCTAACAACGTTAGGGCCATTTGGGGCCAGCACTGTGGCGGAGTAGGCTAAACCTCTGCCTGCAGCCCAAGCATCCCATATAGGTGCGAGTTCATGTCCCAGCTGCTCCTTTTCCAATCCAGGTCTCTGTTGTGGCCTGGGAAAGCAGTAGACAATATCCAAGTGCTTGGTTCCCTGCACCTGCTTGGGAGGCCTAGAAAAGTTCCTGGCTCCTGACTTCAGATTGGCCCAGCTCTATGCGATTATGGCCATTTGGGAAGTGAACCAGTGGATATAAGACCTTTCTCTCTCTCCCTCTCTCTGCAACTCTCTGAAATAAATAAATAAAATCTTTTTTTTTAAAAAAAAGCAATAAATAACATTAAGGCCTTTTTTAAAAAATCTGGATAGAGGAGGAGCCTGGGGCATTTGAATCATTCCTTCTTCCCCCACCTTTGGTGTCCTGTGGCTTCAGCAGGAGACAGTGGTAGATCAGGACCAAGCGCCCCTCCTCCGAGGCCCTCTTCTATGGAGATCACCAGCACCAGCTCCCAGGATGCTCCACTTCTTCGAGACTAAGACCAGGCCATCTCCCTGCCAGCATCAGGACCCTCAGTGGTCAAATGGGGAAACTGGGGCCCAGGGAAAGAAAGAGATTTTTATATGCCAACATTTGGATAGGATCAGAGCCCTGATCTCCTTTACAGTAAGCAGGTAAATCAAATTTCAGATACTTGTCAAAAATGATAGCAATGTCAATATGAAAATGAATGCTGATGACTAGACACTGGTAGGAGGAATATTGGAAGTTTGAGAAAAACAGGGGCAGTTTGGTTTGGTTTATGGATTGTGAAAAATATACTTAGTGAAAAAATACACTAACATAAGATGTGATTAATGGGGAAGCTGGGTGTGGGTTATATGGGAACTCTGTATAACTCTACAATTTTAAAGTTTTGTATTTTTAAAACTAGTCTGAAATAAAAAGTTCAACAAAAAATTTTAAAGGGCACCAGTGCTTGCTAATGGAATACCATAGTTTGTGGCCCCCATAACCCTGAATGCACACTAGAATCATCAAAGAACCTTAAAAAGGTATGGCCCCACCTCAATCCAATTGAAGGCAAATGTTGGGAGGATTGAGGGTGCCTGGATATATTCAGATGCTCCCTGGGTGATTCTGGGGCTCAGGGAGAGTGGAAACCCAGGACTTTTGGTGAGCCCACCTGTCAGACTCCATCACCTTTTACCTACAGAAGTCACATTGGCGTTGAGAACGTTTTAAATTGGTCTTAAAGAAGAACTTTTGATATTTGCGGTAATCAACAGTAACATTATAAACATGCATCTGGGGATATGGAAAATGGGGCCACTCTACGATTCACCTCTAAGACAGGACTACAGTCTGTAGCAACCATGTGCCCTGCTTGTCTCTGCTTGGAAATGCCCCTCAGCCTCTCTGCCACCAGCTGCCGCCCCTGGATTTGCCATCAGGGAGTTGTTGAGCTCTTAGCTGAACTTCCAGAGCACATAATGAGTATACTGAAAAGGGATTGTCTGGTTTTCTGTGGTTGGTGTATCTGCAGGCCACTTCCCAGGGAACTAAGCTCATATGTAAAATTTTCTGTGGATATGACTTCAAAGAAAAAAATTAATTAAATCTGTCTACAGATGTAAACAGGATCATAGACGAGGTCTGTGTCTACAGGGCTGTCTTAAAACACAGTGAAATGAAATATGGCTGTTTGACTAACTTATGGGCAAAAATATTTTAAATAAATAAATGTTTCCTTGAGTCTCAGCTTACAACACAAGTGCATTTGATGTCGTGGCTGCCGAGTGCTGAGCCTATTGAATGCATAATGCTGCACTTTTGTTTGATATGATATTGTGGGAAAACTTACAATCTCCCCTGCAGAATAGAAAATTAAATGTTTTGGAAGGGGCAGGAGGATTTTGTGCCAAAGTATGTAGCCATCTCCTGTGGAAGTATTTTAGGGACTGGATAGTTTTTCCACTAGATATGTATCGGTTTTAATTTTAATGTTAAGTAGTTCTCCTATTTTGACTAGAAATACTTATTATAAATAAACCTGATTCATCTATGAAATTGCACTCTCCATGGCATTTCGTAATCCAAGATAAGAATTGTAATTTGGTTTGAATTATCATAATGTGCCGACCATCCTAAACTTTGCTCAGGCGAGCTCCTTTCCCTGGGCACCCTGTGAACACTGCTGCATAGTAATCTGCCCCCTGACCAAAGAAGATGTCTCTGGATAGTTGAGGGGCTCAACTGAGCAAAATTACAGACAGACGTCAATCGCTACAGCCCAATACTCCTGGTCTGAATACACCTCTTGACTCTCATTGGCCTAATCACGTAGAACTAGTCAGATGGTCTCGGCAAAGCGGCATTTGTTCACAAGGGCTACAAACACTCCCCTGAATGTGGTGCAGGCCGCAAGGGTGTGTCTACTGTGTAGGTGAGAGGTGAGGTCTGGTGCATTGCTGTCACCATCTTGCAATTCTTAATTTTTGGAACAAGGACTCATCTCGTGTTTTTATTTTGCAGGGTGTCCCACACATTATGGAGCTGGATCTGACGCAATGTTGATAGAGCCAAATGCAGTATCAAATGTGGGACTCATGGCACTCTGTCAACGGTACTTATGCCTTTCTGGGTAGGCTGTGGAGCGACTGCATATCAGCAGCCCTCCGAAGAATGTACATGGTCCTTGCATCTAGCCTCTGCCCTCAGCTTGGGTTTTGAGATGAAAGAAAGTTGTTTCTGGGATGGCAGATGGTGCTGGGAGGACACACTGGGAAGAAAGCCTTATGCCCCACTGAGATCATGTTCCAGGTGCGTGGGCTACCTTTCTAAATACATTTCAAATGTTTTTTTTTTTTTTTTTTTTTTTTTTAATGACAACTGAAAAAGTCACAGAATTAGGGACTTTCATCAGAATTCCCAACTGGATAAATAATGATTTTGTAGGAGATTGATTTCCTAGCACTTTTAAAAAGACCTTCTGTTTTCTCCAAATGTTCCTGCATTCTGAAGTTGAGGCCCATTGCCTTCACTTTATGCTACTGCTAATATCTATAAATACGTAAATGATGGTAGCAGTAGTTTCTGGGTTGGAAAAGGAGTCTTTCCATGGGTCTGGGAAGCTTGGCATTCTTTCTCTTTGCACTCCTGCCTCTTGGACCACATCTGGACTAGGCCACCCTTTCTACTTATTGCCCTGCAAATTTCAAAGGAAATTGGAAGGCAACAGTCCAAGCCGAACACCATCATTCTAAAGAACTGTTTTATTGGATCAAATCCATCTAAACAGAGGTTTTGGTTTGAGATTTGTAGGTGGTGAGGAGGTATGGGGTTGTGGGATCCGGGGCCAGGAAGTCTTCTCAAAGGTCACTGAAATACAGTAAAAGATTATTCAGTGTTTAAATTGATCCTGGGATCAAGTGAAACCCACAGTGAGATCCATCCTCTTGTTCCCTCGGTCTCTTTCCTGATTCACTGAGAGGGCTGCTGTTTAAATCAAGTCACGCACAATTTCCATCCATGGCCAGAGATGTTTGGGGCTGCACCTGCTGAGGAGTCATTATCTAATCTTTCTGGGAAGTTTGCACTCTCTCTAGTAAAGCTCTTCTTGTTTACTCAGAAAGGTGTTTTATGGCGTAAGAGATGCTTTGCCTTTGAGTGCTAAAGCCACTTTGCACCTGGCAGAAAGAAGAGGGGTTTAGGAAGCAAAAGCTTGATTGGTTGGCCCAATGCCTCTCACATGAAATGTCCTATGATTAAAACTTAAATTTCTCCAACTCCCACCAAGCTTGAGCAATCACTTCTTAAAACACAAAGTCGGCTGAGTTCTGAACAAGAACTGGCACTGGTTTAATCGCAGGCTGACCAAGATCAAGGCCTTGGTACAAAAATGCCACCAGACTGACTGCCCAGAGCTGAGGCACTGAATGAGCCACAGCAGGAGAGGATCTTTACGTTGTAGCAAAAGCCCATCACAATATTTGAGGAGGTGGGTTTTGATCTTCCTTTCAGGGGACCAGAGAAGAGAGTACATTTTGTTACAAAGAACTGGTTTGGCTCTAAGAGTAAGGTTGTCATTTGCACTCCGGCATGGACACTACTTTTATGAATGATCCCATGAGCAGTTTCTCTAGGACTAAAGAGGAGGGGAGGGGGATCCGGGTGTTTTTTTGATGGCTGTTAGGATCCCCAGTCTCAGAAGCTTGCAGAAAGAATGTACATGTTACTTGTGGATATCATGAATCTATTTAATGCACACGTATTTTGGAAATGTCATGAATTATGTCAATGAGGGCCGAAAAAGCATCTGCAATCAAGAAAGAATGACACCCACCTGAGGCAGTAGTGCTTGAACTTGGTTGCATAGTAGAATCCACAGAGGAACTTTTGGAACTCTTGATGTGCAGGGACACCGGACTGTGCATCTCAAAGTCTCCAGGGCTGAGCACTGGACAGCAGCCGGTTTTTAGAGACCTCCCCAGGTTAAGTTCACCAGGTTATCTCCATTGAGAGTCAGTGCTCAATGAGGCTTCTGCTGCAGGATGCGAGCCCAGGTGTGATGCTGAACCCTGATAGAAGCAGGCTTCCCCCGAGTGGGCCCCCAAAAGGAGTGAACAACCTCAATGGGGCATGGTGGTGACCTACCTGGTGACCACAGAAACAGGGACCCAAGGAGAAGAACGCAAAGACAGCAGGGGCCCTGAAGGCAGGGGATCTCTCTCTGGGAGATCTAAAAATTAAGACCTGTGAATCATGAGGATCTAGAATGGGGGATAATTCAGACACATTAAGCACCTGAAAAAAAAAAAAAAACCTAACAGAGAAGAAGAGTAAAAATGCTGGCAGTTCAGGCTTATTAATGTCTGTCTTGCTGCGTGCTGCATGTCCGACACCTGGAATGCTACAGGGCTTCACTTTCTGCCTGGAGCTCTGTCTTTTGGAAGGAGGAAGAGAAAGAGGAGGTAATGAGGGAGGAATTACCCACGGCTGTCTACTCACTGCCTCGGGAGAGTTTCCTAGACAGACCCAGTCAACATCATCTTTAACAAACATCATTTAATGAGTGAATGAATTCTACACTCAAAATAATGGCTGTTTTCCTTTTTGCTGAGTAATAGTCATAGGAAAAGACAGGTGTTTGCTTTGAAACACAGCTGGAGTTACAAAATTAACAGAGAAGGTAATTTGGTCCCATTCAATCTGCAAAATACAATTTGGAAAACCATTTGGGATTTTCTTCAAATTCACACGTTCGCCTCAAAACTCGCCCAGCCTCAGACACAGGATGAGCTCTGTAGGTGGCCAGAGTTCACAAGTCATTTAGAGATGGGATTGGAATTGTCCATCTTTTCAGGGCACAAAGTAATAGCCGCTTCCATCGTGTAATTGGAATTGTGTTTCTGTCTCCTTATCTTCTCCCAAACCCCTGATCCTTTAGCCTTCTTTCTAGAAGGCCTACAACTCTCTGGTCTTTTCTCTGCCAAACCAAAAGGAAAAATGTGATCATGAAATTGGCATTTGGTGCAAGATCTTGAAAGCAAAATGAACGCCTAAGGAGAAATTAAAGGCTTGAGATGCAATGTGCTCCCATTTTTTCTTCACCCCTGCACTCTCAGGAGGGCCTGGGACTCCTTCAGGCTCCACAGTGCTTGCTTTTTCAAGGGTCCTCACTTCTTTAAGGACCTTGCTTCATGCTTCCTGAGAAGGAGATTGGTGCCTGCAAAACCACTTAGGGGACCACAGGGTCTGGGGTCTCATACTCAGGCCTCTAAGGGATTCCTGGCCCTGGAAAATCCCATTGCCAGTGCCCCCAGGGAGTCAACTATGCATGTATTTCCATAATATGGCTCTAATTCCGAAAGGACCATTCCTTCTGCCTCTCCTTAATTGGAGAAGAAGGAATAAGAAAAACAATTCACAGTATGCTTTTCTAACACTAGGTATATCCTTTCTTTAAAAAAAAAAAAATCTATTTAAGAGGTGGTAATAAATCTGCATCTCCAAACTGAATTCTTTGCACAAGCCCTGGAATTCTAAACCTCTGGGTGGCTGGAATCTGGGGCAATTACACCTAAGGGCCAGACCTGCAGTAATGTCCCAAATTACTTTCTGGAGGGGGTGGCCATGGGGGCTCCCACTATTTTAAAGGCAAGACTTCAAACCAAATGTTTCTCTCTTTATTGATCTGCTTTCATCTCCCCTCACTGCATTTCCTGTTTGGCTTTTTCCTCTTCTTTTCTTTTTTTTTTTTTCCACCCTGGCGGTGAACACCCTCAAATTGGTGATTGAAGACCTTGAAGGTGCTGTTTACAAAGACTATTAATGCCCCTCACCCCCCGCCGTCCGCATTTCCTGTTTTACAGCCAGCAAGCCTGACACAAAGCCCTCCTGGTAGACACTAAAATACTGGAGAGGCCCCACTGCCTTACTTCCTCTGCAGATAGCTCTAGGTTGTACACCAAACCTGCCTGCTCTCTCCTCTGTAGCTACGTGAAGAGATAGCTTAGGATCGCTGATCCAGCTGGCAGGGTCTTCAGAGAAATCTGGGATCCGGGGGTCTTGACCTGGAATCATTCTTCTTGACAGGACTTGAGGATGGGATTCACGGGCTAGAGGGCCTGCATCATCATATGCAACTTTGGCATGGATATGTACACACGTGTTTCCTTCTGAGCGGGGAGTCTATGGCCTGAAAAGCTTAAGGCACCATGCTAATCAACATCGTGCCCCTTTTTGTACTGTTAGGGGAATGGACAGAAATTGCTGAAATGGCTTTTCCCAGTTTAATACACTGCTTTTGCCATCACTTATACTCTATATGGGTGTCCTAAATGGATGCAGACCAATTGCTTCTATTTTATGGCTTCAGTATCTTCTTTCCTAAAATAATGAGGCTGCATTGGATCAATATGTAAACTCTCTAGAAAGAAAGGCTAGGAGGAGGACCAGTAATCAGGCTACAGGATCGGCCAGATCTGGGTTCAAACTCGATTTAGTTCCCTTTAGTCAGGTCCTTAACATTTTAAGACCTGCATATCTTCATTGAAACCATAGAATAATAAGTAGCTATCTCATTAGATTATCACGAGTCAAATAAGATAATGTGCTTCGCTGCTTAATACATACGAAGAGGCTTCAAAAAATTCCTGGGAAAATGGAATTAAAAGATACATTCACTCTGTTGCAAACATTTTTGAAGTCAATGAATACAAGTGCTTTTTAAGAAGTTCATGGAAATCATGTGTTATTTATATAAAAAAACTATGCATGGATTTCAAAAATATTTTCCACCCCCCAAAAAAAAATCCTACTTATCTTTTGATTCTATTTTTCCATGAAATTTTTAAAGTTCCCTTGTAGTAGTCAATAAATGCCCATCACTTTCTGAATGATTGTTTGACTATGTCAAGATGGACAAGATGGATGATATACACTCAGCAACACACATCCAGATTCCGAGAGAAAAAAAAATCCCAGGAAATGATTTTGGGAAAAGACATCTCACACATGTAAGCACCCCAGTCGTTAACGGTGTTACCAGTAATAGCAGGTCATTATAAGGGAGACAGAGCTAAATTGGCTCTGGGTTGGGCAGGATTCCTGCTGCGACTTCATCTTTACGCCCTCCTTCCCCAGTGAACAAAGCAGATGATAAAGTCACTGTGAAAGTGATGTTAGCGATAGAAAGAGCCTTGATTCTGTTCTAATTGATAGTTTTTGAAGGTAAACCATTCACCAACTTTGGTATCTTATTATCAGGAATAATTAACTTCTTAGGAGTGCGTCATAGAGTAAGCCGGTATTAATGCAGTCATCACCATCATCATGACTGGGAAGGCATCATTTGAGAATCACTGTAGAAGATTCTCTTGGAGGCTCATTTTTATTTTTAGGTCTGAGTCTTTTTAAAAGCATTCTAAAAACTAGTGTATTTAATAATTCAAAATAGTTACACTGAGTTGTTCTGAATTGGGAAAAATAACATATATATCCATATACTCATCAGTCTATTAAGAAGTAGGTTAGCAATATATTCAGTGCTCCCATGTTCTAAAAGTTGTCTGGTTATTCCCCTGTTTTTTTTTGTTTGTTTGTTTTTTTCTTTTGCATGCTTCTCATCTATTCTGTCTTGTACGCTTTTGAGCAAAGGGACTCACCTCAGTAGGTAGGTAACGAACCATAACTTCATTCCCTCGGCCCTCTGTCTTGAACATCATCGATGCTAACGTGCAGTTACTCAAAAAATAATTTTCACTTTTTCATTGCGTCCGTTTATCATCCTATCTCCATTCTTCTATTGATAGATATTTGTGTTTCTTCAAAGTTTGGATGAAGCTCCTGGCTCCTGGTTTTGGCCTGGCCCAGCCCTGGCTGTTGTGGCCATTTGGGAAGTGAACCAGCAGATGGAAGATCTCTTTCTCTCTCTGTCTCTCTCTCTTTCTCTCCCTCTCTTTCTGTAACTCCACCTTTCAAATAAGTAAAATACATCTTTAGGAAAAAAGAAATGAAAAATTGTTTTCCAAAAGGGTTAAACCAATTTGTATTCCCACAAGAAGTGTGTAATATTTAGTATGAGCACTAAACTTTCCTACAGCCAGACATTTAAATATTCTGCCAATTTCTGTAGATGTGAAATCATCTCATTGTGGCTTGACTTTACAATTCTCTGATTTCTAATGACCATCAGCATCTGCTCTTAGGTTTACTGATAAGTCAAGGTTTCTCTTGTGAAAATGCTGCTCAAGAATTCTGCCTACTTTTCCCCACTGCTTTGCAAGGGTGTCTTACACATTTTTTTGCTACCACACTTTTGTCAGTTCTTTCTTTCTGCCTCCCATTTGAAAATTGTCTTTTTATTCTCTCTGTAGAGTTTTTCGATGAACAAGAATTTTTCTTTCTTTTTCTTTATGGTTGGTGTTTCATTTGATAATCTTGTTTAAATACATCTTTCTTATTCCAAAGTCCCAAGAAATTTTCATCTAAATTTTTTATTAAAGTTGCCTTTTGCATTCAGATCACAAATCTGCATGGGTTTGATTTTTCAATAAGGAGTAAAACAAAAAGCCCATTTTTCTATTTTTGCAGGTGCATAGCCTCACTGATCTGGAGAGCCATTTCTGTCATAAGCAAGGTTCCTCTTGGCTGTGGAGCTGTTTTGCATTTTCTCTTCTGCTCCCTTGTTCTACTTGCCTTCCCTTACTTCAGTATCACAGTGAGCTTTGTAGGAAGTCAGCCTCCAATAGGTTATCTCCCCGATTTGTCCTTGTTTAATACTCTGTTGGGTATTCTAGGCCTTTATTCTTCCATATGTATGAGTATTTTCACTGAATGTCAAGTTCAACTTCTATTGGAATTTTGGATGGAATTCTGAGGCACTTTCAAAGAGCTCATGGAAAATGTATCTTACAAAAAAAGTCTACACATGATTTTCAAAATTTTTTGTATTCAAATAAACTTATCTTTTAATTCCATCTTTCCACAAAGTTTTTGAAGTACCCTTGTTCAAACAATCTATAGGAAATTCTGGAGTTAAGTTTTATTTTAATGGATTTAATCTTTTCTGTCCCATCATACAATTAAAAATATCTTTCAGTGCAGCTTCATAATTGTCTTCCCAAGGAACTTGGCAGCTTGTTTGGTTTATTCTTATTTATTTTATGTTACTATTATAAATCGTATTTTTTGATATATTTCCTGACTGGTGATGGTGTTTAGAAAGGCTACTGACCTCTATGTATTGGTTATCTAAAACTGGAAACCTTTTCACACTTTAATTTTCAAAATTTTTAGTAGGAGATTTTGGCTTTTCTTTATAGACAAACTACATGATCCACACGGCAGTGGTGTTTTTGCTTACTTTCCAGTCCTTGTATGTGTTGTTTATCTTGCCTTCGTTTTCTAGACTCGCCAATGGAATGCTGACTACACATGGCGCTCGGGGCTAGACTGACTTATCACTTCTACATTCAGTAAAATGCTTCCTTATTTTTAATCATTTTTATTAGATTGAAAAATACTTTTTATTTTCTACTTTGATGTGCATTTTTTAACTGAATGAACAGCAGCGCATATTGAAAATGGTTTGTATCTAGTAAGATGATTATGTCATTTCTCTCTTAAGTAAATATCATCTATTAATTCCTTGATTTTCAGATGTTGATTCAAGTTTGAATTTCAGGGATATATCTGACTTGTCATGACGAGTGATCTATTTTATACATGACTGGATTCTGTTTGTTGATTTTGGGAGAAGATTTATTTAATTTTTAATTTGAAATACAGAGCAACAGAGCTGATAGAGAGAGCCAGGGGGTGGGGTGGGGGGGGGGGAGAGAGAGAGATCTCCCATCCACTGATCCACTTCCCAAATAGTTTCAACAGCCAGATTTGGGATAGGCCAAAGCCAGGACCTCCGCTTGTCTCCCTCATGGGTGGCAGAAGCCATCTTGTATTGCCTTTCCAGGCAAGGTAGCAGGAAGCTGGATCGGAAGCAGAGTGGCCGGCACTTAAACCAGCACTCCAATATGGGATGGCAGCATTGCAAGCAGTAGCCTAACCACTGTGCCACAATGCCAGCCCCTGTTCTTTAATGTTATGCTTAGTATAGGTGTTTATTTTTCATGGTAAGATCAGTCTGTGTTTTTGTTTCAGCACATTCTCTTGACTTGTTTTGGAATCACAATGAATTAGTCTCATATAATGTGCTGGAGTGAGTTTCTTCATTTATTATTCTGAAAAAACTTGTGCTTAGAAAAATTTGTTTTTGGAAAATTGGAAGAACTTAACAGAAAACTATCTGGAATTGGAATTTTTTGATGAATAATATTTTTATTTTCTGTTATGATTGCAAAACTTTTCTAGTTTTCCATTTCTAAGTGGTAGAGGTCTATCTTAAATGTGCATATTTAGCCATTGAAAAATTGATACACTTAGCAAAAATCTGTATCATTTTGTATTCGCATGAGCAGTGTGTAAGAGTTTCAGTCTTTCCGCATTCTCATCATCAACACTTATTTTGACCGTCTTTTGAGGTTAGCCATTATAGGGTATGTGAGGTGGCATCTCACTGTATTTCAATGTTTGTGTTTCCCTGGTGCTGGTGTTGGTGCTTAATGGTCATTTGTGTACCTTCATTGCAGAAATATCTGTTCCTGTGTTTTTTCCATTTATGAATTGGGTTATTTGTCTTTTGTTATTGAGTTGTAAATGTTCTTTACGTTCTTAACACAGTCTCTTATCAGACACACAACTTGCAAATGCTATTGCCCATCCAGTGGATAGTGTTTTCATTGTCTTTTTATTGTGTGTATTTCTGAGGTACAACCTGATGTTTTGATGTGTGTATAATTGCAGGCTGATGAAATCAAGCTCATTAACATATCCATCGCCTTGCAAACACCACTTGTGGGGGTGAGAACATGTAAAATCTACCCTCTCAGCAGTTTTCTACTATGTAGCACATTATTATTAACTATGGTAACCATGCTGCACAACGGAGCTGTAGAACTCACGCCACCTGGCTAACTGAAACTCTGTCTCTTTACCCAAAGCTCTTCAATCCTCCTCTCTACTTGCCCCTGGAGAGCAACTTTCTACCCTGTACTTCTGTGCGTTCTACTTGTTTCCATCCACATACAAGAGGGATCACGCAGTATTTTTCTCTTTAGGTGCCTGGCTTATTTCACTTAGCATAATGTTCTCCAGGTTCATTCCTTGTTGAAGACAACTGGCTGAATAGTAGTCTATTAAATTCTATAAAATATACATATACACAGATATATATATATATATATATATCCATGCTATCTTTTTTTTCTTTATCCATTCCTTCACTGATGGTTTCTTAGATTGATTCCATTTGAATATCGTGAATAACGCTGCAATGAACAAAGTACAAATATCATTGTAATATATTTTTTAATTTCCTTTGGATAGACAGCCTAAGTAGAATTGCTGGGTTATATGGTAATTCTACATTTAATTTTTTGAGAAACCTTCATACTCTTTTTCTATAATGGTTGTACTAACTTACATTCTCACCAACATTCTTGCCCATTTTTTGATCAAGTTACTTGTTTCCTTGCTATTGAGTTGTTCACATCCCTTATAGATCTTGAAAATTACCATTATCAGATGCATGGTTTGCAAATATTTTCTCCCATGTTGTTGACTGTCTCTTACTCTCTTAACTGTTTTCTTCACCTAGCAAAAGCCTCTTGTTTGATGCATTCCAGTTGCCTAGTTGTGCTTTTGTTATCTATTCTTCTGGCGTCTTTTTAGTTTCTTGATGTTATCCTTTGAAGCAGAAAAGTTTTTAATTTTGATGAAATTAATTTATCTAATTTGTTTTTTATTGCTCATGCTTTTGGTGTCATCTCTAAGATTCTTGCCAAATCCAAGGGCATGAACTCACTCCTAAATTCTCTTCTAAGACCAGGATAGCTACAGTTTTTACATTTAGGTCCATGTTTAGTTTGTGTTGATTATTTGTATGTACAATAACAGGAAGAGTTCCAGCACTATTCTTTTATGTGTGGATATGCAGTTTTCCTAGACCATTTGCTAGGCAACTATTACCCCCTTTATATCTTCTTGGTGTCTTTGTCAAAAGCAACTGATCCCTGCTGGCACTGAGGCATAGTGGCTTAAGCCACTGCCTGCATCCTTTATGGGCTCTGGTTGGAGTCCGGGCTGCTCCACCTCTGATCCAGCTCCCTGCTAATGTACCTGCGATAGAGCAGAAGAAGGTCCAAGTACGTGGGTCCTGCCACCCATGTGGGAGACCCGGAAGAAGCTTTGGACTCCTGGATTTGGCCTGGCCCAGCTCTAGCCATTGCAACAATTTGGGGAGTGAACCAATGGATGGAAGATTTCTCTCTCTCTCTCTTTCTTTCTCTACCCTCCTCTCTGTATCTCTGTCTTTCAAATAAACAAATAAATAAACTTTTTAAAAATGTTTTTAAAAATCAACTGATTGTAAATATAAATGTTTATTTTGGGGCCCTCATTTCATACTTCCAAAAGGAAAAATCCTTGTCACCCTCCGCTGCATTCTAGATAACCCCTTCTGACACAATGTTCACTGTACAAAATTTTGCTTTTTTGAATTTGCAGTTAAAAATATCCAGTAAGTTTTTTAGTTTTTTTTTTCTGTTTTAGAATGTCTATTTGGTGCTCTTTAAAATCAAATTATTTATATGATCTCTCACTTCGATTTCATATTTTAGTCTCATATTTTCTAATTATTCTAAACACACTTTGCTTAAATTTTGTACCCTACCATCTGTATGGAGCAAGAATTGTGGTGTTCTTTTTTTTTTTTTTTTTTTTTTTTCTACTCCTTGTGCTCGCCAAAGCCATTGGAAAGTTAAAAACCAACTGGAGAACTGCTCTCCCTCTGTACAGAGCTCTTGTCATGTTTTTTTTGGATTCTGTTATGTGAAAACAAAATGTAGCTCTATAATCCATTTCAATATATAAGGGGTTTCCTCCCATTTTTTTAAAGCAATTTTTAAAAAAACTTAGGTAAGTGTCCTTTGGGTGTATGTGTGTGTGTGTGCTGTTGGCAAACTAGGCTATCAGACCTCTATAACCCACAATACTGGTTTTCCCTGTATTCCTTTATCTTTTTTGGATGATTCTTTTAGACTGCAATGTAAAAAAAAAAGTTTTAATGTGTGAGAATAAATGCTTTTTAAATATTTTTAAAAAATATTTATTTATTTATTTAAGAGCGACAAAGATCTCATCCTCTGGTTCACTCCCCAGATGCCTGCACTGACCCAGGCTGGGTCAACTCAAAGCCAGAAGCTGGGAACTCACGCAGGTGACTGAGACTCAATTACTTGAGCCATCACCTGCTGTCTCCCAGGTCTGTATTGACAGGAAGCTGGAATGAGGAGTGGACCCAGGACTCCCACTCAAGAACCCTGATAAGCAGTGGGGGGTTCCCAAATGACATCTCAACCGCTGGGCCAGGCACTCGGCCTGAGACTAAATCCACTCTAATGCCTCATGGTGCATGCTCATGTATTCTTGTTTGTGCAGTGAATTAATGAATTAGAAAAAAAATTAGTCTCCCTGCCATCTGTACAATATATATTTTCTTTTAATTTGGGGCCTTCATATGGGTTTTTTTCTTTTTTTTTTTTAATTAATTAATTTAAAGCAGAGAGGAAGAATCTTCCATCTGCTGGTCACTCCCCAAATGGCTGCAATGACTTCTTCCAGGTCTCCCCTGTGGGGGCAGAGGTCCAAGCAGGTGAACAGTCTTCTGCTGTTTCCCCAGGCGTGTTAGCAGGAAGCTGGATCAGAAGCGTCCCAGAGTAGCTGGGATTCAAACTGGCACCCCTACGGGATACCAACATCACAGGCGGTGACTTCACCTGTTACGCCACAGCACCAGCCCCTATATGAGCTGTTTTTGCATTCTACAACTCTAAGCATATCTTTCTCATGCCCACAGGAAGACTAAAAAAATCATTCAAAACAAACTGGAGAAGTCGTATCATGGCATTTAACCAACATAAGGGGGATGTGGTAGAGAAGAATAGGAATGTTGTGCCCAGAGCAGGATACTCTGCACTAGCGTCATCTGGGGTGTGTAATTGGCTACAATAAAACTTATTGATGGGGGATTTGGAACCGTGCCTCCACAATGAACTTCTCATCTTTCATAATCTGGGGTTTAGGATTGTGTGGATTGACCCTGCTTGGAGAGGATTACACAGGGCTGAGGAACATCAGGGACTGCGTGTGAGTGCCTCACTCTGAGGTGTGGCCTCTCGAAGTCTCCATTTCCTGTTCCGAAAATGCAGGTGTTATCACCACCTGCTTCCTGGGACTACCTAAGAACGGACAACTTCCTATGTGTCGTGAATCGACCAGCACCGTCAATAGCTCATGACCCTTGGCTGGGAGCTGACACCCCACGATAGTGACTGAGAGCACCCCCAAAGCATGCCGGAAAATTCTCCAGTCTTCCTTGGAATAAAAAATGGCTCCAATCCTTAGCACAAAGTAACCATGTTATGAGACAGTGCATTTGAAAGGAAGAAAAGGATTGAAGGGAATTGCAGAAACGAACAGCTAGACCACATCCGGGTTTCCGAATAGTAGGGATCACTCCTGCCTGGAGAGGGGAATGGGGATGGCCCATTATTTAATGGACTCTCTGCTAAACAAAGAAAGGGAAAGACTTTGTGTTGTTGGATGACAAGACTAGCTTGAAGCGCATAGCAAAATGTATGTTAAGGAATAAAAAGGACTCAAATTGCTTAATTGTAGAGATGCTAAAAGCATAGCAGTATGTACGAGCCATTGCAGTGCAACTTGATCCAAACTACATTTGGACTGAGCCTGTAATAAATTGTCAGCGCTGGCCTTTGCATTCACTTACGCTAATACTGAGTGTCTCATTTCTACAAAGTAAATCACAGTGGCTTTGGTACTTTATTTTCCATCTTGTGTATAAGTAAACTGCAGGATCAATTGGGAGGTAGAATCAATCTGCTATTTATTACCTTGAAATGTGACACCCTATTTTAAGTGCCCTATTCCCTTATGACTTCACTTGAGAACAGTATTATGTCCAAACAATATAGAAACCAGCTTTACGGCTCCGGCTCCTGGTGTTTTTTTTTTTTTTTTTTTCTTTTTTGCTTCATCTTGGATGGATTTACACTGTGTACAACTTCCAGAACCTAAATAAGTTACTTAGTGGAGTTTGAAACAAGCATGTAAACGAGGAAGAGTCATTTAGGGGTTTGGGGTCTTAAATCTTAGCGCAACGCATTCATGACCCGTGCATTTTTTCATTAAAAAAAAAATTGCAGGACTCTCATTGACCCACCAATCGTGGCTTAGCGTTCCAAAGAAAATAAATAAAAATCTCATGTCTAGGGAAAAGAGTTAGGCTTCATGGGGATCCTGTCATCTTGTCATTATACTTTGCAAGGCAACCTTGGTCTCTAATTTATGGGTTTCAGAAAGAATGCCTCCTCACACTGCTGTAGGGTGGAAAGGGCAAGAGACCTGATGTATATCAGGAGGGTTAAGCCTAATCTTTGTGACCTGCCACCCGCCTTTCCTGAGTAAAACATGAGGGACTGGGGCCCGGCAAAGACCCTCTCTCAAAAGCATGATCCATATCTTAGTCCTTGATCTTCGTCTTAGGTCTTGGCTTATTTCAAAACAATCATTATTCGACTTGCTGGTAACTGCACAAGACGGCTCTACCAAGGGTGATAAAACAGTTTTAAATGCCCCAAACTGAGTTAGATGAAATTGAAGAGAAACTGACAGTCATGAAAGGCTGGTGACAAGCTTGATCCCCATAAATTTGGATTTTATTAGGGCTTAAACTTAAGGTTAACCAGGAAGCAGAGGAAAGAAAGAGACCAAGGTCTTAACGGTGGTCCAAGAGAGACTGTGGCAACGTCACGTGTCTCCCGAGCTGGGACGGCAGTCAGAGGTCCTGCCTGCCTCCCTCCCTCCATTCCTGCTTCTTTCCCGTCCTCTTCCTCTCCATCTCCCTCTCTCCCACCCTCCCTTCTTTTCCTCTTTACAAATGTGCACACTCCATTGTGTGTAACTTCTTGAAGATTTCACCTTCAGCAGTGTCTCACGGGGAATCTATTCAAGGCTTCTTAAAAGATAAAACTTAGGAAAGAAAGATGGTTTCTTCCTTTATAGAAGCAAATTAATATTAATTAACCCTCAGATATTTTGGGATATAACTCACCTTGGCCTCTTTTTATCTTTCAGTAAACCTGAACTGCACGTTCTTTTTAAAAATTGTTTATTTATTTGAAAGGCAGAAGGACAGAGAAAGAGATGTTCCATCCACCGATTCACTCTCCAAATGTCCGCAAGCCAAAGCCAGGAGCTTGGAACTTAACTTCAGTGTGTGGCAGGGACCTAATTTCTTGAGCCATCACCTGCTACTCCTTAGGGTGTGCATTAGCAGGAAGCTGGAGGCGGGGCAGAGGCAGGACTTGAACCAGGCACTCTGATATGGGATGCAGGCATCGCAAGAGCTGTCTTAACTGCTGGGTTGAGCACCTGCCTCTGAGCTGTGTGTGCTAGGCTTTTGGCATCATTTTCAATGGATCAAGGCCCAAAGGACACAGTGGAACTAAAAGAGCATTAATATGGCCGGCGCCGCAGCTCACTAGGCTAATCCTCCGCCTTGCGGCGCCGGCACACCGGGTTCTAGTCCCGGTCGGGGCGCCGGATTCTGTCCCGGTTGCCCCTCTTCCAGGCCAGCTCTCTGCTGTGGCCAGGGAGTGCAGTGGAGGATGGCCCAGGTGCTTGGGCCCTGCACCCCATGGGAGACCAGGAGAAGCACCTGGCTCCTGCCATCGGATCAGCGTGGTGCGCCGGCCACAGCGCGCTGGCCGCGGTGGCCATTGGAGGGTGAACCAACAGCAAAGAAAGACCTTTCTCTCTGTCTCTCTCTCTCACTGTCCACTCTGCCTGTCAAAAAAAAAAAGAGCATTAATATACATGTTGGGGTAGAACTCACACCAGGGCATAACTCCGTGTGAGTGTGTATGTATCAAGAAACGCTACCTTCCTTCAGACCCTCAACCACTTGTCTAAAACAGCTAATGTGCTCTGGAATTTATAGGAAAATTTACTACCTTAAAGAAAAAAATAAAAGTATACATTGTATATAGTCTAAGACAGGCTTTGGGAATCAATGCCATTCTCTTAAGTTGTAAGGAACCATAACTTCTGGGTAGGTTCTTGTGTCACTGCCGTGTAAGCTTCAGTCAACCTGGAAACCACAAGGGACATTTGATTTGAAACAATAAAACTAGAGGCAGACTTATATCCAGGGAGACCCAATGCACAGGTTTGCTTAGACACAAAGGCGGGGGTAGTGGGGACACGGAAGATGGACAAAAAAGTGGAGCTAGGCGAACTATTCATTTCTCATCAGGATCAGCCCGTGTTAAGTAAAACAGCATCGCAAACGTATATCAGCGGAGAGACTTCTGTTGGCTCAGGAGGCAAGTGCCTATAGAAGCATAAAGATACTCAGGTTATTTATCTGCTGTTTGCATCTTGTCCTTTGCCTCAACAGGTAGATCCTACGCCAGCCTCTCCACTCCTCTCCTTTTATTACGGGCTCTCTGTATATTCCACCGTAAGGAAGGGGGAAAGCATATGGGCCCTTGTCTGAACTTCTGTAATGAATCCTTCCCCTCTACTATTTCCTTCAAAAGTTATTTTTTTTTAGATTTTTACATTGCCTTTTTTTTTTTTTTTTGACAGGCAGAGTGGACAGTGAGAGAGACAGAGAGAAAGGTCTTCCTTTGCCGTTGGTTCACCCTCCAATGGCCGCCGGGGCCAGCGCGCTGCGGCCGGTGCACTGCGCTGATCCGATGGCAGGAGCTGGGTACTTATTCTGGTTTCCCATGGGGTTCAGGGCCCAAGCACTTGAGCCACCCTCCACTGCACTCCCTGGCCACAGTAGAGAGCTGGCCTGGAAGAGGGGCAACCAGGACAGAATCCGGCGCCCCGACCGGGACTAGAACCCGGTGTGCTAGTGCTGCAAGGCGGAGGATTAGCCTAGTGAGCTGCGGCGCCGGCTCAAAAGTTATTTTTAATTTTATTGCAGTCTGTTTGTATATTCTCCCAGCAATCACTTGGACAACATTCAGGAGGTATTGGTAAAATGGCTTTGAAGGCTTCTTGCTTGGAGCAGACTGCTGATTTACGTGGCGTGCCAACCAGCCAGGGTGCTCTCGCGCCTCCTGGGCCACCCTGCCACGTTGGCAGCTTCCTCCAACACAAGGGGGAGTGGGGTGGCTTCCTTCCTGAACCCTGGGACTCGTCCCTGTTGTTGTTTTGCTTTGCTTTCTTTTCAACAAAATATTTGACACCAGCGATTCTCACTCCCCGTCTGCCAAAATCCTCTTAACTCTCTCACGTCAACAAAACAGACGTTGCAAGCTGACGGCCCGTGAGCTGGGTTTGGCCAATAGTTAGGTTTTGGTGCATATGCCACTGTTGGAAAACATTTTTAAGAAATTGGCTCATATTTAAAAACTGGGCATTTCGTGTAATTTCTGAGTTTGTAAAATACTTGATAGAATCCCTGAAGATTTTCTCCTGAAAAATCCGAGCTGGCGAGCTAGGCCCCTTCCCAATTGGCAACCAACTCCATTCTTGCCCTTGGAAAGGATTCAAAGGCAGAGCTATAGGGTTAGGCTGGCCCACCATGCACACTGCAGTGCTTGTCTAACTCTTGTGAGCGCTGAACCTGCACCCTGAAATAGCCAGTCCTAGAGGTGAGTGGGAGATCTGTTTTTTGAGTCGGTAGGTGGAAAAGCAGTGGTTATCTGAATTTCAGTGTGTCCCATGCTGCCTTCCAAAGTATTCAGGATTTCTGACTTTCCCTGAAAAATTTTTGTAGTCTTAGTGTCATGACATGGCTGGGTCCTGGTTCTTGTCTCTGATGCAAGATAAGAACTTGAGGCTAAGAAAGGTTTATTTATGTGCAAAATGAAAGCAGGCACTTGGGAAGGCGTGCAGGCACGCTCAAGAGACCGCTGTACTCCACGGTGACCAGACCCGTCATGTCCATCCCTTTATAGGAACTGAACTGGAGGCATGAAGGGAGGTGTCTGGGTTGGGACTTTATTAAATATTCAAATAGGGTGGAGTTTTGGGCGGGGCTTTAATGTCATTCATTTCCATGCTCTTTTCTGGAAATCTCAGAAGGGTCATGGTGTCAAGTGCATGGTGGGAATAGGAGTGTCAGCCATGGCAATTTATTTCAAAAACTTATTTATTTATTTGAATGAGTTACAGAGAGAAAGAGAGAAAGAGAGAGAGAGAGAGAGAGAGACCTAGAACAGCCAGCTTTGGACAGGCTGACTCTAGGAGCCTAGAACTCCATTCAGGTCTCCCACATAAGTGGCAGGTACATAAGAATGTGAACCATCATCACTGCCTCCACAGGTCCATTGGCAGGAAGCTGGGTCAGAAACAGAATAATTGGGACTCCAGGCTGCATTCCCATCAGGGACGTGGCGTCCCAAGCGGCAGCTTAAATCACTGTGCCACAACACCCACCCTGGCCATGGTTGTTTTATTATAATGACCTTGTGAGATGCAGCCGAAAGAGGTGTGGATTATTTTTAGCTATCACCATTTGTAATGCAGGAAACTGCAGAACCTGTGGGTTTTCCACTGCATGGCAGGGGCAGTTTGGATGGTGTAGGCAAGGCTGTGGTGCAGGTGAGGTTGCAGGGGGTGGGGAGGGTGTGCTGGTGATCTCAGCTCCTCCTTGCTAGCTACCTCCATGCGTGCAGCAGTCAGTAGTGATTAGGAATAACTTACCATTGCCTCCCCAGCTGAGCCTTCTAGTTCCATGGATTACCTGTCACCTATGACTTGTTGAACAAATGAATGAGTGAATGAGACTCCTGTCAGAGTCTAACAGGATTTACACCCAGTAGATATATGAAAATACATTCCTTGAGGCTGCCTTCTAGAATCCCCTTCCACACTACGACCGGATGATGGCAGTTGGATCTCCCCTCCATCTAACGCTCACTGCTTCGAAACTCCAGCCAACAACAGTGGCACACAGGAGGCATGTGATACATGTTGTAGAATGCATAATGATGGAATTTCAAGAATAGATGCCTATCTTTTTTGGAGCACTTATGACATGCTAGGCACTGAGAGAAATACTTTATATAAAACTCAAAACTTTATTCATACTTTATAAGTGAGCAAACCAAGGTAGGAAATCTTGTTTGCCTGACTCTGCAGGTGGTAAAATTTGGAGCTAGCATAAAAACCCAGACAATCTGACTACAGAGTTTTCTACCTTTTTGTTTTATTTTGTTTTAATTGAAATGTCATTTGGAGGATGATGATAGTATACACAATCAGCTCTCTATCTGCAGATTCTGGATCTTTGGATTTAACCAACCACACACTGGAAAATATTGAAATTTTGGGGCAGCTGGCACTGTGGTGCAGTAACATAAGCTGCCTCCTGGGAGGCTGGCATCTCATATGGGCACCTGTTCAATACCTCTGCCTGCTCTGCTTCTAATCCAGCTCCCTGCTGATGTGCTTGGGAAAGCAGCAGAGAATGGCCCAAGTGCTGGGTCTCTCCCACGTGGGAGACCTGGATGGAGTTCCTGGTTGCCGTCTTGTGCCTGGCCCAGCCCTAGCCATTGCAGCCATTTGGGGAGTGAACCAGCAGATGGAATTTTCTCTCTCTCTCTCTTGCTGCCTCTCCCTCTCTCTCTCTGTAACTCTGCTTTCCAAATAATAAATAACTCTAAAAAATTTAGGAAAAAATTGTGTCTATACTGAACTTGTGCATATTTTTCTTCTATTTACTCCCTAGACAATACAGTAACTACTTATATAGCACTTACATTGCATTAGGTATTACAGGCAATCTAGAGGTTATTTAAAATATATGGGAGAATGTGTGCAGATTATGTGAACATATAGATGGCCCTGTCAACTGTGTGACTTGGGATTTTCCTACTTTATGATGGTGAAGGAGATACACCTCTGTCGAAAGCAGACTTTGGGTTTTGGATCTCGATTTTCTCCAGGGCTAGTGATAAGGTGTAGGATACTCTGAATGCTGGTCAATGGCAGGGACCATGATTTCTGGGCAGCCCCAAGATCACCCAGGGAGACAATCCACACCCCTTGGTGCTAAGCTGAGAGTAGGTTAGGTGAATGCAATACACTTTTACTTACAATATTTTCAACTTACGATGGATTTGTTGGGATGTAACCCCATCATAAGTTAAGCAGGATCTGTACTATACCATTTTATATCCTCAGAGTTTCTGGAACCAAGCCCTGGATGAATGTCTCCACCTTATCCAGCCAGACACTGAGGGATGGCTGTGCTGGCTCTGCGAATTCCTAGAGCAGACTATCTTTAAACTTGATTTCATTTGCTCAAGTTGATTTAATCTTATGAGTAGGAAAGCATCACCTATATACTGGGCTTCAAACTCTAGTATCAAGAACTAGTAGACAGTATGGGTAGGGATTATGTAAGCCCTGAGCATCTGGCCGCCCAGAGTTGCCCTCTTTTGAAATAAAGGTTCTTGATTTATTGAGATAAAATCAATTTCTATATCAAGTAGAGCCGATCATGCAAAATGGATTACACTTGAGATGAGCATGTATATTTTTCCTTGTGTAGAACAATACAGGCAGGCCCGGCACCGTGGCTCATTTGGTTAATCCTCCTCCTGCAGTGCCGGCATCCCATATGGGCACTGGGTTCTAGTCCCGGTTGCTCCTCTTCCAGTCCAGCTCTCTGCTGTGGCCCGGGAAGGCAGTGGAGGATGGCCCAAGTGCTTGGGCCCCTGCACCTGCGTGGGAGACCAGGAGGAAGCACCTGGCTTCTGGCTTTGGATCGGTGCAGCGCTGGCCATGGCAGCCATTTAGGGGGTGAACCAACAGAAGGAAGACCTTTCTCTCTGTCTCTCTCTCTCTCTCTGTCTGTAACTCTACCTGTCTAAAAAATAAATAAATAAATCTTTAAAAAAAAAAATACAGGCCTCTGGTGGGAGGGACAGCTGCCCTGCATTCACTTGGAGTCTTTTCTGTCTTCAACTTGATACCTAAGAGACTGCGATGAGTGTCTCCATCCCATCCAGCCAGAAACAAAGGAGAACATGGAGAAGCCTGCAGAGGAGGGCTTTATGGGTGAAGACTGGAAGTGGCTCCTATGACGTCCACTCACTGGTCCCTGGACTAACGTTTAATTATTTGGCAATACCCAACTTGCAGAAAATCTGGGAAATGTAGGCTTGTTGCATTCCCAGGAAGAATAAGGACCAAGGACTTTCATGGACAGTCACCCACCTCTCATCTCTGCTAAAGATAAAGAGATGTTGTGTGGGCCGGCGCCGCGGCTCACTAGGCTAATCCTCCGCCTAGCGGTGCCGGCACACCGGGTTCTAGTCCCGGTCGGGGCGCCGGATTCTGTCCCGGTTGCCCCTCTTCCAGGCCAGCTCTCTGCTGTGGCCAGGGAGTGCAGTGGAGGATGGCCCAAGTGCTTGGGCCCTGCACCCCATGGGAGACCAGGAAAAGCACCTGGCTCCTGGCTCCTGCCATCGGATCAGCGCCGTGCGCCGGCCGCAGCACGCAGGCCGCGGCGGCCATTGGAGGGTGAACCAACGGCAAAGGAAGACCTTTCTCTCTGTCTCTCTCTCACACTGTCCACTCTGCCTGTCAAAAAATAAAAATAAAAAAAATAAAAAAAGAGATGTTGTGTGAAGATCAGAAATAGGAAGATTTGCCTAGATGACATTATTCAAAAATACTGACACAAGGCAGCCAATGACCAGATCTTCTCAAAACACACGGGCATATTGCAATTTGGAAATTGAGTTGAAAGTACCATTGGGAGACATTTTAGTATCCTTGGTATCCACTGGAAGGTTGATATTTTGAAACTCCAGAGATAAGTTTTTTTTTTTTTTTTAAAGAGAATATTGGAGAGTTTTAAAGAGGACATTTAGAGAAAACTGAGAAAAATATTTTCAGGGTCCTTTCCCTGCAGGACCAATCAACAAACATAGCAGCAGGGTCAGTATCAATAAGATGAAGGGTTAGTTACAGCTTTCTCTTTAGGGGGTGCAGAGTATAGAATAAAATCTAGTACATTTGACTTTTGAAAGTAATGGCTTTCTCCTGGGAGAATTTTACCTTTTGTTTGTTTTGCTTTGTATGAACACCATAATGGCAAAGCAAGGGGAGAACAAGGAGGACCAATTGCAGCAACCTGGTCTACTTGAAAACTTGTATGGTGGACGTTTCCTCTTTGCTTCATCGCAGCCGAAATTGAGTACAAATAGACATTTCTTGGGTGATCTGTAGCCTGGAATTTTCAACCACTCTTTACCTATTTACCTCTAGGAAAACCATTTCCTCCTGGAGAAATGGCCAGTTCCAGGTCTGAGAAAAAAATGTATGTGGCAAGACCAGAACATCTTGTTATTCCAGACAACATGAACTCAAAGACTCCTGTGTCACAAGATCTCAGGAATCAAGAGATTGAAAAGGTGTAAACTGGTCAAACTGTAACATTATCTACATTATTTACAAATTATATACACAAAAATGTAACAGATTAAAATACATCACCCATGTTTGAATCCATGGGTTCCTACAACCACAACTATTTCAATAACAATAACAATAAATTCCTCAGTGTTCATCTTTGAGCATTAATAGGAGACAAATTATTTTGAAAATAGAAAATAAAGTAATGAAATCTTTATCTAGCACTTCATCTCTAAACTGTCTGTCAAGGTAGCCATATAGTTAGTAGTAAAGAAAGATTTTGCTTGCTTCCAGAATTATGTCAGTTTCTGGGTAAATGGGGGGAGGAATGAGAGAATTAGAACATCACTAGATCGTGGTCCCTGATGAGATAATGGCTCTAAAACACAAGTTACCAATGACTACTAAGCTCTCAAAAAGAAAGAAATCATATTTTAGATGCTTCCCTTGGGAAGAATACAAGACTTCATAAGAAATAATCTCAAAAATATTTAATTGAATCTGTATAAGCCTCTAGAAATAATAACCAATTTCCTAGAGATGCAAGGGACAGAGAAACATGTTAAAAGACACAGTGGGAACAAAAACAGCAAAATCCAAACCATGGAAAACATCACAGGTTAGACAACGACATGGTTTCTTCTGCAAACAAATTGTATAAGAGAAAAGAGGCCTGTTTTAAAGAGACACAAAAAGCAATCAGGGGCTGCCAGCGTGTGGCTCAGTGGGTTAAGCCTGCAACTTCAGCATCCCACTTGGGTACCGGTTCTAGTCTACGCTGCTCCATTTCCAATCCAGTTCTCTGCTAATGTGTCTGGGAGGGCAGCGGAAGATGACTCAAATCCTTAGCCCCAGCCCCCAGGTGGGAGATCCAGATGTAGTTCTAGGCTTCTGGCTTGGCCTCACACAGGTGTGGTCATTGTGGCCATTTTGGGGGAAAGAACCAGCGGATGGAAAATTTCTCCCTCTCTCCCTCTCTTTCTCTGTTTCTCCTTCTGTAACTCCTGTCTTTCAAATAAATAAATAAATATTTTAAAAAAGAGTAACCAAATATAATATATGAACACCCAGGGATATTAATTTGGCCAATTTTTATGTTGTATTTATGAGATAATTGGAGATATATGACCAACTATTGTATGATATTAAGCATTGCTATGAAGCCGGTGCCATGGCTCAATAGGCTAATCCTCCGCCTTGCGGCGCCGGCACACCGGGTTTGAGTCCCGGTCGGGGCACTGGATTCTGTCCCGGTTGCCCCTCTTCCAGGCCAGCTCTTTGCTGTGGCCCTGGAGTGCAGTAGAGGATGGCCCAAGTGCTTGGGCCCTGCACCCACATGGGAGACCAGGGGAAGCACCTGGCTCCTGGCTTCGGATCAGCGCGATGTGCTGCTCGCAGCGTGCCGGCCGCAGCGGCCATTGGAGGGTGAACCAACGGCAAAGGAAGACCTTTCTCTCTGTCTCTCTCTCTCTCTCTCTCTCACTATCCACTCTGCCTGTCAAACAAACAAACAAAAAAACCAAAAAACCATTGCTATGGCTTTTAATGTAATAATGATATGTGAGCACTTAAAGAGTTCTTTTCTTTTGGAAGCACATACTATACTGAATGATTTTTTGATGAAATTACACGTGCCTGGGATTTGCTTCAGAATAGTTGGGGAAGGAGGAAGAGTAGGAGAGTAGATAAAATGCATTTAGCTGTGGATTAATGATTGCTAAAGCTGAATGATGGGTACAAGAATTCACTATGTCCTATATGTTTGAAATTTTAGGAAACATTTATAAAAAAAGGACATAAAAATGAATGGAAATTTTTAAAAGGAAAAGCAATAGCAAAAGGGATAAAAGGACAGTCTGAGGGAATGGCACTGTGGCTTTTTGGGTAAAGCCGCTGCCTGTGGGGCTGGCATCCCATACAGACGTTGGTTCAAGTCCCGGCTGCTCTACTTCTGAACCAGTTCTCTGCTATGGCCTGGGAAAGCAGTAGAAGATGGCCCAAGCCCTTGGGCCCCTGCACCCACAGGGGAGACCTGGAAGAAGCACCTGGCTCCTGGCTTCAGATTAGCGCAGCTCCAGCTGTTTTGCCCATTTGGGGAGTGAACCAACAGATGGAAGACCTCTCTTTCTCTCCCTCTGTGATTTTGCCTTTCAAATAAATCATAAAGAAGAGAAGAGAAGAGAAGAGAAAAGAAAAGAAAAGAAGAAGAGAGGAGAGGAGAGGAGAGGAGAGGAGAGGAGAGGAGAGGAGAGGAGAGGAGAGGAGAGGAGAAGAGAAGAGAAGAGAAGAGAAGAGAAGAGAAGAGAAGAGAAGAGAAGAGAAGGCAGATTGAGAGCCAACCTGACCAGGGCCAAATCTTGTTTTTCCACCACTACTAGTGGTATGAGCCTAGTCAAGCTATGCTTTTGGTGCCTTGGTCTCCTGATCCATAAAATGGGTTCAATGACAGCAGCCATCTCATCAAATTGAATGGATTAAATGAGCTAATAAAGAAAGCAATTGATATATTTCAGGCATAGAATTACTTGTTAGATTGTTATAATTATTATTCTGTGGGCGTTTAGTTACCCTGGGCACAAGCAGCTGATCCAGGTGCAGAGCCCAGTGTGTTTGCTATGTGCCCCAGCCTCCTTCCTCGTCCGACAGCACAGAGAGTTTAGCCTGATCTCCGGGACTCCGCTATCTGGGTTTGCAGTAATTCCTGCTCCCTCACCAAGCTTCTTCTAGAAACAATGACCCATGCCTGCCATTGTGCCTTCGCTTTTTAGAGTGTCCTTTCTCTCTTCTGTTCAGGGACTGGGCCTCCTGGATGCCTAGCTGGCATCCCCTCTGTTCACAGGACCACTTCCTGAGTGAGCTAGGGTACACTGGCTTCCTCTGGACCACCGCACGTCTGGCTTCTCTTTATCAGCAGTGTGCTGGAGGCAGCTCACCAAGGCTGGTGGAGGACCTATTCCACTGTCTCTTCCCAGCTCTCAGATTCAGCGGCTGACATCATTTGGTAGCTGGAATTGGTCATGTTGGGAGCGTTTGCATCACTGCAAATACAACAAACCAGGGATCTCTTTCCCTCCCGATTAGTGAAACAGTCACTAATGACATCTACCATAACCATCTTCCCACCCACCTATTTAGATATCTATCCTGTGCCTGGGACTGGGCACCGCACAAAACACGTCTTCATCAGTTGACTAAATGAATGCTGACCTATATTTTTTGACCTTTCCCCCGGAAGTTTAAGACATCTTGAAAGCGGGGATCGTGTTGTGCCTTGGCTGTAGTGCCTGACACTACTGGGAGTATAAGAGGCGGTCCATAAAGAATCATTACCGATTGATTACAAAAAGGAGCTTAATAACACAGTCTGGCGTTAGGCAGAAAATCCACGTTTCTTTTTTTTTTTATGGGTGACAATACCCAGATACACAAAGCCAAGTTGTGAGGGACAGTTTTACTGCTCTTTAAAGTCAACAAAAATCCTCTTTCAAATCTTGGGACATCTCAACAGGCCAGCGTCTGTCACCTGGTGGGGGCGGGCTTGGAGGGCGGTCCACTTCTCACTGCAAGGCTGGGCTCGAAGCTAGGTCCCCCACACACAGCCCCCTCTGCTGTGGAGTTGATAAATCTTGGCATTTGGAAAGAAAGCCAGAAGCCAGGGCTGCAGCTGAGGGCCAGGGGTCTCCTCTCTGTCCCTTCAGCCTGAGGCCCAGGTCTGGCCAGCTTCAGAGGGGTGGGGGAGGGGTAGCTCTCCCACATCAGACCTGTGTCCGGTCCAAACCCCAGAGCTGGCCACACAGGGAAGTGGTGGGTGGCTGTCCCTTGAAGAGGCCACTTGCCTCTAATATTTCACATGAGGGATTGTTCTTTCATGTTTTCCCATGATGTATGGAACGTGCAGAGTTTATGAAAGAAGCAATTAAGTGGGTGGAACCTGTAAATCAGGCTGATATTTAAAAGTATGTTCATTTACTGCTGCACTGTTATAATTATTCCGCTCACCCTCTCCCCAGCCCACCAACTTCCCAGCCCCTCAGGCTGCTCAGGGGTGCAGGGACCCCTGGTGCCAAGGCTTCCTCCCAGGAGCACCAGAGGACCTCTGCTGTCGCTCTGTGTGTGGGAGCTTTGGAAATAGCCTGAACGTGGCTCCTTTCCTGGGATGAAGTTGTCCTGCCTGGTCCTTTCACCACCATTGTCACAATCAGCATCTCCATGTTCTCTTGTGAAATTCTTATAAATCTATTTACTTCTACCAAACCTTCAACATCTCAAATTCTTGTATGATAGACCAGCTTTTCAGAACATTCTAGAAGCTGTATGAAGATGAAGAGCTTTGCAGACAAGAGGTCTTTCAAACTCGTTTATCCTCCACAAGTAGGACGGTAGTAGAACCCAGTTTTAGCATTAGTGGATGGGAGAGAACTACACCCACACTTTTCTAAGAGGGCTGCTTAGGTGTTTAAATGAAATCATGCGCTGAGACTAGGATTCACTGGGCTGGTAGTGGTAACTGCCACACAAAATCCCCCAATCTCAGTGACTTAATCAGATGAGAGGTGATTTCTCATCCACGCAAATCTCTATGGAGAGTTTGGTGGGCGGGCTTTACAGAGTCACCCAATGACCCGGGCTACTTCCATCTAGCTGCTCCCCCAATTCCTAAGGCCTCAGAGTCCTCCAGGGAGCCCTCTGCAGATGGTGGGGCAGAGGGTGTGGAGGAGCACGGTGGCTAGCATCATAGAGTTGAACAACCCCCTTCTATCTGCTCTCCATTGGCAGGACCTAAGCGGAGGAGCTGCCTGCGGGAATACCCATTTGCTTCATTGTTAGAAAGAGAAGATGGGAAGGAGTGTTCATGTGGGGCTGGCTGTCACAAGGTCCAAAAAATGTTAGTTCTTTCCCTTCTTATGGGCAGACAGCTAAGCAGCAGATCAGAGGGTCCAGACAAGTAACCCAAAGTGACAGAGGCAGGAAGCCGTGAGATGGGAACTCAACCCCAAGTCATCTGATTGGGAGAATGCCTGTCTAGGTGCTTTCTGCACCATGGCAGGGAGTGTGCACAGACTGCTTTTCATTGTCAAAGTCCCCTGCTGTCAGTGGGTGGGAAAGCACTGGGTGGAAAGAACACTGGCGTAGTGTTACTGTTGATTAGCAATGGCTGACTCGGGTTCAGAACGAGGAAGTTACAACACTAGGACATACGCTTGTCATTTTCGCTCCAGTCCCTTAACACGCATATCCCCAGCATCCCATTCCCTCCAAACTCCCTGATCAAATGATCCTTAGTTTGAATGTGTCACTCTTTCCTAATACTGGAAGTGGACCTCACATTCTTAATGTGGAACATAGAGCTGGGAAGTTCTACAGACAGAGCAGCCAGGAAGGGAACCATAACCCATCACTGGCCTTCTCCCAAGACACTCCCATCTCCACATCTTTACCTGTACTGCTCCTTTTTTAAAATTCTGTACTTTTCCACCTATGAACATATGAGTTATACTCCAAGGCTCAATTCAAATACCAGCCCCTCCTCAGGAGTTCCCCTTCCATCCCCTGGGTCAGTTAACTAAAATTGGCCTCCCTAGGAAGAACATGGTTGGCCCTTCCCATACTCATGTCACCACAGCTAATTATGTTTTTTCCCAAGACTGCTGGGTCTTTGGGGGGGAGGAACAAGTGTGTCTTTATTGCCTTTCTTCTTGCTCCGCCCTAATTCATGCCTATGCTCACACACACACATGTATATGTACACACAGGTATCACTTGGGAAGGCATGAGTCAGCTTTTCACTAATATAATGAAATACCTGAGGCAGGTTGATTTCCTAAAGAAAAGAGGTTTATTTTGACTCTGTTTGGGAGATTCACAACCAACACCGGCAGACCCCATCCCTATGTGGATGATATTGTTGCTGGGAGAGCCCTGGAGTGGCACAGTGCATCAGACAACCAGAGACAAGGCTCTCTCTCTCTCACTCTCTCTCTCTTTCTCCCTCTCTATCTCCTTCTCTCTCTATCTCTTTCTCCCTCTCTATCTCCTTCTCTCTCTCTCCCTCTCTATCTCCTTCTCTCTCTTCTCTCTTTCTCTCTCCCTCTTTCTTTCTCTCTCCCCTCTCTCTCACTCCCCCTCTCTATCTCCTTCTCTCTCTCTCCCTCTCTATCTCCTTCTCTCTCTCTCCCTCTCTATCTCCTTCTCTCTCTTTCTCTCCTCTCTCTCTCCTCCTCTCTGTCTCCTTCTCTCTCTCTCCCCCTCTCTCCTTTTCTCCCCCCACTTCTCTCTCTCTGCTTATAAAGCCACCAGGGGGAGTCATTATGGTACAGAAGGTTAAGCTGCCACTTGAGACACCTGCATCCCATATCAGAGTGCCCGGGTTCAAATCCTACTTCTGATTCCAAACCAGTTTCCTGCTCACGTACCTGGGAGGCAGCAGATGACAGCTCAAGTGCTGGGTCCCTGCCACCGTGTGGGAGACCTGGCTATATGTGCTTCCTGGTTCCTGCTGTTGCCTTCGCTCAGCCCTAGTTGTTGCAGGTGTTTTGGAAATGAACCAGTAGATTCAAGGTGTGTGTGTGTGTGCCTTTCAAATAAGTAAAAAAAATGAATAAATAGGCATTTAAAAAAAACCTCCAGGATCCAGTTATGGGGACTGCACACTAATGTTCTAAGAACTCTTAATTAGAATGTTTCTACTCTCCTAGCACAATTATCTTATGACTTTGGGGTTTAGACTCATGCTGGAACTTGGGGTCAAAATGATCCATGTAGGAACTGTCAGTAAGTGTTGATGTGATCGCTGGATAGCTAGGTGGTAGGTGGCTTCCTCTCATTGCCCTGCAGATCCAGTCTTAGTGGATGTAGAGGCCAAGAGAGGCCACCTGCTAAAAGAAGTGTCTTTCTATGCTACTCTGCATGTGGGACTCTCGTGGAGATTTGATGGAGGATGACTAGAAACCCAGCAGTGGCTACCCCTTTAACAAGACAGTCTCATGCAGTGGAGAGGACACAAACTCAGAATCAGGCAGAAGTGGGCTGGAATAACAGCTTTGCTCTTTGGTAACTCCATGGCCTCTGGATAGTCACCTCTTTGAAGCTCAACTTCCTCATCTGAGAAATGGGGGTGATATCTATGGAACACAGTGACTGCAAGATTTAAATGAGACAAACAATAAATGCATTTCACAGCCCAGGGCCTTGCTCTTAGTCCCGAGTGGCTAACATGATTAATACAATATTAGTATCATTATCTAACAGATGTGAGCAGATGTTGGCTCGATTAGGACGTGGACAGTGGTGGCAGCTCTGCCGAGTGCCTCTTCCCTTTGACGCTTTCTTGCATGGGTGCTGTCAACATTTCCTGCTTGATAATAAGGTCCAGCTTAAGGCTATGTCCAACCTTTCCTCCCTCAGTATGTATTAGCAACCTACTGCGTATTGAGCATGGTGCTAGTTGCTGGGGACCCTACCCTTGGAAGGCAGTGGAATTTCTGCCGCAGAGTGGTGATGGGCACTGAACAAATCATCCCACACACATTAGCCTGGTCCCATGCTGCTCCTCCTCTTAGGGCAGCCCCAGAGGAGGGGTCAAAGCACAGTGGTTAGGCCCAGCTGGAGCTCCCCTTGGAGTGTGTGTCTCCCTCGCTCCTGGTCTGTGCTTCCCCGTGTACAGTGGGCCTTGACTGCTTTTGCTCTCAGTGACTACTAGGATCACATAAGAGCTTCCATTTGTGGGAAGGGGAGACACTTCTAGGTAAACGAGGTATTCAGATGATGCACCTGGTCTACCTGTACACATCCTATTCCTGTAGGATTTCTTTTAAGCAGGGTTTTCAACCAAGCGTTGTCCCAGACAGCAAGTGGGTCTGCGTATATAAACAGCCCTCTTTGGAAACAAACAGGATCCCCCTCTTCCCATCAGTAACACTGCCCCCTTGAAGCCTGGCAGTCTTGGAGCAACGGGACACTCTGAAACTGCTGTTCCAGTTGACTTCCCTGAGCTGCAGGGGTAGTGCCTCACCTCCGGGCCTTATCATCTCATTCCTTTGCCTGAAGTTCATTTCCCACCTTGCATTTACCTGCCAGGGAGCTGAGGATGGTGTGTGTGTGTGTGTGTGTGTGTGTGTCTGTCTGTCTGTCTGTAAGAAGTGAGGCTTGGGGCCAGAACTGTGGAGTAGTGGGAAAAGCTGCCCCCTGCAGTGCCTGTATGGGCGCCGGTTCAAGACCTGGCTGCTCCACTTCTGATCCAGCTCCCTGCTAGTGAGCCTGGGAAAGCAGCAGAGAATGGCCCAGGTCCTTGGGTTCCTGGACCCATGTGGGAGACCCAGAAGAAGCTCTTGGCCCCTGGCTTTAACGTGGCCCAGCCCTGGATGTTGTGGTCATTTGGGGAGTGAACCAGCAGATGGAAGATCTCTCTCTCACTGTAATTCTGTGTTTCAAATAAATAAATCTTTAAAAATAAAAAAAAATAAATGAGGCTTACCTTGATACAGTGACTCTGCAGATAATTTCAACCATAGCATTCCAGCTGGGACTGAGTATGCTCAAGCAAGATCTGAATACAAAGAGTTTGTAAAAATGATCTGCAAATAATGACAGCAACAGCAGCAACTGCCGTGAACAACTATTATTAAATCGTCCCTGATCTTCAAGCATCGAGAGGAGCATCTCCCACGTTCCAGGTCTGTGTCTTGCTGTTTGCAACCCAATGATGTAAATGGTGCTATGGCTCCTTTAGGTGCATTATCTCACTTAAACTCTGATAATATAATTGTAGTTGCTTCCAGAGCACTTGGTCTGGGCCAAGCACTGTTCTCAGTGCTTTATATTAACTCATACAACAATATGAGTTGTGCAGATGGGGAATTAGCACACAGTGAGGGCAGGAGCACCAACAAGCCAGTGGCAAGCCACTTACTTCTAGAGAAGTCTGACTCAGAGCACATGCCTGTAAGCTCCGCCCAGCCTGCCTCTCCACACGAGCGCACCTGCCTTGGCTGTTTGCTTTCTGGAGGGTGGGGTCTTGTCCCGGGTTTCCATGTGGCGTCTCTCTGCTCTGCGCAGTAGGAGTTATCTGCCATTTTTTTTGAACATGTAAAATACCTCAGCTGTGAAAACGCGTTTTGCTCAGTGCATCTCTTTTTCCTCCCTCAACATTCCCTGTAGACAGTTGGACAGGTTGGAGATAAGAATCTCCATTTTACAGGTTCCCAAAGGAATGCCAGGCTTGACAGTGCACGTGTACGGAGTCAGCACCAGAGCTTGGCCACAGCACACGCACGCTCTTCTGGCCTCAGATAAGCAAGTGCTTTTGTACTTGAATGTGCTCAGGGATTGCATTCAAATATGATTCTTTTCCAGCAGGTCTGGGGAGGAGCTTGAGGTCTTTTTTTTTTTTTTCATTTTTAAAATATTTGCACTTCTAGGTCAGGTGTGTGCATCTTTGTGGCCTCCAGCGCAACATTCTAACAAAGGGATACACCACGAACTGATCAAATCAGCAACAGCGTCTCCAATTCTCCACTCTTCCTCCATGTTTGGAGCCTACCAGCTCCTCTCCCCAGCTCCTGTACTACACAGCTCGCCCACAGCATATAGCACACTGTGAGCTATAGCTGCCCCACTGTGCTGTGGAACACGAGAACCAACCCCCTCTCCACCTGTGTTTTGGCAGCAACTCCTCGGTGAGGTTGAGGCTGCTGCTCCAATCCCGCATGTTGAGTAGTGACAGTTTTCACTCATTCACCTTCACCCTGCCTCTTTGGACAGTGTTCTGTGGGCCATCCTATGTTGCCATTATCCAGGGGCTCAGGAGGCCCGAATCCAAGTCTTCACTCAATGGGTTCAGGAATTGCTGATTTCATCACAGTTGAGTCATCTTCCTGGGAAGGGAAGGTGGGGGCAGAAAGACCCCGAATGCTGCTTGGGACCTGCGCCTCTGGTCTTATCACACCTCCACCCCTCATCCTGCGTGGACCCTTCCCAGCTGCAGTTCTGACTTTATGCACAAGTGGTCACCTCTAGGTCAGTTCCTAATCCCTCCCAAGGTGTTTGGCCTAAATGAGGTGAGGGCTGGACAATTATTCAGCCCTGGGGGCTGCCCCCCGCCCTTGCCCCATGCTCAGACAGAGCTCTTTTTATTTCTGGTTTTACACGGTGCATTTATTGTTGGCCTTTGGGTTTCTGGTGGCTCCTATGCCCAGTGTGGGGGTTTTATGTGGATACTAGGTCTGATTGCCCTTTACAAAGGTTCTGCTTTTAATTAAGTTTTTTTTTTCTTCTCCAGTGGAGCATAGAGCCTTTGCATTTAGTGCTTTAAAAATAAACATTTATTATTAGTTTTTGAATGATCTTTATTATTAGGTATCCATAATAATCTCTTTAAGACTTCCTGTCTACCCCAAAACCTCTGGTTGGTCCCTCTAGGAAAAGACTGTGTATTCCCCCCCTCCCATGAAAGGCAGAAAATCACCCTCTTCTACTTGGCAGAAATGTAGATGACCTTGCCCTCCTACAGGCTCTTGTTCATGGGAGTTCCCAAGGAGAAAGGCAGGAGTCTTGCCTCTACCCACTTCTTCTGCAGTGTAGCTCCAAACAGACATGCTCTGTATAAGGCTTCTTCAATTCTCATATTTCTACTGCTCCAGTGCCCTTGACCACCCAATTCTTGTGCAATTTCTTCTGGCCTCGCCAATTACTGGGTTTCATGTTACTTCTTTTACATGCATATCTCCTCTACCTAATGAGATTCATTCAACGATCATACAGACACTTATTCCACAGATGTTTATTGAGTACTAAGTCCGTGTTAGATTCCATTCAACATACTGAAGAGACAGGGGTAAGCTTGGAAAACATTCTTGGAGCTGATACTCCACCTAATTATTGAGTTAAAATGATGGGAGGAGTTATGATAGGAAAGAGTCCAATGGAGTCTTGATCCACCAAGAACTGGACATTTCTTAAGACCAGACTCAAAGCTTTATCTCTTGGAGCCGAGAGACGATCTTGGCCTTGCCATAGAATAAGCAACCATGATGGAGCTGGAAAGCCCCAGGGAAAGCCATCTGGTCTTCTCCAGTAGCACAGTAAGAAGCCATGGTTCATCCTGACTCTTCCCCTCCTCTTTCCCTGTGCCAAATGTGCGCTGTGGGTGCTTAGCCCATGCTCAAGCGTCTACGTTCTCGGTACCTGTGGGGCTGGAAGCCTGTGAACTCTATCACCCAGATCCCCTTGCCAGCCAGGCAGCAGGTAGGTCTTGCCAGGAAGCAGTGGCTCCAGCAGGTTAGAAGGCAAAGATAAGCGAGAAAAGTCTGCAAACAGCAACATCTGGGTTTCCAGCAGTATCTTGGCAGCAGCTCCACTAGAATTAGTGTCAATAACTTGGGCCACTGGTTAGCTTCATAAGTTTGTACTTCCCATAATAACAGCAGTGAATTTTGGGCCAAGGGGTCCGTACCAGAGGCAACACATGTTCTCTAGATCAGATCAATATTCATTATTTGCTTTGCCAGTCTAACTGGTCCAAAAATATTATAATCAATGTCTTGAATGAAATAATTCTCAATTTTAAATCTGCAGTTATTTCTCTTTTACTGTAGAACATAGACTGGAAAACTTACTACCATTCAAAGACTCATGCACCACCAACTCACCAACTTAAAACATTCACTCAAGCTGAGATATATTTCTGGACTGTAGCTATTGCAACTCAAGTAGCATTCTCTAAGCACAAGTCAGTCTCTCTCTCTCTCTCTCTCTCTCTCTCTCTCTCTCCCATCCTCCCTCCATCCTCCCAAACTGGCCCTTCATATCACACTGAGAGATATTACAGGAAAGCAAATAATCTATGCAATTTCTTTGTTTAATTTGCCACATAAGTTGGATTTAGAGTGTAGTGTTTAGCGAAAATGTATAGATACTGAATGTAGGCATCTACTTGGAACAACTAGAATTGAGATAAAATACAGAAAATAATACTTTTGGAGACATTGGACAGCAAGCATCCAAAGGTAGCAATCCCTGAAGACAAGAAACAAACCAGGTAGATCTTGCAGTTGGCTAAGCAAGTGGAGAGAATGGAGCTGTTAGCTGAGACAAAGGTGGCTGTTGTTCACAGGCCAGAGCACTAGAGAGGAAAGCTCAGTATAGAGAGAAAACTCCAGAAATCTGCAGACTCTTGTGCATTCTTCGTAACAGTGTTCAATATAAATTCACGAAAAAAAAAAAAAAAAGAAACAAAACAACAACCTAAGGCCAAGGAAGGAACTACCTGAATGATCAGAGGAAATAGTATTGGGAACTCACACAGTGCTAGGAATGCCATCTATTTCTACAAGTCAAAATAGAAAAGTTGTACTTCATGGAACACTGGGTAGAATGTTCAAATATGTCTAGCCACAGTTGAAGCTGACATAGCTGTGAGAATTATCACTTGAAGTACTTAAAATGGTTATTACATATTCCATCTGTTAAAAAAGTAAAGATAGAAAAAAAACAATTTCAAAAACAGAAAAAAAAAAAAAACAATTCTAAATTTCCAGAGATGAAAACACAAGAACAACCCAGAAGATGAAAGATTCCCTGGGTGGGAGTGACAGAAGAAGGGGTTAGTCAACTTGAAGACAGAGCAACAGGAAGTACCAAAAATCAAGCATATAGAGAAAAATAGGATTTTAAAATCTCCATAGTATTAGAGAGATCCAGGACAGCTTCGTGTGGTGTAATATACACAGAATTTGCGTCTCTGAAGGAACGAGAAGAGACAGTAGCATGGGAAAATATTTGAAGGGCGAATGACTGATCCTTTTCGAGATATGATCATTAGCACGCCACAGACACAGAATCTCAGTGAACAGCACGTTCTTGAAACACGATAAGAGTTCCACCGAGTGTCTCCTAAACCAACTGCTCACAAACAGTGATGGGGAGATAGTCTTAAAATTGGCAGACCAAAACAGGGGCATGGTACAGAAATAAAAGGAGAGTAATTATAGTAAATTCCTCATCAGATGCGATGCAGACAGGAAGACAGTAGAGTGATGTCTTTAAAATAATGAATGAAAAAATTACTGCCAACGTAGAATTACACATTCAGAAAGACTATTTTTCAAAGATTAAGGTGAATGCTAGTACAAGAAGTGAATAACAGGGACTTGGGTATGAGGTAAATAGGAACACTCTGTACCATCGTCACAATTCTTCTCTTTATCTGAAGTATGAAGTCTAGTTCAAAAGGTAAACTAAATTTATTCAGACCTACAAAGCCAATAGAAGAGCTATGATAAAATAAATGCTAAAGGAATTCTTTCAAGCAGAAGGGAAAAAAAACCAACTGGAAACATGGATCTACTATGAAGTGTACTAGAAATGTAACTACATGGATAAATATTATTTTTTGCTTTCCTTATATATTTATTAAAAGCTAGTAATTATAAAAACAAAATTAATAACAATGTAATATAAGGTTTGTAGTACATGTAAGTAATGAATTTTGTGGCAACAACAGCATAAAGCCCAAGAATGGAAAAATGAAAGTGTAATAATTAAAGCTTCTTATAGCTACTTAAGTTGACATATCACTCAAGGGTATATAGTGATAAGTTAAAGATGTCTACTATAAGCCTTAAATCAATCCCTAAAACAATAAAACTGAGTTCACAAATGAAGAAAGATGATAAAGAGAATCATAAAAAATATTTGATCAAAACATGGACAAAAAAGAGAAAAGTGAACAATAAATAAATGGAATAATCAGAAAGCAGATAATAACATTGTAGATTATATTTAACTATATGAAAAATCATATTAAATATAAATAGTCTAAACACTATGATCAAAAGGAAGAGATTGTCAGGTATAATAGGTTAAAAGCAAGAGGATGGAAAATATGTCTTGCTATCATTGGTCAAAAAAAACCGTTGGAGTAACAGGCATTTGGCCTAGTGGTTAAGACTCCAGCTGGGATGTCTCCACATGTGTCCTGGCTCCACCCCTGACTATAGCTGCCTAATAAACTGAACCCTTGAAGACAACAGGTGGTCACTCAAATATTTGGGTCCCCACCACCATGTGAAGACACTGGGCTGGGTTCCAGGATCTCAACTGGATTGCAGGCATTTGGGGAGCAATCCAGTGGGTGAGTACTCTCTCTCTCTCTTTTCCCTCTCTCTCTCTCTTGCAGCCTCTCAGATAAATAAAAAAAAAATCAACAAATAGACACACTAAAACTTTTTTTTTTAAAAAAGAAAGCTGATGTGGCTGTATTAATATCAGATAAAGTAGAGTTCAGAACAAAGAACACAATCAAATGCAAAAGAAAAAGATAAATTAATGATAAAGGGCTAATTTTCTCTGGAGGACCTAACAATCTTAAAAGCTTACATCCTTGAAAATGCATGAAGTAAAAATTGACAGAATGGTAAGAAGAATGGACAGACCCACAATTACATTTGGAGATTTAAATAATCCTCTTAATAATTGATAGAAGAGAAAATTAATAGAGCTATAAAATATTTTAAAAGAATCAGTAATCACTTTTTTTAATTCTAATTTTAATTAGTTTTTAACAGATTCAATGTGCTTTGTAGTTATAATCTAGAACATGGTGATATTCACTTCTTTCTTACTCCTTCCCTTCGCTTCTCTTCCTCCTACCCTCCTTCCTTCTCCCTTTCTTTTGTTTAGTTTTTGAGATAACATATTTTAAATTTATATTAGAGTTAAAAGGCTTAATACTTCACCAAGTAAGAAACTTTGCAAATAAAAAGCATAAATAAATCAATCCAACTTTAGTGGGAATATAGACAATGGCTATAAACAATAACTGAATGGAAACATGACCATTTTACTCATGTAGATTAAATTTTAAAGTAATCACAGATCATTAAAACTATAGTAGTATAACATGCTTAACCTTTGCTTTCACAAAGGTATAAAACAATGTTTTACAAAATTACATTCGCAGCAATACTGATACACATTTCTTTTTTTTTAAACTTTTATTTAATGAATATAAATTTCCAAAGTACAGCTTATGGATTACAATGGCTTCCCCCCCATAACGTCCCTCCCACCCGCAACCCTCCCCTTTCCCACTCCCTCTCCCCTTCCATTCACATGAGGCTTCATTTTCGATTCTCTTTATATACAGAAGATCAGTTTAGCATACATTAAGTAAAGATTTCAACAGTTTGCTCCCACACAGAAACATAAAGTGAAAAATACTGTTTGAATACTAGTTATAGCATTAAATCTCAATGTACAGCACACTAAGGACAGAGATCCTACATGAGGAGTAAGTGCACAGTGACTCCTGTTGTTGACTTAACAAATTGACACTCTTGTTTATGGCATCAGTAATCACCCTAGGCTCTTGTCATGAGCTGCCAAGGCTATGGGAGCCCCCTGAGTTCACCAACTCTGATCATATTTAGACAAGGCCATGGTCAAAGTGGAAGTTCTCTCCTCCCTTCAGAGAAAGGTACCTCCTTCTTTGATGACCCATTCTTTCCACTGGGATCTCACTTGCGGAGATCTTTCATTTAGGTTTTGTTTTTTTTTTTTTTTTGTTTTTTTTTTTGTTTTTTTTTTTTTTGCCAGAGTGTCTTGGCTTTCCATGCCTGAAATACTCTCATGGGCTTTTCAGCCAGATCCACATGCCTTAAGGGCTGATTCTGAGGCCAGAATGCTGTTTAGGACATCTGCCATTCTATGGGTCTGCTGTGTATCTCACTTCCCATGTTGGATTGTTCTCTCCTCTTTTTATTCTATCAGCTAGTATTTGCAGACGCTATTCTTGTTTATGTGATCCCTTTGGTTCTTAGTCCTATCATTATGATCAATTGTGAACAGAAATTGATCACTGGGACTAGTGAGATGGCATTGGTACATGCCACCTTGATGGGATTAAATTGGAATCCCCTGGTATGTTTCTAACTCTACCATTTGAGGTAAGTCAGCTTGAGCATGTCCCGAATTGAACATCTCTTCCCTCTCTTATTCCCACTCTTATATTTAACAGCAATCACTTTTCAGTTAAGTTTCAGCACTTAAGAATAATTGTGTATTGATTACAGTATTCAACCAAAAGTATTAAGTAGAACAAACAAACAAAAAAATACTAAGAGGGATAACATATTAAGTTGTTCATCAACAGTCAGGGTGAGGGCTGATCAAGCCACCGTTTCTCATAGTGTTCATTTCACTTTAACAGGTTTCCTTTTTGGTGCTCAGTTAGTTGTCACCTATCAGGGAGAACATGTGGTATTTGTCCCTTTGGGATTGGCTTATTTCACTCAGCATAATGTTTTCCAAATTCCTAACAGGGATCACTTTTCAGTTAAATTTAAACACCTAAGAATAATTGTGTGTTAATTACAGAGTTCAACCAATGGTACTAGAACAAAAAAAAAATACTAAAATGGATAAAATATTACATTGTACATCGACCGTCAGGACAAGGGCTGATTAAGTCATTGGTTCTCATAGTGTCCATTTCACTTCAACAGGTTTCCTTTTTGGTGCTCAGCTAGTTGTCAATGATCAGGGAGAACATATGATATTTGTCCCTATGGGACTGGCTTATTTCACTCAGCGTGATGTTTTCCAGATTCCTCCATTTTGTTGCAAATGACCGGATTTCATTGTTTTTGACTGCTGTATAGTGTTCTATAGAGTACATGTCCCATAATTTCTTTATCCAGTCTACTGTTGATGGGCATTTGGGTTCACATTTCTTTCTTGACATTTATAGAACATTCAACATTTCTTTCCTGGCATTAATAGAACATTTTACCTGACAATAGCAGAGTAAACACTGTTTTCTAGCATACGTAGGATATTTACCAAGATAGGCTATATTTTGCACAAACTGACTCAGGAATTGGCACACAGACCCTGAGTGTGTGTGCCTTTGTGGTTTTCCACAGGTGTTCTCTTGGCACAAATGTCCTTTACTGCTTACCCATCCCCAGCTACATAGCTGACAGGCGTCACCGTTCACAGACATACTCCACCACCACCTCGGTCTTACCAAAGGAATTCCTTCTCCTTATGCATGACTACGGTACCTTGTACACACATGCATGCCTGCTTGTTAAATTATGTGTAGTTTTTCTGCCTGCCCCACTGAGTTATCAAGACAGGATTTAGAATGAAAGTTACACTTTTTATAAATAAATGTATATGCTAAAATTTGTTAACAATAGCTACCATTTGAGAATATGTCAAACATGTAAAATTTTGCATTTTTAATGTGATGAAAAGTTAAGAAATTCTTTTATAATAATGATTATGTTTTGCACTCTGGGAAAGTACACAGAAAATGCCCCAAAACACAAGTAGACAGAGGTCGGGAGGGGAAGGGAATGGGATCCCACTAAATGATCTTTATCTAACAGACCCACAAATCAGTATAGTTTTCCAAATCAAAGTAGGTCACACAAGGAAGGCATTTGTTCCCCCACAATAACGAAATCACTGGGCATTAGAACACTTACAGCCATTTACTATCTTACTTCAACTTTGCCTTCTAATTCTGCTCTAAGGCAAGGACGTTGGCTATGCGACGTGTGCAAGTGTAGACACTCTAGAGTGGCCCTGGTCAGAACTTTTCTCCAGCAAGAAAGCTAATGAAACAAGAACCATCCTCTGACCCCTTGTCCCATCAGGGAGAATAAATCACCCCATTCAATAGGGAAGAATATTTTTCACTCATTGATTCCTGCAGTTATCCAATAATCCGGACTGTCTCATGCACTTAATCTTTCGCTTCAGAAGGAGGAACTGTCTTCACCAAAGGATGCCCACTGTGCATCTCACAAGCTCTGCATTTGATTTATCTGTGGCAAGCCAAGGAGAAAAACGGGATTTTTCATCTGGCACATCCTTAAATCATCTGAATTCTTGTCAACAGCATCCTCCGCCCAAGGAAAACACAATGAGTACATAGGAGACTTAGCCCTGGCTGCTTGGAACATGCTCCTAAAATCCTTTTTGGCTTGACGAGGTGGATCAAAAAGTTTGATTTGCTTTTCTGTCTGCAGAAATCCAACATTATTGGACTAGAAATGAAACGTATTTTTCTTCCTCAGTCAGAGAAAGAGAAACACTGGCCGAATCATTACATATCGTGAAATGCAGTGGGGAGGGGCTTCGGAAAGTGCCCAAGGCGGGCAGTTACCACACAACAGCAAGGAGGCCAAACTTAATTGGCACAACAAAGGAAATTCGCCAACCATGGACCCTGGTGCCTCAAGGATAACACCATCAGGATTTGCCATTTAGGCAGTCAGCAAAAATGCCATGGAAATTGGCATTGTGGGGGACAAGATCACATTACTACTTGCTGATAATGCGGAGTTCCTACTCCAGTGAAGTCGTGTATGGCAAGACTTGTGAAGAACTCTGTTTTTTAAGTTCACGGCCCTTGAAGCAGCTAGATCTGATGGCTCCAGGAACATGTTCAGGCACATGGAACAATGAATTTTCAAACCATGGAACACAAATTTTAAGGGGAGCACAGAAACATAGTGAAAACAAGTCTGAATCACATAAAACGTGGTCATGGATGACAAAGGTGAAGCTGTAATTTCCTCCTGACTTTCTCTCTATGGTTAGATTATTTGAACACCCTATCTAGCAATCAAATTGTATTTGTTAGGTGATAATTAAATTGCTTTTCCATGTTTAACCCTAGGTAGAATTCCAGTTTGACATTACAGTTAACCAGTGTCAACTTATCATGAATAAATATGTCTTTTCCTTCTTCCCTCCCTCCCTCCCTCCTTCCCTCCCTTCTTTCCTTCCTTTCTTCCCTCCCTCCCTCTTTCCCTCCCTTCTTTCCTTCCTTTCTTTCCCTCCTTCCCTCCCTCCCTCCTTCCCTCCCTTCCTTCCTTCCTTCCTGCCTCCTTCCCTCCCTCCCTCCCTCTCCTCCATCCCTCCCAACCTCATAAAAACTTTTGTGGATTGTAGGCTGAAAGCTGGCTATACTCATGGAACAAAATTGGAATGTAGAAGCCCCAGGTTCTGATACCCACCCGACAATTCACTGCCCTCCTTCTTGCCTTTATTTCAAATAACTAATAATTTTATATGAGGGTGGGGACCTCAGCAGGAATGCTAGCCAGCACCTCACACAACACCTAGAACACAACTGCTGCTCAGCAAATATTTCTGAAATGATTCCACATTGGCCCAGAGGAGGAGATGTCATGAGACCAAGGATGTGAAGTGGATGAAATCACTTTGGGGGTGGGCACTGTGGCGTAGCAGGTAAAGACACTGCCTGCAAAGCTGGCATCCCATATGAACACTGGTTCAAGTCCCAGCTGCTCCACTTCTGATCCAGCTCTCTGCTAAGGCCTGGGAAAGCAGTGGAAGATGGTCCAAGTCCCTGGGCCCCTGTACCCATGTGGGAGACCCGGAAGAAGCTCCTGGCTCCTGGCTTTGGATGGGCTCAGCTCTGGCTGTTGGGACCAACTGGGGGAGTGAACCAGTGAATGGAAGACCTCTCTCTAACTCTGTTTCTCCTTCTCTCTGTGTGTAGCTCTGACTTTCAAATAAATAAATAAATCTTTTTAAAAAATCACTTTGAAAATTCAAAAATATTAGCAATAAATGTTGTCATTTTCGATTCTGCATCTAAAGTACTGAGTCTTCAAAACAAAGAACTAAAGGCCTTAATGGACCATAAAACTGTTAGAAGTAGAACCCATTAAAAATAGGGCAAAACGCCTCATATTTTACAGTTCCTGATTAAATGTGGAGTTGAGAAAACCAAAACCTAAGAGGCTTGTTGTTGCTGGGGTTATTTGTAATAGCTAATATGTACTGAGCAGTCTTCATGTTCTGGGTGCTAGTCTAAGTACTTCTTCATACATCTTCTCATTTAAATATCACAGCAACCTTATCAGATAGGCACCTTATTATTCCCTTTCACCAATGGAGACTGAGAGAGGTTAAGAAATTAGTAGGTTTCCCTACTAATAAGTAGTCAACCAGAAAAGAGGTCCAACTGAAAGAGACTCACGCATGTCTTGAGTGTCAGTCAGTTACATGCATGTCTGGTAAGCCCCAGGATCCACTGGAGTTAGGCTCATTTTTCCATCCACGTCGATCTTCAGGGTCAGTTTTATTGTTTGCCTGAGAAAGAGATTTGTTTTCAAAGACCACTTCCAAGACTCGGTTTCAGACCATAGCTTTTTTTTTTAACTTTTATTTAATGAATATAAATTTCCAAAGTACGGCTTATGGATTACAATGGCTTCCCCCCCATACCGTCCCTCCCACCCGCAACCCTCCCCTTTCCCACTCCCTCTCCCCTTCCATTCACATCAAGATTCATTTTCGATTCTCTTTATATACAGAAGATCAGTTTAGCATACATTAAGTAAAGATTTCAACAGTTTGCTCCCACACAGAAACATAAAGTGAAAAATAATAGATGATTTTTTAAATGATGATGAAATCAGATCAGACCTATTGTCATGTTTAATCCCAGTGAGAGTCAAGTTGGGAGTTGATAATTTCTTCTTCTTCTTCTTTTTTTTTTTACAGAAGTTCAGTTTAGTATACATTAAGTAAAGATTTCAACAGTTTGCACCCCCATAGAAACACAAAGTGAAATATACTGTTTGAGTACTCGTTATAGCATTAAGCCTCAATGTACAGCACATTAAGGACAGAGATCCTACATGAGGAGTAAGTGCACAGTGACTCCTGTTGCTGACTTTACAAATTGACACTCCTGTTTATGGCATTAGTAATCTCCCTATGCACCAGTCATGAGTTTCCAAGGCTATGGAAGCCCCTTGAGTTCTCTGACTCTTATCTTGTTTAGACAAGGTCATAGTCAAAGTGGAGGTTCTCTCCTCCCTTCAGAGAAAGGTACCTCCTTCTTTGAAGACCTGTTCTTTCCACTGGGATCTCATTTGCGGAGATCTTTCATTTAGGTTTTTTTTTTTTTTTTTTTTTTCCAGAGTGCCTTGGCTTTCCATGCCTGAAATACTCTCATGGGCTTTTCAGACAGATCCGAATGCCTTTAGGGCTGATTCCGAGGCCAGAGTGCTATTTAGGACATCTGCCATTCTATGAGTCTGCTGAGTATCTCACTTCCCATGTTGGATCACTCTCCCCTTTATTTATTCTATTGGTTAGTATTAGCAGGTACTAGACTTGTTTATGTGCTCCCTTTGACTCTTAGTCCTTTCATTATGATCAATTGTGAACTGAAATTGATCACTTGGACTAGTGAGATGGCATTGGTACATGCCACCTTGATGGGATTAAATTGGAGTCCCCTGGTATGTTTCTAACTCTACCATTTGGGGCAAGTCAGCTTGAGCATGTCCCAAATTGTACATCTCTTCCCTCTCTTATTCCCACTCTTATGTTTAACAGGGATCACATTTCAATTAAATTTCAACACTTAAGAATAACTATGTATTAATTACAGAATTAAACCAGCCATATTAAGTAGAACAGACAAAAAAAAACTACAAAGAGGGATAATGAATTAAGTTGTTCATTAACAGGCAGGGCTATGCTGATCAAATCACCGTTTCTCATAGTGTCCATTTCACTTCAACAGGTTTCCTTTTTGGTGTTCAGTCAGTTGTCATGGATCAGGGAGAACATATGGTATTTGTCCCTTTGGGACTGGCTTACTTCACTCAGCATGATGTGTTCCAGATTCCTCCATTTTGTTGCAAATGACTGGATTTCGTTGTTTCTTACTGCTGTATAGTATTCTAAAGAGTACATATCCCATAATTTCTTTATCAGTCTACCCTTGATGGGCATTTAGGTTGGTTCCAGGTCTTGGCTATTGTGAATTGTGCTGCAATAAACATTAGGGTGCAGACTGCTTTTTTGTTTGCCAATTTAAATTCCTTTGGGTAAATTCCAAGGAGTGGGATGGCTGGGTCGAATGGTAGGGCTATATTCAGGTTTCTGAGGAATCTCCAGACTGACTTCCATAGTGGCTTGACCAGTTTGCATTCCCACCAACAGTGGGTTAGCGTCTCTTTTTCCCCACATCCTCACCAGCATCTGTTGTTGGTAGATTTCTGAATGTGAGCCATTCTAACTGGGGTGAGGTGAAACCTCATGGTGGTTTTGATTTGCATTTCCCTGATTGCTAGTGACCTTGAACATTTTTTCATGTACCTGTTGGCCATTTGGATTTCCTCTTTTGAAAAATGTCTATTGAGGTCCTTGGCCCATCTCTTAAGTGGGTTGTTTGTTTTGTTGTTGTGGAGTTTCTTGATCTCTTTGTAGATTCTGGTTATTAACCCTTTATCTGTTGCATAGTTTGCAAATATTTTTTCCCATTCTGTTGGTTGTCTCTTCACTCTCCTGACTGTTTCTTTTGCAGTACAGAAACTTCTCAATTTGATGCAATCCCAATAGTTGATTTTGGCTTTGACTGCCTGTGCCTCCCAGCAGACCATAGCTTTTAAAACCCGGGACAGACATTTAACCTACTGTTTAAGATCCCAGTTAGGATGCCTATCTCCCACAGCAGGGTACCTGCTCACTTTCTGGCTCAAGCTCTTGACTCCTGTTTCTTGCCAATGTGGACCCTGGGAGACAGTGGTGATGGTGCAAGTAGTTGAGTTCCTACCAATCATGGGTGGACGTGGATCGAGTACCCAGCTCTCTGCTCCAGTTCCAGCTGTTGCAAACATCTGGGGAGTCAATCGGTAGATGGGAACTCTTTCTCCCTCTCCTTTTCTCTCTCTCTCTCTCTCCATCTATCTTTGTCTCTCTAATAAATAAATAGCATAACATAACATAACATAAATCAGCTATGTACTTCACTATAATGCAATTCCAATGCCATTTATGTTTATGTCTCTCTTTCCCCCGTTTTAACAATTTGATCCAAAGACATTTCAGGGCAATTAACTGAATCATTTGATGTTCACTTTCCTCGTTTACAAGATAGAAATAAACACACTTAGCCTACGAACTTGTTGTGAAGATACAGGGAAATAACATAAATGGTATCTATCACAAGCACCTCAAAAGATGTTCCTAGATGTCACTTACAAAGGAGTTACAGTTACTTGGATAAGGACTAGGTTTAGAAAACCCTTTCCCAGGAAGGACGCAAATGAAATATTTCACAAAAGCATTCTTTCTTTTTTTTTTTTTTTAAAAAAAGATTTATTTCTATTTATTTGAAAGACAGAGTTACAGAGAGAGGTAGAGAGAGAGAGAGGGTCTTCCATCCGCTGGTTCACTCACCAAATGGCTGCACGGCTGGAGCTGAGCCAGCCCGAAGCGAGGAGCCAGGAGCTTCTTCCTGGTCTCCCACGTGGGTACAGGGGCCCAAGGACTTGGGCCATTTTCTATTGCTTTCCCAGGCCATAACAGAGAGCTGAATCAGAAGAGGAGCAGTCAGGAATTGAACCAGCGCCCATACGGGATGCCGGCGCTTTAGACCAGAGCTTTAACCCACTGCACCACAGCGTCGGCTCCCAAAGGTATTCTTTCAATCATTACAAAATTTGAAGCAGTATACCATTCGAAGGTTATGGCATCTTTTGACCTTTTTGTGATAATATCCAGCACCAACTCTCTTGATTTTCTCTGTCTATGTGGTTTCTGGTACATCTGAAATGATTCTATTCCAAGTGCATTAATTTTATACAAGACTAAATTGCAAGTTTTCATAAAATGAGACTCTTCTTGCCTGGTAGCAATTCAGATTAGTGCTGTTTCAAAATGAGTCCAATCCTCATGAAGAGCATATCACCACCCACTCAGTGGGAATGCAGCTGCTAGAAAATTCTTGAATGAGCCTGGGAACAAACCCATCGAGACCAAGTCATCAAAATGTCTCATCTTGGCTGCCATGGACCTTATGATCTAAGATGAACACACTGACACACTCTTGGCAAGAAATTGAAGAACAAATCCAAATGTATACATAGTGAGGATGGCTGGGAGACAACTCTAATGCTTATCATAAAACTGATTGTTTTCCTGAATTAAAACTTAATACAGGGGCCAATGCTGTGGCCTAGGTGGCAAAGCTGCCCGAAATGCTGGCATCCCATATGGGTGCTAGTTCAAGTCCCAGCCAGTTCTCTTCCTATCCAACTCTCTGCTATGGCCTAGGAAAGTAGTAAAAGATGGCCCAAGTGCTTGGGACCCTGCACCCAGAACTCCAGGCCCCTGGTTTCAGATTGGCCCAGCTCTGGTGGTTGTGGCCATTTGAGGAATGAACCAGCAGTTGGAAGAACTCTCTCTGTCTCTCCCTCTATCTGTCTGTAACTCTATCTCTCAAATAAATAAAAAGATTTTGGAAAAAGAACTTAATACAAAGAAAAAGTGACCAAATACAAATAGAACAGAAACAGGTAAGTTCAATTTAAAAGTCTTCAATTAATTGACCCTTCTATGACTACTAACCACAGACCTATGCACGTTTTGTGTGTGTGCACACATGTATGTATTTCTGTAATCAGCACACACACATATACAAAAGCACAAGAATATTTCTGTGTTTGAAACAAAAACTGAATCACGCTGTGCTTGTAGCTTGCATTTGTCACTTAGAAATCTATCTTTTGAATGAACAAGCACACTTTGCTTTTTGTTTATTGGGCTCTGGTAGAAGAGAGGAATTGGTACATCGGGTTTTCAAACTGAGTTGGTTGTTTCTGAAAGATTTAAGCGAGGGGAAGACAACTTGAGATGGACCAAGTAAGCCAAGAAGATAAATAAGTTGTTTCCAAAGGGGAAATGAGCATTTTACAACACAGTTCAGGATAGAGAGGAGTAAGGGGATTGAATGAGCGGCTTTCAAAGCAAGAAGCTACCTCTATGCCCCCACCCGGAACCCAGCATGAGCCAACTAGTTTAAAACAGCAACATCATCTTCACACACGAGCTTTGATCCCACCAGTGAAAGAGCCTTGTGCCAGCAGATGGGTGCCATCCTTCCGACAGCCCCAGATGGTACCACTGCTCCACAGAAAAGCAGTCAGAATACAGGGAAATGGGCAATGGAGGGCACAGAAACTTGCCATTTCTTATCAGGGGACACAGTGGAAATGGGTTCAGTTAGCTCAAAAAAAAGACTCCAAGCTCTCTGCACTAATTGCGTTTCGGCGTTGAGAAGGAGATGGGGTTTTGTGGCCCTCTCTTGGCTTCCACTATTAGCTGAAAAAGAGCCCGAGAATTTTTTTTAATAGAGGCTCTTCTGTAAAGAAAGCAGGGGAAACAATAGCTAGCTGTCACCGCCAGCTGGTATCTACCTTTGATCAGCCAAATGAATGTTGCAGGCATTTCTTATAGAAAGGAGATTGCTTATCGATCTATATCAAAATATGCATGCTAATCCTGGGCAGCAGAGAGTATTTTCAAGTGGAGTTAATAATCTGATTGCTGCCCTGTCTGGAGCAATTCTCTGAACTCGGAGCTCTAATCAGTCCAGGGTCTTGCAGTCAAATGTACTTTGCTGTTTAAATTTGGATTTGTGACATTGATTGAGGAGCCCTTGTAAAGGTGTTGACAAATCAAATTGTTTGTTCCAGTAGTGTTTTGCCAGAGATCAAGTCCAAAGTAATACGCAGTGAATTTGTTCATTACTAGTAGGGTGAAAGGAATGATAAAATTCACCTGCATCATTATCACAGACACAAGCCCAATAAAAGAAATGTTCTGTCTGAAGAAAATGCCATTGTATGGGTGCTCCTGTGAGCTACACGGCACGGTGGTCTGTCTGGACCTGGAGGGTAGTAGATAGATTTTAAGAAAGAGAGGCAAATAAATTCATTCCATGTTTAAGGTCAGAGCACTTTGCTGATTTCTTGGGAAAACCAATACAAAGATAGGCAGATGGAGGTCTTGCATGATTGAAAGTAGCCTAAGACACATGGACTTGGGTTGGAACAAGAGACTTTACCCACAAGAGAAGGAAGTGGGAGAAGAAGAAAAATCAGCAGGTCCTTGAGATTGTCTCTTATTCCTGTGTGGATGGGCGGACCTTCTGTCCTGTTCCCAGTTGGCCTTGGAGCCAGCATGGCTGGAGGGAATCTTGATACCTCTGCAGGACTGAACACTACCGTACCGGCTGGGAGGGTGACTTGGCTGGGAGTGGACATTCAGCCAGTGATGCAGGAGAAGTTTAGGTTGGCTCCTTCCAGAAGCTGAACGGGAGTCTAGAAGGTGATTGTGAGTGTTTGTTTAGAAGATGATCCCAGGAAGCCCTGGGCGGGGGGTGGGGGTGGGGGTGGGAGAGGAAATGGTCCAGGAAAGGGAAGGAATCCAGTGTAGGCCACCTCAACGAGTAGGTGACCATGAAGGCTCTGTCCTGTGGGCGACTCTGAAATAGCAGAGGAGTGAGGAAGAGAGAGAAGCTGAGCTAGCCCAGGACAGGAGTAGAGGGAGTGGGGAAGCTCCTCTCTGAGTAGGAATTTTGCCTTTGATAAGTCCATTGGACTGGACATTGGGATGATGGAAATGTGACTATATTGTCTGTTAGTTAGCTAATTAGGGTTCACGGGGAGTGAAGAAAACGTGGTATTGCTTTATATTCTAACTTTCCATATCACTTTGCCACAATTGATATTGCCCATAACAAGAACAGTACAAAAACAGAATCAGCTAGCATTTACTGCATCTCTTTTTGTGCCAAGCATACCTTTTTGTGTTGAAGCAGACTATCTCAGAGTTTTTGAAAACGACATTTTGTGAGCCCTTAGTCAGTGCAACACCAGTTTATTGAGTTGTGTATAAAACCAAAGAAGGCACAGTGGAATAAAACATATTAGAGCAGAGAATTTCGAAATGCAGAATTTGGTGCAAGGATCAACTTCATCCCAGCTGGTTGAGTTATGTGGGTGTGGGCATGGGTGTGTGTACGTGCCCACGTGCACCCGCTAGTGTGAGAGGAAGACAGAGCTCTCTCATTGAAATCCCTGACTTGGGTGCCGTTACCTCCATTTTCCAGGTGCAAAAAGTGAGCTGGCAGCTTACAGAAGCTCACACAGCAAAGAAGGGCCAGCGCCAGGGCTTGCCTCATCCACAGCCCGCTCTCTCCCCAGTAGCAACTGAAACCCAGCAAAGAGCGCACCAATGCTATGCCTTCACAGAGAGCCTGCGCTGGGAGTCCCGGAGACCATCTGCTCCTCCATAAGGCTCACAACTGTTCTTTTCATGTTTGTAAGAAGAGTTTGGTAACAAAGCCCATTTAATATCAAACTGGAAGACAGCAGAGTGCTTCTTGGTGCTATTGCATTGTTGATGTCGCCTTAATTTATAACATGGCAAATGGTTAGGCAGATGGCATTTAATATATTCCCAGACATAAACACCAGGCTTAAGTTGTATATGGTGTTGCTTCCTGGGCTTCCATAAACTCTGTAGGAGGTAAGCCTATCTCTGCACCCTCCCCTCGTCCTCCCCCGCCCCTTCCGCACAGGAGCCCGCGTTAGCCGCCCAGAGACCCAGGCAGGATGTGCACAATGGGAAGACATCACAGCAGAGTTCCTGGGCGACTTCAGTGAGGTTTCCCAGCTTATCCCAAAGTAGTACTGGCCTTGCCTGATGTATTTCATGTCTGCCACAAACGGCAAAAGGCGAGACAACTTCTGCAAAATGAAAGGACTCTGGTCTTAGAATTGGACCTCACAGTTCCTGTAACATTGTGTAATAAACTTTGTTTATGCAGAACAGTTTTAGATTTACAGAAAACTGAGCAGACACTACAGTGTGCTTGTACTACCCCACATGTGTGTGCATACACGCATGTGTGTACTCACACACACACACACACACAGAGTCTTCACCCATTCGTAACATCTTACATTAGTGTGGTACATGTGTTGGAATAAATGAGCCGATTTTGCTGCATTGTTGCTAACTAACCGCAGTGCACAATTGGTTCACAGTCCTTTAATTTTGACCTCTTAGTTTCTCTCTCTCCCAGGATCCTATTCAGGACGCCATGGTGCATCTCTTTGTCCTGGCTTCTGGACTGCTCTTGGCTGTGACACTTTCTCAGACCTGTCGTCTTTTTGATGACATTGGCAGAATTGAGGAGTCCTGGGCAGGTGTCTTAGAACTCGATACTTTTCTCGTGATTATGTTGGGGCTATGGATTGGGGGCAGGGTAGCAGTGTAATCACATCATCTAAGGGTACATACGCCTACATGGCTGTCACTGCTGACGCTGAACCTGATCCCCTGGCCTGAGGCTGGGCATGTTTTCCCTTTTGCCTTTCCCACTGGACTCTGGGATGGAGTCACAGTACGCAGCCCACACATAAGGAGTGACCTCTTTCATGGGACTCAGTGTCTACATGGAATTCTCTCTCAAGGGAGAGTTGGCTCTTCCTCCTCCTTTGTAAGTTAATTATTTAGATAATTATATCAGTAGGCACTCGTGGAGACTTATTTTATACTTTGGATTATAACCTAACACTATTGTATATTTTGTTGCAAAATAACTTGTTTTGCAACAAGTTTTTTTTAAAGATTATTTATCTATTTGTTTGAGAGGTAGAGTTACAGATAGTGAGAGGGAGAGACAGAGAGAAAGGTCTTCTGTCCACTGGTTCACTCCCCAGATGGCCACAATGGCCAGAGCTGCTCTGATCCGAAGCCAGGAGCTTCTTCTGGGTCTCCCATATGGGTGCAGGGGCCCAAGGACTTGGGCCATCTTCTACTGCTTTCCCAGGCCACAGCAGAGCTGGATGGGAAGAGGAGCCGCCAGGACGAGAACTGGCACCCATATGGGATGCAGGTGCTTCAGGCGGAGGATTAACCTACTGCGCCACAGCTCTGGCCCCTGCAGCAAGTATTTGAATGTTCTCAGCTTTGGTTCTAGAGCACATTTTGAGTTGGCAGCTGTGCCCGTGCACCTGCTTCCATCCTGGCGGTGATACTGTCATTTTCGAGTATTTCCCTGGTTTCTAGCACTGCAGCACACGTCAGTGTCTTTCTTTCCCCAGTCCTAGAATCAAGCATTGCTTCCAACAGCCCTGCTTATTTTTATTGGAGAATGGTATTAGAAACCAAAATTTGGTACTAGGTGTGTTTACTGATACTGGAGTTCCATGGAATCTAGAACCTCTCAGCTGACAGAGCAGGAATGTATATAAGTGCATACACTGACTTTTGGTTACATAAGTGGTAACACGTATCTCTAACTATTTCCGTATATAATCATCAATACCTATTCTAAGATAAGCGTGGGTTCTTACTGATGTCCATCACTCTGGATCATCCTACTGTCTTGCCCTTGATTCCAGAAGTCTCCCTTACAATATTCCAGCATGCACGGACAGCAGTTTCAGACCTGTGAACCCATTCCCTTGTTGATGAGAATGTTGTATTGGAAGTTCCCTTTGCTTTTGGTCTTTCTGACTCCATTCAATGCTGAAGTTACTTCTGTCAACACACTCCACCCCCATCCCACTCTCCCACCCCGCTCCCCCGCCCCCTCCCCACCCCACTCCCCCCATCCCTGTCCATTCCAGTGCTGTTGTTTCTTTTGTACCAGAGTTAGAATGGTCTCTTATCGCGATCTGCATTGTTTCCTGCAATCCTCTCACAAAATTGCTTTTTTTCATATATATGTACAGAAAGGTTCACTCTTTATACTATATATTTCTATGGATTTTGACAAATGTGCAATGTCGTATGTTCACCATTGCAGTATCATACAGAATACTGCACTCTGAAACTTTCCCTGGGGGAACAGGCATTAAGCCAGCTGTTAGGATGTGGATCCCACAGGGGAGTACCTGGGTTTGGTTCCCAGCTCCAGCTCCTTACTCCAATTCTGTGCTAATACAGACCCAGGGGGGCAGCAGCGATGACTCAAGTAATTGGTTTCCTGTCACCCTCATGGGAGATCTGGATTACATTTCAAACCCATGGCTTGGGCTCTGGCCAGACCCCTGTCATTACAGGTGTTGGAGAAGTGAGCTTGTCAATGAGAGCTCTCTTTCTTGCTCTCTCTCTCTCTCTCCCTGGGGGGGTCTACCTCTCTAATAAAAAATAATAAAAATCCCATGTGCTTCACCACTTCATCCCTCTGTCCTCCTCCCAAATTCCTGGAAATTGTGGACATTTTTACTATCTCTATAGTTTGACCTTTTCCAGAAGGTTATATACAAATGCAATAAACCTATCATACACAGAAAATATCTGAAGCCAAAAAATGCACATAACCTGCTGGACATCCTAGTTCAGCTCACCCCCTACCCTCCATTGCCTGGCCCCCTGGGAGCTGCAGTGTCCTACCTCTGCCCTGCACTGAGAGTCAGTATTGTACTGCCTAGCACTAGTCCTGAAAGATCCAAAGTACTGTTTCTACTGAATGTCTATCACCTTTACCCCATTGTAAAGCCGAAAAATTGCTAAGCCCAGCCATCCTAAGTGGGACCCTTTGGAATTGGAATCCTAGGCTACGTAACCTTTTCAGATTGGCTTCTTCCCCCCAAGTGATAGTCCTTAAACTTCCTCCATGTCTTATTATTACTTTTACTTACTTATTTTTATCTTATTGCCGAACAATATTGCATTGCCTGGGTGTGCCACAGTTTATCTATTCATCCACTGAGGGAATATTGATTTCTTGCAGTTTTGGTGAGTGTGAATAAAGATGCCATACACATTCATGGGCATATTTTTATGCACACAGAAGTTTTTATTTTAGTTGGGTAAATACTTAAAATACAGTTGCTGGAACATATGGCAGGATTGTGCATTGCACAAAACTGCCAGACTGTCACCCAAAGAAGCTACACCGTGTTTGCCTTCTCATTAGCAACGAAAGTGAAAAGTTCTTGTTGCAAAGATTTGGTGTGTTCAGTGTGTGGGACTTTTATGTTCTAGTTCTACTACGAATCTTGTTTCGATTTTCAATTCTCTAGTGACAAATGATGTTGAACCTTTTTTCATATCTTATTTGCCATCTGTGTATATTCCCTGGTGAAGTATCTGCTCAGATCTTTTTTCTCATTTCTTAATTGGGCTGTTTGTTTCTTTTATTGTTGAGTTTTAAGAGTTTGGTTTTTTTTTTTTTTTTTTTTTTGGTCTAACTTTGATTAGAAATGTGTTTTGCACAGGTTTTTTCCCAATCTGTGGCTTCATCATTGTATTTCCTTAGCAGTCTTTTTCTTAAAGCAGTTTTTAATTGTCATAAAGTCTAGTTCATCTGTTTTTTCTTTCGTTGATTACGCTTTTGTTGTCTAAAAAGAAATCACCAAACTTCAGGTCACCAACTTGATTTTATCCTCCGTTGTCTTCTAGAAATGTTTATGTTTTTCATCTGGATTTACAATGCATTTTGAGTTAATTTTTGTGAATGGTGTAAGATCTGTGCTTAAGTTCCTCCCTTTCTTTCTTTCTTTCTTTCTTTCTTTCTTTCTTTCTTTCTTTCTTTCTTAGGGGGGAGGTGTCTGCATTCAAAAGACAAAACAGCTCCAAGCACCATTTGTTGAAAAGGCTGTCCTTCCCTCTCTCCCCGTTGAATTGCCTTCGCTCCTTTGTCACAGCTCGGTTGACTCTATTTGTGTGGGTCTGTTTCTAGACTCTCCATTCTACTCCATTGATTTATGTGTCTATTCTTTTCCCCGTGCTATGCTCTCTTGATTGCTGCAGGTTTATAGTGAGTCTTAGGTTGGGTAGTGTCAGTTCACCAACTTTTTCTTTTTCATTTCATTTTGACTTTCCATACAAGCTTTGTCTACGTCCATAAAATAATGTGTTGGGATTTTGTTTGGAATTGTGTGCAGTATATTGGTCAAGTTGATGAGAGCTGGAATGTTAGCAATATTCAGAAGCAGGAGTTTAGCTTAATGGTTAAGACATTAGTTAGGACATCCATATCTCATCTTAGAGTGACTGGATTCTGGTCCTGTCTCTGCTCCCCACTCTAGCTCCCCGCTAATATCCACCCTGGGAAACAGCAAATAGTAGGATCCCTGCCACCCATGTGGAAGACCTAGATGAGTTCTAGCTCCTGGCTTCTGCCTGGTCCAGTCTGTTGTGAGCATTTGGAGGAATGAATCATGGATCAGCAGATCGGAGATCTCTGTCTCTCTCTGTCTGTCTGTCTGCCTTTCAAACAAATAAAATAAAATAATTTTTGAAAGAATATTTTTTCACATGAATCAGTTAGTTTTGAGCCCTGGAAGATGAAGGGGGGGGTAAGTTTCTTTGGCCAGTTCCTACTCCACAGATGCATCGGAGTAAAAGTTTTTGTTGCTCCACAACTCCAGAAAGTTAAACCAGGCTTGAGGTGGCACAAGCTAGACCCCCTTAGGAGGAGGAGAAGAAAAAGAAGGGAGAGAACATGTGTCCTCCCTGCTAGCAGCCAACAGAAGCAGTTGACATTGAAGTTGTCGATGCATGGAGATTCCAGCCCTCTCCACACAGAGTGTTGTGATTTTGGATGACACTGATTTTCCTCAAATGGCCAGAGCTGTAAAGATCAGAAGCCAGGAGCCAGGAGCCTCCTCCAGTCTCCCACATAGGTGCAGCGGCCCAAGCACTTGGGCCATCCTCTACTGCTTTCCCAGGCCATAGCAGAGAGCCAGATTGGGAGTGAAGCAGCCGCGGGACTCGAACCAGCGCCCATATGGGATGCCAGCACCACAGGTGGCAGCTTTACCCGCTATGCCACAGCACCAGCACCCCCTACTCTTAACTTTTAAACCAACAGACAGGTGGCTAGGTTTGGGTTCCATTGTTGGGTGAGTCTTTCCCTAGATTATTAAAATCCCAATTCTCAAGGAATTGGAGGAGTTCTTAACACGAGGAGAACAGTCAGGAACAATTTGAGAAATCTGCATCCAAGACTGAAAATTTTATATCAAATCCACCTTCATCAAATGCTACCTGTCAAAATCTATCTAAAATAATTTTCTCTGTAAGTGCAGAAGCTATTATTTAGCTTTCCACTGAGGCAGCCCTGATGTGTACAATAGGAGGGTGGAGGCGGCCTAAATGGTGGTGGGCTTTTCTCCTGGTACAAAAAACTCTCCAGCTCATCTCTGCCTGGAGTGATTCTTCTGGTTCACATGCAGCCTGGTACTCACTGTTACCATCCAACACCTGTGCCTTCTGTGGTCTCTGTCCATGGCTGGACTGCTTTCATAATATGTGATGAAAAATGTGGATTGATTAAATACTTCATTTTCTTTTCAAACATATTTAAGCCACACAAGTGGAGTTGTTATAAATCTAAGAACTTTGTTGAACTGTTATATGCAGATAGGTAACCATATTTTGATCAAGTTTATAAAGTTTAGGGGCAGGCACTGGACATTACAGGTAAGACACTGTTTGGGATGTCTGCATCTTGCATCAGAGTGTCTGGGTCCAAATCTCAGTTCTGCTTCCGATTTCTGCTTCCTGCTAACGTGTGCTCTGGGAAGTGGCAGGTGAATGCTCAAGTAATGGGGTCCCTGTCGCCCATGTAGGAGACCTCGATCGAATGTTCAGCTCTGGACTTGGCCTTGCCGCCACCGTTGCAGGCCTTTGGAGAGTAAACCAGCAGATGAGATATCTTTTCCTCTCTCTCATTCTAAAATGAATATACAAACCTTTTTTTGAATTATAAAATTTGGGAATTGCTACTTAAAGCAATGGCTTTGAACTTACAACTTCTGACAATCTGTCACCATTCGAGACCCTCAGACCTACTTTTCTATCATTTACCAGTTCATTACTCTTCAGTTTTGTGTAGCTGTCTTGGGTAAAGGCTGTTGGCAGGAAAGAATATGCCTATTGAGCATTTTATTGAGATTTAGAACTTTTTTAGTCCCTAAAAAGAAAAAAAATTAAAAAGCATTTAATGTATGATTCTATGGGCTTAAAAAGTAAGGCAGAGCATTCAGACTTACCTTCGTGAAAGAATGAGTTTGTACAATGTGCTATGTACATGGGAAGTTAGAGATTGCGAAATAACACAGGGTCATGGACAAGTGTTCCGGATTCTGGAATGACCTGAAGCATTAGTAGGGGTTAAGAGGGTTATCAAAGTCTAGAGAGACTTTGAGGGAGTCGTTTCTGCCCTCCAGGAATGGTCAGTTTAACGTTTGACAAGTGCCTGCTCTAAGTAGGGCATTGTGCTGGGCACAGGACACACCTATGGGAGGTGGTAAAAGGACCAACTCTCCTGGATTGCCAGGGACTGGGATTTCTCATGCAAATACCAGTAAAGTTCCAGGCAAACCAGGGTAGTTCGTCCCCTTAGGTAGTGGTCTCTGTTCTTTTGGAGCTTGGAGCCTATGGAAGGCCACAGAGAGCTGAGAACTGTAGAAGATGGTATGATAGATGGACTAATGGACCCACATTCTAATTCTCAGCACCTGCAATAAAATGTCTTTCCAGATGAGATTTAGTTAAAGGGTTTTGCAGTGGGCGGATTGTCCTGGATTATCTGAGGGCCTTCAAGAGAGGGACGCAGAAGGGGCCAAAGTCAGAGGGGAAGGCAATGGGATGTTTGAAAATGAAGGAAGAGGCCAGGAGCCAAGGAATCTAGGTGGCCACGGGAGGCTGAGGAAGACGGAGAAACAGACTCTTCCAGAAGGAAGTGCCCCCAGAAGGATCCACCCGGGACACCCTGGCCTTCACCGAGAGTGACCGACCTCCGGGACTACACAAGAAGAAACGTGCATCATTTTAAGTTGCTGAATTTGTGGTAATTCCTTACAACAGAAATGGGGAAAGGCAATCATACAAGTGCAGAAGAGGTGGGGTGCAGTGAGCTCCTACAATAGCAGATTTCTGTAGGCCAGAAGGGGTCAGGATGAAGGGTGCCAGGGTAAGCACTTCCCTCCAGCGTGGGAAAATTCTGGGCACTGGCAAGTGCAAAATAATTCATGTGGTATGTGAAGAAAATAACGGTATTTCTATTGTTTCTCACCATTTTCCTATTTCTATTTTTGAGCATGCTATAGAAAGTCGACAACACAGTGATATGTGCATACAACTTTAAAGTAAATAGATACAGATAGAAGCGCAGGATCACACCTTTCCTTCACAATGGGGTGTACAATAACACACTTGATGGAGGTGGGGGTATTTTGTCTCAAGCTTAAGCTATAGGTTGAGATTTCTGCATCCCATACTGGGTGCCCGGGTTCAAGTCCCAGCTTCACCTCCAATTCCAGCTTCCTGTTAATGTGCATTCCCGGAGGCAGAAGGGGACGGCTCACGTGGTTAGGTCCCTGACATCCACATGGGAGACCCGGATGGAGTTCTGACTCTTGGCTTTGGCTTGGCACAACCCTGATCATTGCAGGCATTTGAGGAGGGAACCTATGCTGGGAAATCTCTCTCTCTCTCCTCTCACATAAGTAAATATATGAATTTAAAGAGATTGTCTTTATTTTTAATGAAACTTTAATGCTCACTCATGCCTGTAGTCACACCGGGATTACCCCAGAGCCACTCCACTTGTGGTCTCCGAGACTGGGGATATTTTGCAACCTCTCCCACCCTTCACATGTGTATACTGATAAAAATTCTTCAACTCACCAAGTTGGATGAGGGGTGAAGGGCACAACAGTACTGTACATAAGAGCCAAGAGTAGTGTTTACAAGGTAAGGGGCCTGCACGTGCCGGGTCAGGCCTGGGAGTGAGCACTGGACACATCCGGGAGCTTCCCCAGCCTCCTCTTGCTCTCTGGCCACTTGCTCAGCACATGGGGAGTACTGGGTCACTGGTGTCTCCCAGCACTGATAGTCACTCCCCGGGGCCAGCCTCAGACTGAGAACTCTCAGCCATGACACTTTCCCAGGAAGCCACAGATAGGAAGTTTCCCACATCCCTGACCCCCGAGGCTCTGCGAAGAGTTTGACTGGTCTTTCTGGAGTGAGGGCTTAATTCTCGCCAAGCCTTGCGCCGGAGGCCAGCTCTCCCCACATCAGGCGCACCCTTAAACATCTGTCTATGGCGTGATTTATTCTATTTTAAAATGAGGTTTTCAAACAACTCACTATCTTAATTTTAGCAGTTCAGCTCCTTTGTATGCTAACAATACCAAACATGCAAATGAGCCACCACTTTGCTTTCTAGCAAAAATGTTTCTGTGCAAACACTTGATTTTATAACGCACTTTGCAGCTTTCTCCTATAATTAGTTGTTAAATCTATATTTGACTTTGTCTAAATGGTTGCATTGCAAGGCAGTTTTTCTTGCTTCTCACTTTGGCTAGTTCATCTTACCCATACCCATGAATCTGCCGGAACAGGGGTATGGTTTCCTGGCTAGATTTTAGACAAAAGGCAAAAAGCAGGAAACATTCCTGGCGTCAGGGTCCACTTGTGCCTGGAGACTCCAGGACTTCAGGTTTTGTCCATGTTTGCTCCGTGTGCCTCTCATCTTCCACAGAGGAGCAGACTAGCCATAAGCACCCGGTGTGTGCCTCATATCATGAAGTCTAAGCAGGTTACATGGCCAAGGTCAACACCAGTGAGTGGGCAACTATATTCTTCCTGTGACACTGAGCTTGGGGAAGACAGAGAAGATATTTGGAACAATGGTCTGATCCGTTACAGATACCCAAAGAACCCTGGAGGAGAATCTCAGGGCTAAAACAGTTCTTGCCTTCAGGCAGCAAGGCAGCAAATGTTAACTGAGTGCCTGCCTCACACTTAGCATGGATGGTGTGCTCCTGAAATAAGAGTTGAAACAAAAGGGGGTGGGTTTTAGAGCATTGGTTAGGATGCCGCTTGTGAGCCTACTTGCCATATTGGAATGCCTCATTCAAGTCCTACCTGCACTTCTGATCGCAGCTTCCGGCTAATTCACCCTCTGGGAAGCAATGGGCGATGGCTCAAGTAGTTGAGTGCCTGCCACCATGTTGGAGATCCAGGCTGAGTTCTAGGCTCCTGGCTTTGGTGTGGCCCAGCCCTGGATCTTGTCAGGGCTGTGGGGGAGTGAATCAGCAGATGGAAGATCTTTGTCTATCTTTCTCTCTTTTAAATAAAAAAAAATTCTTAAAAAAAAGAGTTTAAACTAAAGAAGGCATGAAGCTCCCCTTAGGTGACTAAAGCTACCGCTGAGGCCAAATCCAAACTCAGCAGTCTCCTACAGATGTTGAGGCCTGTAGCATATCCCATTTTGCAGCTAACATCAAAGAATGCAAAGGCATGGACACAGACTTAGGTGTAAAATTAATACTTATTAGAACAAGAAAAGAAATCATGGCAAAAATCAAAATCTGACAAATAAAGAGAGGCCCAACACAGAGGAAAAATAAAGTAATACTTTAATAAATTAATGGCTTGGTATGCCCCTGTAATACACTTTCCCCTAGAATTGTGTTTGTTCCCATCTTTGCCTCTCCCAGCGATGATGGCTTTTTAATGCTTTCTATAGATGAAAGAGAAAGTTTTTTCTCTACATAGTGATCAAAAACATTAAAAATACGATACTTGGGATGTAAAAGCAGGTGACTTCACACAGAGATGTACTCAGTGAAAGATACAAGTTTGTACCCTTCAAACCTAATATTTCTGATAAGTTATGTTTCATGAGATTCTCACAAAAATTATAGTAGGTTTATAATTATAGAGTCAATAAAATGTTGCTTTACTGAGAATATTCTGACAAGAAAGAACTTCTGTTTTGACTAGGAAACAATGGAACAGAAATTCCAGCTTAGAAAAGTGCACATCTGATGAATAAAGAAGATTTCACAGATTAGCTTCTGGCTCCCTACTTACAAATTTCTTTTTGCACTTCTCTGCTGCCCTCCTGATTCTGTGGTCAAGCACCCAAGGACACATTTGTGCACCTGCAGTTTCTGGTCATGATGCAACTGAGCTAGCCAGTGGAGGTGGGAAGAGTGACCTGGAGCCATAGCAACAGGTGAGACAAGTAGCGATAACTAACTCTGCAGGCACCGTGACTCACACAGGTATATCTCGCCACACGTTAGCTAATGGTACTTCTAACCTCGTGTCCCTTTGACAAGTTTCTAAAAATGTCCAAAGCAACTTGCAGAATGGAGGACAAATGGGAGTAGAAAAAGACAGGTGTATTCCCTGATTGAAGTTCAAATATCGAATGTGGCCAATTTTACAGGAATCTGTGACCCTGTGAGTCCACGCTGGGCTTTCTCTACGGATCGTAGGAGGAAGCTGTTACGCAGATGAGGAACCCTGAGAATCGGGCTTCAGGAACTTCATGGAGACTCTGAAAGGTTTTGAGCTGCATCTTCATGTGGCTTCAGGCCCAGGATGGCAGGCCTCTGGAAGGAACCATTCCTGTGGTATGCACGGCTAACCACAAAAGGGAGCCTCCAGAGACTCTGCTGTCTTCCCGGATTCCGTCACAAATGACTTGATTGTCCGAAGTCGTTGTCTCTCCACTTCCAACCACTCACTTCTTCATTTAGTCTCCATTTCTGGCTTCAATTTGTCCTCTGAATTTGGCTGCATAGACCATGAAATCTTTGAGGAAAGCCTGCCCTAGCTTTCTCCGGGCTTTCTTTCTTGGAGAATTTAGGAAATTCTTCCAAGACAAAACACAGAAGGCCCAGATATAAGGAAAAAATGCTCACGCTCACTGGTAGTCATGAAAGACATCACCTTGTTTCATAACAATGACAGAAGATTTAAAATATCTATAGCTTCAGGAGCAAACACAGTTGCTGGCAAGCAAGTATCATCGTATGATATTACCGGAAAGACCTGTATGGGACTGTCAGCATGTATAATGTGCGCTGATCTATGGACATTTATATGAGCCTAAGAAATAGATTCAAGGTACTCGAAGATGCATTATGACAACTTATTTTATTGCAGAACTTAAAAAATGAAGAAGTTGCAATAACAAATTTTCATCAATGGGAAACAGATTAAACAAATTATGATTCATCCATACTGAAGAATAATCTGCAACTGGTTAAAAACCTGAAGGATATTTTGACCTCGAAAGCACAGTGTGTGTGGTATGGTCCATTTTTCATGGATGAAGAAACGTTGCACAAACAAAATAACCTCTTGGGATCTCAATTTCCTCATTTGGAGAGAGCTGCTCCCACTTCCCAGATGCTGGTGAACTGAAAGTGATAATGGAGGTAAAAGAACTCGATGAACTGTTAAGTCTTGTGTAATTCTGCCATTTAAAGTACATCAAGTGAAGCCCAAATACTTGGCTTCATATGGGATATCTTTTTAATTCTGGAAGCTGTTTATTGTCTATTAAAGGCAGGCTTCAAAATAAACTGCTTTGCATTCTGTTGCAGCAGACTCCCATCTCATAGATACGTTGAAGCATACCTAGACTGAGTCACCGAATAGAATAGTGTGCCAGTGCAGGGTGAGTTAACAGAAGATACTGTGCCAGTCTTGAAGTCTTTGTTAGTACCCAGTCACACTAAGGACTCCAGAGTGACAGCTGGGAGGCCTCTTCGTATTATATTGGACTATTATTTACACAGTCATCAGGATGAAAATTTTTAGTCCATTGCATTTCTCACACTGTTATTTTTATTTGAAAGGCAGAGAGAGAGAGAGAGAGAGAGAAATCTCATATCTGTTAGTTCACTCCCCAAATGCTCACAAAAGCCAGGGATGAGCCAGGCTGAAGCCAGGAGCTGGGAACTTAACCCAGGTCTCCCATGTGGGTGGCAAGGCACCAAGTACTTGAGCAACCATCTGTTGCCTCCCAGGGCGCGTAGTAGCAGACAGCTGGAATGGGGGGCAGAAGCCATGTGGGGAACTCAGGTTCTCCGAAGTGGGATGTGGGCATCCTAACCCAAGGTCTTAACCACTGGGCCAAACACCCAGGCCAGGATGAAATATTATGTGAAAAGAACAGAATACCAAAATAGAATGCATACTATGATTACCAACTATGTGGAAAAGAAATATTTTTAAGAGAGGAGCCCCAGGAGGCAAACACACACAAAATTGAAAACACTTGGTTTGTTTGGTGTGGTGATATTGTGGGAGACTTTTTTTAAATCCTAGGACTGTTAGAATGTTGTTTCAGGCAACAGACATTTTGATTACTTAGATTTCTTTTAAAGCCGAACATCTTTCCATTATAGAAAAATAGGAAACTAGAGACCAACTGAGGGAGAAAATGTCTCACAGCCATCAATAAGTGACAATCAAAATTCATAGGTTGTGCCTTCATTGGAATGTTGCTACTTTTTTGATTTTACATTTTGAAAGAATATGTCTTATATATTTTGAGTCTTAGACCTACCATTTGGATCTTTCTTTCCTACGCAAGAGCAAAATGTCACAATGAAGAGTTTGTGTTTGGAATCAGTGAGTTCCGGTTTGGTCATTTACAAGGTCGCCCACCTCCTGGGCAAAGTAATTATTCTCTCCGAGATTCGGGTTCCCCGTTTATAAAATGAAGATTCTTAGTCCACTTTCCTACATGAATTATTTCATGTGAACTTTACAGCTCAATTCCAGATACTTAGTAGGTACTCTCAGAGTAGGACTCTAGAATATAAAATAAAGGAAATACGTAGGGGAACTGGATCTGGTCCATGAGATCAAGGAAGTCTTCCAGAAGAAATGTCATTGGATTTGGAATTTGAAGAATGAGGGAAGGTTTACCTGGTAGAGAAGTGGGGAAGGATTGAAGGAAGACAGGGGAGAAGACGGATTACTTAAGATAAAGGGAGGGGGCAATGCTGGCATAGTGGGTAAGGAAGCTGCTTTTAGTGCAGGCATCCCTTAGGGGTGCCAGTTCGAGTCCTGGCTGCTCCACTTCTGATCCAGCTCTCTGCTATGGCCCGGAAAAGCAGTAGAAGATGGCCCAACTCCTTGGGCCCCTGCTTCTGCATGGGAGACCCGGAGGAAGCTGGCTTTGAATCAGCCCATCTCCAGATGTTGTGGCCAATTGGGGAGTGAACCAGCAGATGGAGAACCACCCCCACCCCCTGCCTCTCTCTCTCTCTGTATCTCTGCCTTTCAAATACATAAGTAAATCTTTAAAAGAGAGAGAGAGAGAGAGAGAGAGAGAGGAAGAGAGAGAGAGAGGTGTCAAGGGAATAGCATACTCTGTAATTTACACAGGGTGTCAGAGGCAGAAGGGACTCAAAATGAAGTCAATGAAAGATGGGGCCTGGAAGCAAAGGGTGGTATTATTCATAAGAGGGTGTGAAAGTCAGCAAAGGCAAGATGGCACCAGGCCCTGAAGTCCAGGATGAAGAGGTTGGGCTTCTTCCTAGAGAATACTGGAAATTGCTCAGAACATGTTCATTACAATTACGGAATACTCAACATGGTACCCAACATGATTGGTCACGGTTTTGGAGGCTCACAGTCCAAGATTGGACAGGTCACATTGATCCAGCCATGTGCTGAGGCTGGAGGATGGCAATGGTGGAGATCACAGGGTGATCCAGGAAGCAGAGAGCGGCTGCACCCACCCCAGCTTTCATAACTAACCCTGTCCATAAGAACTAACTTCCAAGGGCAAGCTTCCAATGACCTAAGGACCTCACATCCCAGATACCATAACCAGATTAGGTTTCCCGCCTGAAACACCAACAACACAAGACTCAAGTTTATACCTTAAATGTCTTCATGATTGTGTTGGGAGCCATACTCTGTTCCAACAACAGCAGGAGGCTATGATCAGATCTGAGTATTTAGGAGAGTGCTCCAGCTAACATGTCAGGCATGGCTTGGGAAATGGGAGCACAGTAGGTATTGGGAGACCACGCAAGAGGCTGGTGCCAGCTTCCTGGCCAGAAATGGCCATAGCTTGGAATAGTCGGCTCTTCCACCATGAGTTTCCCCATCTGAGTAAACCAGACACCAACACTGATTTTGTTACTGGTTGCTGCCTTAACCTTTGGCTTCCAATCATTTCAAAATGCACTTTACTCAGCCAACCTTGCAGCCTGGTGTTTAGAATCTGCAGGTGTCCAAAAGCTGGATTCGAAGCATAAGGAGGCATATTTGTGCTGAGCCTGAGAAAAGTTCGGAAAGTGCTACCGTTGATTGAGAGGGTTGACCTGCAGGCCCGCAGCAAGTGCCCTAGGTTTATATTCCAGACCACCAGCCACTGTAATTATACATTCACAGGCCTCAGCAAGGCACAGTATAGATGCTCGCAGCCAGAGTCTCTGTTATAAAGGCTCTGGTCTTGGTTGGTTATTAACTATACTGTACGAAGCCTCATAAACACCTTTTTACACATACAGTGCAACCTTTCGATACAACAATCAAATGCTTTTCAACAAATTACAGTCTCCTAGAAAAGAGAGCCCTTGATTACTTCCCAGAAAGAGGTGGAAGGAAACTTTAGACAGAACTCGTTCGAAGCCTGATGTTTAGAACTGTGTTTGCTTTGGGCTGGAAATGCTAGCCTGGTGTTCAGACCTTGAAGAACTCTAGGGAAATCAGTGCCAATTAATCCAAACCTGGCCAGAGGAGAAATCAGACCACAGAAATAATTTAACCAGCACAGTCTACTTTATAGATGAGCATAATGAGTCCAGAGAAGAGCACAGCAGCCATGGGCAAAGGCCGCCCGGGAGCTCAGAGGTGGGACTGGGACAGAAATTTCATGACCAGTGGCTGACAGCTTCCTTGAGTATACTTGACAGTGATGTTCAGCTTCTCTTTTGGGTAAAGTTTTGAAGCTAGGAGTCTGAACTCTTGGAAAAACGATGCCGAGTCCCTATCCCCCAAACACCTTCTCTTTCCATACTGCTGGCTTTTCTCCCACCCATCACCCTATTTCTTCTCTTCCAGGAACAGATCTTTAGATTTCATAGACCAGTAAAATTTGCAGACCTAAGGTTGTGAACTTTTTACTTTTCCAAATAAGGGCACAGGAGAAAAAGAAACCAAAAAGAACCACCCAAGATACTATGGCAATTTGTGATCACCAGCTTTCACATAAGAAGAAGACCATTATTATTTAAAGAGAAGGAAATGAGAAAGGAGAGGAAAGAGAGAAGTGGTATTGGCTGTGCCGGAGAAGGTGAGGGTGAAGTGTGGCAGCAAAGGGACCCAGGGGCACTTTCTGGGGAAGGAAATATTCTCCATCTTGACTGAGGTGGTAGATCTGCAGGTTTGGGTATAAGTTTAACAAAAGTCATTGCAGTTCCTCTGGATGAGTTCTGCTAGTCTAAAAACAAGAACAAAGCAAAATATAAATAAGGAAAAGCCCCATGTCTTGACCAGGCACCTTCTTCTTGGAACCAGACTTGTCTGTGAGTGTGTAGCTAGACTGCAGGGCACAACAGGGAAGGGGCAGTCAGTGATTCCTCGCCCTTGCACCCTCCCTGCCCACATCCCATCCAGGAGGATGCTGATCCAGAGTGTTCAGCTCAGCATCTCTGATGGAAATCAACCAAAGACAGAGCCAAGAACTCTCCCTCTCTCTCTGTCTTTGACTTTCCTGTGAAGCCTTGGGAAAGAAGCATATACCCTCCTAGATGTCCCCATCCTCATCTCCCTGTTGAGAAAGTCATCAGCCTCCAGGGGTAAATGTGGGACTCCTGCAGCATGAGGAGCTAAGTGAAGCCATAGATACTGGTTTCCTTAGTTCTGTGCTTTCCTCTTATAAAATGTGAAGCATCAAGGCAGGTGAGAGAATGCTGATTTAAAGATCAGAAAGGCCCAGCTGTCAATTCTGCCTCAGATGCTTTCTAGCCGTGTGATCTGGGCCAGTGACTCCACCCTGATGAAAGTCTCTGTCCTCTTCTATAAAGGGGGATTTTGACATTGCAGAGACACTGTGAGGATGGGATGAGTACGTAGAGAGTTGCCAGCTCAGGGTCTGCCACGTAGTAGACTCAGGATAAGTGTATAAATATTATCGTAACTTCTCCTTGACATTTTTTTTCCACAATTCTGAGCAGCTGGAAGGAATGGGAGAGCATGCACTGGAGGCCCAGTTTCCTGAGCTCTGAAACAATAGGGATTAATCGGAAGAGCCATGTGGGATGCTTCTCCCCATGCCTGGCATGTGACAGGTGCTCTCTGAGTGAGAGCTGTCCTGTGTGAGCAGAAAACTCAGCTCTCCTTCAGCCAAATGCAGCTAGCCACGAATAGTCACTTTTTGTCAGTCAATACATATTTTCTTTTTTTTAAAAAAAGATTTATTTATTTATTTGAAAGGCAGAGGCAGGGGGAGAGAGAGAGAGAGAGAGAGAGAGAGAGATCTTCCATCTATTGATTCACTCCCCAGATGGCTGCAATGGCCAAAGCTGTGCTGATTGGAAGCCAAGAGCCAGGAGCTTTTCTTGAGTCTCCCACGTGGGTGCAGGGGCCCAAGGACTTGGGCCATCTTCCACTGCTTTCCCAGGCCATAGCAGAGAGCTGCATCAGAAGTGGAGCAGCCAGGACTGGAACTGGCACCTATATGGGATGCTACACCACAGTGCCAGCCCCAATCAATACATATTTTCTTGCACTTTCAAAATAGTTAAGTAAGAGTGTTGACTGCAATCCTCATGTGAAAACATGTTGTAAAATCAGAATTTTGTTTTTCCAATCTTCTTTTGTTAGATAGACAAAAACATTGGTAGTCTGATTGGCAGCTGCTCACTCGCCAGGAAGAGGGTTGCCAGGTTGCCAGGAAGAAGGCTGAGCCCATAACAGGTGCTCCATGAAGATTTGTTGAATGAATAAACGAGTTTGTGAAGAAAAGAATGAAGAAAATAATGCATCATGGCCTTTTAAATTCTTTACTCAACCAAATATAGTTATCTATAAACAGCAAGCTGAGGCCAGGAAGAAGGTATAAACATTTTAGAGAGATTGTCAAGTAAATGGTGGCAGCTGGAAACGCAAGCTTTGCTCATCGCTTCTCTTCCAGTTGAGTCTGGGTTAGGCTTGGTTGGCTTTAGGCAAACTGGGAGAAGCACATGCTATGTCTCTGTAACCGCCAGAGTACTTCACTCATTAACATGTCCCAGGATCGATGTCCCCCAAATTACTAAAAAAGGGTTACAACCTACTTAACCTCCCTTCTCCCTTAAACCAGAATGTAAAATTAAACCCATGATGATCTGCAAATACAGGCTTGCACAAAACCAAACCAAAGCCGACCATCAACAAAAATAAAAATCAGAAACCAGCATCAGGACTCCTTCTTATTTGTGCTTGGGTTTTAAAATTCCACAAGACAACAGGAGTACTCTAACTGGAGCCTGGGAGGAGGTACAGAATGGCCAGTTGCTAGTAAAACCGAAAGCATTTATTTATTATTTAATTTGTTTGCCCAGGAGACTTCTCTCCTGATGGAACATCTGGTTTTCATTGTAGCCCAACTTTTACCTAATTGTACAGCTGGGGAGATTAAGGCACTAAGGGTCACAGGCCGAGCCCAGTCAGGACCCAGCCCCCTATGAGAGCTTCGCCCCTTGCTTCAGGGAAGAGACCACACTCCTTGCCTATGGTCCTCCAGTGGAGACCTATAAATAAGAAAGGAATTATGCTTTCAAGTTCCTGCACTGCCTCCTTCTGATTCTCATTAATGGTGGGGCTGGGGGAAGAGGGTGGAGGAGGGGTCCCTGGGGATGGAAGATGCAGGAGGAAGGAGCAGCAACCACAGAGGTCCCACAGAGAGAAGAGTGATACGGCACTGCTCTTCCAGGGTCCTTTGTCGGAGTCCAGCTCCACTGCCCCAAGGTGGCCAGCCCAGAGCAGGCAGAGCTCCCTGCTCCAGCCCCGCTCGGGACAAGGAAGCGATTTCAGCTGTCACATCTGGAGGCTGGAACGGAGCAGGGGTTCGCTCCAATCTGGAGCAGAAGCTGCCGCCCAGGGACTAGGGGAGATTTTCTTCCTTGGATTTGAATCCGATCAGCGTGACTCTGGGCAAGTTGCTTAACCTCTCTGAGCCTCAGTCTCCTGACCCCATGTGATCACTGGGAGGATTAAATAAGGTGATTTGTGTGAAGTGCTTGGTACACACAGCAATGCCTAGTAAGCACTTAAAAAAAGATAGTAGTAACCACTCTTTAAAAAGCAACTGAGAAACCATGCTTTATTTTACATCTATTTTTTTAAATGAGCTTACCTTCAGGGTTACCTGGAGAATGCTGTCCAATGAACAAGGATTAGGGGGCTGGGTTGAGTCTCAAACCATGTTCTTTACTGGAGGTGGCACAATATCTTGATGATATATAATATATATAATAGCAATCAAGAAACTCAAAACCTGTCTATTGAGAGAAGTACTCATAGGGAACCTACACTCAAGAAGTAATTCAGAACTGAGTACCTGCTGTAGCCAAGGTGAAGGGTACTCAGGTCAAATTCAGACATCATTAGGATTAGAATTGTTAGGGAACGCTTCAGGGAAGCATTGGGACTGGATCTGGGTTTTGAAGGATGAGTAGGAGTTAGAGCACCTCCCGTAGAGCATTCCAGTCAACAGAGTAAGCAGTGGCATAGTAGTGGGCTTGGACTAGAGATGGGATAGGAATAGTGAGAAGATCAACATGCAGACAAATGGCAGACCAACAGGGGCCCTGGGGTCAGGGTGCTGCTTTTCAGGAGGCCTTGAAAGCCAGGTAAAAGTGGAGTGTGTTTTCTAGGGCAAGGGGCTGCTATGGGCTGCATTGCTGGAGAGACCATGGTTCAAGAATACTTGAGGAGGCCCATGTGCGTAGAACAGAAACTGGGATGCCTTTGATGGGCCGGGAATCATGCTCCACTTTTCTGTATTTCTTATATACCCTACTGTCCTAGGCTGGGGTACACTCCAGTGGATCTGTCCTGGAAGCTACCTACCTTTCTGCCTGCCACATAGCTTCCAGCTATCCAAGCCTGCTCCGATGTCCCAACTTGTTGATTAGTTAAGACTCTCAGAACAATAAGGATGTAAAAAAATTCAGCCTTGGAATCTCATGGCCTGTTCAGCAGCTTGAACATCCATTGTTTAGATCACAGATTTGTGCACAGGAGGATAAGACTGAGTCTGGTTCAAACACTCATATGGGATGCGCAGAGCAATTTGGAGCCAGGTGGACTATTAATCTTCTGGCTTTGGAATCACTTGATGCTTCTTGCTCGTTTACTTTCTGGAGTGACAGAATAGGAAATACACCTGCTTTGGAAAGAACAGACATGGAATAGCTCCTTGATTCTTCTGGTTGTGTTTACCCTCGGCAGGTCGCTGGACTTCTTTGTCCATCATTTCACTTCCCTATAAGATGACAACTTCTTGTTTCCAGATAAAATGAAGTTGTGATAATTAAACCAGCTTGAAGAGGAATTTGTGAATGTACGGTGAGCCTCTGCCATGCAGTGAGCACTGCACAAGGTGCAAGAGGCGAGTAGGGTGGGAGTCAAACAATTAAGGCTTGGGCGATGGCATATTTCCTTAAGCGCACTCTACAGAAAACAAAGAGGAGGGATGCTACCTGAATACATATCCTAGGCCATGTAATGTGTGATGTGCTGAATGAACAGAAATTCACTGTAAGAATTCGCAAAACATGTAATATGCTAATTAGTGAACAGTTGGGATATTGAGAAGAGAGCAAATGTTTCTCACTTCCTTCATGCAGCTCCACAAAGTATCTCAATCTTGAAGTGAGAATGTGATACCCACCTGCTGTCCTGGACAATGGGATGCTGCTGAATCATGGACCTGGACATAGAAAAGAAGCCCTCTCCTCTTTGCTAACAGGCCTCTGTCCTCAATTTGTTTCACTCCAGTAGCATTTAGTTTAAGGGACATCCAACTAACACAAATGAAAATAAATTTAAAGAAGATAAAGCCATCTGTTGCTTCTTTTACAAATTATGATTTTCAGTGATTATTTGATAAAAAAAATTAGAGTGTTGAAAATGGCACTCTTAACACTCGATGCTATGGGAGAAATCTTCTGACATGGTCTTTCATGATTTTCATTTCCATTTTTCATCCCAACTCTGCCTCCAATCTGCACAAACCTACCACTCTCATTAGGAATATATACTGACAACTAGTTTCAGCAATATTATTAAACCACCTTGACCCGAGAACAAGTCAATCATCAGTAGTATCACATAAGCTGTTTTCTCCTTTGTTAATAAGTTATACTACATACAAGAGGGTTTTGTTACCAAGTCTGGTTCCCACATCATGGAAGTTAGGTCTAATACCACAAATCCACCTGGTTTATATCTGAATGGCCAACAGAGAGTGCCCAAAGTGGGCAAAGAGGACAGTGATACCTCTTCCTTCTCCATTCTAAACAACTGCAGAAGAAAAAAAGCGAGTTCCAGCCTTAAATATTTGATCATGCTCGTCTCTGAAAGGGTAAAAGTTGTGCTGCTATGAACCTTGCTTGCACAAGGGCAGGGAGTATTATCAAACACATCCATCATGGTGGACATATGAGAAGCTTCATGACCCTGCAAGTGAAGGTCTGAGCCTAAGCCTGTGGTACTTCCAGGAGACCTTATTGTGAAAATATTCCTGGGATCATCTCATCTGGTTCTTTCTATTCCTGTACATTTCAGCCCAACTTGGAGGTAGTCTAGAGAATTAAGATAGATGTATAGAGAGTATGCTTCTACTGCCTTTAACATTGTAGGCTTTTAAGCAAGACCTTCCATAGTCAAAAATATCTTACCCAGTCCAACACATCTTTTGGAGTCAGCATGGAAGAGGCATTCCAAAACAGCAAACCAGCATAGAATGGACTCTCTTCCTAATTAGAATGGGGAAGAATTAGTGAAGAAGTCCCCACGTCCATCTTGGTCTAATCCCCACTTAGCTTACTATCATTCCTACTCGGAATGTCCTGCTACCTAAGCCTGATATCTCAGCTTCCTAAATAGGACTTTCTCTTCCTATTTCAGCCAACTCGTGAGCAGCCCACATCATCATGATCAACACACGCTCTTTTCTTGTCATTGTCTTTTGTAGATTTGTATCCCTAAGCTTGGTTGCAAGTCTCATGAGGATAAGACTTAAACTCCTTGACCATGGATAGCACCTGACACTATCACAGACACATATTCTTTTATAGTATTGGTTCATTCTTTGGTGCTATCAACCAAACTTCTAGAGAAGGAAAGAGTGTGTTTGATAGTGTCATCTGTTTGTCTGAGGCAGTAGAGCTCAAGTTAAGAGAACAAAAGAAGAGTCCATTTTTACTTTCTGACCATCTTCTCCATTATATACTTCATTTCATTAATATATTACCAACCTTCTACTATCATCGTACCAATCTAGTTTAAATTTTTTCCAGAAACATGTAATTCATTCTCTCTCTCTCTTTATCTTCCTCTTCTATCCTTTTGTTTTTGGCTGAATGATTAATGCCAAAAAACTTAGTTCCCTGAGGCTCACTCTATGTCCAAGGTGTAAAAAGCATGAGAAAGGATAATGTTGCAGATACTGGTGTCTGATTGTAAAAGGTGAAAAAAAATCTGTATGCTTGTCTTTGACAATTCACCCCACATAAAAACAAGTGTCGTGCCTTGTAGAAAGAGAAAATGCTAAATCTGCCCTTCAGATAATACATCTCTGCCTAGGGAAGTAGAGATTGGGGGGCAAACACATTGAATCACTCCTTCTTTCATTATTTTTGACATTGATTTGTCATTAGGAAAATTTATTAGGCTCCAGATTAAATTGATTTGAAGAATCATTAATTCATGGGATGAAGCAAGAGCCATTTGGCCTCCCCACGCTGAAATGAGGCAGTATTGATAAAACAAAGGGGAAAATATCAGAGCTGTTTAAAATCCACCTTTTCCTACTGGGACAAGTATTGTGAACATAATTTTGGGGAGGATATTTTAACAGTCAACTGCAGTCAACTTTTAACCGAAAGAAGATTTTCCCAATATCGAAATCAGAGTGAGAGATGGATATTAATTTCAGAGAGGTCATGCAGAAAAAAAAAAAGAAAGTTGTCAATTGATTTATCTTCTCAAACAGGTAATAAAAGACAGCCTCCCTCCTTGCCCCACAAAAGTGAACCAGAGGCTCACTTGTGTGTACCTCACTCTCACTTTCCCAAATAACTACCCCATGTCCACCATGCTAACGTTCAGTCAGATCACACACACAGCTTCATTTAAAGCACCTTACCCTAATTTAAGGCATATGTATTGTTTGTTGGATTACCTCTCCTATCTCTTACAAATTACCTTGGGAAATAAATTGCTGTGGAACATACCATAAAAACCACAAGCTTCCCTATATTTTCTCTTAGTTACCTTATGCTACATTTTCAAAAGCAAATCAAGACCAATGTGCACCCCCACCACTGTATTAAAGAGGACGATTGTTTGCAAATGGTCAAAAAGTCTAAAGGAACAAAGGAGATTTACTGGTTTGGAAAAGTCCAGAATTGTAAATGGGTTCAGGCAGAGCTGGAAATAGGTGGTCAGACATCACCACGGGAACCCTCTTCTTCCTGCTTCTCTCTCCCTTCTTCTTTCTTTCTCTCCTCCTTATTCCCTCCCTCCAGTTTTTGGCCCAGGTAGGCTCTCATATGTGAGGACTCATCAACTCTAAACTTACGTCCTCTCTAGAACTAGTAACCCCTTTGGAAATGACTCCTCCCCCCAGGCATTCCAACACAAGTCCATGAATTGAGTTTCTTTTCCTTGGAAGAGAACTCTAAGCTCTCATCTATTCACTCTTACATCCGATTTTCTTCCTGTTCACCTGTGCATCTCTGGTGCCTCCTCAACCATGTGTTAGGTTTGGGTGAACCCCACACACCCCCTCTCCTTAATCACCTCTCTTTTCAAAAATGGTTCTTTATCGCTGATACTCTAAAAACACAGCCTCTAAGTGTTGCTATTGCAAGCATTGATCTTTGAGGCAATACAAATGTGGTTAATTTCTCCAGAAATTCCTCAAAATGGCTTGATTTTCAACCCAAAGCAGAGACCTAGAAGACAGAGACTGACTGTAAGAAAGGGTGAAGAGTTTGCAGAGCTAGGTTTACAATTAACTTTCCCTCTCCTGACACTCAGGATCCCCTGGAGTGCAGAGAAGATGCCAAAGAGAGGTCCCCAAAATGTTCTAGTGGCACCGGAGCTGTGTGCCTGCTTCTTCACGTGGGAAGCTGGAAGAGCCCCAGAGAAGAGTCAGAGATGACATGGAACTTTCTGGTGACCAGATGAAAGGAACTAGACACACACACACACACACACACACTTGGGAATTTAAATACATTGCTCACGCCAAGCCTCACGTTCGCTCTATCTGTATTTGAGAGTATGCATGCTTATAGGTTTATGCAAAAGTTGGGAGACTTCAGGACAAGGAGCCACGAGCCCCAGTCAGAGAGCACACGTAGGGGACAGCATAGGCTCTGGATGGACAGGATGCCTGTTCTTACAAATGCTTCCTCCTCTGTGACATCTACCTGGGTCATTCCATCCCCTTACGATGTCATATTACTCCTTCAGGGAAATCTGTGTTGCTTCCAAATGAGAAGGAAGGTCTCACCAGCATGTCTTGGAGACCTCAGGCTTAGGGAGGTATCACAGAACTGGAAGATGGCAGCAAGAAGGGACACAGCTCTGCAAGTTCCACCCCATGTTTGCATCAGTTTTATCATTGCCATATATTAAACTCCATGATGATGACACACTGACTACACAGGAGATGTTGTGCTCAGTGACTCTTATGTATCCTACCTTGTTGAACCTAATAATCATGCAAAAATAAATATTATCATGCTCATTTGACAAATAAGCAAACTAGATATCACAGAAGTTCTGTAACTTGATGGAAGGCGCACATCTCATTAAAAGCAAACCAAGATCTGATTCCCAGCACTAAGCAAAGAGTTGTTGAATGAATGAATGAGTAAATGAAGAAATGAGTGAACTATGTCACCATGCCTATATGAGTTCAGTGTCTCTGGTATTGCCTCCCAGCTCTGCGACACAGGTAAAGCCAGGGGACTGAAGCCTGGGGCACTCTTGACTCTAGTGGATAGATAGTGCTCCTCCTGTCTTGTCTCTTAGGAACCATCGACAAACTGAGTCCCAGCCTGGGATTCCTCGCTGAGCCCTGTGGATGTCGGCTGGGTTCATTAATGCCATTGTGGTTCAAAGACGGTCAATACTCCAGCCGCTGCCTCCGATCAGACTGCATGGAAAAAAGGAATGCAACTTCTTCCTGTGTTTTGCCGATGCACAGTATGTTGTGCGGGTAATTTCTGGTCTGGCCAGTAAAAACCTCCGGGAGCCTTCCTTTAGGTCTTTAATTATGAACTGTAGGGGACACCACAAAATAAATACTTAAAATGTCTAGACAACCAGTCATCAGAGTAGGATAATTAACTTCAAACATTCTAAATTGTTGGAGGAGTCGTTATTCACCTTCTCTAGTTCCTTTCTATACCCTTCCCCAGCCAATATGTTTGTAGCAAGAAGGCTGGGAAGCCAGTTTCAACCTTTTCCTGATACAAAGCAGCCTCCTTCTCCAGCTCTTAAATGACAAGTCACAAATGACCAGAGAACCTACAATAAAGGAACATAAACCAAGACCATTAGTTTTTCCAAGGAAGAAAAAAAAATCTCTCGACTTTTTGGTTATAAAGCAACACAAAACAGCACTAAGGCAGAATTGGAGAAGGAGAAATATTATTTTGTTTATTTTGTCCACTCTATGTATTTCTGTCTTAATTTTTATAACTAAAGAATTAATCAGGTCATCCTGATTCCTGATAAGAATTCGGTAAGTGTCCTTTTTTGCCCATCTAAACATGTTTAGGCTGCTGTTGAACTTGGGGTGTTCCCTCACTATGCATCTTCAGCACCCACAAACGTCTTCCAGGGAAGCATTTTTATCATTGAGTGCATGTTAATCTTTTTGCAATCCGAAAGCAAAATACTCCATGAAAGTGATACGGATTTCAAAATGGGAACTTGCCACAGGTAGGTCTCAACCCTCTGTCCTTACTTTGGAAGGAGACAGGGTGAAGTCCACAGTCCTAGTTAATCAGACCTAAAGGCTGCCTTTTCTTGGGAAACGGGCAGGATCAGAACTTTGAGTGTGTGTGTGTGTGTAGCTGGGCTCAGCTCTGAGGCAGAGCAAAGCTGTTCAAAATGTCAAAAGCTTCCTTCCCTGTACTTTTTCACATCATCCTCATAGCAGAAAATCTTTTATAAGACACCAAATAATTAATAAGAATTCTCATTGTTTGATTCCAATGTCATTTTCCCTTAAATCACAGAAATGCCACATCAACTGATATTTAATGAATATTTTATATTACATTTATAATGACCATATTTAATTGCTACAGCTCTAATTAAAGGTGATATCTGATTGCATGCATGTACTTTTGAAAAACCATAATTGTCTTGTGCAAGCCACTGAATAGATTTAGGAATCTTCAATAACAAAATTACATTAATAGCATATGCTATTAAATATGATTGATGGCAAAATTGGACCCCTCTTGGTTCTCTACCACACAAAAGCACACACTGCTTCTGAAGATGGTGCCTCAAGTGTCAACAAGAGAGCCAGGAAAAATAGGCTAGTGCCTCTAAGGTTTGCCTTTCCCAAGACAGGACCACACCTTGCTAACAACGAAAGGAGCCCCACACTGGATGAGTTGGTGGAAATTTATGGGGCTGGCTCTAGGTAGTCACTAAGCCCAGGGTAGAAGAGTAAGTAGAGGCAAGCAGCCTTGTTTGGGACGTCTGCTCAGTCCGAATGACAGCCACCACCTCCAGCAGCCATCAACACAAACCAGGAGCAAGAGTGCACACAGTTGTATAAGAACTCTGGGCACATACCCAGGCCCTCCACTACTCCTACTACTCTCATGAGTTTTTGCCAAGCTACCGACTTTGGTCACAGAGTAAGATGAAAATAACAGGAGAGAAAGAAGAGAGATGTTGGCTTCCAAGACCCATTGGATGACCACAGGCTTAAATGACAAACCTTAACAGAGAAGAGAGAGAACAGAGAAGAGAAGAGAACCAAACATCTGTATCTGAACCTCCCTGTTCTCGTCCATATCACAATCCTCTGAGAGGGGAATGAGGAAACAGAGGCTCAGTAAGGAGTCTTCATCCTTCAGACTCCACTCCTCACACTGTTTCAATTAGCGCACATTCTGTCTCTTACAAGATAAAAGCACGATGCATTCTCAGGTTCAATGCACTGGTTCCTCTGTTCCAGTTTGTAGTTCTGTAATGAGAACTCCTTATTGAAAAGGGCAGGTACCTAAGCCATGCTGGGATAATGCTCCAAGAGATGCTCGCTGATGGCCAGCGAGATCGAGTTTGGGTGCACATGCAGGGTTGCTCCAAATCGGCCAGAAGGAAGTGTACAGACCCCAAATTATTCCAGCAACAGCATGGAACCTTCTAATTCTGATGAGAACATGTCCAGTTCCTCTTTCCCTCTCCCTGCTTTGGTCTGGTTGGAAAGAAAGAGCACAAATAAGACTGCTGAGTCTGCGGTTCACTTACTCCAAGTGATGATAACTGGAGCTCCCATTGATAGGCTACAATAGTCCTGGCCAGATAAGAAGTCCCGCCCTAGATGTTTCGCACATCTACTCTCACTGATTTCTTAAGCAAGTAAGAGCTATTTCTATTACATTCTTGAATAGCTCCAGAAAGCTGAGTAACTTGTACTGGGTCTCACAGGCTGTGGCCAGTCATCATTTGAACCCAGGGTCAGCTGGTTTTGAATATCTTGGCCTTAACTGCCAGGATGTAGAATCTCATGAGATAAAGATGGTTGAAATTTCTGGAAGACTTGCCTTTTCCTGTAGCCTGGCAGGTGTATGGACTTTGCCTGGAGGGCTCAATTTGTTAGCCTGAAACTAGCCTAATAAATGTTTATTGATACAAGCTCATTACTTTTAACCGTAATGGTTCTGGGTTGACTAGAAAGAAACAATTCTCTATGAGAGAACAGGCAAAAGGGCAGAGAATGCCTTGGAAGCAAACCTTCAATTTCCAGCTTTCCTTCTCCTTACTGTCATATAGAAAGGACTGCGATGATCTTCCTACTTCCTCTCTGAACTCACTGTTCAGGGCTCTAGTTTAATGTTAGAGGGTTGTGTCCCTGCCCTCAATCATTCATAGATGATGCCAGAATAAAGCAGAATGGAGGTTAAATTTGTTGGCTGGTAAAGTCTCCAAACACTAGACAGTAAAACCACATCACTGATGGGCAGTGATGAGAAGGGAGAGAAAAATCCCACTTGTGACGTATTTTAAAGGAAAACAGCGTGATTCATTCTAGAAAGAGTCCTGGTGACTAATAAACACATAAAGAAATATTTCAATAGTCATCAAATGCATGTAATTTAAACTAAAATATATCACTTACTGCCCTCCCAATTTGATTAGTAAAGACTTAAAAGAAGTATGTGCCACACATAATCAAAAGGAGTGGGTTACTGATGCAGTCGCATAGATGAACGTCAAATGCATTATGTTATTTGACATTCTGGAAAACAGAAACAATAGGGAGAGGAAACAGGGGCTAGAGGCTGGGCAGAAGAGTTCAACTATAGAGGAACACAGGAGAATGTCTTCAATGCAGGTGTCCCCTGTAGGAGCCATGAGCCCAACCCTGTTGCCTTCCAGGGTGCACATTATCAGGAAGTGAGGATCTGGAGTCAAGTGGGACCGGAACTCAGCACTCTGATATGGGATGAAGGTGTCCCAAGTGCCATATTAACCACTCCAGCAAAAGCCCACTCTTATACTTTAATTTGAAAATGGAAAACTAGTACCATGCTAATTTTATGAGAAATAAAACATTCTAGAAAATCAGTGCCAGAACTTTAATGGCTCTTATATCTAGTGGTAGCTTTTGGATGATCTTTCACTTTCTTGTTCAATCTCCCTGAACTGTATGAAATTCTTTATAGCATTCACATGTTTTTGTTTATAGAGGCTAGAAAAATAAAATTATTTTCATGTTCATTATGAAGGATGGAAAAAATCTGGTATCCAGTGTTATGAGTAGATAACAAGATGTGCACTGTTATGTCCGCTGGGAAAAGTTTACACTGATGAGGCAGTGGTATGGCCCAAAGACATTGTTATGTGTGTGCCTTTGGAGTAGCATAGAATAGGAAAAAGGAAAATGTGATCTGCACGTGGATATCTAGTGGGTTGTTTATGATAGAGAAAACTTCAAAGGAGTCTCCGTATCTAATTATAAGAGCTTGGTTAGATGAATCCTGATATGTCCCCTCAGTGGGATACTTGACAAACATTAACCAAGCATACAATGCAGATGATTTGATTGGGAAAGACGCCTACTGACCAAGAAGCTTTTATACATTTCCTCATGCTATCTAAATACGCACACCAAAGTCCAGTTACTCATTTTCAAATGCTGCCTGTTTTGTGTCCAGGGAATCACATTCTTTTAGCCCATTATTTTCTGTGTTTTTGATAATAGACCATCTGTTGTCACATGACTATTTTATTCTTACACTTTTCTATTCATATCTTCTTCTTTATCCTTATTAATGTTATTTTGCCTCCAAGTCTATATTGTCTGATAGGAATATTTTTTCATCAGCTTTTTTAAAGTTACTATTTGCCTGAACTTTTTCTTGGCTTAATTTTTAATGTTTCTAAGACATCTTATGTTAGGTTGTGTTTTTTTCAAACCTGTTTGATGTTTGTTCCCCTTAATAGATGAATTTAATGTATTATGACCAACAATGCATTTGGAGCAATTTCTATCACTTTAATTTTGTTTTATACTTACAATTTTTTTCCTTCTACCCCCCTACTTTCCTGTTTTCTTTTGCATTGTTAATGCTATCTTCATTTGTTTTTAATCCCTCAGTTAGTTTGGATTTATCAATCTCTTCTTCCTTTGGTAGTGACTTCCCTGCCATGTGTAGCTCTCTCACATTTTCCAATAACACCTCAAGTTCTTCCGTGACTCTGTTTTTCTTCCACTGAAGTCAAGGACCTTTATCAACTACATAACACTTTCCCCAGCTGCCTTTCAACTGTTGTCTAGAATTTTAATTTTAGTTTGAAAGAGAATATTACAATGCAGATATATATATATATATATATATATATATATTTAATGAGGGGGACTGACATTTCTAAAACACTGCATTGAGATTACATTTTACCAGCATTCTCACTCCTTCCTGCTGTGCTTGTGTTCCTCTTGATTGTGTGCATCCTTGGTAGTTCTTTCAGTAAGGGCCTGTCAAAACTGGATATTTAACAAGATTCATTTTTTAAAGATTTATTTTACAGATAGACAGTAAGAGAGAAGGAGACAGAGAGAAAGGTCTTCCTTTCCATTGGTTCACCCCCCAATGGCCGCTGCGGCCGGTGCACCGCGCTGATCCGAAGCCAGGAGCCAGGTGCTTCTCCTGGTCTCCCATGCGGGTGCAGGGCCCAAGCACTTGGGCCATCCTCCACTGCCTTCCCGGGCCACAGCAGAGAGCTGGCCTGGAAGAGGAGCAACCCCGGGACTAGAACCCGGTGCCCATATGGGATGCCGGTGCCACAGGTGGAGGATTAACCAAGTGAGCCACAGCGCCGGCCCTAAAACGATTCATTTTTTCCTCAATTTTAAAAGATAACAGCTAAGTAGGAGAATCTGGGTGCTCTGCCGTTTTCCTCAGCACTTTGTGTTGTTCTCTGATTTGTTCAGTGATGGTATGGCTCATACTCTTCTACTCAAAATTTTAGGGAGATGAGTCTCGAGGACTAAGAACTTTTTTGAAATTTATAAAATTCTCAACTGGCGCCATGGCTCAATAGGCTAATCCTCCGCCTTACGGCACCGGCACACCGGGTTCTAGTCCTGGTCAGGGCGCCGGATTCTGTCCCGGTTGCCCCTCTTCCAGGTCAGCTCTCTGCTGTGGCCCGGGAGTGCAGTGGAGGATGGCCCAAGTGCTTGGGCCCTGCACCCCATGGGAGACCAGGAGAAGCACCTGGCTCCTGCCATTGGATCAGCGCAGTGTGCCGGCCGCAGCAGCCATTGGGGGGTGAACCAACGGAAAAGGAAGACCTTTTTCTCTGTCTCTCTCTCACTGTCCACTCTGCCTGTAAAAAAAAAATCTAAAATTCTCAGTCATAGGGAGAATGTTTGGTGAATCTGTTCAACCGCTGCTTGGGACACCTGCATCCTATATCAGAGTTCCCGGGTCTGAGTCCAGCACCTGCTTCCAGGGCAGTGCCTGGTAATGTACACCCCGAAGGCAGCAGATGATGGCTCAAGAACTTGGGTTCCTACCATCATCATGGGAGAATTGGATGGAGTTTTAGCCTCCTGGTTTTGGCCTGGCCCAGCCTCAAATGTTGCAGGCATTTTGACAGTGAGCCAGCAGATGGAAGGTCTCTATCTATTTATCTACCATTTTATCTCTATCTATGTATCTGTCTATCTATCATCTATCTCTGTTACTCTGCCTTTCAAATAAATAAAAATAAGAAGCTTTTAAAAAAGTTCTTGGGGCCGGTGCCGTGGCTCACTTGGTTAATCCTCCGCCTGTGGCGCCGGCATCCCATATGGGCACTGGGTTTTTTAGTCCAGGCTGCTCCTCTTCCAGTCCAGCTCTTTGCTGTGGCCTGGGAAGGCAGTGAAGGATGGCCCAAGTCCTTGGGCCCTGCACCCGCATGGGAGACCAGGAGAAGCACCTGGCTCCTGCCTTCGGATCAGCCCAGCTTTTGCCATTTGGGGGGTGAACCAACAGAAGGAAGACCTTTCTCTCTGTCTCTTCCACTGTCTGTAATTCTACCTGTCAAATTAAAAAAAAAAAAAAGAAAGAAAGTTCTTAATGATAACATTTTCAAATATTCTATATTCACTCAAATTCCCTATATTTTCCCCTTTTGGAACTCTTTATTTATTTATTTGAAAGGCAGGGTTACAGAGAAAGAGGGAGAGACAGAGATCTTCCCTCTGCTGATTCACTCCCTAAATGGCAGCAAGGCCAGGGCTGGACTGGACTGAAGCTAGGAGCCAGAAGCTTCATGTGGGTTTCCTACACGGGTGACAGTAGCCTGAGTGTTTGAGTCATCTTCTGCTGCTTTCTCCGGCAAACTAGTAAGGAGGTGGGTTGGAAGTGGAACAGCCAGGACTCAAAACGGGTACCCATATGGGATGGCAGGTGGCAGCTTAACCCACTGTGCCACAATACCAGTCCCCTGGAACTCTTTTTCTGTCTTCTGGAGCTATGGATCATGTTATTTAACTGCTGTTTAATGTTTTTCACCTCTTTATCACTGTGTGTTTTATATTTGGTAAATTCTTCAATTTGATTTTTTTTTTTTTTTTGACAGGCAGAGTTAGACAGTAAGAGAGAGAGAGACAGAGAGAAAGGTCTGCCTTTTCCGTTGGTTCACCCCACAATGGCCGCTGCAGCAGGCACGCTGTGGCCGCCGCACCACGCTGGTCTGAAGCCAGGAGCCAGGTGCTTCTCCTGGTCTCCCATGCGGGTACAGGGCCCAAGGACTTGGGCCATCCTCCACTGCCCTCCCGGGCCACAGCAGAGAGCTGGACTGGAAGAGGGGCAACTGGGACAGAATCTGGCGCCCCAGAGTTTTTTGTTTTGTTTTGTTTTGTTTTGTGTTTAATAATTGCTTCTAGTCAAAGAACATCTTGCCTGTGGGGATTTCTTTTATTTTAGAATTTCCAATAGTTTTGATCTTTATTGTTTTATGTCAGTCCACAACAGGCAGAGCTGGACCAGGCCGAAACCTGGAGCCAGGAACTCCCACATGGGTGGCAGGGGTGCAAATACTACAGCCATCATCTGCTGCTTCCCGGGACATTAGCAGGCAACTGGATGGGAAGCCACATGAAATATGGACATCACAAGTGGCCGCCGAACGTTCTGTGCCACAACGCTTGGCCCCTGCAGGCTCATTCTGGGCGGCTCTGGGCGGCAATCTCGTTCTTTGATTCTTGTGTTTACCCCGGTCTGGGAGTCTCTCTCTCTGCGGGGTATTTTGTATCTATCTCTGTCCAGATCTCTAGAACCTGTGAGGACCCAGTCCAGTGGCTGAGGGCAGTGTTCCTCAAATGAGCTGTGTTGATGAAGCAGTTTGTTTCCCAGTCCTTTATTTTTTATTTGTTTATTTATTTGAGTGGTAGAGTTACAGAGAGAGACAGAGGGAAATACAGAGAGAGAGAGGTCTTCCACCTGCTGGTTCACTCCCCAAATGGCTGCAACGGCCGGAGCTGGGTCGATCTATAGGAGACAGGAGTTTCTTTGGGGTCTCCCACATGGGTGCAGGGGCCCAAGGACTTGAACCATCTTTCACTGCTTTCCCAGGCCACAGCAGAGAGCTGGGTTAAGAGAAGCAGCTGAGACACTAACTCATATCCATATGGGATGCCAGTGCCACAGGCAAGGCTTAGCCCACTATGCCGCAACGCCGGCTCTTCCCAGTCCTTTAAATACTGAGGCTTTTGTACCTGCAATACAAATGAATTACTAGAAGAATGACCACCTGCTTGTATATCTTCACATATCACATTTCTATAAAAATTATAAATGTGAAATGGGTGTTTTGTCTACTGGTTAAGACACGAATTAGGGCGCCCCATTCTGCATAGATGTACCTGGCTTAGACCCCCAGCTCCGGCTCTTCACTCCAGCTTTCTGCTAAGGCAGTGATGGTGGCTCAAGTGATTGGGTCCCTGCTACCCATCTTGGACACTGAGTTGAGGTCCCGGCTCCTGGTTTTGCCTCTGTCTAATCCCAGCTGTTGCAAGCATTTGAAGAGTACACCAATGGATGAAAGATCTCTCTTTCTCTCTCCCTGTTTCTCTGTCTTTCTAAGTAATTAATTTGTAGAGATTTTACAAATCTTTACTCTCAATGTGTGATGTATCTGTGCAGGTACCAGTAAGAGATAACCCACAGACTGATGTCAGTTGGAGCACCATACCACACTTGCAGGGAGAGCTTCCTGGCCAAAGGGTATTGGAGACTCCACAGACTTAGTTACGGATCCTGCTGCTGTCTTGGCCTGGGAGCAAGGTCATCAGCTGTTACAAGCTACAGCCCTGGGAACAGACATTATATTTATTTTTCAGACTCTTTTTCCAAGAAAGGACACCCTTTTATTATAATAACTTCTAGGATAATTCGTGATGATACATTCAAGCATAAGCAATAACTCAGAATTAGCTTTTAAAATACTTGCAGAGACTTTGTAAGAAATGGAGGAGCATTTGGGAACAGCAGTTAGGTCCCTGCTTGGGACAACCACATCCCATAAAGGAGTGCCTGAATTCCATTCCCACTTCTGCTTCCCATCCAACTTCTGTCTAATGCATGCCCTGGGAGGCAGCGGGCTGATGGCTCAAATATTTTGGTCCCTTCCACCCACATGGGAAACTCAAATGGAGTTCTTGGCTCCTGCCTTCAACCTTGTCCAGCCCCGGCTGTTGTGTTCATTTAGGGAGTGAAGCAGTGGATGGAAGATCTCATTCTGTCTCTCTAAGTCTGTCTGTCTGTGTGTTTCTTTGCTTTTCAGATAAAATGAAAATAAATTTAAAAATTTTAAAAGAATATCCCAATGAATGATACAAATATTGTCTAGTTAGAATATTCATTTCTATGGGTAGATGGGAATTTCTGAAGTGCCTTTCATTCTAGCAAACTTTTACTTACTGCTTGTTAAATTCTAAACCTCACAATAGGAGCCCGCAGGGTTATTAAAGAACATTAAGACATGGTCTTTCCCCTTCAGGAATGTAATCAGGGAGACAGGACTTAGAACAACAACATGCAAAAGAATCGTCTGTCCAAGTGAGGAAGTCTCCAGCCGATTATACAAGGGGATCAGAAAATGAACAAGCAGAGTCCAATAAATCTTCTCCATGGATGTTGTTAACAGAGACCGCTTGGTTACTAATTTCTACCTCTAGCTATCAGGGTTCAATCCCACCCATGCCCACACTAGAACACATACAGAACACATTGTTGGAGATTTCTCTATCCATGAGAGAAACTACAAAATAATTCCCTTATATGCGCCAAGTCTCTAGTTAGCATGTCTTTGAATGCCAGTGAAGCAGTTATCAAATTTGTAGAAATATTCCTTAGGTGCTCTGTTCATTAAATGTGTAACTTTGTCAGAGCGCCACCGCATTCCAATTTTTTTGACAGCCAAGTGGTGAGAAAAGTTCCTTTGGAATAGTTGTTCACTGACAACATACAAAGTGAAAATTGCGCGTGTTCTCAAATCTTTACACGTTTCTCCATCTGATCATTGCTTCCTGGGAAAGCTGGAGCTGTGTGTGAAGCACGCCTGCAGGCTACATATGTTAAAAGTTAACAGGAAAATGGGTACCAGAAGTCAAATGTAAGATTAGATCACCTCTTGAGTGTCTCTGCCTATCCAGCCAGTGGGTTCTTCACGGATGAAAAGGGCTTAGCCACTGGATGTGTGCGTGCAGAAAGACCTTCAGAGCTGGCAGATGCTACAGTTGGTTATGAAAGGCCAAACTTACAAGAGGGCATTTGAAGGAGCTCATGGGAGAAACGAAATGAGAAGATAAGTTTTGGGTGAGCATTGTGGCTCAGTGTGTTAAGATGCTGCTTGTGAAAGCTGCATCCCAAATCTGAGTGCTGGTTTGAGCCCTGGCTACTTTGCTTCCCATCTAGTTCCTGCTAATGCACCAGGGAAGGCAATGCATGATTGGTCAAACACTTCTGTGCCTGCCATCAGAGGGAGAGACCTGGATTGAATTCCAGCCTCTTTGTTCTGGCCTGGCCCCCTCCTTGGCTACTGTGGACATTCAGGTAGTTAACCACCAGTAGAGGGGAAATCTCTCTCTTTCTCTCTCTTCCCCCAAAATAAATAAATAAGACAACGTTTTTTAAAAGAATAAAAATAAATTTATCTTGGAGGTACGTGTTGCGGTATAAAAGGTTATAATCCTGACCCGGAAACCCACATCCCATATCAGAGTGCCTGAGATTGAGCCCTGCCTCCACTTCCAATCCAGCATCCTCCCAATACACACCCTAGGAGGTGGCAGATAATGGCTAAAATGCTTGGGCATCCCATATCACAGCACTGGTTTGAGTGTTGGTTACTCCACTTCTGATGCAGCTCCATGGTAAGGCATCTTGGAAGGCAGGGGAAGATGACTCAAATGCTTAGGCCCCTGCTGTCCACGTGGGAGTTCCAAATATTTCAGGGTCCTGGATTTGGCCTGGCCTAGCCCCTGACATTGCAGCCATTTGGGTAGTGAACCGTGGATGGAAGATCTCTCTCTCTCTCTCTGCCACTGTTCCTTTCAAATAAATAAAATCAATCTTTAAAACAATGTATCTTTATAATGAGGATATTTCCATGCCTCGATCGATAGTTGCTTGATTTTGAGCGGTCCTCACGGTTCTGTGGGAAATGGTCAGTAAGCAGAGCATCCAGCTGAAGATGGTGCAACAGAAGCCGTGCCCCCAGCTCCTTCCCCCATCAACTGCCTTTGCCTGCTCAGCAAACCGACTCTGTACTTCCCATAATATCAACACAGATGCTAAGATGGTAGCAACTAGACAACAGAGCCTGAACACTCACATGGGCCAACATACAGAGAAAATTACTCTTCTTTTAAAAAAGGTTCATTTATATATTTTTTGAAAGTCAGAGTTATATATAGAGAAGGAGAGATGTGGGTTCAGGGGTTCACTGGTTCACTCCCTAGATGGCCACAATAGCCGAGGCTGGACCCAGTCAAAGCCAGGAGCCAGGAGCCAGGAGCCAGGAGCTTCATCTGGAATGCCTACATGGGTGGCAGGGGCTCAAACACTTGGTCCATCTTCCACTGCTTTTCCCAGGCCATTAGCAGGAGCTGGATTGGAAGTGGAGCAGCCTGGAGGGGAGCTGGTGCCCATATGCTGGCCTTGCAGGTGGTGGCATTACCTGCCATACTACAATGCCTAGCCTTGAAAATGTTCCTTTAAAGAAGTGAGCAGGCAGAAGTGACAGTTGGTATGGTCATGTCAAAAGTGATTAACTTGAACATATCCTTTGTAATTAAAAATAGGATTACCCTGCATTTCACAAATTCATTTCTCAGAATACATGTATTTTTTTAATCCATTGTTGTCACTATTGCTTTCTTCTTTTTTTAAAAAAAATATTTTATTTATTTGAAAGACAGAGTTACAGAGAGAGGAGACCCAGAGAGAGAGGTCTTGCATTCTGCTGGTTCACTCTCCAAATGAAAGCAATGGTCAGAGCTGAGCTCCAAAGCCAGGAGCCAGGAGCTTCATCTGGTTCTCCCACATGGGTGCAGGGGCCCAAGGACTTGGGCCATCTTCTACTGCTTTCCCAGGCCACAGCAGAGAGCTGGATCATAAGTGGAGCAGCATTGTTGTGGAATGGCGCCCATATGGGATGCCACACTGCAGGCGGCAGCTTTAACCCGCTGAGCCACAGCACCAGCCTCAATACGTGTGTTTTTGTAGGATAAATTCTGAGAAGTGAATTTGTGTTCATGAGCATTACATAGGTATGAGCTTTACTTTTATATGCATAACATGCATGGTGTATAAAGTAGATAAATAAGTAAAAAGCAATGCAACTCTTTGTGGTTCAAAGCTACACCTATCCCATACACAGAGAGGAGTTGTCCAAAGTCCTTCGAGATTCTACTTCCTTGATTTGATGGCATGAATCTGGGAACTGAGGAATCTTAGAAAGAGGAAACAATGATATGGTGAAAGTCTCTTCTACCTCTCCTCTTTTGTTTTAAAACATTTATTTATTTGAGGGGCAGTTACAGAAAGGGAGGCAGAGCCAGACACACACACACACACACGTTGATCTTCCATCTGCTGGTTCAGTCCCCAATTGACCACAACAGCCAGTGCTGGGCCAGGCTGAAGCCAGGAGCCTCTAAATTCATCCAGGTCTCCTACTTGGGTAGCAGGTGCCGGAGCACTTGGGGGAGCTGGATCAGAAGTGACCCAAAACTGGTACTCATACAAGATGCTGGTATGACAGACAGCAGCCTAACCCACTCTGCCAAAGTGCTGGCTTCTCCATCCGCCTTCTTAATACCTCTATAGGGACCATATCAAACTGCCCTGCAGAAACTATTGCAGGCCTGCTGAGCCCTGCTTCTTCAGCACCTTTGGTCAGAAAGGGTCAACTCAGTCACAACACACAGTCCTGCATCACTCCCTTGAGTCTCCTGCATTGACCCAGAATTCTTGCAACACCCTTTGATGTACAGAATAGAAGAGGGATGCTGTGCAGGCTGAGCCAGAGAAGAGTGTTGTGGAACCCTGGATGGGCGAAGGTCCAGGAGCTAGACTAGGAATCTCTCAGTCCTCTTCTTGGAAACCTTGCCAATGGATAGCAAGTTTATAGAAAAGGAAATTAAAAGATAAGTTTATTCTGATAAAAATCAGTTTGAAATGCACACATAGTTTCCCCATGAATGTTTGAAGATCCCTCTTTTATATATATATATATATTCTTATTATATATTATATATATTACATATATATACTCATATATGCATATGTCCGTGGATGAATACACACACACTAACATATGGATTGTTACAAGGAAATATCTTATGTGACTGTGGGGTTGGTGAGTCCAGTACCTGTAGGGTAGACCAGCAGGCCGGAAGCTCTTGGGCAACAGCTGCAGGCAAGCTTCTTTCTTCCCAAGTGAAACCTTAGTAATGCTGATAAAGTCCCAACCGATTAGATGAAGGCCACGCAGGCTGTCGAGAATAATCTTTCTTACCGAAAGTCAACTGATTGCAGATATTAACCTCATCTACAGGTGCACCCTCTGAGCGGCACCTGGAGTCGTGTATGGTTGAATAATGGGAGACCAGGGTCTAGCCAAGTTGATGTATACAATTGACTTTTCATTCCTCTTTCAGTGGAAAATAAATTCCATAAGGAGAGCGATCTTGTCTTCATTGTTCATTGCTGTACCTTGGAGAAGTGAGTTAGTGATGCCATTTCTCCAGGTGGTTCACACAACCCAAGGTGACAACTCAGGGTGGCCACAAGGTGGCATCTCATGGAAGATCCTGAGCATCTGCCCATATTTGCAAGCTGAGACTTGGTGATAGAGGTCTCGGAACAGCTCTCAGCAGCCCTGGGCAGCTACTGTGCATGCTCTCTAGGTCTTCAGTGCTATGACATAAAGGAGCACCCCTGTCCTCCGGGCTCTGGACCCCTCAGTCTCACCCAAGAGATCTGCACAAGACAAACTCGGAATTCCTTCAAAAGTTGGCCCTGGTGGAGTGCTGAAAGCAGGCCTTGAAGATAACAAGCCATGGCCTCAGGCTCTTGGAGGGAGTTAGAGTATCTAGATCTGCTCTTTAGGTGGAGTCAAGGTTGGCTGCTCTTTCTAACCAAGGCACTGAATAAACCACCAAGTTAACAGCAGAGCTCTGTCGCGTGAGTGCCCTTCTGCCCATCACAGTGCTGAATGGCACCAGCCAGGGCCGCCAGGAGAAGACCATGCCCCTCTGAGGCGGTGCGAGGAAGATGCCTATGAGATGCCTTGATGACCTGGTTATATCTGCGTGTGTTTGTCACCCATCTCCCACATCCAGCGTGGCAGCATTTTGTTGAACTCTGACGGTGCCTCATCGTTTTAGGTGCTCACCTGGCATTTGAGGTAGGGAGGCAGGGAGGGAACGAAAGGCTGGAAGGACTCCATTGTTAGTCACTGAACCAGGCTCAGAGGTGTAGAGGCTGTGGAGGTCAGAGGACACAAGGATCAGGCTGGCTCTGGTTCCCACATCTGGGGCTTTTTGCCTCTGTGGCTGGGTCAAAATGCAGCCACGGGGCCACTGCACCGAGCACTAAGCTGGGTCAGAGGCTTTTCGTGTGACTCTGGGTGCTACTGTGGTTTCCTGGTTTTGACCCTGTGACTTGGAGGTTTTTGAACAGGGCAAAGGGAGAAGCGTGGGGAAGGGAAAGGGAATGAGTGTCCTGCTTACCGGTCCCCGTTCTGCGCTGATGGTTCCTGGGCAGACTTCCTTCCTCCCTGTACCTGGAATCACAGCTTCAAAGTTAGGATGATGGAGAAGATCAGACTTTATTTTCAAGCGGAGGAATCTTGGATGGAACCCCAATTTATAAGACATGCAAAAGTAAAACTTAATTAGTATCTGTGTATCATACTTTATACTCAAATATATTGCATAGACCTATAAATGAGAACAGTAATGCACCCAGTCGTAAATCAAATACTGAAATCTTGGGTAATAAAAGAAAGAGGCAGCTTTCCATCTGTTATCTTCATGTGATTTATTTTTGATTTTTGTTTTTGTTGCAAACATGGAGATGTTCACAGAGAAGAGTAAACATTCATTTATCGATCTCTAAATTCAGTTTCAAAAAAAATCTCAAATTAAGCCTTGCTCCAAGTCTTTGGAGAAGTGAGTAGCTTGGTAACACAATTTAACAGACTTGAGGTCACCAATAGGTTAAATAGGTTTTGTGAACCCATGGGTTGTTGAACATTTAAAAAGTTCCCACAATGTGATTAACAAATATTTAAGAGAATATTTTGAGCCGGCGCCGTGGCTCACTAGGCTAATCCTCTGCCCACGGCGCTGGCATCCCATATGGGCGCCGGATTATAGTCCCGGTCGGGGTACCGGATTCTGTCCCGGTTGCTACTCTTCCAGTCCAGCTCTCTGCTGTGGCCTGGGAGTGCAGTGGAGGATGGCCCGAGTGCTTGGGCCCTACACTCGCATGGGAGACCAGGAGGAAGCACCTGGCTCCTGGCTTCGATTGGCACAGCACGCAGGCCGTAGTGGCCATCTGAGGGGTGAACCAATGGAAGGAAGACCTTTCTCTCTGTCTCTCTTTCTCTCTCACTGTCTAACTCTGCCTGTCCAAAAAAAAAAAAAAAGAGGGAATATTTTGGATCTCCTGAAACACCTCTCACTGAACAATCTGAACAAAACTAAGCCACATTATTTTTCTTTTTTTTTTCAGGATTGATTTATTTATTTGAAAGGCAGAGTTAGAGAGAGACAGAGGAAGAGAAAGGGGGTGGAGAGAGAGAGAGAGAGAGAGAGAGAGAGACCCTCCATCCACTGCTTCTCTCCGCCAAATGGCTACAGTGACTGGGGCTGCAGCAGGCCAAAGCCAGGAGCCCGGAACTTCATCAGGAGCTCCCACATTGGTGACGGGGGCCCAAGTACTTGGTGATTGCTACAGCTTTCCCAGGAGCACCAGCAGGGAGCTGGATCAGAAGCAGAGCAGCGAAGACTCAACCAGAGCCCACGTAGGATGACATTGTCGCAGGTGTCGGCTTCATCTACGGCACCACAACACCCGCCCTTCAGCCAGAGGATTTCTAACAGCGCTTCTCCCTCTAAATGACTCCAAGTCTGACGATGCATCCATTGAGCACCTACAGTGTGCTGATCCCAGTGATAGAGTTCAATGACATCAATCACTTTTCATGTTTCCGTACTTTCACTGGAAGGCGCGTGTTTTCATGTTTTATTTTATTCCGTCTCCCACAACACATCTGATGCAGATGCTATTATTTATAAGTTTTAAAAATGGGGAAACTGAGGCTCAGAGGAGTTAAGGATTTTTTTCTCTCCAAGGGCAACAGCTAGCAAGTGAATCCAAATCCACCTGGGTCAGTTCCGGATTGTTTGCTTGTAACCATTTGACAACATTCTCTGAGTTTACCAAACTGCTGATTCATATCAGAAATAGCTCTGACCATTTCCTAGTCCAGGAGGGAAGTGGGCGTGTCCCAGCCATGGGCGGGGCGGTGACTGGCCTGGCAGGTCCTTGGTCACTGGGCTTGCTCCCAGAATGCCTCTCTCCTTACCAACTCCAGAACCAGCCCGCCCCAGGCAGGCTGCTGGTCTGGCTGCAGATTTCCTGGGCCGCCCGTTCGCAGGAGGTTGGGCTCAGCGGCGCTGGGCAGTCAGGAGGCATCTGTTGCTGCTTCCATTGTTCCTGCCGAGAGCGCTAATTGTCCTCGCCCAAGTTGGACCGCAGTCTCTTGCCAGAGGGAAATTATGGACCCTTTTACAGCAGGCAGGCGCTGTCCTCTCCCGCAGCTGTCAGCTGAATGGCTCCAGGAGGAGCAGGCGGAGTTGGGGGGGGGGGGTTGGCCCTGTTGCATCCTGATCCACAAGGGTAAGGAAAGTGAGCTTAGCCCTGTGAGGAAGCTGGAGCCGCCGTAGCAGACACCGCCCAGAACACTCACACAGACTGGCAACAACTTTTTTTTTTTACCCCTCTGTGTGATGTCCGTTGCTTGCGTGATGGCTTCTGCCGCTGTGGGATCATCCAGAAGCTTCAATGGAGGCAGCAGTTTCAGAATAAAAAGTAGGAGAAGGAGCTTGAGAGTCAGACAAAGCGCCATTCAGATCCCAACGTGGCCACTCCTTACCTCTGACCTCCAGTGAATCACTCTTAACCTATGCATCATCTTGCAGAGTAGAATACAAAGCAAAAAATTACTACAAAAACCACAGCAGAGGTTTCAGCCGAGCGAAACCTCTTAGCAGGTGAGCTGTCTCAGTAGTAACAGTCATGTTCTTGTTAGCACTGTGATAACCCTAAATACTGGGCCACACATAGGAGACGGCTCCTATACAGGGGGAGGGCAATGATGTGGACGCACCTGCAGCACTGTGAGCTTTCAGGGAGGGATGGAGCAACTATCCGCAAGCACCCCTGGAATCCAATGGACTGTGTTGTCTGCCATTATCTTCCCTAAAGACTCCAGACTCTGTCAGTTTCTAGCTCCCCAGAAGCAGGTTCAGGTCTTGGCTTTCTAAGCATCCATACGTGCCAGTCCCTCCCCCCACTCAGCTGTGCTCCTAAAATGTGTACAAAACCAAATACACTCACCCCTCTCCTCTCATCCAAGGCAGAGAAGGAAGATGCAAGGGGGCTGCCACCACAGGAGCCTTTCAGATCCAGCCCCCACGAACCCCACGGTCAAAGCCTACAGGGAAACAGCTCTGGAAAATGAGCCGAGAGAAGAAACTGGCTGCCTCTACAAATAAATGTCGTTATGCCACAACATTGCAGACTGTACTGGAGTTTACCCGGGCTCCTTCCCAGGGTCAGAAGGGAAAGTATAGAAGTAGTCTTCAACAAGGGTTCCCTGAACTAACCGTGCGCCAAGAGCTATACATGGTGCTGCTAACAGCATGAAGAGCAAAGCAGAATGATGTCATTTTAGGCAGTATCAAGCTCAGGGTCCAGTAGGGAAAAGACATCATTTAACACTCACACCAACAGGTCACAGAGTGTGGTGGATGCCGGGAAGGACAGGCTGTTAGAAAAATAAGAGAAAGCACAGGCCCTGTGGCACACCCGGTTAAGCAGCCGCTCGTGAGGCCAGCAACCAATACAGATGCTGGGTCATGCCTCAGCTGCTCCTCAAAATTTTTTAAAAATTATTTATTTATTTATTTATTTGAGAGGTAGAGTTACAGAGAGGGAGAGACAGAGAAAAATGTCTTCCATCCACTGGTTCACTCCCCAAATGGTCACAATGGCTGGAGCTGAGCCTATCCAAAGCCAGGAGCCAGGAGTTTCTTCCGGGTCTCCCATGTGGGTGAAGGGGGGCTCCAATCACTTGGGCCATCTTCCACCGCTTTCCCAGGCCATAGCAGAAAGATGGATCAGAGGAGCAGCAGCTAGGACTAGAACCAGTGCCCATATGGGATGCCGGCGCTGTAGGCCAGGGCTTTAACCCTCTGTGCCACAGCGCCAGCCCCTCAGCTGCTCCTCTTACAATGCAGCTCCCTACTAATGAACCTGGGAAAGCAGCGGAAGATGGCTCAAGTGCTTGGGCCCCTGCACCCTCACGGGAGACCCAGAAGAAGCTCCTGGCTTCAGTGTGACCCAGTCCTGGCCATTGTGGCCATCTGGGAAATGAAGCAGAGGATGGGACATCACTCTCCCAATCTGTCTTTCCCTCTCTTTCTTGTCACTCTGCTGTAAATAAGGAGGAGAGGAAAGGAAAGGAAAACAGGCTGTGACCAAGTCTTGCCTTGAGGGTGGATCCAGCTTCCCTAGGACAAGGACAGCTGGTACAGGGGCTGGGATGAACTAGTGAAGAGAATAAGGCCTGTGTTCTAGAGGGAAGGAAGCCCTAAGTAGAAGAGTCTGGGCCAAAGTCTGCAGGTGACAGGGGGTGGGGAGTGCCTCACTAGGATTTGTGAAAGCAGGGCAGTGCTGTGGCTTAGCAGTTTCCCCCCCACCAAGAAGTGCACGTGCCGGAAGGCCACCCCAGGGAGGTCGTGTTGAGATGTGTAAAACCTTTAAGAGGTGAGGTCTGTGGAGGGTGATGAGGTCATGAGCGTTCTACTTTGGGAAAAGATTAATGGAATTCTCAGGGGATCCTGTTAGTTCTCTAGAGTGCATTACAGCACAGCAAGGCCACTCCACATGCTTTGGTCCCACGCACACAGCATCATTTCCTGCCCTGCTCTCTTAATAGAGGGACGTCGTGAGAGCTGAGCTGATGCCGTGTTCTCTAATCTCTGAAACCATGAGCTGGAAAAAGCATCTTCCTTCTAAGTGCACAGCCACATGTATCTTGCTATAGCAATGGACTAATTCAGCCACTGGAGGCACGAATGATGTCTACACCATGTGCTGACCTGGTCAGCAAACCCGCTACAGTCCTCTTCCACCCACTTTCTCTCTCCTAGAAGTGACCCCTAAAAGTCTATAGAAGATGGCCTGGCAGAGTCTGTTATTTCTCCATTCTCCAAGTGTAGACACCAAGGCTTCAAGAAGTTCAAAATCATCGCTTCTGCAGAACGACACCACCAGAAATACCACCATCAGAATGTGAGAGTGTGACAAATAAATGTAGATGGTTTTAAGTCACTAAGCTTCAGAGAAGAGAGAGAGAATGCTCTGCTTCCCATCCAGCTCCCTGATGATGTGCCTTGGAAGGCGATGGAGGATGCCACCCAACTGGGACACTCAGAGTTCCTGGCTTCTGGCTTTGGCCTGCCCCAGCCCCTGTCTTTGTGGCCACCTGGGGAGTGAACCAGCGGATGGAAAACCTCTTTATCTCTGTCTCTTACCTTTTCTTTCTTTTTCTCTCTGCCACTCTGCCTCTGGAAACAATAAATGGGAGGAAGGAAGGAAGGAAGGAAGGAAGGAAGGAAGGAAGGGAGAGAGAAAGAAAGAAAGAAAGGAAGGAAGAAAATAAGAAGGAAGGAAGGAAGGAACCTGGTCTTCCTTCCTTTTCCCACTGAATCTTGCCTCTTCCTCTGGAGTGGGATTATCACAGGAAGAGAGTGTGGAGAGAGGCACACATCGAGAGGGGGCCCCTCTTGGCTTAGACTGAGCCATCCCATCCATGGAAAATGATGAATCTTGATATTGGCTTATCCTTGTTTCTACTCCAAGGAAAACTAGAGTCCACCACCATGGAGAAAGGCTCCAGAGAAATTAGCAGACTTGAGTACAGGCAATCCTGGCTCAGTCACCCAGAGCCTCCTTCTGGGTACCTCATGGACAATGATGGAAAGATCGGGAGAGTCCTTATAATGAACAACAGAAGGGGTTAAATGAAAAAGGAAGAAAAAATACCATTTAACCACCATCAGTGAAATTAGATAAAGTTATCTGCTAGCATTTATACAAAGCTCTGATTCTGCCTCTACCATAAATGATGGATATGGCTCACAAGATACACGAAATGGATTTTATATTGGGCTTCCAGGCACTGTTAGAGTAGCGGGTTTATATAGGCTGTCCTAGCACTTCAACTATGGAGAGAGAGGGAGAGAGAGAGAGAGAGAGAGAGAGAGAGAGAGAGAGAGAGAAAACTTCCATGTTTCCATATGCTAGTTCACTCCCTGAATTGCCACAATGGCCAAGAATGGGCTAGGCTGAAGCCAGGAGCCAGGAGTTTCCTCCAGGTCTCCCATGTGGGTGCAGGGACCAAAGCACTTGGGCCATCTTCTGCTGCTTTCTCAGGCACATTAGCAGGGAGCTGGATCAGAAGCGGGATAGCTGAGATTTGAACCAGTGCCCACATGAGATGCCAGCATTGCAGGCCATGGCTTTACCCACTAGGCCACAACACCAGCCCCAAGAATAATTCTTATATACAGCCTGCCCAATATATCCATGAGTTCTACAATCACAAATTCAACTAACTGTAGATCAAAAGTACCTTTTTCAAAAAATTATAGAAGTTTTCATAAAGTAAAAGTTGAACTTGAATACACTGAATCCACATGATATGTTGTGTAGGAACACCCTACTGTAGCCTCAGATCTTCAGTATGCACATGTTTGAGTATTGTTCACTTCCCATTGCATTCATGAATTATGTAGTTGTACCTGCAATAGCTCTACTGGACTGAACACATATTAATTTTTCTTGTCATTGTTCCCTAAACATAGTATAATAATTATTTCCACAGCATTTACATTGTTTTAGGTACTATAATAATTGGAAGTATATTGGAGAATTATGTAGGTTATATGCAAATACTACACCATTTTATAGAAGGGACTTGAGCATCCATGGGAGTCCTGAACCAATCTCAAGGGTCCTAAAGGATGATGACTTTATCAGGGGACAGACTGAATAGTAGTGGCCATGTTTATTGCAGAGAAGGCACAAATGTCAATCCCTTGACTTATCCCTAGAAGGGAAATAGAAATTCTCCTGGAGGAGCAAGATGGTATCAGGAGGTGAAAATTAATGGCCACAGCATCATAGAGGAACAAGATTTTAGTGATTCTGCAACTCACAACAATAGTTCAAAAATGGTCATTGGAAAACTTGCTTTGATAGTTCTCAAAGGCTGTTTATCCAACCTCATGTTCTCTGCCTCGCCAGCGGGAGCACATACTCTCCTCTCCTCTCTACATCATCTTTATCCCTACTTCCAGAACCTGATTGTTCTGTATGGAAATCTGAACTAGACCTTGCCTTTTGTGTGCTACAATCTGAATGAGATTTTGCTCCTGAGCTCCTGCAGACATTTAAATTCCAAAGTCAGAGTACATGGTGGAATCTTATGCTAATTATGGTGCTAAGAGGTGGGCATGCTGGGAAGTTCTCAACTCCTTGGGCTCATGCTCTTAAAAGGTCATTCTCATGAGAAAACTGCAAAAAAGAAAAAAAAAAAAACAAGAAAAAAAAAAAAAAACACCTGAGTTTGGGCTCAGCCTCCCCATGCTTCCTGTCTCAGCATGCCATCCTTCCTCTGCACACACTCCATGTTCCACCATTGCTGTCCACTGCACTCCCCAGAGCCAGCCCAATGGGATTTCCCAGTCTTAGACACGAACCCCCAGAGCTGTGAGCTCAGTGATCCTTTTTCTCCTTATAAGTAAGTTTCTCTCAGATATTTCACTCTAGTGATGAAAAGCTGATGAATGCAATCTGTCTAAACAAGTCCTACTCACTCTTCTAAGTCAGATTCCAGTTGTACATGTAATCACTTCTTCCCCTCTACGCATTCTATGTCTTGGAGAAAGTCACAGCAGTAGTCACTTCTCCCCTGGTTGCTCACTGTTTATGTCATCCCTTAGCAAGGAATGAATGAGATCTTTGTAGATGCACTAAAGAGGTAACCCGTGCTTCGCATCCAAGGGAGTTTGCCATGTGCTATGGCTTTACACAGACAAATGTGCATGTGTGGAAGACTTTGGGGGCATGGGACAATCAGTGCAATCTTCCAAGGTAGCCTTGTGCATAGGCCAGGGAATTAGAACTGATGTTGCCATGGTTTGAGCATGTCACTCAGAAGTTCTGATGTTGGAACTTAAATTCCTAAATGCAGCAGTGTTGGGAAGTGGGACTCAGTGGGAGTTGTTTGAGTCATGGAAGTGGAGTGCTCCAGCATGGAGTAGTGACTTTCTCAGGTGGGTGAGTTTCCAGTCACAAGGGACTAGATTGGTTACCTAGAGAGTGGGCTGTTATAAAGCAAATTCTCTCTCTTCCATACATGCCCACTTACCCTTCTGCTTTCCTCCATGTACTGAAGCAGCATGAAACCCTCACCAGAAGCCAAGCAAGTGTTGGCACTGTGCTCTGGGATAACCCAGTCTCCAGAACTTGTGAGCCAAAATAGACCTCGATTCTTTATGAATCACACAGTGTCAGGTATTTTTGTGATTGCGATAGAGCAAGAATTAAGACAGGTGACATCCTTGAATATGAGGTGACCCAAGAGAAATGAAAGGAATTCAACTTCCTCCTCACTCAGGGGCTTTAGAACATCCTGGGGGGTGACTCCCTATGGATGAGTCCCTAATCCAAAGGCCAGGATTCCCCAATGAGGCTGCAGAGTTGTTGGGGAGCAAGCATGAGTCACAGCAGTGGGTGGCTAATGTGCCTGCTGAGCCCACCGACTCGTGGAAGGGACTTTATTCAATTGCTCCAGTTCTCTAACACTCCGCACCAGCCAAGGCCCAGGCAGACCTCCAACAATAAAAGCAGCACATGTGATCCGGGTCCTGATCTCCCCCACCTTTTTCCTTCCTCAAAGAGGATTCTGGTGCCAGCACCACATGTTGAAAGGGTCCAAGCACAATCCTATTACCATTGCAGGAGGCATTAAATAATTACATTAATTTACCTAAATATGGAAAAAAATCTTTACAAATCAGGGATACTTGGCAGGTTTTCCGGCTGCACATTTTTTGCTTGGCACAGCATACTGTCCTGTTGGGTTCCTATTGCTACTTTGAGTGTTTCCTTTAATTGTGGGGCACATGGCTTCTCTTGTTCTGTTTAATTTTCTTGAAGCTGGTTCCACATTTTGGCTACAAACATATTATAGGGAAAAAATGCCCACAAAAGTAGGGATTGTGCTCGAGTGTACCCTAAGGGAGAGTGCATAAAAATAGTAATTTCTTGTATATGAAACCTTCCATGAGGCGGTCTTTGCACTAGATTGCCTTGCAAAAATAAAAGGCTGAAGAGGTGGAAAAGGGGCAAAGAAGCTAAAAAAGAAAACATTTTGAATTTTTTAAGATGTATTTTTTATTTATTTGAAAGCCAGAGTCACACACACATATGCACACACACACACAGAGATATCTTCTATCCACTGGTTCACTCCCCAAATGGAAATGGCTGCAGTGGTCAGAGCTGGGCTGATCTTAAGCCAGGAGCCAGGAGTTTCATTCATCCGGGTCTCCCATGTGGGTTCCAGGGCTCAAGCACTTGAACCATGCTCCACTGCTTTCCCAGGAGCATTAGCAGGGAGCTGGATTGCAAGTGGAGCTAGGTTGGAACACATAATGTCACCAACAAATAATGTGCTTGGGTAGGTGTCCCTTAGCTGTGATTTTCTTGTCCTTGAAGTCTTCATGGATACTTGATATGAATATAGATAAAGATATAAATAGATGATAGATAGGTAAATAGATAGATGATAGATATGAATAGATGATAGGTAGGTTTATAGGTGATAGATGGATAGATAAATAGATAAAAACAGACAGATATACTAATGCACTCTGTTACTATTGAAAACCTTATATGAAAAAAATTTTTTAAATAAAAAAAAAGGGGCCGGCCTCGTGGCTCACTTGGTTAATCCTCCACCTGTGGCCGGCATCCCATATGGGCACCGAGTTCTAATCCCGGTTATCCTCTTCCAGTCCAGATCTCTGCTGTAGCCTGGAAAGGCAGTGGAGGATGGCCCAGGTGCTTGGGCCCCTGCACCCACATGGGAGACCAGGAGGAAGTACCTGGCTCCTGGCTTCAGATCGGCACAGTGCACCAGCCATGGCTGCCATTTGGGGGGTGGGGGTGAACCAGCTGCAGGAAGACCTTTCTCTCTGTCTCTGTCTCACTGTCTAACTCTACCTGTCAAATAAAAAAAGAAAAAGAAAAGAAAAAACCTTATATGATGTCAGAAAGAAACTTTCAAAGAAACCCATACCCATCCAGTCTGCACATCCACTTCTAACTTCCAACTTCTTTTATGTATTTTCAGCTCCTGTCCTATCTATAAGCCAGATATAATAGAAATCAATTGTGACAAATAACATTTGATTTAACCATCTCAACAGTCCTATGGAATAAACTTCATCATACTGTCCTCATCTTACAGAGGAGGAAACTGAGTCTCAGAGGGAGAAAGCAATTTGCTTTTAAGGTCACACAGTCAGAACTGTAAAATCATGATGAACTTTGGTGTTAGTGACAGAGGAAAGATAGATATCTTTTAAGACCTCAAATTTAGTAAGTTTGAGGATTTGAATAGCTATAGCTAGAGATGATATGGAGATAAATATATATAAATATATGGTAAACAATAGATGGATAGATGATGGATAGATAAATAGATAGATAGATGATAGAAAGATGATTGGTGAGAGCCTGAGAGAGAGAGAGAATAGATGGCTTGCAGCAATTTTCATGGAGTAGTAGAACTGGGGCAGGTAGTCAGCTTCAGAGTCAAGCTTTCTCATTCCTTGTAGAATCAAAGCTCAGAGAGAAGATATGACATCACCACATTGTAGTTGATATCCAATTCCCACCTAAAACCCAGTGTTTTAAAGTTAAAGACTAGTGGTTCTTAGCTCTAGAATGTTTTACTTCATGCTACACCCTGAAGATGCACTGGCTGTATTTCTTGAGGTTTTGATGAAAGATTAGAAAAAAAGAAAATTCTTGCCCCTGAACTTCTTCTCTTCTTAATGAACTCATCCGATATGCCAGATGTGTGAAAGTGAAACAAATCGGATGCACAATCAGTTCATCCTTCATCTTTCTTGGTGGCAGCCTCAGAAACAGCGGGCGGACAGTCCCCCCGCCTGCAGCAGTGTTACGGATCACAACGGAAGCATATTATCATCAGATTAATTTTCCAACGCTCCTACCCCAACCACAAAATCCTGAGAGAATGAGTGTCAAATACACTTAATAATTGCATAATTATGACATCTGTTACTCTCCAGCACCTCTTAGTGGAAAATTAACTGAAGAAATAGCAGGTTCAAAGATGTGTTAACACTCTGATAGCAGATTTAATTGAAATATGACGGGGGAGGATAATGGAGATTAAATTAAGCTCTCAGATAATCATCTGACACAAAGATAATTGAGCCAGCCTCTGTCTCGTTGATGAACGCTTCGGAGATGCTATGCAGGGTGGTATTTTGAGTATCTTATCCTTCAGGCAAAATGGAATTCTTCTCCCCCTCCCCCCTTCTTCTCTCTCTCTTGTCATTCAACATTTGTATCCTCCAAATCGATAATGTGAACAGCAACATAATTGGAAATAAAAGATGACCTGGAGTCCACAGGAAATTCAGTGGAGGTGCCTGTAGGAAATACAGTTGCATCCTAGACACGGTGTGGGTTTTGATAGGCAGTGCCCCCACCCTGTAGCCTCACTGGAGTGTTTTCCCAGTGCCCTGTCCTAAATGGCTATCCTCCACATCATGGAGAGGCAACCTGCAAAGACACTGTCCAACAATCAATCATTCTGTGCTTTTCTCCTCTCCCAGGGAGCCATCTCCATGCATTGGATGGCAAGCCTGAGAAACAATGTGTGACAAAGAACTGGGACCCAGTGCTGGAGGCCATAGAGTGACCCCAGAAAGCAACTCTTGGTGGTCATGGGTGACTGTCCTGTGGCATGGTGGGGGATGATGTCATCGAAAGTGTCAGCCTCCAGGAGCCCCTGAAAGCCTCCCCTCTCTCTCTTTCTCTGACTCAGGTGATATCTCCCTAGGTGGGGCTGCGGGTGGTCAGCCAATGGAGAGGGCAGGGTGTCCGCACAGAAGGATGGTCCTCCTCGCTCCTCCAGTACTCCAGGTGCTCAGGGCTTCAGGTTCGGGATTGGATACCAATGCCATTGGTCTTCTTTACCCATGTGGAGTCTAGACGATGTAGTCACACCCCATTCTGATTCCACTTCAGCAGCTGCCCCCCATTTCCTTCTTACTCCTGCTCTTCTCCGGCATCAGCTCACCAACAAACACCCCAGGAATCCCTTAGTCCTTATCACTCTCCATGCTGTGATGTAACTCGTGGGGACCCATCTCCCAGAGCAAAGTCAGTGCCCCTACATGGAGCACAGGATTCAGAAGTCTTCCCTCTCACTTTGTAGCCATGGCTGAAGCACACTGTGCTTGCTGGGACCAAAATGGGCGTGTCTGGCCAGAATCTATTTCTCCAGTTGTCGGATCCTGACTTTGGCAGTAAGTCATGGGAAGTTGAAGCCCAACAACCTGGACATTCCTTCTAAATTCAGCCTCTATGAGGTATCTTTGTCCATAGAGAATCTTTTGGGTATAATGATCAAGGATAGTTAGGGTAAGATCTGGTGTCCAAGACCCTACAGATGGCAAAGCTCCCCTCCCACTCTCTAACCTTCTATTTTGAACTTCGTGGAGGTTTAATTTGGGAGATCCATTCCTGCTCCCTATTCTTGAGTTTGAGATAGGACCAAGTTCTGAAAGATTACAATAACTTTTCATATGGGTGGAGAGCAATGGGATTCTACATCCCATCTCTTCCCTCATGGAAGAGTCCCATCAATCCTGTAAGTACATCATGGTACTTTAAAAAGTTCATGGAAAATAGAAATAAAAGATAAGCTTATTCTGATACAAAAAAATATGAAATGCACACTTACTTAGTTTCCCAACTTCTAGGTATTTGGCAATAAATTTCATTCATCCAATGCCCAACTAAGCTGTGATGGTAAAGTTTGGGAGATAGATTTGTCCTAAGTGTCTCATGACTTCTGTCCCAAATTGTTAATTTATTGAGGTAAAAAAAAAAAAAGCAAGGCATCTCATAAGAAACGGATGGAAGGGATTGTTTTAATCATCCTCCTACAGCCAGGTAATATGGCCCCAGAAATTCCTTTCAAAGAGAAGATTCTTGACCCTCCTCTGACCTGCCTTTTTATCTGAAGGATGGGTGTGTGAGGTCCATAAATCAACCGAGCCCGCCCCTCTCCTCCAGCCTTTTGCTGCCGCTGCCACTGGGTCGCTGGGTAGCAGACTTGGCCTGGAGAAAATGATGGAAAACCTGGAGGTGTCCACGAGGGTGCCGTGTTTTGTTGCTTCCACCCCTCTTAAGAATTCCTACTGTTTTTCTGAGAACTTGATTATTTTTTAAATTGTGCATCATTTTGTCATCGTGGGCAAATTGCATATGTTTTGCAGCATATGGAAGTCCCTTGTACGTATTTCAAAATCAACCCTAATTAAAATGTCAAGGTTATAGCTCATGTGTCTGGAGTGGACAGGACTCCACCCCCTCCCCGAACCTCTCAAAGTAACATTTAAAATACGTCCTATAATTAGGAGCAATTATAAATTCCAATTAAAAAGAAAGCCACACAATTCTGAAGATATTTTTCTTTGATGTTTCTCGCTTTAATTTATGTGGTTGTTGCACCAAATTGTGTCTGCTTCCTCAGATATGTTTCCAGACAGAAAAGCCTTCAAAGTGACAAGGAGAAACGTAGACCAAATCTGAGAAAAGGAGGAAAGTTCATTAAAAAGGGTTATTGCATCTATAACTTCTGGTCTTGGTGTTCATTGATTAGAGATTAAACATCATCCTTTGTACTACTCAGATTGGGATTTTTAATTAGGATGTCATTATTACACAGATATACTGAATGCCAAATTGATTCTGGAGACCTTTTGAAATAATAGCACTACTTCTGCAAAATGAAAATCATAATAGATTATTGACTTCTGCGGGAGTTTTGATCCAAGGGCACCTCCCCAATGTCAACGTTTTCAATGTTTTTAGTTTCATGCAAAGAGACACTCATAATTAGGCTTGTATTAAAAGTTTGTGCCTATTGACCCCATGATATTAATGCCGATGGCATCACATTGATTACCCTTGAATTATAACAGCAGCGACATTGCTTGTTGCTGAATTGTTTACATACCATATAGCCTTTGTCTTTTGCTTTTGTTTAATTTAAAAAGAGTTCATGCTCATTAGGAGTAGCAGGCTGCATTGGCAAGATCAGAGGTCCATCCACTTCCTCAATTCATCGTGTCCTTGGTGTCTCAGTAAGTTTTCCACAGTGCTCCTGGCTCGAGAGAATTACCGAACAGCTTCATTTAGGAAGAAGTCAGGTTCAAATAATTCAGTAGAAATGGATGTCCCAAACAACTTAGCAGGCGTAGTGAAGAGCGTCACGTAAGTTGAAAGGAGAGAATACTCTGTTTATTTCATTCTCTGATACCCACAATCACTGATTAATGCCATGTCTGTGCCTCTTAGGCTCTGCACAACTAATCAAGCTTGGGGGTCAAATTGGATCTCACCAGTTTCACATTGATTTTCCAATGACTCTGGCTTTTTAATATGGCCACCACTGAAAGCCAATAGGTTTTGATAGGATGTCATCAAAAGAGGTAGGTGGAATGTGGGATCTAGCATTGAAAATGTGAACAACCTCAGCTGGTCGCTTGCATGGTGTCTAAGAAATGTGACTGTGCTTTTCTCCAGTTACGTAGCAGACAGGACACTTCTAACTTCACTGTAGCACCCTGGGTGCTCTGGTGCCTAGAAACTAGACTCCAGTTTCTTGAGGCTATGCATTATATCTCTGTATTTTCAGTGTCTAGTCTAGTGATGAATGTACTCAATGACAGTGTTTAAAGACTGGTGTTTTTGTTAACACTTTTTTTGTTAGATCGTTTTAATTCCAAGTATAGCCTGCACTGCATAATGACATTTTGCTCAATAATGGGCCACATGTACAATGGAGCTCCTATGAGATGATATTGCCTAGTGGTGTTGTTGCCGTCTTAGTTTGTATAAGTTTGCTCAATGATGCTTGTACAACGACAGAGTTGCCAAATGATGCATTTCTCAGAACATGTCCCTGTCATTAGATGACTTGTGACTGTACTGCAATTTGAGTCTATATACCCGACATACATACACAGTTGCTGTCAATAAATGAGGCTGTATTTTTTAAAACAGGAAATTCATTGGAGGTGTCTGTAGGAAATACAGTTGCCTCCTAGACACTGCGTGGGTCTTGATGGGCAGTGCCTCACCCTATAGCCTCACTGGAGTGTTTTCCCAGTGCCCTGTCCTCAATGGATGTGCTTCACATCATGGAGAGGCAACCCACAAAGACACTGTCCAGCAATCACTCACTCTGTGCTTTTCATAGTGGGTAAAGCCGCCACCTGCAGTGCTGGCATCTCATATGGGCGCCGGTTCGAGTCCCGGCTGCTCCACTTCCAATCCAGCTCTCTGCTACGGAAAGTGGAAGGTGGCCCAAGTCTTTGGGCCCCTGCACCCACATGGGAGACCTGAAAGAAGCTCCTGGCTCTTGGCTCCTGGTTTTGGATCAGCCCAGCTCTGGCCGTTGGTGACCATCTGGGGAGTGAACCAGCAGATGGAAGGACCCCCCCCCCTCCTTCTCTTTGCCTCTGTCTATCTGTAACTCTGACTTTCAAATAAATAAATAAATCTTTAAAACACACACACACACACACACACACAAAAAGTTAGGACTGCTGCTGTGGCATAGTAGGCTAAGCCTCTGCCTGCAGTGCCAGCATCCCATACGGGCATGGCTTCCCCACTTCCACTTCCTATCCAAGTCCCTGAAAATGAGCTTGGCAAAGTAGCAGAAGATGGCCCAAGTGTTAGGGCCCCTGAACCCACATGGGAGACCTGATAGAAGCTCTTCGTTCCTGACTTCGGCCAGGCCCAACCCCGGTCATTACAGCCATTTTGAGATTGAACCAGCAGATGGAAGATTCTCTCTCTCTCTCTCTCTCTCTCTCTCTCTGTCTCCCTCTCTCTCTCTCTCTCCCCGGCTCTCCTTCTCTGTAACTCTAGCTTTCAAATAAATAAATAAATATTTTAAGAAAACACAAAGACCTTAGGTAGAGGAAATTATTGACGAGTCACCTATATTTGAGACATTTCGCAGATACTTTTCTGCAAAGAAAAGGCTTTATCTCTAAGGCAAATAGATTTTCTCTAAAGCTAGGAAAATGATAAAAGAATCCATCAACTGGTCACTTCATAGGGCATTATAAATACACATAGAATTGTATGCTTGAACCAAAGAAGTTCTTGTACTACCTGATCATAACCAGATATGGATGGAGGTGTGTTTGTCCAGAGATGGAAGACTTCTTTCCCACCCGACTGCCCTCTGAACCAGGTGGTCTGTGCTTGTGAGTCTCCATTGGTTCTATACATCTGTGTGAACCTGGAGAAGCACATCCCACACAATATACACTGTCTAGAGAACAATGGAATGTAACTCGGGCTCAAGCAGAAGGAACTTCTGATCCAGCTACAACAAGAGTGAGTCGTGTGTACTTTTCTCTGGAGGGAGGAGAGAACTTCCACTTTGCTTATGGTCTTGATGAGCTAGTGGATCCAAAAGGCTTCCATAGCTGAGGCAGGTCCTGTCAAGAGCCTTGGGTGACCACTGATGTCATACACAATAGTGTTATTTGTTAAATAAACAACAAGAGTCACTGTGTACTAACTTCCCATGTAGGACCTCTGCTCCCGAAGAGTTACATCATGAGACTCCATAGTAAAACTTGCTCTCAAGAATCACTTCCTTTTAGTGTATTAAGTGGAGGATAGTATCATGCCTCATAAGTTATAGTTATGTCGAAGAGTTTGCAAAAGATGCATCACTCTTGGATTTTTCTTTAAAAGATGATTAAGTTTCTAAAAGGAAAAAGGGGGAGGAGGGAAGGGAAAGGAGGAAGGGGAAAAAAGTGAAATCATCTTTGAGAAGCAATAACTTTGAACAGCCTTTGTCTGGACTGTTGAGGGACAGTTTTCTTAGCTTTTTTCATTTTATTTAATTTTTTTTCTGTTTTTTCCTTTCTTTCTTTTCCTTTTTCTTTCTAAACAAGAGAGGGGAGATGAGGAGGGGTAGGAGAATGGGTGGGAGGGCAGGTATGGTGGGAGGAATTACTATGTTCCAAATGTGTGGTGGAATGAGAAGGCCATGTCAAGATGGCCGCTGGCAACGGAAACTGCCTGGAAACAGGCTGTGATTGGGTGGCTTTGGAAACCACATGACAATGGAGCCTGACTGGCAATAGGCTGTGATTGGTTAGGGCATAAACTGTCCCTTGACTGGATTGGCTGCCTTGGCTATTTAAGCTGCTGTAACGACTGAAATAAATGAGTCTGCAGGCTACTCACCTCTGGCCTGCTTTCACCTGACTCCTGGGATCTGTGTGGTGACTCTGCGCCTCTTGCCCCCACCATGCTCCTGCTCTCAGAATGAATCCATAGCAACACAAATGTTGTATTTACCAGATACATACAAATAAATAAATAAATAAAGAGTGATTTTTGAACACACGACACTAAGTGAAAGGCGTCAGAGTCAAAGGCTCTGCAGAGAGGGTGGCTCCAGAGTAGACAAATCCAGTGTCACAAAGCTGAGTGGTAATGGGCTGAGGAGAAGCAGAAATGGGGAACTACATTTAAGGAGTTTCTGTTTGGATTAATAAAATGTTTTGCAAATGGATTCACAACTCTCTAAATGTAGTTGTTGCCACTGACTCCTATCCTTAAAAATGGTCGGGATTATAAGTTTCAAGTAGGGTATATTTCATTGCATGGACAAAAAATATCAACATGGAAAAGATTTGCTTTAAAGATTGGCACCAACAAATGAAGTTTAGAAATGTAAGAATCCCACAGCCACTGGTATCTCCTAAGCCCATTCAGATCAGAGGTTGGGAAAATTTTTTTTTCTGTAAAAGAACCAGTTAATAAAAATTAGGGGGCGGGCAGTTATTAAAGATTTCAGGCTGCTGGCTTCATGGTGTAACGAGTTGAGCCACTGCCTGTAATGCCAGAGTCCCATATGGATGCTGGTTCTAGTTCCAGTTGCTGCTCCACTTCCGATTCAGCTCCCTGCACCCACGTGGGAGATCCAGATGAAGCTGCTGACTCCTGGCTTTGGCCAGTGCAACCATTTGGAGCATGAACCAGAAGATGGAAGATCTCTCTCTCTCTCTGTGTGTATCTATCTATCTATCTATCTATCTATCTATCTATCTCTATCTCTGTCTCTCTAACCCTGCCTTTCAAATAAAATCAAATCAATCTTTAAAAAAAAATTCAGGCTTTATAGACCAAATGGTCTCTGTGCAATGATTCAACCGAGTCCTTGAGTCACAAAACTAATTCTAGACAATATGGAAATGAATGAGCATGGCTGATTCCTCAGCAAATTTTTACTTATGGACATGAAATTTGAATTTCATAGAAGTCTCATGTATCACAAAAGGTTGTTCTCCCATTGTTTCTGTTTTTGCCTTTTTTTCAACTGTTTGCAAACATTAAAACCATTCTTTCTCTCTTTATAAAAACAGTCAGTTTTTGTAAACTCAGTGGGCCAGATTCAGGCTATAGTTTACTGACCCTTGAGCAAAAAACTCCAGTCAATGATGAGACAATCCCTTACTGATAACATGTTGGATCCCTTCCAATATAAGGCATGCCATTCAGTGGTGTGGAAGAAATGCAGTCCTTGGAAAACTTGTTAGTTGGTGGCTCAGTCAACATGACTCATTCTGTGATTAAGTCAAACTTGGAGTTGGCTCTCATCTCCACTTCCTGAAACTCTGCCCCCCTATTCAATCTGACACCTACGACCAGCGCAGTGCCACCTTGAGCCAGCCAGAGAGTAGGTCCATTGGATTCACTAGAGGATACTGCAGGTTGTAAAGAATGCCTTTCATGATCTCTTACAGGATCGTTTGTACTGAAACAGACACTTCTAGCAGAGTGAAACACAAAAATAAATTTAAAAATTACAATAATAATTGTGATGGAATTTATGGAAAGCATACTTGCAGAAGGGAAATTTCTAATGTCGTTGAAATAAAATGCTGAGGCCGGCGCTGCGGCTCACTAGGCTAATCCTCTGCCTTGCGGCACCGGCACACCGGGTTCTAGTCCCGGTCGGGGCGCCACATTCTGTCCCGGTTGCCCCTCTTCCAGGCCAGCTCTCTGCTGTGGCCCGGGAGTGCAGTGGAGGATGGCCCAAGTGCTTGGGCCCTGCACCCACATGGGAGACCAGGAGAAGCACCTGGCTGCTGGCCTCAGATCAGCGCGATGCCGCGGCGGCCATTGGAGGGTGAACCAACGGCAAAGGAAGACCTTTCTCTCTGTCTCTCTCACTGTCCACTCTGCCTGTCAAAAAAAAAAAAAAAAAAAAAAAAAAGAAAGAAAAAGAAAGAAAGAAAGAAAATGCTGAGCATATTTTTAAAAAAAATCAAGTGCCGGTGTCATAGTGCAGTGCTTGGGATGCCAGATTCCCATCTCAGAAGTCCCGTCTCCTCATCTGCTCCAACTTCCTGCTAACTCGCATCCTGGGAGGCAGCAGATGACGGCTCAGGTATCTGGGTCTCTGCCACCCACGTGGGAGACCTGGGTGGAGTTTTCCTTCCTAGCTTGGGCTTGGCCCAGCCCTGGCTGTTCCAGGCATTTGAGGAGGGAATCAGTGGATAGAAGATCTCTCACTCTCTCACCCTTCTCTCTGTCACTAATATCTTATAAAAAAACAAAAACAAATACATATAATATTTTAAAAGTCAATAATGGCAGGCTTTCTAAAAGGGAGTTTTGGAAGAAAGGAACAAGACAGCTTCCTAACTCTCTTAAAATCATGATTCAGGCAGCTTCCTCCTTCCTTATGTGCCCAAATATGTTGGATGAGTAGAATTTAGGTCAACAATTTTACTGAGCATCTATTTTTAGTATAGGAGACCTACAGTTTTTAAAAAATTCATATTCTGAGTTGTGTTTTCCTGTTGGAGGGAAGGGTTGGGAGATGACTGGTACCAGCATGTGAATTCCAGATTTTCTAATTGTAAGGACTTAGTTCTGATCCTAGTTGTTCGTGTCTCCCAGAATGCTTTAGCAAGAGCAATTTCTTCTCATGTCAGCTGCTCCTTCTTGGAAGCGGAGCCTCCTGACAGTGGCTCTGATGCTTCCGGCTGTGGAAGCAGGTGGACACAATAGGCAGCCCTTTCCCTACACACCTGTGGCTTCTCTTCATGTGGCCCAAAGGACCCTGTGAGAAGCAAGGGATGCTAAGGGGAGAAGCTTTGCAGGCTTCAGGCTGGGTTGCATTTGTGTTTTTGGGCTTCTTCCTGTACTCTTTAACATCACTTTCTTTGCTTCTGATCCCTCTTCCTGTTTCTGTAGTGCAGATCTGTACATCATTTCATGGTGCCATTTTGGTGACACTCTGAGCAATAACAGCTCATGATTGGCAAAAAAGTAACTGAAATATTTGATTACAACGAAGATGGCAACAACCTTCACATCTAACTGGGCTCAGACAGGATTTCCCTCGTTAGCTCTAACTTTATTTCTTGTAAAAATAGGAGGCCGTTTGAGTAAAATGATAGTTGGAAAAAAGTTTAAACAGGACCAGCAAATAAACATAGTCTTTATGAGTCGTAACTTAATCCTTAGCTGATGTCATGTTTCATGTTTCAACTGCCAAAAAATGCCTGACATCCATACATCAGGCAGATTTATGGAGACTTTGGCCTAAGAGTTAAGAGGATCCCTTAACTAAGGATAGCATGTTGGTCTGGGGGTAATTTGGAGTCTCTGCCATCCATAGATTGAAATGGGCACATTGGGTAAATTATAGGAATATGCTTTTTCACTTACTCTTTTTTTTTAATGTTCAAAAAGGTCCAAATTTGGGATGTGGGTGCATGAGAGGGGTGAGAGAAAGAGAAGGGGAGAGCACTCAAAAATATGATTCCTTGTTGCCCCTATTTGGTCAATGGTGAGTTTCTGGTAATACTAGAAAGACAAGATCCTGGATGGGAAACCTTGGAATCATGATTTTGAAATAGCTATGCCTCCCCCAAAAAATAACCTACAAAATAACTCACTGCATTTTAACACGTATTTTCTGTAGACTTGGCTTCAGTCTTTGTGTAGTTCTACTCAATATGTTGCATCAGTAAGGACAAATTATGCTGGCTGATATAGCAAGCAGGGCTGCATCTCAATGGCTCAGCACACTGAAGTTTCTTTGTTGATTACGTAGTTGACCTATTGGCTCTTCAGAGAACGGACTTCTTCAGGTAATACAAATACCCGCTGTTCAATCAACTGATGACTTTGGCATCTACAAAGACTCAGAGTCCACTCCATACTTACCCGGGAAAGGAGGAAGAGAGAATGAAGCCGAGAGGACCATGCAGGAGGCTGAAGGGATCATTGACCAGTCTCAGTCACGCAGTCACAAAGCGTGGCTGTGACCCAAGGAGGACAACTACTTGCCAATCTCCATCTTGCTGCAGAAAACACAGCACTGCACTGTGGAATAGCTGTGGGATTTCCTCAGAAACAAGAAGATTTGAAAGAACAAACCGGAAGTCATTTTATATTATCTCACTGTTGGCCATGAGTTTAATTCCATTTAGCCCTCATGCCAGTCCTACCATGGAGGCAATACAGGTATTGTTGTCCCTAATTTCCAGTTTTCATTGGGGCTCTGAATACAGAAGAGATTTGCTTGTGTCCTGGGTCACAAAACTGATTAATGACAGAACTTGACACTGAATTCAGATGTCCAGAGTTAGAGTCACAGGTGTTTTTCTGTTTTTGTCTGCATGTAATTTACTACACTAAAATGATAAGGGTGTATGGGGTAGGATCAAGAGTAGCAATGGTAAGGGTACCTCCTCAAGAGAGTTGGGGACTAGATGGAGTTGCAAGACTGTTTCAGGCTCCGTCTGGATGTTGGTAAGGACCTACTTGTAGGGTATTTGAGTGGTGGGCATAAAATGATTTCAGCTCTCTGTTCTGGGGTTGATTGCCAGCCAAAATCAGAGAGCCAGTCCCCATGCTTTTCTGCAATCCTGTCTTTTCTCTTCCTCTTTAGGAAAAGAAGACATAACCATGATTGTGTCATGTTGATATAAAAATATTCACAGATATGACAGCAGTCAGGAGAGCAGGTTGGAAGCACTATGACCTCCCACAAATGCGAGGTGGCTCTGAAAGAGTAGCAAATACTGAAAACAGATATATTTCGGAGAGGGGTTTAAGGTTAGAATTCTTGTGTTGATTTTCATAGCTGGTCCAATCCTAATCAAAAGTTTTCACCCTTTATGCCACAGAAAGGGTAGGGCTCAGATCCATTTGCTCTGGATTTGCAGCTCTGAAGAAAAACTGCAAGGCTTCATGACGATGATTTCAAAGGGGTTTGTGGAAATGTTTCATTAATTCTTATAAAGGAATCCTTTTTTCTTAATTTTTTTCATTAACTTCAGACATTTACTTGCAATTACATTTGTTCAGTGAGTACAATGGCAGAAATTAATAATTCATAGCTTTTGTCAGGGAAAATTAAAAAAAGGACAGTTGTTCAATCAAATACAACTTTAAATGCACAATCTTTATTTAAATAAGATTTAAAAAATAAATAATAGGGACTCTTATTGTACTTCCTAGAAACCTCCTCCCTTCCAAATTATATCTATGCTATAACTAGTGACATGAAATCTTGGGTTGTTCAGAGCCCATCATGAAAATAACAGGTTCAGATCTGATGATCTGAAAAGGGGGAAACGACTCAATCTCGGTATTTGTGGCACTACCAGGATCTTCTGGGGCCCTGTGTTTAGTGGTGGAGAATCAGAGCACAAAATCCAAAACGGAACAAAATGATTGTGCCTTCTACACAGCCTTTGCAACTAAGAAAATGAAGGTGGAGAGAGGGACAGTGAGCCTTTTGAGTTTACGTAGTGTTAGTGATACAAATGGGCCTGCAGTACTGCTCTCTTGACCCTAACTCAAGCTGACCTGTTTGTGATGCCAGTGTTAAATAACTTGCCCACGACAGTCAGCCTAGCCTTTGGGATCTGAGATGTCCTAGGTAGACCAAACTTTTCACCCCAACTGCCTGGCAACTTACTGAAACTCCACCGCTAAAGACGGATTACTTTTGATAAAGAAGGCTTTTGAAAATGATGTTTCTTTGGTTAAAATGAAAGTATCCATCACTAGAAATCAACTTAGGTGGAAAGGAGGGTTAGGAAATGAGCCCAAGTCCTGGAAGAAATAGGACAATCAGAGCAGTGGCAAGGACAAGTCAGGTCCAAACAGTAGACAAGAGGGGCACTCTGGGTCTCTCTTCCTCTCCTTTCCTGCTGTAATCTGCAATAAACTAGAACCTGGCTGGAGGGCCAACTCTACAACTTAGTTGTCCCAGTTAAAAAAAAAAAAAAAAAGACAAGTCTTAAAAATCAAACGCAGAGGAAATTCCTGGAAATTGCTAGCCCACCATGGGGTGGCACATTGGGAGAGCAATTTGGCATGATAGTTGAGAACTCAATGTTTGATTCTTGATCCAATCAGCAATAATTTCTTTGCCTCTGGAATCATTACTGAGATGTCTTAGTTACACTTGCTTGATTTGTAACATGAGAATGTATCAGTTAGCTATTGTGCTGAAACAAACAGTCCCGTCCCCAAACTCAGGAACTTACACAGCAACTATTTATTCGTAGGCATTTGAGGGTTGATTGTGGAGGCTTTACTTCTCACTGCAGAGTGTGGGGCAGTAGGAGTGACTCTGCCACCTATACATCTCATTGTCTCGCGGGGAAGACAGTAGCTGGTTCTTCCCAAGGTGAAAGCAGAGATGTAAGTGGGGAGGAAGAAACACACGGGGCTTAATAAGCCCTAAGCTCAGAAGCAGCCCTGTGCACTGCATATCATTGGCCAAAGCAAGGACACAGCTGAACCAAAAATCAAGGGACTAGGAAGAAACTTCTCCCCAAAATGATGCTATGGCAAGAGTAGATGAAATGAGGATTGAAGAATTGAACCTCAAATGCAATTTACCATAATGACAGTATCTTCTCATTGCATTGCTCTCACAATTAGTGAAGAAAATACATGTAAAGTGTTTCTAACTGGCTGGGCTCTCTCAGAGTATTGTGAGTGGCTAGAGACAGTGTGCCTTGGTCCTCTACTGAAAGACATAGCAATGGTGGAATTGAGGCTAAGGATTTCTCCCTTGGATTTGGACAGCTGTGACAGAGGTGTCCCTGGGAGGTGAGGGAATGTGTGGTCTTCCCAGATCCATCAATGTCCTACTTCCAAGTACAGTATTGACGCTCAACTCACACACCAAAAGAAACAAATGGATTTGATTAGCAAAAACTTTCATCTACATCCTAATTAAAGTCTCTAAGACTTCCTTGTTTTGGAAAATCCCATTTTAATGCACAACACATCAGGTAGTCCAGAGAAGTTCCTTTCCCATCAGCTGCTCTGCCCCTCCCACACCAAGGAATTCATCCACCATATTCTTGCCAACCCTACCAATCTGATCCCAGACCAATACATCAGGATCTGGGCTGGCAGAGTCTCCCTCTGTTTTTGATTCACACAGTGAATCACTCAATCACAATACACTTAAAACAGAGGCACAGGTCAACCCCTGGTGGTACCCAGGTCCAGATGTCCTCCTGCCAAGGAACTGTCTACTCTTTGCCGAGAGCCCTGAGACGTGAATTGCCCTCTCCCCAGTGGAGGCTGCTGTGGCCGAGGAGGCGACCATTTGGCCATCTGAAAAGTCTGACCAGTTGGCACATTGTTGTCTCCAAATGAGCCGGCAGGAAACGGGGTTTCCTCAAACTTGGTTTTAAAGCACTTAGAACAGGAAACCATTTCCCATGCATGTTAGATCTCTCTAATGACTGGCTAACTAGAAACAGGCTATCTTAATACCCTGCCCCAAGCCATTACAAATGGCTTTCTTTCCAGACTTCATTAGAATATTTACTGCGACTTGGATAGAAGACTTTTGACACTGCAGTCATAAAATTTACAGGGGACCTCTTTTTTCCCCCTCAGTCTAAGAAGAGACTTGGAAAATGGGGAAAGCCCTCGACTCCCCCACCCCCACCATCACCAATCTCATTCATTAGTGGTCTTCATGTCTCATGACCTCCAGTTAAGAAAATAAACATCCCTGTGGTAGTCCAATAAATTGCCTTCCAAAAAAACAGCCAGTTCTTGCTTTCGGCCACTCCTTCCTCTTTCGCGTAGATGTGGCAAGAAGGAGCAAATTCTCCGTGTGTGCATTTTTTACAAAGTGTGTTACCAAATGTTCACAGCATTCTCGTGAAGGGGCACAGTCACTGTCCCCATTGCATCTCTGAGAAAACTGAGGCAGACAGTTACCGAAGGTCACACAGCTAGTGAGTGGCAGGACTGGGGCTGGAATCAAGGTATCACTGGAACACAGCTCTTCTCCTATCTGCTTCACTGCTATGCTTATCCTCAAAACAGAGCCCATCAAAAATGGACAGGAAACATCCTACAGAACTGAAATTCAGACTCACTTTCACCTCCCTTTAAATTCCATGCTTTTAACGTCTTCCTTAAGTGCTCAAACAGAGTGCCAACAAAACTGATATGAAGTCTCCAGTCATCATGGCACAGGATGCCTATGAGTTTGTGATAGGGCAGCAGTCACTCATCCTTGCTGCTGAGTGCTGGCAACAGCCAGGAGGGAAGCGCTGTGAAGGCTTCAGCAGCATTGGCAGGGAGGGCACTGAGAGAGATGCTCGTGTTGACTGAGTATTCAGGGAACGCTTCTGATGATTGGAGTGACGAAGAGGAATTCATGCAACTAGGAGGGTACTTGAAAAACTTCACGGGAAATGAATGTGAAAAGGTGTTATTTTGGTGCAAAACTTTTTTTGAAATCCTTGTATATAAGAGGTCTTTGGAAAGCTCATGGAAAATATATATTATGAGAAAATTTATGCATGGATTTAAAATTTTTTTATCCCCCAAATCGACTTATTTAAATTCTGATTTTCCACAAACTTTCTGAATGTGTAGGAACATTCTAGAAGGATGGGGAGATGAGCCCTGGAGCTCCATGCTGGGGCTGTGTGGTGTGTTTGGAGAAAAGCAAGCGGCCCCAGGTCTCTCTGGTGGTGACCTTATGACGACTGTGGGTATTCAAAGTTTTCTATCTGTACGAGGCTATCCCACCAGGAATCTCAATTTCCTCATCAAGTAGTTTATTCTGTATCAGAAACTTCTCCACTGGGTCTCTTTTTAGTACTCTGACTTTGTATGTTGTTGTTGTTGTTGTTTTGCTTTTTGTCACAGGATGCATGGTAACTTCTCTCTCCACTCAATAAAGTTCAGTGGGAAGCACGGTCCCTTAAGACACCCTAGGGATTTAAAGCCAAGAGAGGATCACTGCTAAGTGCTTTCCCTTAGTAATAAGGAGCACGTGACTTATCAGGTTTCTCCCTCTTTGCCTTGATTCCTAGGAAGCTCAGTGTTAAATTGAATATTCAATTAAAACAACAAAGCTAGCCTTCCAGGCTTTTGAGTATTTCTCATATTTAATTATATATCTGCTTTTCATTGCACACAGCCTCTAGTTCTTTTGGACTGGTGTATAAATAACACATGTCCACAAAATCATGTGTACCAGCAATAGAAGTCTGGATCCCTCTAAGTAACACGACACTGATCATCGCTCGTCAGGTGTTCTAGATAAGCAGTTGTTTATCATTCCCTTTATCAATGGGATCATTGATCCAGCCACAGATTGGATCAGAAAAGGAGGAAGAAACATTGCTGCCGATTGCAAAGCGGTATCCCCCGCCCCCACTGAGTCACCTCTCCCACTATGCAAGCCTTCTGTTGGCTCCTTCACAGGAACTCTGGTTCTGGTCCTGAGGCTTATCTCAGCCAGTAGGACGTTAGCAAGTACACACCCATCAGAAGTTCCATCAGCCAGGGCAGGTGTCGCCCTCTTGAAACGTTGGCTGTCACCATGTATGACACCCAGGTCAAGTCTCACTGAGGATGAAAGATCGCATGGAGAGAGAGTTCCACCCACTGCAGCTGATCCTCTAGTTTAACTCTGCTGAGTGGAAGGAGTGCAAGAGCCAGACAAGCAAGCTGCATAACTCAGTCTGGTTTCTATTGCCACAGCTGAATACCTAAGACTGGGGAACTTCTATAGGGAAGAATCTATGTTTGTCCCAGCTTTGGGAAGGTGAAGGTCGCGGTACCAACATCTCTCAGCATCTGGTGAGGGCCTTCTTGCTGCAGAGGGCCTCCCACTGTGACAGCAAGCAGGAGTACTAGCTTTTGAATCTTGCTGTCCCTCCTTATAAAGCCACTAACACCACCAAGCCCCGCCCCCCATTCCATTGTATGCTAATTACCTCTCAAAGGCCCCACATTCAAATACCATTTACCTATGAACTTGGGGATTAATTTTCCAACATATGAACTTTTGGGAGGGACATTCAAACTACAGCAACACAGAATCATGGGAATTAATAAATCTTGGTTATGTGAAGCCTCAACTATCTTAGGCTGGTTTGTTATACAGCATTCAATATTTGAGACAGGTGACCAAAGATTTCTTTTAGGGCCAAAATGTTACTAAATATCTGGGTCTAATAAGTACTTGGCACATATGTGAGGACGGGAAGGCCTCCTACAGGACTGATTTTACTGGAAAGTAAAGCATGCCAGCAGGTACACATAAGTTCTGAGATACTTCCACTTGAAGGCCCCACTGTGGGCCCATGGAACACACTGATAAATACACAATCATGCTCCTCAAAGCACTTCATACACGACAAGGCCAAAATAATTTAGAGAGTCTAGGATTAGCAGATGAAAACAGACTGGTCTAGAGATGGACGCGAATACTAGCATGCAATATTCAGGAAAAGCAGTAACCCGTATTAAAAGCATACCACAAAAATCTTTTCCATGCGTGGTACTAGAATAAGAACATATATACAAATAAAAAAGTCAAATTAAGACCCATCTTATAAAGAGTTTGTAGAAAAGAACTCACCATTAGTGGGATTACATTTTTTCTGAGATTCATACATATTCATAAACTTTTAAAAAAAGATTTATTTATTTATTTGAAAGGTAAAGAAATAGAGAGGCTAGAGAGAGAGAAAGAGAGAGGCCTTCCATCCGCTGGTTCACTCCCCAAATGGCCACAATGGCTGGAGCTGTGCTGATCTGAAGCCAGGAGCCAGGAGCTTCTTTCGACCCACATGGGTGCAGGGGCCCAAGTAGTTGGGCCATCTCCATTGCTTTCCCAGGCCACAGCAGAGAGCTGTATCGGAAGTGGAGCAGCTGGGACTCAAACCAGCACCCATATGGGATGCCAGCACTGCAGGTGGAGCCTTTACCTGCTATGCCACAGTGCTGGCCCCAATATTCAGAAATTTTTAACAGCTGGTTCTTGAACTGTTGGTAAGTTATAGCCAGTCACAGGAGGCATATTTACACTGCATTAATTGGAAAATGCCAGAAATAGAGGATTTTTTTTCTTTTCTTAGACCATTTATCAACAGATCATTGACAATGGGAATGTTTTAGGTTTCACTGCACATGTATGTGAAATTTGTTTTTGAAAAATAAAGTAAATGAAATTGATTAGTGTCACTCCCCCTCTTCATGGAGGAACGACACAGGACCCTGCGCTGTTCTTTTGTCTGCTCGGCCCTCCCCGGGTTTGCTGCTGGTTCTTCCCGGGTTGGCTACCGTCCCTTCCACCTCCGTGGAAGGGCGGTTCCCCCTGCCACTTTCCCCACTTCCGCAGGGGAGCGGCACACCGCCGGCCGGCTCTCTCGGGGGCTGCACAGGTGTTCCTTCAGATAGATGTTCCCCTTAGATGTTCCTGGTGCATGTTGTCTCTCTCCTCCTTTATAGTCCTCTTCCACCAATCCCAACTCTGCTACCCACATGCCGAGTATGCTGCTCTCCTCCAATCAGGAGCAGGTCCTGCAGCTTGTCAAGTTGGTGAAAGGCAGCTGGGTAGAAGCTGTTTGCTCCTCTCCCAGCGCCATATTGTGGGAGAGCAGATGCATAGAATAAGTCTTAATTCCAGTAACTTAGTCTAGTCTGAGTTGCTCCCAGTTGCTCCCCACAGATTAGATAGTGTATTTCATTTATGTGAAAAATACACATATGTGTAGAAAAATGTCTAAAGGAAATAGTCCATCAGATTTTTTTCAGACTATGGTTTCCAAATTTTCCACAGTAAGCCATGCTTCACTGTGTCATTAGTTGAAAAATAAAAATGGAAACATTTCATAAAATCTTAATTTACAAAAGAAATAATAAAAAACTATTAATATTATGATAGGCATTGGGTTAAGGAACGAATGTGTATTTTGTCAAGAAATCTCACCACATTCCCAGTTTGCAGATGATAATATCAAGGCTTGAAACAGTGAAGCCATTTGGCTGCCATCAGACAGCTGGCAAATGGCAGAGTCCATGTCCACATTCACTTTACCACATGGTACTGGCTCCTGTGCTGAATTGTGACAGATGCTAAAAATTGTCTTAAATCACTGATGCTCATAAAAATCCCCACTGGTCTCTCAGGCTTTCACATAGAGGCTATTTATTCTCATTTTAGTTAGAAGTATATGGAGCATGGTGAAAACAGTAAATCAGTACGTGAAGGTGCTAACTCTGGGCGCACACAGGGAGCAAGTGACAACCGAGAGTGTAAGACAGCCAACTATTCACAGACGAGAACTGCACCTTGTTCACTGTCACATCCCCACCGGGTGGCTCCCTGCTGGCCCGTGGTGGGCTCTCAGCCTATGTCCCTTGTCTACATGAAGAATGGGAGGGATGGGAAAAGAAGAATAGATGGAGCAGAGAAGGAACAGAGAGGTGAAATACTGAGGAAAGGAAGGGAAAAATGAACTCATCAAACAGCAAATACAACAAATAAAAGTCATAGACACGTAAGCCATTTTGCATACAAGAAGTCGGTCTGATGCACCTGACTACTTGCAGATACGTCCCAGTGCTGTCATAGGCAGGACACCAGCTGCAACAGAAGTAAATAAATTGCATGCAGTATGCTCTTTCTCAGAAGTTGTGAGTCATCGAGGGTACTTTCTAGAACCATTTCTATCCAAAGTGATGAGGTTTGGTATTTAGGTTGGGTCGGTACAGAGCAGCTCATTCCCTAAGCACAGCAAACCATGACCTTGATTTTAAACACGTTACCATTCAAATAACTTGCTCAGTGGGACTGATGGCCAATGAACCCTTCTAAGGCTCTACTTATACAGTCACATCACAGGTGTTATGGGGTACTCTCTGGGACTTTTGGAAAGTCTTTCCATGAGAGTGAAGTTTTGCTTTGCTTTGTTTGACCACAAACCATCTCTCCCCCGCCCTACTCTCTGGAATTTAAATCATCTTCCTCGCTGCTTGGTCTCAGAAGCATTGTGCTTCAGTCCTAAACGAGAATCAGGCATCTGGGCAGTAGTCATGAGATCAAAGGTCAAGCAGACCACGGTTGTCTTTCTCCTCTGTGGTTTTTTATGGAGACCTGACCGGCTCATTTCACCTACTTTTCCTCAGTAGCTCATCTTTAAGATGGGGATAATAACAGTTTCTCCCTCAAAATGTTTCTGTGAGTAGGAAATTATGAAATGTTCAAGCTCTACTTTCTACTTCTTACAATGACAACTGGGACTCAAGAAATGAAAATTCTAATTGGAGAATTGAGCACAAAATTATGTCTTTCAAAGTTCTATTTGGATTGTATTTTTTAAAATTTTGATTCCTGGTCTTTGAGTTAGCAAAAAATATATAGACTCCCTATCTCTAGTGAATTGCTGGCTTCTAAACTCATCATAAACCCCAAGACATCTCTGGGGCGCTTACTATCTACAACTCAACCAGATTTTATATGTACTCAAGGTGTTAGCTAAGTGGTGTTTAAATTGCGATCCTTATTTTTGAGTGAAAATAATTTGGTGGAGTAATTATGCCATTGTTCAACCATGGAATCCTACAACTGACCAAACATCCTTCCTCTCCTTGGGTTAAGAATTTCAAAGCTTAAATGAATTTGATCAGAGTTATTTTGTCTCAAAGTTCAGTGAGCATTGGCTTGATAACATCAATTCCTGTTTGTCATTTCCTTCAGAAATATTTGATTCCCTTTAATCTTGTCATTGTGATATCAGATTCAATAAACATGCGAAGTAAACAAACAAAACCCTCAAATCTAATAAATTCTTTCAATTCAGTTCCAGGCTTAAAAAATCCAAACCCCAAGCCTTCTGGTGATTGATGGGCAGTCCCCCTACCACCCCTCTAATGAGAGAGACAAATAGAAATGCTAGAAAGGGTGGAGGTGGAGCAGAGAGGGAGTCTCGAACCTTGGATGTGGCTCCTTTACAGAACGGAAGCTCTCATCCCAAACCCCGTATTTGTAGAGGGGCATTTATTTTTCAGAGGAAAAGTCCTCATAAAATTTGTTGTACGCTTTCCCGCAGTTTTCAGGCCAGTTCCTACAATCCAGTTAGCTCTGTGGTCTCCTTTGCAAAAGCCAGGATGGCTCATAATATTCTTTTTGTCTATCTCTTTGGAAGAATAACATGATCTCCTGGGGAGCAAAAAGGAAAATGGTGCATCACTTATGGAGACCCCAGTCCTCCTTGTGGGATCCGTGTGTGTGCCCCCCTCTCCCCTCCCCCACTGCCATTAGCCAGGCCCCATCAGTTTTCACTGGGGCACATGGATCCAGTCTCTTTTTGGCTCCCAGTTTGGACACAAGAGGCAACACAAGGCACCCTCCAGGGAATCGCAGCCAACTGCAGCTTTCTTTGGGCTTCTCTTTTCTGACTTTCAAGACCTATTTTATAACTAATTCATAGGTCTCCAACTCATATATTTCCTACCCTAAAATTTTACCAAGATTTATAACACAAGGCAGTCGTGCCGATGAGAGAAAGGAACCAACTATCCTTAGTGGTTTTTTTTTTTCTTTCCATGATGAAAATGTCACAGTGCCTGACTTGTTCTCGAGCTTGGCTTTGAAAAGAAATCTGCTCTCCTTGCTGACAAAAAGGGAAATTTCAGGAGGTTCCATTCTCAAAGTATTTACACTTCCAGGAATCCTCTTCTTGTTCAGCTCATGCCTTCCACCCAAAAACCATTTTTCCAGACTTCCTTCAAGACCCTCTCCCCTAGAAAGCTTGTAAGAATAATCTAGTCTGCACATCTTTCTGATTTCCCCAAGCATTTAGCATCTATAGTACTCATTTTAGTAAATGAGAAATACTGCTTTCTACTTATTTCTAATTACCTTCTCCGAGTGTGTGCCCTTCGTGATGTCTCTCCCATGAGTGCATAGATGCCACAAGAACTGAGACCAAGTCTTCGACTCCGAGAACTCTTCTAAACCATCCCAAACATGCCCAGTGAATATTTGCTAAGTTGGATTTCTCTCATGAATGCATTAATAAATTGTCAATATTCTCTAGACTCATCAAGGGTGAAGAGAGAAGGGTGGGAGCTGGGATGCAGCGAGTTAAGTCACCACTTGGGATCTCATCCCACAGTACCTGGTTGCTTCCAATCCAGCTGCCTCCTAATGCGCACTCTGGGAGCAGTGGGCACCTGTGTCCCTGCCATGCTGGTGGGAAACCCAGATGGAGTCGCAGGCTCCTGGCTTCAGCCTAGTTCAGCCCTGGATTTTTTTTTTTTAAGATTTATTTTATTTATTTGAAAGAGAGGTAGAGACAGAGAAAGAGGTCTTCCGTCTTCTGGTTCACTCCCCAGATGGCTGCAACAGCCAGAGCTTCCCTGCTCCAAAGCCAGGAGCCAGGAGCTTCTTCTGGATCTCCCACGTGGATGCTGGGGCCCAGGGACTTGGGCCATCTTCTACTGCTTTCCCAACCCACAGCAGGGAGCTGGATCAGAACAGGAGCAGCCGGGACTAGAACTGGCGCCCATATGGGATGGTGGTGCGATAGGCCAGGGCTTTAGCCCTCTGTGCCACAGCGCCAGCCCCCAACTCTGGCTTTTGTAGACATTTGGGTAGTGAACCAGAATTCAGAAGATATTTCTTCTCTTGCTCTGCCATTCAAATAAATAACTAAATCAACATTGTTAGAAAGATAAACAACAGTAGAAAGAAAACCTAGATTCTTTCGCACCAACTAATTCAGCGGCATAACCGCTAACATCCTTGACTTGAGGTCCCTTGAATCACCAGGGTGGAAAGTGCCTCCTGTGCTCCAAGTCTCCATTCCGCTCTTGAATTCTGACTCCTCTTTCCAAAGAAATCAGAACACAAAGCATCTGGCAATATTTTAAGTACAGTCACCTTGAAAATTTCAAACAATTTTTAAAAACAAGAGAGCACAGAATCAGCCCTTAAGGCATTCAGATCTGGCTGAAAAGCCCATGAGAGTATTTTAGGCATGGAAAGCCAAGACACTGTGGCCAAAAAAGAAAAAAAAAGAAAAAAAAAAGGAAGATCTCTGTGAGTGAGATCCCAGCGGAAAGAATGGGTCATCAAAGAAGGAGGTACCTTTCTCTGAAGGGAGGAGAGAACTTCCACTTTGACTGTGACCTTGTCTAAATATGATCACAGTTGGCGAACTCAAAAGGCCTCCATAGCCTTGGCAGCTCATGACAAGAGCCTCGGGTGATCACTGATGTCATAAATAAGAGTTTCAATTGTTAAATCAACAACGGGAGTCACTGTGCACTTACTCCCCATGTAGGATCTCTGTCCTTAATGTGTTGTACTATGTGAATCAATGGTATAACTAGTACTCAAACAGAACTTTACACTTTGTGTTTCTATGTGGGTGCAAACTGTTGAAATCTTTACTTAATATGTACTAAATTGATCTTCTGTATATAAAGAGAATTGAAAATGAATCTTGACGTGAATGGGATGGGAGAGGGAGTAGGAGATGGGAGGGTTGCTGGTGGGAGGGAGAGGTTATGGGGGGGGGGAGCCATTGTAATCCACAAGCTGTACTTTGGAAATTTATATTTATTAAATAAAAGTTAAAAAATAACAACGAGAGAGCAGACAACACACACAACTCTCCATGACCCATTACAGGATGTGTTACACCTGAGTATTTAAAACCTACACGCGGACTCCGTGAGGAACCTCGTTTTCTGACACTTGCCCCGTGTCGAATTCCGAGTAATTGCTCTGGGGGGTTAAAAGGACCGGGATACAGTGAAGGTTTAATGACCTCACACCTGCCTTCCTGTAAAGCCGCAGCCTGTTCCTCTTGTGCAACCTTTAAAGTTCCCCGCCAGCAACTGACTGACACAGCCAATTAGACGGCGGAGGGGCAAGACTGCCCGAGCCCTTCCGACAACTCCGCCGCTCCGGGTGCAGCCCGCAGGTGCAGCCCGAGCAGCCGGCTGACCTGCGTGGGGAGAAGAACGGGGAGAACGGGGAGAACGCTGGCGGCTGTCTTCCAGATTGGAGTTCAGCTGAATTCCTTTCACATTCTGAAATTACCAGGTTCAGGATCCAGTGTCAGCCAGAGACATGTGCGAGACCGTCATGCGATCTCTCCTCCCACCCCGCCCCTACGCCCGTTTCTATCCGGAGATTTCCACAGGGCCATTCCATTGGCACAGTCCCAGAGGTCAAACAGACCCTTTGGCAACATCTGGGATTTGAAGGAAGCCTGTTGTTCAGAGTAACAAATGAGAATCAAATATATTTAGATCAAGATTTAAAAAAAAAAAAAAAACTGCCATAGTCGGTGTAAGAAAAGTGCAGTCATGGTGCTGACCGACTTATATTCTCATTTTCAATGCCAGCTTGGCCCTTCGGCCTCCTTCCTTTGCTCTCATGTTTGGTGTATTCATTAAAGCATTACCTAGCAAATGTTTAAGTCTCAATTTCCACGGGTAAGGAACATGAACCCTAGATCACTAAATCAAGACCCTCTAATGTTATAGATCTGGGCAAACATTCCTGGATGGTAGGGAATGTCCCAGCCAATGGAACGAAATCTAATCGTAGTTGGTAGAAGTGCAACCCACGGAAAGGCAATTCCTCTCTTCTGCAGCAATCCGTGGGCAAAGAGTCACCCATGGTCCCCCTGACACCAGGTACTTCTCCCGTAGGAGGGACTTCCATGGGCGAAAATGCCTGCTCAGTACCCCTGTCCTTTGGTGTGTTCCTAACAACTCTCCACCTTTCACCAATTCCAGTCAAAAGAGGAATATAATTTTTTTAAAAAAAGAAAGAAAATCAAGGACCAAAACTCTTGGCCTTTCTGGTTGTAACTTGAAACAAAATGGTCACCGATGGGGGCCAGTTTTGCTTGCAACACAAGCATCCCATGTTGGAGCTCTGGTTTGAGTCCTGGCTGATCCATCTCCCTTCCAGCTTCCTGCTAAAGCACCTGGGAAGGAAGCCAAAGATGGCCCAAGTATTTGGGCCTCTGACACCCACGTAGGAGACTAGAATAGAATTCCTAGCTCCTGGCTTCAGCCTGGCCCAGAGCTGCCTGTTGTGCTGTTGTGGCAATCTGGGGAGCGATCAAATAGGTGGCATCTCTCTCATTCTCTCTCTCTCTCTCTCTCTCTCTCTCATTCTCTCTCTCTCTCTCTCTCTCTCTGTCTCCCTTTCAGATTAATAAATAATGGACACATATAATTTTTAGTAGACATATTTTCAAGGCTTGTTTTTCTTTTAAATCAAATTTTGTAAAGGACACAAGTAATGAAGATGTATGATTACTGATCTACGGGTTCGATTTCTTTCAGGCACTAGAAGACAAAAGCTGAAGCTCATCAGAGTATGTGTAATATCAGATTTGCCAGTTGAAATTAATGAGAAATATCTAAGTAATATTTATATCAGAGGTTATTCAAGTTTTCAAGACACCTTTAAATGTGATAATTTGGAAATTGGCTTATTAATGTGCTCACTTGACAGCTTCAGTTTTTTTTTTTCAAGAGTCTAAGTAATTAGATTTGCTCCTATATGAAGATATATTTTCAGTCACCCTAAGGGGTGCCTTACTTAAGCACATGCCCTAAAAATATAGCAGATTGAACAGGATACCACAGGTTCATGCAAGTGGAGCAGTACTATAAGCCTCCTTATGTTGCATAAAAAGCCCACATTCTTTCAAAACTTAGCTCTGAAAATTTCAGGTGACATTTTCTAAAAGCAAAACATTTTTATATACAAAAAGGAGACCCATCGAAAGGGATTTACACTGGTAAATCATGGTTTTGCTGGTTGTTTTTGTTTTCTTATGAAAAAAAATGAGAACTCAGCATTGGTTGCAGTTAAGCTGACTTCAGGATTATATGCCCCAGAAGAATTTTGAAGATTAACATTAAAAAAAAAAGATCTTTTACACTCCTTTCAAAATTGCCTGGGAAAAGAAAATAAACGCAGGTGATGTGCTGATCCAATTTCCCCACTCCATTGAGAACTATCAAAAATCATACTACACAGAAAACAGATTTCCATAAAGAGAATTTTGAACAAATTTGAGCATTGCATCACGTATGAAAGCAAGAGGCCAAGCGTGCTGTATCTGAGTCCCTCCTAGTCAGGTTTTGTTTGAAGTACTCTGTGGGAAAACCAAGGGTGAGAAATTGTAGTTGGCTTATGATGGTCAGCACCAGGGGACCCTGCTCACAGCTCGTGGGAAGTTCTACCCTCACCTTAACTGCCCCCCGCCCCGGAAGAATATATAAACCATGACGTGCAGCTTTGAAGAGCAAAGGCCTGGACTTCAGACTTGAATGTGACCTCCCAGCTGGGTCTCCTCAGGCAAAACACCTCATTAAACATCAGTTGTTCTACCTGTAAAGTGGAACACATAGCAGTGATTCCCCCACACAACAGTTGTAAGGATCAATGCAGAGAATTCACGGAAAACATTGAACAGAGAGCCTGGCACTTTGATAGAATGCAAGGCAAGGTATTAACTAGTACAGCAGGAACACAAGCAAACATTTGTAGAATTGATTCCCGTTACTGGCAGAGGGGAGAGACCAGAGCTAGCAAAAATGATTGACACTCCATCCCATGAGGCACCAGGACATGCCGCGTTCGGAGGTTTTTCAGCCGAAAAGTAGATAACTCACACAAGGAAGATGGAGAGGGCATGGACCAGGAGTCAGGGGCTGCGTTGAGAGAAGAGAGAAGAGTCAGGACCTGCAGAAGAGAGAAATGAGAGGGGGGCAAGGAGGCAGGGTAGCAGCAGAGAAGTTCTTAAAGAGTTAGAAATTTGAGACTCCCTTACCACTTATGTACTGTCTCTAGGCCTAGTTTCTTACTCATAAAATGATGTTGTTGAAGCCTCCTTTGGAGAGGTGTGCTGACGTCCTGATGAAATAGCATAGACAGAATCGAAGTGTAGCACCTGAAGGCACTCAAGCGAGTAACTCCCTCTGTGGGGTGTGCCACTCAGGTAGCGGTATCCAATATGATGGGACAAGATGAGAAGGAAGGTTAGGGAAGGCAGTAATAAAATCAACGCTGACCAGAGGGAAAGTAGGGAGCAATAGAGTTGGAATTTATTGAAAATTTTGGGAGGAAACATCTAGAAACCCTGATGTGGAGTAAATAATCGGATACTCCGAATATTACAAATGCCTTAGAAATAATAGTTCAGTGAGATATGCCAGCTACTAGAGAGTGTGGCAGAGTGGCTGGCTGCTCAGTACACTCAAATTCTTTGGCCGTCTTGGTGTCTTAAGACAGTGGGGACCTTATGAGCCTGGGACCCTCAAGGACCGCGTGGAGCATCCTCTGCCCTATTCCCATTCTCATGCCTATCCCAGTTGGACTTCACATGAACCAAAAGCAAACTTAGATTATGTTAAGCCACTGACTGGCACAGGTCATAATAGTTGGCCAGGTCTCCAGCTGTACCCCAACTTTTTCTCCAAACCTTTTTTTTTCTTTTCTGAAATTCAATATATGACCTAACTTTTTCCCCCATATAAATATCTTAAATTTTAACTCTATTTTTTTCTTAAGATGTAAACAAGGCTAATTGTTCTTGACATTTAATTAATTCTGCTTATGAAAGTAACTTTATCCTCAAGGAAATCCTATGTAAATTAATATCAAAGCAACTGTGTTGGGGTGAATAATTTTAGGAAAGGAAATTGAATAACATGATGAATCTGTGTTCACCTAAACAATCCATCCCAACTAAAAACTTAATACAGGGCATAGCAATGCAAACTAGCAAACAAAATTATGAATCAGTGCTCTAGTTATACAATATCATCACATACATCCTTAATGCAATATTTCTAAACAAAAATGATTTCATTTTGTTCCCATCATAAAAGGAATGCATATTTTCAAATATACAAAGAAAACAAAACACAGAAATGGAAAACGAAAGTCAAGAGTATCTACAATCCCGTCACCCAGAAGCAACCCCTCCATTAACAGACCATGCGGGGGGATGCTTACTTCCGTCCATCATCATTGACCCTGGACAGCCTCAATCACTTCAGTCCACCAAGGTGATCAGAGAAAAGTGTCACCATCTTGTTTCTTATTTTTCTGATGATCTGGGAGTAAGGGTTACATGTGTTTCCTTTGGGTTTTTATATGTACATTTTTCTTTTGCAGATTTTTTCCTTTCAAAATGTTCATCTCCCCAATTTGTAAAATCTCTGAACAGAATATGCATATTCATCTCTGAAATAGATCTAGACACTTTTCCTTGCTAGATTGTTTTGCACTTGGGAAAATATTAATAGCTTGAATTTGAAGAAGGATTAAAAATGTCATAGATCTGGATATTCTCTCATAGCAAGGATGGGTAACATTTTAAGGTTTTTTAAAACATGATTTATTTATTTATTTTCCATTCATTTTAGAGGAATAGAGAAATAGGCAGGGACAGACAGTGATGTCATCACTGGTTCATACCTGGAATGCCTGCAACAACCGAGTCTCTCGGTCAGGTTGAAGCTGGGAGCCCGGAACTCAATCCTGATCTCCTACGTGGGTGATAAAGACTCAAGTACTTGAACCAGCACCTGCTGTCTTCCAGGGTGCACATTAGCGGGAAGTTGGAATGAGAAGCTGAGCAGGGACTCAAATGCAGGCCCAACCCAAGTAGCGCCTTACGTGCCATGCCAAACACTTGCCCCTACTTTCAATTCTTAACATAAAACACCTCATTTAAATTTTAACTCGATAGATGTGTTCATCAATTTGATTATGCTAATCATCACACAATGTGTGTGTCTATTAGATCATCACACTGTGTGTCTTCAATATAAAAGATCTCTATTTGTCAATATTTTTAAACTAAAAATAATTTTCCACAACTGCCAAGGAAAAAACTCTTTCACTGACCCATTTTATAGATCCTACATGCAGTTTACTTTTTATCCTTAATAATTTAATGCTAAAGTTTTTTGTAATCAATCATAAATAAATCTGTCATGTATCTTTCTTTAGTATTTTCTTATTTGGAACTCAACACAAGATAAAAATGAAAGTAATAATCACTTTTCTACGTTCATTTATACTTTGTAATTCTCAAGTTATTTTCAGGCCTATTATCACAGTTGATTTAGCATTAGTCTTAGGGTAAGAGCATCTCATCTACCGCTACATTTTTTATTAGATGGGAAAGGTCGAAGCACGACATATTGCGTGACTTCTCTAGAATCGTGGTCAATAATGAAACTGAAGGTATATTTTGCTCCTATCAGACAATAAGTCAGATACATCATGGTTCTTTTCATTGAGTCATTACAGCCACATTTTATGGATGGGAAAAGTGAAGCTCAGAGGATTAAAATGACTTCTCCGGGGTCACATAGTGAATAGATGTTGGGACCCTGGAAGATTCTAGAACTTGTTCAACTTCAACTTGGAAAGTTCTAGAACCTGTTCAATAATGCAGCCCTGGAGAAGTGGCAAAACTGTATGAACTCTAGAACCAGAACTAAGGTGTAAACATCAACATGAAACTATAAAGTTGGAACTTTGTGCATTCTTATCGCAAGAGCAACTCAAAAGAGCTTCTCCCAACAGTTCTAAGGCTTGGGTGGGGCTGACTGGTAATAGGGAGTGGATGAAAGAATGGCATGGTTCGCTGGTCAGCCTTTTCTCAATTATAAGTAATTTTAACTCTCCCTCAAATCTGTAATTATAGGATTATTGCAAACTCAATGTATAGGTTGCTGGTTTTGAAGCATGCATATATAGAATTCTGATAATAACTGACCAAAAATTTTTTAAAAAGCTATGCAGGACATTTTCAAGCATTATAGAGGTAGATCTGAACATAGACACTTTTCAGATAAGGATACTCTGCACACCAGTGTGTGGATGAAAGCTGTCTTCTCTTTTAAACCCTGTTTCCTAAAACATCCACTTGTGTTATAAAAATAAATTCAGACATTACAGAGAAGCATTGGCAAGGAACTCTCCCATATTTAATGAATCCTGAAGACACTGTCCCTACTACAAACCAGTGATTGAATTCTTGTCTTCCCAAGTTTAGTCTCTGGAGGTGGTGATTTCTTTTTTTTTTCTTTCTTTCTTCTTACTGAAGGACAACACATTGCTTGTTTGTTCTGTATTTGGACTCCCTTTTCATTGAGATATCTTCTGCATGATACAGGGGATCCCTCAGAGGCGGTAGAATGCCTAGATGGCTAATCAGAGTCTTCATGTTTTATTTAAAATTGAAGCTGAGAGGTAACTTAGAAGTACATGTGCTCCTTGGCTTATGATGAAGTGATATCCCATCCAACTCACCATTAAGTTGAAAATATTGTTAAGAAATGTACTTAATGCCCCAAAGATACTGATCATAGCTTAGCCACATGGGGCCCCGTGGAACTTTGTTCATCCTTGTGAAACAGGTATGGCACCCAGCATCACAAGAGTAGGATACCACACACCACTAGCCCAGGAAAAGATCAACTGAAATTTCTACTTAAACAAATCAGAGGCTGAGGCATTCTAAGTCAGGGTCCACCCACGATTTAAATCCAAACCCTGGGAGCAGATATTTGGTCTACCTGTTGAGATATCTACATTCCATATAGGGGGATCTGGTTCAATATCTGGCTCAGGCTCCTGTTTCCAACTGGTGATGGTTCAAGTAATTGGTTCCCTGCAATTCACATGGGAAGTCTAGACTCTGTCTCCCAGCTCCCGGCATTGACCAGGCTCAGCTTTGGCCGTCGCATGCATGTGGGAAGCGAATCAGCAGATGAAGTGCACTCTTCTTTGCGTGTGTGCGTGTCTCTCTTTGTTTCTCTCTTTTTTTCTCTCTCTCTCTTTCTCTCCAAAAAAAAAAAAAAAATAGATTAATCCAGTACCCACCCCTACCTCCTGTGTTTCAAATGGACAAGGAAAACATGGTCTACAGGGTTTGAAAATCCTGCCGAAAACATGCAACTCATAGCAGTGACGCCAAGATGCCAGCTTCCATCTCAACTTGCCTGCATTGGACAAGCTGCACTGGTTCCAAGACAGAAGCCCTACAGCAGCCTTGTGAGGGCAGAAAGGGGAGGAGGAAGTTGAGAGGTCGAGCCTGAGTTTTAGCTGTACAGAGAGGTGGCACCGAGTTCCTGCCCGGGCTGGCACACCTCCACGCTAGCCTGCCGCTGCAGATGGAGACTTTACCTGTTCAAGAGCAAAGAGGTCTCCTTGGCTGTTGTGGACAAGAGGCTCAAAGTAACCCACGCACACCTCCAAGAAAACAGCAAAACCCACCGTAGGCAGAACACTGTCCCCAGAGTGTCCCCAAAGAAGCTAAGTTGGAGCCAACTCTGGGCATTTTATTTTTAGCAACAGCAAAACAAATGGGGAGCAATTAGACACAGAGTGGGGGAAGGGTGCCTGCTTTGGCTAAATGTTTTTTTTTTTTTCTCTCTTTTCAAGGGGTCAAAAGCCAACACTCTGACACTTGTAAAAGTGCCAGCCCAAAGAGGGAAGGTTCCTCGGACGACGTGACAGCTCGTCCAGCGTGTCTCAGAAACCGAGATTCAACGCCACGTTTGCTCTCTCCTCCCTCCAACAGCCTCTGTTGCTCATGGCAGATTTAATGATGTGATTTACAGCACGGAGAGACCTTTGTCAGGGCCAGTAAAATGACAAACAATAAATATGTGGAGCAGTATGTTAACAGCCTCCACACAATACCTTGTCAGTTACAGCTTGATAGCGATACATTTTAATTTTGTCTTTCATAAAAATCTTGGCATGTCTGCCTCATTTGAACACAGGCTTCCAAGTCAAGTGTGTCATCCAAGCAAGCAGTTTATCACCCTCTATATTTTCTGTCCTTTTCATTTAATGTCATTCCTATGGCAACAGACATCGCCCTGGAAATCATTTTCAAAACAGCTTATTTGTTGAAAGGGACTGGGTGAGACTAAAATATGTGTTTGGCTGGGAAGAATGTCAGAGTGTGAATATGGCTTAGTTACATTAATCATATTCTTTGAGGACTTTGTGTAATCAGATACTTCAAGGAGGCGCCTTGTGGGGTGGGGATGTCACATCTCACCCCGCCCCCAGCGTTTTCTGGTTTTCCCTTCTGTAAGGATAAAAATAAGAGAAGCAAACTTGCACTTCACTTCATATAAAGGGAAAGGGATAGACACTTGTTTCTTCCAGGGCACAGCATGTCCATGTATGGGATAGTGTTGATCGGGGTGTTGTAATTCTAATAACACTGAGCTCACGTTCCTCTGAAAATGACTACAATATCAACCCACATTCACTCACTCAACATTTCTTCAACACGTCTTCAGTGAGCACTTACTGTGTGTTAGGTACATCTCTGTTCCCAAGATGCGTAGACTGTAGTAGGGAGTAAAATGTTTTCTTTTTTGTTTGTTTGTTTTTGGTAAAGATTAATTTGTTTATTTGAAAGGCAGAGTTACAGAGAGAGGGTGAGAGACAGAGAGAGGAAGATATCTTCCATCCACTGGTTCAGTCCCAATGGCCCCAGTGGCCAGGGCTGGGTTAATCCAAAGTTAGGAGCTTCTTCTGGCTATGAGGCAGGGCCCCAAGCACTTGGGCCATCTTCTGCTGCTATTCCAGGTGCATTGGCAGGGAGTTGGATTGGAAGTGGCGCAGCCGAGACTTGAACCGATGTCCATAGGGGATGCTGGTGCTGCAGGTGGCAGCTTTACCCGCTATGTCACAGGGCCAGCCCCAGGACAGATCTTAAAAACAAACTAACACAGGTCTGAGCCAGGTTCTTTTGAAACAGGACCAGAGTAGGGTTTGTTGTAAGGATGATTTAGCGAAGACCCAATAAACAAGCCTTCTGGGAGGATTCCAGGAGAGCGTGGACAGCAGACAGAGGGAGGAGGAAGCTGAGCCACGCTTAGCCAGGGGGCCCTGGTCTCACCCTGGCCTCACCACACGGTCACTTCTTTTGCATGTGCTCGCCACCATTACAGCATCACCACCATGAGGCCATTCTCCCAGCCTGGGGGATGCCAGTGCCACACTCTGAAACTTGGAGAACTCTGAGCTGCACAGGCCTTCCTGCACACATGCCTAGTCTCAAGGATTTTGTCATAATAGTAGAAAACATTGATACAACTGGGAATGCACAAATCTGCTCTTCCATAGAAGTAGTGGAAACTCTGGTAAAATGATCAAAAACTCCTTTTCAGAACTCTGGAATTAATCAAAGGATTTCAGCTATCCCAGGAGCATTTATTCAAGAAAAATCTCAGTTCTACAAGATACTAACAGATGTTACACCAAAGGAGAGTCTGTGGTCAAATGAGAAGCAGTGTGTTAAATCTAGTTAAAGAGCTTTCTCTTTTGTAGGATATTTCTGTGTCTTTAAGATGCTAAGCATGCATTGTATATATGCAATTTTCCCTAATCTTAACTGACCGCAGTTCCCTTTAAAAAATTATTTATTTGAAAAGCAGAGTTACAGATAGAGGGGAGTGATAGAGATCGTCCATCTGCTGATTCACTCCCTAAATGGTTGCAATGGCCAGGGCTGAGGCAGGCAAAACTCAGGAGCCAGAAACTATCTCCCATGTGGGTGCAGGGGCCCAAGTACTTGAGCCGTGTTCCATTGCTTTCCCAGGCACATCAGCAGGGAGCTGGATTGGAAGTGGAGCAGCTGGGGCTCAAACCAGTGTACATATGAGATGCCAGCTCACCAGACGGCGGCTTTTCCTGATACACCACAGCACCAGCCCCACAATTCCCTTTTATTGTGAATTACTTTGTGGATCTAAGTCCTGAGAAATGCACTTTGGGACATGCAGGTGAGAGGTGGAAGGGAGATTTGAGGAAATACCAAGAGTTGCAGACCCTGGAAGAGGGGGTAAGCGGAAGAAGAGACTCATGTGTAGAGAGAAACCTGGGATCTGATGTGTTTCTCTTGTGTGTGATTAGAAATGAAATGATTAAAAGTAAAGTGGTTGGGGCCAGCGCCATGGAGCACTAGGTTAATCCTCCACCTGCGGCACCGGGATCCCATATGGGCACCGGCTCTAGTCCCAGTTGCTCCTCTTTCAGTCCAGCTCTCTGCTGTGGCCTGGGAGGACAGTGGAGGATGGCCCAAGTGCTTGAGCCCTGCACCTGCATGGGAGACCTGGCTCCTGGTTTTGGACTGGCGCAGCTCTGACCGTAGCAGCCATTTGGGGAGTGAACCAACAGAAGGAAGACCTTTCTCTCTGTCTCTGTCTCTGTCTCTGTCTCTGTCTCTCTCTCACTCACTGTCTGTAACTCTACTTGTCAAATAAAGAAATAAAATTTTTAAATAAAGTGGTTGACTGTTGGAGTTTTTGAAAGTTGAACAGAGTGATGCTGAAGAATTTTTAAAACAAATTACAGAAAGCAGAAGTCATAAAATAAAACCGATAAATTTATGGCATTAACATTTAAACTTTTGTAGAAGGAAAAAGTTGTATTCAACCACAAGAAAAACAAGCCACAGTCTAGGAGAAGGTATCTGCAGTGCACAGCACCAAAAATGATTAGGATTCAGCAGCCATCAAGCGCAAGGAACATCAGCTGGCGATAAACAGAGGAAATGCTCACACGGCCAAAACGTATCTAAAAAGATCTTCAACCTCCAGAATCACCAGCAAAGTACAACTCAAATCACAATCAAAATAAATTACAATCGTAATAAATTGTCAAAAATTCTAGTCTCTGACAAGACCAAGTCCTAGCGAAGAGGTGGAGCATGGCAACTCTCACAATACTGTTGAAATAGACACACACACACACACACACACACACACATCACACCTTTCAAGTAAATAAAATTAAACATTTAAAAATGAACAATTTTTTTTCACACACACGAGCACTTCAAAACATTCATGGACATGGAACGAAAAGATAAGTCTATTCGGTGCAAAAAAATTGAAATCCATGTCTTTGTGCATGAATTTATTTAGTCAATACACTTCTTTCAGCAAATGTGTCCAAGTTTTCTTCACACCAACCAAAGTGCCCACTGTCTGGCCACTAACTGGGCATCCTGCAATTCAATGCAGTTACTGCCCAGAGTAGCTTCAGATTCCACAAGTTGAAGGGCTCAGACTGGCAAGACTGCCTTTACTTCAGATGCCATTAGCAAGTACTGGTATCCAGGGTGCCCACACTTGCACGTAACTACAAAGCTAGGGTTGCCACCATCCAATCCCTTCTGGCTCCATAATTTACTGCAATGGCTCATGGGATGTGGGGAACACCTGGCTTACTATCACCAGTTTGTTGAGAAGGATTCGGCTCAGGAAGGCATGAGTATAGCCATGGGAACAAGGTGAATGGGAGCTGTCGGGATCTGTCCAGTTGTGTCCCTCCCCCAGCACCTTCACGTGTTATTCCCCAGCCCTGAAGCTCTCTGATGCCTGTTCATAGGAGTTTCTAGAGAAAATTCCACTAAGTATTCCATTACGTCAGCTAGATTGATTAGAACATTGACCACTGGCAATGAGGTCAATCTCCAGTCCTTCTCCCCTCAAATCTAATCATGCTGACTTTTTTCTGATTGTGCTTTTTGCCAGTGACAGGCTTCATCCTGAAGCTACCTACAGCCTGCAGCCGCCAAACATCTCGTGAGCAAACACAAGACATTCTTGTTGCTCAGAGATTCCCAGGGTTGTAAGAGCTGTGTGCCAAAAACTTGGGACAAGGACCAAATATTTAGTTTTAAAACTTTATTATAGGGTATAAACTGGTATAAACATTTAGAATATTTAAAGATGTGTATATATCCCAAAGAAATTCCCACTTATGTGCACAAGGAGATAAGTCCATGAATGTTTGTTCCAACATTGTTTGTAGAAACAACTTCAATGCCAGTGAGTAGAACAATGGATTACTAATAAGGTGCTGTGTGTTCATATAGAGGGATATTACACATTAGTTAAATGAATTAGGGCCATATCTATCAAGATTAATGAATTCTTATGGAAGAAAAATTACAGTATATCTTTACAGTAAAAATTTTAAATGCAAAACTATATTGCTTATGAGGGACTTTGCATATGCTAAAATATGAAAACAGGCATCAAAATACAAATTCAGCATGATGGTAGTTTCTGGAGAGGGAGAGAGGAATATGGGATTGGGAGGGATACACAGGAGCTTCATCTAACAGAAGAAATATCTGAAACAAATATGAAAATATATTTAAACTTGACCACGGTACCTCTAGGTAAGTAGGTGTTTGCAATATTATTCTCTAGTTTTCTGATATTTTCTACTGTAAGATAGCTCTAAATGAAGACACAATGTTCAATAAGAAATCATTTTTAGTTCTTGAACAGAAAAATGGGAGAAGAGCTTCCTGTCTGTTTAGAAGGACTCAAGAGGGTATGAGATTAGATCCAAATACATGTGCAAGGACTGGCATTGTGGCACAGTGGGTTAAGCCACCAACTGAAACACTAGCATCTCATATGGGTGCTGGTTTGAATTCTGCCTGCACCACTTAGAATCCAGCGCCCTGCTAATGAACTTTGGAGAACAGCAAAAGATGCCCTAAGTCCCTGGGCTCTGCACCCATGTGGGAGATCCAGAAAAAGCTCCTGGTTCCTGGCTTCAGATCAGCCTAGTTCTGGCTGTTGCTGACATTCGGGGAATGAACCAGCAGATGGAAGACCTCTCTCTCTCTCTCTCTCTCTCTCTCTGCTTTCTAAATAAATAAATAACAAGTAAATATTTTGAAAGCAATGGATGTGCAACAGGGGCCAATGGGGCAGGGTAAATGGTGAGCCCAACTAGGGCAACACTGCAGGGAACAGAAGGAAATAGGGCCATAGTTCACAGCTCGCACACCAGACACCTTGGCTGTGGTCTTCAGAACCAGCCTAGTATTCAATACAAAGTATAGGAAGGCATTATTTTGAGCTAAGCTTCTAAACTAGGCTCTCAACAAACCAGACGAAAAGTCAAAATGGAGTCACTTGTGCCAAAGTTCCACATCACCAAACCAAAACTAAGCTATCTGACCTTCTAAGAAATCAGGAAAAAAAGTACACAGATTTCGAATACAGACCAGTTTCAGTCAACAGAATCATGGAGTCTGCTTTTAATCTAGAGAAACCTGGTATTAACCCATCAGTTATTATAATAATATTTTTTCAGGCCGGCGCCGCAGCTCACTAGGCTAATCCTCCGCATGCAGCGCCGACACACCAGGTTCTAGTCCCGGTCGGGGCACCGGATTCTGTCCCGGTTGCCCCTCTTCCAGGCCAGCTCTCTGCTGTGGCCCGGGAGGGCAGTGGAGGATGGCCCAAGTCCTTGGGCCCTGCACCCACATGGGAGACCAGGAGAGGCACCTGGCTCCTGGCTTCGGATCAGCGTGGTATGCTGGCCACAGCGCGCCGGCCGCGGCGGCCTTTGGAGGGTGAACCAACGGCCAAAGGAAGACTTTTCTCTCTGTCTCTTTCTCTCACTGTCCACTCTGCCTGTCAATAAATAAATAAATAAAAATATTTTTTCATTGTTCACTCTCCTGACCTCATGAGGAAAGTAACCTTCAAGTGACCTATTCACTTTTTGGGTTTTGTTTCTACTTTCAACCCTTTTCTGTCTCCAAAACCAGCGTCCGGGGCAGGCGTTTCATGTCCAGGCTATAATGCAGATTAAGATCCTGCTTCCCACACCAGAGTATCTGGGTTCAAATCCCTTTCTCAAAAATAAACGATTCATTTAATTGAAAGGCAGAGTTACAGAGAGAGGACAGAGAAAAAGAGATCACTTCCATGTGCTGGGGTGTCGCTCCCCCTCTTCGTGGAGGAGCAACACAGGACCCTGCGCTGTTCTTTCGTCTGCTCGGCCCTCCCCGGGTTTGCTGCTGGTTCTTCCCGGGTTGGCTACTATCCCTTCCACCTCCGTGGAAGGGCAGTTCCCCCTGGCCACATTCCCCACTTCCGCAGGGGAGCGGCACACCGCCGGCCGGCTTTCTCGGGGGCTGCACGGGTTCCCTTAGATGTTCCCCATAGATGTTCCTGGTGCATGCCGTCTCTCTCCTCCTTTATAGTCCTCCTCCGCCAATCCTAACTCGGCTGCCCACACGCCGAGTACGCTGCTCTCCAATCAGGAGCAAGTCCTACAGTTTATTAGTTGAACTGGAGGCAGCTGTGCGGAAGCTGTTTACTTCTCTCCCAGCGCCATATTGTGGGAGAGCAGATGCATAGAATAAGTCCTAATTCGAGTAACTTAGTCTAGTCCGGATTGCTCCCCACACTGGGGCATTCCTCGAATGGCCACAATGGCCAGGGCTGGGCCAGACCAAAGCCAGGAGCCAGGCGCTGCATCCAGGTTCCCACCTGGGTGGCTTTCCGCCACTCACTTGGGAGATTTGGACCAAGTGCCAGGCTCGTGGCTTCAGCCCAGCTCAGTCCTGACCATTGTGGGCATGTGCAGAGCAACCAGAGAATAGGCAGTCCACCTGTTTGTGTCTAGCAAACCTGTCTTCTTGTACTCAGCTCATTGGAATACTTATTCTGTCATATGGAATGAAGTGTTGTTCAACTATAGAAATGCAAATAAAGCCAAGATCTTGACATTAAATTAGTAACTTTGTCCTTTGACACTGCGGCAGGCACAAGAGGGAAATATGTGATTTCAATGACAGACAACTAGCTCTGAGTGTGAATCCCCCATTTGTCTCTGAGTCGTGAAATGGCCTTAACAATTTATACTTTTCCTCATTCTCTCCACCTGCCCAGTGCATGTAAGCATAGTGCTTCTGTCATAGCATTGATATGAGGATTAAATGAAACAATCCAGCTGAGATACTTAACACAATGCCTGGTATGTAATAACCATATTATCATGTTAGATATTATATTATAGAGTGACTCAGGGCCCCTCTGGGAAAACTGAAACCACGACAGCTATTTCAAATAGGGAGAACTTAATACAAGGGATCGGTTTTACAGGTAATGTAAGGTTTGGGAAAAAAAAAAAAACACAGAGGAAGAGTGAAACAGCCTAGAGATTAGCAATGAGAAAGAAGCTTCTGTTATTACCCCCAGGACGTGAAGGGCGAAGGGAAAAGTAGGTTGCATTCGGCTCCGTGGTTCCCCTAACTAACGGCCACAGGCTGGGTTGTTTCCGACTCTAGGAATTTATTCTTCCACAAGTCCAGAGGCTGGGGGTCCCAAATCAAGACAGCCATGAAGTTGATTCTTCCTGAGGGTTTTGAAGGAGAGTCTGTCCCACACCCTTCTCTGGCTTCGGGATATGGCCAGCAATCCTTGATTTATGGCGTCATCACTTTCACATGTCTCCTTCTGTGTCTCTGTCCTACCCTCGAGTAAGGCCACCAGTATTCTTGGATAAGGGCCTCCACTACTTACATCTACAAAGATTCCATTTCCAGAGGCTGGCGCTGTGGCATAGTAGGCTAAGCTTCCCTCTGCAGTGCCAGCATCCCATATGGGTGCCAGTTTGAATCCCCGCTGTTCCACTTCTCATCCAGCTCCCTGCTGATAGCCCAGAAAAGCAGTGGAAGATGGCCCAAGTGCTTGGGCCCCTGCACCTGCATGAAAGACCTGTAAGAAGCTCCTGGCTCCTGGCTTTGGATTGGCCCAGCTCTGGCCATTTCAACCCTTTGGGAAGTGAACCGGTGGATGGAAGACCTCTTTCTCTCTGTCTTTCCTTTTCTCCATCTGTAACTCTGTCTTTAAAACAAATAAACAAATAAATCTTTTTTTAAAAAAATTCTATTTCCAAATACAATTGCATTCACAGGTGCTGGACTTTAGGACTTGAATATATCCTTTCGGGGGACATAATTAAACCACAACAAATACATTCTCACGGAGAGGCCACGGTCACACAGGGTAGGCTAGAACCTTGACTGATAGTGTCTAGGAGAAGCTGAGATGGGGCACAGAGGGCCTACAGGGTGAAATCTCCATCCACAGATTCTTGTGCCTCGCCACTGCCATCGTGGCTGCAAGAAGCAGAGAAATGAAGAAATGCCGCCCGCTCCCTGATTCTTTCCTCCGGTCCTGCATCTCTCACCAGCGCCTTCTACTGGCCAAAACATCTAGTGAGCAGCTGGCCCGAGAGCCTGGGAAACTTGTCCCCCAAAGCTCAACTGTTCTTTCCTCTGTGTCCATCGCCAGGAGAGACAATGTCCATTGTGATGGCTCCAAGCTTGTCAAGGATGAATGGAGCTACTCACCCCATTCAGAGGTGGCAACAAGCGGCTTTTGAAGAGGTAACCAAGAAATATCCAACCCAAGTGCAGAGCACAAGACAGACATGAGCTCTGCCCATGAAAATATTGGACTAGTGGAGGAGAGAGAGATTAAGTACAATTTCAATTTTAAACTTAAAGACCTGCTGTGAAAGTAACAGAGTAAAATATTGGTCACCAGAAAAATACTTAGTCCCGTAAAGAACAAAGTTAAACTGGGGGCTCAGGGAAGGTCTCCTTAAAGAGGTGACATTTGACTGAGTGTTGAACAGAGGTAGTGGACATGCGTGTTTTTGATCAGGACTCCTAACGTTGCAGAATTGACCTGTCTCAGAGTGTTCCTGGAGGGAACGCTCACCACACGTTCTAATCTGCTGGCCGGGGATGTCACGTGACCCAGCCTAGGCCGGTGCTCTTCTTTTTGTCCTAGAAGTTCGCTTTCCAACAGACACACCAGAACAGCTGGCTATAGGTGCCCGTATCCATACTGGTGCGCCTCTTGGAGTTTTGGCTCCTCCATTTCCAATCCAGCTTCCTGCTAATTCTCCTGGGAAGGTGCAGATGATGATCCTAGTATTTGGGTCCCTCCAATCATGTAGGAGATGGGGTTCCCAGCTCCTGGCTTCAGCCAGGAGTGAATCAGGGGATGGACGATCTGTGTGTGTGTGTGTGTGTGTGTGTGTATGTGTCTTTGTCTCTCCCTCTACATTTGTCTTTCCAATAAATAAATAAATAATTCTTTTGAAAACGGTATGGAGCAAAAAGCCTCCATTTATAAAAGTGGGTGATGCCAGCGTAGACCATGACAGTCATCAGCACACAGGAGGAAGAAGACTGTTTTGGGAATCATCTGGAGGCATCTGCCCTAGAATCCATTTTCTCATCTCTAAAAGGGGAGCAATGATACTCAAGTCTTCCTCCTAAGATCTGAAGACAGTACTTGTAAATTGAATGGCACTTACTAGCTATCAACATATCCCCCCAAAATCCTAGCTACTAAGAATAATTGCAGTAATACCCACACTTGCACAGCCAGAGACCCAAAATAGTGTGTGTGTGTGTGTGTGTGTGTGTCGGAGGAGAATACAAAGAGGTCAAATGGGTGAAAGAGACAAAAGAAAGGAGAAATTACTGAAGGGAGAGAAGGCATGAGGCAACAAAGCAGCAGCTCACGCTGAAGGATTTCACATCTGCACCCAGGAAGCTGTTCTACAGCGTGAAGCGACTCCTGCAGCCACCACCTCTGGAAAAGAGCTGCCAGCCATGCTCAGTCCAGCCCTGACTTCTCAGCCAGGATCAACTGCTCGTGCTCACAAGTCAGGAACACTGGAAACTCCCAGGAAACCAGCTCCTAAACTTGCAAAGACGAGAGGCAGCCAGACGACCCCCGAATGAATCCCCTGCCCGCCAGTGCCCTCGCTAAATCCTTGGTCACCTCAGCCTACCAGGGTCTCCACACCACCCTTTTGTGCTTATTAGAGAGGGAGCTGCAGATGGTAAGTCCCCGGCCGAGGCAAAGAACAAAGTGGCCCACACGAAGGCATGGGCACCAAGTTTCCATCTGTGCTCTGCACCTGATGAGAACATCTTGCTTCCAAATTGCGTCACTTATGAATATGGCAAGTCCCTGGAGAAAGGAGTGACAGCAACCCTCCGAAGTCATCTCAGATGTGGCCAGCCTCGCTAGCACTCGGGTGTGAAGTCTCCGGACCAGGGAGAAAGGACAGAAGGGGACTTCTCAGCAAGGAGCTGGATCTGTGTTGCGATAAGGCAGAAGGGTGTAATTCCGCACAAACCTGGTTCTTTGGTTCCTTGCCACCCTCCTCCTCTTGGTGGCCTTATTGAAAATTCCTCCCCTCCTGCCCTCCGGCTCACCATACCCACATCAGGGTGGGGCAGCTTGAAGAAACTAGAGGTTGCAATGTTTGCCATATTAATTCAGAGCATATGGCCCAAAATATTGTTTGCTATGGCTTGTGGGCTTATGATATTTAATTTAAAATAGATTTTCCTAAATAAAAAGAGACTTTATACAGATGGCCATTAAAAGCAAGCCATTTTGCTGCTCAGCATTGTTAAAACATAATGTTTTTAAAACATTTTATAGCACCTCGGCCCTTCGGCAGGGATGAAGTATTCCATGAAGACAGAGGCCTGGCCCCACGACAAGATGGGCCGGGGGCCGTGCTCACAGGTCCTATCTGGAAGATCAGTAAATGATTTTCTTTCGTAAAGAAATCCTCCTTCTTGAATCCTAAAAGGTTATTCAGATCTGAAAAGGCCTGGCTCTCGAGACCCAGCGGCCACAGTGACGGCCGCAAATGCGCTCTGACGTCATTTCTCGTTAAATACGAACAGACTGTTTCCCCAACAAACATCTAGCAAGCACACGCCAGGTGTCTTTTGAGTTTCCACATCTCTTTTTAGTGTTCGTGGGAGTACGGGGCAGGTTGTTTTCTCTCCCTCTCTCTCAGTCTCCTAATTGTTGTTATTAGTATTTGTCTTCATTTAACAATTAGGCAAGGTCAAGGACCGGCCAGGAAGGGCGGCCTGCTACGCTCAAGGCATTGACGTTGATGTGTGAGTTCAGGACGGCGTCTTCTAGGCTCAGAGCATGCGCAGTGAGTGTGGTGCTTCTGTTGGGAAGAGAGGTTAGTCACAGTGGTTACGAAACAAAAATAACTTTTCTGATTCATCTCACCAAGAACCATACCATGCATTATGTCAAGCCAACTTGTTTCTAAAGCAGATTCATTTTAAACTTCTGAAGACGGGCGCAGACCTAACAGGCAGAACTCACTCAGCCGCTTAACCATGAAAAACACACAAGCAAAAATGACAAGGAGAGGCGTGGATGGCGCTCACCGGCGGGCTGCCGCTCAGCTGGGGCTCTGCTCGCCCCGTGGCCCCCCGCCACCAGCCACGATGGGCCACATTCGCAGGTGGAATACGATCGGAAGAGAGTCCATTCCTGAGTCAAATGCGTTGCGTTTGTTTTCATGATACAAGGTCACTCGCTAAGGATTTTTGGTTGGAAAAGCTGATACTTGAGAAATGGCTCTGTCTTCATTCAGGGTAGAAAAGAAAGCCGATAGCAGTTTCTAGATTGCCAGTAATCCTCTCTTCTGAGTGGCCGAAGAGACACAGCCCACTTCCTGGTCGGGGCTCAGAGAAATGGCGAGGTACAAAAACAATTGTTCCAAAGGCACTCGCCTGTAATTAGGAATGCACCAGCCACTGCGGGGTTTGTTTTTCTCGTTCAGTAACCTTTAACAACACATGTAATCAGTTGGGGTTGAAAAAGCGGGGGTGAGTGCAAAGGGAAAGCTGCATTGCCGGCAGCTCACGCGTGCTCCTGAGAAAGGTTCAGTCGTGGACGCAATGGCAGCCTGGGTGGCTTTCTGTAGCTTTGTGAGCAGGGATGCAAACAGAGCTTACGTGAAGACACAGAGACATGTTGCAGTCCCGTGGGATCCCTCTATGGGGGAAGCTGTCCCCCTTGTCCTTGGAGTGGGCCATTGGGATTGCAAGCCACTAAAGGCCTGCAACTCTTAGGGAACTGCAATTACATTTAGGGCACTTTTGCTAAAGTAAGCCAGACCCTTACTGAGGACCTTACAATTTAACTCCAGAAAATTCTTCAGAGGGGTTATCAATGACCAGGCGCTGGGGTGTGCAGGAAGGTAAATATTGATTTGTAAAGTTCCTATCTTGGTGGCTGTCTTTGAATTAACTCATGGAGCTTGACCCCTCTTAACCAGCTATTTAAATTAAAGAAGAGGGCCTGGTGTGTGGCGGAGAGGGCTAAGCCTCCGCCTGCAGTGCCGGCATCCCATACGGGCGCTGGTTCAAGACCCGGCTGCTCCTCTTTGGATCCAACTCTCTGCTAGTGACCTAGGAAAGCAGTGGAAATTGGTCCGAGTACTTGGGCCCCTGCACCTGTAGGGGAGACCCAGAAGCAGTTTCTGGCTCCTGACTTCAGATCAGAACAGCTCTGGCCCTTGTGGCCATCTGAGGAGTGAACCAGCAGATGGAAGACCTCTCCCTCCCCCCCTCCCCCATCTATGACTACCTCTCAATTAAAAAAAAAAAAAAAAACTAAGGAGGGTGGGTGTTTGGACTAGTGGTTAAGTAAGGGGTTGAGACATCTGGGAACCTAGGTTCAATTCCTGGCTTCAGCTCTGGACTCCAGTTTCCTGGTAACGCAGACCCTGAAATGAAGCAGTGATGGCTCAAATAGTTGGATCTCTGCCTCTCACGTGAGAGATCTGGATTGAGTTCCTGGATGCCTGCTTCAGCCTGGCCCAGCCCTGTCCTTTGTGGGCATTTGGGGAATAAACTAACAGATAGGGGTTCTCTCTCTCTCTCTCTCTCTCTCTCTCTCCCTCTTTCTATCTGCCTCATAAGTAAATAAATCAATAATTTTTAAAAATTGAAGAAGAAAGGGTGTAGGGGCTTTTTTCTTATTGAAATCAATATTGAGGCAGGTGTGGTGATGCAGAAAGTTGAGCTGTCACTTGGTGTGCCGTCCCTCATCAGAGCGCCTGGGATGAGTTCCGCCTCTACCTCTTACAATTCAGCTTCCTGCTAATGTGCCTGGGAGGCAGTAGATAGTGGCTCAAGTCCTGAGTCCCTGCCACCCACATGGAGAACCAGATACAGTTCCTGGCTGCAGGCTTAGGTTTGGCCCATCCTTGGCTGTTTCAGGTATTTGGGGAATGTATCAGTGGATTGAAGATCAATCCCTCTCTTGCTCTCTCTCCGTCTCTCTCTCTCTCTCTCTCTCTCTCTCAACACACACACACACACCACCTTTCAAATAAATAAAATTAAACATTTAAAAATGAACTATTTTTTCCTGTTTATAAAAAGCAGTACCTGTTTATTACAAACTAGGGAAGACGAGTTGAAATTTAAAAACATATACCCATAATCAGCATTCAGCATTAGCAGCTGTTAACCGTGGTAGCTAACATTTCAAATGAGAAAAATAAACGTGCACTAAATGTAATGCACACTACTTTGTAATGTACTTTTACTGCGTTCCAGTCCTTATTGCCGTGATTATCGGAAATTGATAAATTTGCATCGACATCATTTTTAATGATGCTCTAGTATTATGTCATAGAGATACAAAAGCTCCCTTTCCCTTTGTTTTTAGACATTCAGATGGCTTCCAGCTTTTTTGTGTGTGTTGTAAACTGCCTTGGTGAACCACCTTCTGGGTAAATATTTGCTTTAAAGTAGGATTGTTGCTGCTGTGGTTCAAACTGAGTAACTTGGGTGTGCTTCGGAAAACTCGCTGAAGATGAGCGTGGGGAGCCAGGCTGAGCTCGGATGAAATAGTATCCTAAGTGACCAGAAGATGTGAATAGAGTTTCCTAATAGGTGTGACTGAAATAGTTAGCAGAAGAGAGGCTGTGAAGAGAAATTCTGTAAAAAATACCAGGCATTTAACCAAATTGTACAGGGCCGCCAATGACCTGTTAGATGTCTGCCATCTCTAATTTCTCAGGCTGCTATTCTGGGAGGCCCTGTTTTTGTAGCCCGTAAATGCATGTGGCATCTTCCTGGGTTATTTGGACCAAATACTATAATTCGTTAAGCTCAGCAGGCTGTTTTAGGGATTACAAAAAACCTGGTTCACAGGGTGATAGAGAACTGGGGGAGAAGTCGAAATGATAGTGGCTGAAGGTAAAATGCTAGGACGGATCACGTCCTAAGTTGTCCTTAGTGAACTGAAAAGATATGATTTGATAAAAATAATCTTAAACTCTGCTTTCAACACGAGTGTTTACAGTGAGCACAGACAGCACTTAAGCTACTCAGAAGACAGCCCGGCATATAGGGGCGAACAACCTCCTGCCCCAGGTCCACAGCAGACATGACTAATGGATCGCCGCACTTCCCAAGGCCCCGATTCCTGCTCCTTCTGAATCCCCAGGTGGCCGTGGTCAGGCCACTGGAACTGGCGTGGAGGTGATACTCACTTTTTGCCGCTGGCTTAGTGACTTCCTTATCTACAAATTAGGGGTGTGTTGGAGGGAAGGGAAAGGAGACTGAGAGATTGGTGCTGGATCGATGGAGTTAGGAGGCAGCAGGTAGTCGGCTGACCAATCTGGGAGTCTGTCCTGCTGGTCCAAGACGAGGATGGCCTGCTTTTCTTTACACTGCATAAGATTATAGCCCACAGATGCATCTAGCATACACAGTCACAGCTTCCCTCTCGGAATTAGGAGAGGCCCCCAGAATTACCATAGTGGGGCTCAGAAAAATAATACCTGAAATGGGATGCTTAGAAGTGAAAGGACTCAAAGCAGCCCCAGCTTTGTCTCCAGCTTCCTCCCAGCCACCCTCCTTCTCTTCCAAACCATGTCTTGGAAACTAGAGTTCCTCTTCTTCAAGGTGGCTCATGGAAACTTGGAATTTTCTTCTCTAAAGCAAACCACAGAGCCAAGAAAGTTCACTCTCTTCCACCCTCTCTCTTGAGGACTTGCATTCTGGAGTGTTCCTGCCCCACCCCTGGTAGGCAGGCAGGCTATACAAAGAGGACAAGAAGTGGAGCAAAATGGGTTTGCAGGTTTTCCCCGCTCAGTTTAACCATCAGGTCCTCCCCTTGGATCCATTCACCCGTCTACGCAGCTGTCCTTTCGTCAAAACTAAGCAGCAAGACAGTTCTCCCTGGCTCTTTGGGTCTTCATCTCCAAGGTCTCCTGTGTCCTATAAAACTTTGATTAAATGAAATTTTTATGCTTTATCCTCTTAATCTATCTTTTGTTATGGGAGTGTCAGCTGTGACCTTTATGATACATGAGAAACACTGTCACCCATTCTCACCCCTAGGCTGCATCGTGGCGATGGCAAGCCCTCATTTCTATGTAGGCATCCTTCAATTATTCCACATTTATTGAGAGTCTGTGGGCATCACTTGGTTTCCCCGGGAAAGAGGAACTTGAGACAAAATCTTGTGTGCTGAGCATTTGTCATGGGATGTGAGCTCAGGCACCCTCTGTGAGGGATAGGAAAGAGTGGCTCATGGAGGGAAACATCGAAATGAGGATGGCTTTTCAGGGTGGTTCCTGCTGTGGGCTTGATTCCCTGAGGAACCTCTGAGAAGCTTCTGGAATGTTCCTCAGCCTGGTCTGCTGGTGGGACTAAAGAAGGGAGTGTTACAAATAATCCCCAAGTCTCCCTCGTATGTCGGAGATTTCCCTAGGGAATGATATGTCTCTTGTATGGAAGTGAGTGTGGACAGTTTCTGCAGGCAGACCTGAAGCAGAAAGTAAGAGATACACAGTGCAGGCAGTGCCTGAGCAGGGGGGCAGGGTGCTGTCAGACTGTTCCCCTGCAAATCCTGTTGCTACAGCTATAGCTGGTGCACAGCGCAGTTCAAGAGAAGGTGTGGGGCTGCCACAAGAGATGTGAGCCACAACGTCTCTGGACTAGGCCAGGGCTACACACAAGCACACAAGTACTGGCAAGGAGACCTCGGGAAAGCCTCCGACTAGAGATGGGCTCACCCCTTGCAGCACTCGCCACTCTGCAGAGAGAATGACTGTCCCTGCCACTGCCCGACACGCCATCCAAGACAGCACACTGCTAGGCCTGATGGCTTCCCAACTGCTTCCTCCTTGGAGAACTGGAAATGTTAGAGCAGAGATGTTCCGAGGCCAGCTTTGGTGAACCACCCCCTCTACACCGCAGCCGGGGATGGCAATAGAGTTACATATACTTCTACAGATAGGGAAGATGGGGAGAGGAACAGGACACGTTAAAAGATGTAACTCTACCTCTCAAATAAATACAATAAAGCCTTTAAAAAAAGACATACATTCACGACTCTGACCCAAGAGCCAATTCAGAAGGAGGAAACCCAGGTGGCTGCCATCCAAAGACAACAGTCCCAGGACGACAAAGGCTTGTTCTAGAAGAAAACTGGATTATCCCACTCTGGAGTTTGCTAACTGGAAGGCTTCAGACATAAATCCATTGACAGATGTGGCTTCATGGGCCCCAGTCATCATTTTTGTAAGTTTCCACAATGCATTACTGATTTCCAAATTTGGATGATCATACATCAAAACGCCAGATTACTGCCGTCCCTTTGGACATAAAATGAAACAGCCCAGCAACGACAGAGTCAGTTGGAGCTGCGGAGCAGCCTCTCTCTCTAGACGTGGCCTGTGCCTTCCAGGTCACTGCCCTCCTCAACACTCCCAGGTCGTAGAATCCATCATTCCCTTTGCTACCTGGAGGGAGCAGAGTTTATGATCATTGTTCTAATTCCAGTTTATCAGTTGTTTTAATTCATTAAACAGAATAACTCACAAGTGTTTAAATAAACCACAAAGATGTAAATGATTCCCAACAATGAGTTGCCTGATGCCAGGCTCTGAGATACAGTCACATCTCTAGAAATCACTAGAATCAGACTTAAAGTTCCTCTACCCTCACTGGGCTTCAAAGAATCCATGGTTCCTCTGCTGGTTTGATAGATATTCCCTGTCTTCCAGGCCCTACTTGCCAGTAGAGGGACTACATGACTGCTTATGGGATGCAAGTTGAGGGAAAAGACATATGTTGACCTATGGGTGAAGGTTTTGGCCTTCCTTCCTTCCTTCCTTCCTTCCTTCCTTCCTTCATCTTTATTTTTATTTATTTTTTTATTCTGGGAGGCACTCAAAGGAAAAGAACTTGCATCTCCTGGTTCACTCCTGAAATGTCTGCAACCACTGGAGGGTAGAGATCAAAGCCAGGAGCCAGGAACTCAATGGGATTTCCATGTAGGTGGCAGGAACACAAATACCTGACTCATCACCCCTGCTTCCTGGGGTCTGCACTAGCAGGAAGCTGGAGACTGAAGTTGGGACTGGGAGTCAACCCCAGGCACTCCAATGTGGGGCATGGGCCTCCTTGGCATTAGCCCAGACATGTGTACCTGGGCTGGAGGTCTAATTGTAGATGTCTGATGACCAAATCTCCCTCGATAGTGCTGGTGTAGTAGCCAGAAACATTCAAGATGGTGGCTGCTCCATCAGCCTAAGTCCAGAAAGCACAGGATGAGCAAAGCCTTCTGACAACTTAAAGTGAAACTGCATCTTGATCAAAAATTAAATCTTAATTATTTTCAGCCAGGGATCAGCAATTTTCTTTCTGTAACAGCCTGATGGAAGGTATTACAGGCTGCATGAAGCATATCTCTATAATGTATTCTTTTTTTAAAAAAAATTACCCATTAAAAACGAAAAACAATCTTTGTTTGCCAGCCATACAAAAAGAGGCTACAGATTTTCCCCATGGGCCATTGATATTTGGCGCTTATTCATTACTGTATCTTATCTTCACCAATACACGTGGACTCCATACCCTTTCCTGGGAACTGGGTTCCGTGCAAGTGAGAAATTCCAAAAGCAGAGCCTGCATATTATCAATACGATGTTTCTCAAGTTGCCAAATAGTCTCCAACTTTCTTTATTACTCAAATTTTCAAACTCCCTCCATAATACAAGTGCTATTTTTACAAAAGCAGCACAAAATAAGCCATGCCCACAAAAACAGTTATCTTTTTGATGGGACTGTGTCTGAACTACTCTTATGCGATAACATAAATATAGATATAGATATACACGTGGATTTTTGCACTCTTATCTCTTTTTTGCACTGAACATTTGTCTCAATTTCTCTCTTCATGGCAGGTGTTTAGACCAGCTGTTAGTGCTCCAGTTAACACACATCCGTTCTACCTTTGGAGAACCTGAGTATCAAACAGAGCCCTAGCTCTTGACTTGTTGCCTGCTACTGCAGACTGGGGTTAGGGGGTGGAGGGTAGAGATGTGACTCAAGTAGTTGGGTTTCTGCCACCAAACATGAGAGTCCTATACCGAGTCCTCAGTTCCTGGAGATGGCCCATGTTTGGGGTTTTTGGCTAATGAACCCCAGCAGACGGAATCTCTCATTCTTTATCAGTATGTTTGTCTCTCTCTCTGCCTCTCAAACTAATTAATTAATTTTTCTCATATAAATTGTTTAAAATATAATTTTAAATGTACTCTATCATATTGAAGATATAGTTTTCATACTTATGGATGTATAAGTTATTTTAATTATTTTTCATTATTTAGTCATTAACAAGCAATATTAATTGAGTGCCTGCTATGTACCAGGTTCTAGTCTAATGTCTGGGCACAAAAAGACAACAAGTGTCTACATTCATGGAATTAACATTTTATGGAGGGAGACATACAGATAACTTTGAAATGTTATATGAGAGGGTCTTTAAAAAGATTATGTAAAATGCATATTATGACAAATTACACATGGATTTCAATTTTTAAAGATTTATTTATTTTTCTTTATTTGAAAGGCAGAGTGACAGAGAGATAAGGAGACAAAAACCTTCCATTTGTTGGTTCACTCCCCAAATGTCCACAGGTCTGGGCCAGATTGAAACCAGGAGCCAGAAACTCCATCTGAGTCTCTACACGGATGGCAGAGACCCAAATACTTGAGCCATTTATCTGCTGCTTTCCCAGTCTCATTAGCAAGGAGCTGAATCAGAAGCAGAGTAGCTGGGGCTGAACCCGGCACTCTGATATGAGTCACCAGCATCAAAAGTGGCAGCTGAACCCACGAGGCCACAACACCAGCCCCAAAGGTCATTTTTTTTGCAACAAAATAACTTACATTTTCATTCCATTTTTCCAGTATCTTTTCTAAGTACCCTCACGTATTATAATTTCAGATGGTTTTAGGTGCTTTGAAGGAAAATAAAACAGACAAGGGCGAGAGGATGAAAAAGGTAGCAATTCTCACAGAGTCACTAGGGAGAGCCTGTTTAAGTAAATGACATCTGAGGATTGGAAGGAAGAAGCCTCAAAGCCTGATGAACAGCAAGTGCATTGTCACCAAGGCCAGGAAGAGACTAAGGGACCAGAAAGTCTAATAGGACCTGAGGCAGGTGAAAAACAAGGAACTAAAAAATGACCATGGTCAGTTTTGAAGGGCATTGTACTTCGGGAGGTTGGTACTTGATGGGAAGCCATGGGAGAATTGGCGAGCAGGTGAGGGAGTAACAACATCATCTGTTTTAGCTTAAAAACAAAAGCCCACTTTGACTACTGAGTGCAGAACTGACAACTGGAAGGGGGGGAATTAGCAATGAGAAGAGGAAGCAGGGAGGTTTGGGAGCCGTTAGAGGGTGGTTGTAGAAACACACGTGACAGACAAAAGTTCTTTTCCGAGGGAATCATCGCCTGCATTTTTCTCTCATTCTCCCTAAAAGGATTTTGAAAAATGAGGAACTCCTGCCCACATGTTTAAGTTGACATCTGAAAATTTTCAACCTAAGTCTAAGTAGTTACAAAAATGTAATTTCTGTTTATTGGAAATGTTGACATTTAAAATCAAACTCATTTCAAGATAGTCAATTGAATCTAAATACTGTAACGTATTAAATACTATTTAATGCCTGCATTCATTTAAAAAATACATTAATAAGTTCTTCTGTGACAATCAATTTTTTTATCATAAGCCTTTTAATTCCTACTTCCACTCTGCTTTTCATGGCAGTTTCCCACAGATTTTTATCCTAGTGTCGTATATTGTAATGTTTGAACATCCTTTAAAAATATTTATCCATTTATCTCTTTATTTGACAAAGAATGAAACAGACAGACAAAGCTGCCATCCACTAGTTCATTCTCCCAAAACCTGCATAAGTGGCCAGGCCAAGATCAAGAGCCCAGAGCTCCTGGATATTCGATGTGGAGGACAGGCGTCCCCCACTTGGGCCGTCACCAGCTGCCTTCCAGGGCACACATGCATCAGGAACAGGACTGGGACTCGAACCCAGGTACCTCCTTATGGGCTATAGGCATGCCAGCTGAGCGTCTTTCACTGATTATCTTCACGTAATCCTCCACATCAAAAATATATGTGAAAATTAGAACTTGATTTCTTTTAAAGATATTTACTCATGAGAGAGAGAGAGAGAGAGATCTTCTATCCACTGGTTCACTCTCCAAATGGCCACAACAGCCAGAACAGGGCCAGGCTGAAGCAGGAGCCTGCAGCTCCATCAGGAGCTCCACGCGGGGAACAGGGGCCCAAGCTCTTGGGCCGTCTTCCACTGCTTTCCCAGGCATGTTGGCCGGGAGCTGAATCGGAGGTGCCAGGGACTCCAACCACTGCCCGTGCAGGAAACCGGTGTTGCAGACATGGCTTGACCTGCTGTGCCACAATGTGGGCCTCAGAACTTGTTTTTGTTTTTTGTTGTTGTTGTTGTTGTTTGTTTTAATTCCTGTGGCTATAAAGCTCTAACTATTAATTGCTTCTGATTAGATTATAATCATGATTACTGACACATGAATGACCAAGATAATATAAACCCATTTCAAGTGCTATTGAATACTGATTAGACATAAAAAAATGAGTGCTTTTAGAAATGCATCTCTCCAGCCATTTTGTGGCATTTCCTTGCCTTTAGGTGGTTTTACTTACTGCTAGAAAAAGACAGGGCTCAAGACCAGATCTTTCCCTATTTTTATTTTTATTAATATAAGTGCTGAGAAAACTTATTCACAACAACAGGTAAATAGAAATGAAGGGAGTTTCACTGTGGCAAGATCTGTCAATACTTTGAAATCCTTTTGAGCTGTATGCCAAAATATGACAAGCTAATCAATCTTCAAAATATGACAAGCTAATCAATCTTCAAAATAGAGTCTAATGAGGTAGCAGTTCATGGAGCTCTTCTTTCAATTCTGTTGAGCACAAGGAGTTGGAAGCTCTCTCAACGACACTTCCCAGTCCTTAGAAGCAATCTGTTTTATTTCTTCCATTAAGAGACTTCAGGGAATTCCTACTGCAAGGCAAGATGCTGAAGGCAGCTGAGGAATGGATACTGAGCAAGCAGCTCTGTTGTAGTAGGGTGAGCTGGGTCACTGCGAAAGCAAAGGTGCAAGAGGCAAGATTGGCCATGACCTCAGCTTCCCTCTCTGGCAGATCCGTCTGGGGAAAGGGAAGGAGGCTGAGGATATGGGAGCTGATCTCCTGCAGTTAAATTTGGACGTAATCAGCAGATGAAAAAGTCATTATCAGGGCTGGCGCCATGGCACAGCAGGTTAACACCCTGGCCTGAAGCGCCAGCATCCCATATGGGTGCCAGTTCGAGACCTGGCTGCTCTACTTCCTGTCCAGCTCTCTGCTATGGCCTGGGAAAGCAGTGGAGGATGGCTCAAGTCCTTGGGTCCCTGCACCAGTGTGGGAGACCTGGAAGAAGCTCCTGGTTCCTGGCTTTGGATCGGTGCAGCTCCGGCCGTTGCGGCCAATTGGGGAGATGGAAGACCTCTCTCTCTCTCTCTCTGACTCTCCTCTCTCTGTGTAACTCTGACTTCAAATAAATAAATAAATCTTTTTTTAAAAAAAAAAGTCATTATCAAGTCCACCGGTTTACCTATGAAAATATTGAGAATTACCTAGGGATTGGGGGAATACTAAAGGCTGTGTTACAAGACTTGGTGACAGATACTGGAGATAAATAAGGGAGATAGAGTCCAAGTGTATTTGGATAAGGGAGTTTCTGACACAATAAAAAATAAAAGTTTAGAGGTGGGTGTTTGGCACCGTGGTTAAGATATTGCTTGGGGTACCCACATCCCAAATCAGATGGTCTGGCTCAAGTCCTTTTTTTTTCCTTTTCTGGTTTATCTTCCTGCTAATGAACACCCTAGGAAGCAGCTGGTGATGCTTCAGTTACTTGGGTTCTTGTCACCCACATGGGAAACGTGGATGGAGTTCCAGCTCCTGGCTTCAGACTGGTCCAACCCCAGTATTGTAGGCAGTGGAAAGTGAACCAGTGGATGAAAATCTCTTTTGTCCCTGTCGCTGTCTCTCTGCCTTTCAGATAAAAGGAAAATGAAACTAAGTAAATTTTTTAATAAAACAAGCTCCTTTAAAAGGTAAAATAAGATTTTAATGTCAGGGGCTTACAAAATAAATACCTACTTCTCATCCAGGCAAAGCCTGTTACGACTTCGGGCTGCCTCTGGCCCCTGGGATTTCTCCTCCACTCTGTTTCTCCATTCCTACCAACTCAACACGTGGCTTTCCAGTTCCTCACAAAAAGAAAGGAGTGGGGTTCTCCAGCCTGGCACTTGCTTGTCTTGGAAGTGCTCCAGGTCACTTTTGCTTATAGTTCACTGGCCAGCACTAGTCACCTAGGCCTCCGCCAACTGTGCAGGAGACTGGAATGTGTGGAGGTGAGCGTTCTCTGTCTCGTCGTACAAGAGTTGGGCGTGTGAAACCGGATGAACCATGTCTGTGGTTGGGAAGACAGCATTGTGTAGCTTCATTGCAAACCAATGTTTTAGAAAAAAAGATCAGAGTTTTCATCTAGAATAGTAAAAGGACAAGACCCGCAAAGAAAAATAAACATGGAAAATCAGACCAATGAGAAGGGACTTGCTCTAACTAATAATGAAATGTATGAAAAAAAAATCTAAATTAATCTAACTGGGCAGGTTCATAGGAGTGAAGGAAAAAGCCCTAAAATAGAGTCCAATAAATATAAATTCTTAGTGTTTTATGAAAACCAGTCTCATGGGGCACCTGTACGGCTGTTTTCACCATTATTAAAATTATTTACAGGTACATTAAAGGGTTGAATGGAAAACTACGTTTTTCAGAAAACAATATTGAGATCATTCAAGTAATCACATGTATTTTCAAGAAAAGAAAAAATGTAGTTGATTATTTAAATTATTTCAAAATGGGTAAGGGATTCTTGAGCGTAAAAGTAATGGAATGAGTCATGAAAGAAAAGACTAACACATTTGAGAACTTACACACTTGAGAATTTTTGTTTTCAGTGTGCAAGACAAATGCAATCAATCAGCAAGTAACCAAATGAAAAGGATATTCAAATAAATATCAGAGTAATAACCTTGATTGACAGAACTCTCATAAAACTTTGATGCTGCTAACAGGCCAGGTGTCGATGCCAAACAATAATTCCTGCTAGAAGCACAAATATATAAGCAAGAAAATGATATTGAGGTTAAAATATTTTTGCCCTCCAAATTATCAGATATTTTAAGGTATAGGAACAATGCTGGCAACTTTTAATGAGAACTTTGATGGCATACCCTGCTAAAGCAAGTGTGAATAGGCACGAACTTCACGGAATGCCGTTTGCAAGATGTAGCTGGGAATCCAACCCAGGTCTTTCCCGGGAGTGGCAGGATCCCCGTTACTTGAACCATCACCTGCTGCCTCTCAGGGTCTACATTAGCAAGAAACTGCAACAGGGAGCCAGAGCCTTAGCTGGCACTCAAGTGCAGGTACTCTGATACAGGATGCGGGCGTCTAGGCCAACTTCTAAACCACTAGGCCAATGCCCACTCCAATGCAGTAACTTGAAAATGTTCATGCTGCTGTCCATAGCTGGCAAATACATGTGTTGATATTCCTCCTCCTCCAAGGGAGCTGCATGTCAGCCAGCCAATAAGAAGTCACAAATGGTATTCTAAGCATATACACGGATACTTCCAAAGGTTAGAGTAGCTGGCATTAGCCTGTTGGTTAAAACGTTGGTTCAGAGATCCACACCCCACACCCCAGTACTTGAGTTCAATTCCTGGCTCTGTCTCCTCTCTTCAGTCTCCTGTTACTGCAGACCATGAGAGGCAGCGGATGGCTAAAGTGACTGAGTTCCTACCACCCATGTGGAAGTCTTGGATTGAGTTTCTGCCCCCTGGATTTGGTCTGATCCACCCAGCGTTGTTTTGGGCATTTGAGAAGTGTACCAGAAAATGGGAGTTTTGTCTCTCTCTCTTTCTCCCTCTATCTCTGCCTCTCAAATAAATCAATAAATAAATTTTTTAAAAATATATTTATTTTATTTATTTGAAAGACAGAGAGAAGTAGAGCCAGAGAGAGAAAGAGGTCTTCCATCTGCTGGTTCACTACCCAAATGACTGCAATGGCCAGAGCTGTGCTGATGCAAAACCAGGAGCCAGTAGCTTCTTCCAGGTCTCCATGTGGGTGCCGGGGCCCAAGGACTTGGGACATCTTCTACTGTTTTCGCAGGCCATAGCAGAGAGCTGGATCAGAAGTAGAGCAGCCAGAACTCAAACCGACACCCATTCGGGATGCCGGTGCTGTAGACTGGAGCTTTAATGCACTGCACCACAGCGCCATCCCCAATAAATAACTTTTTTAAAAGTTGATGGGAATGGAATTAAAAGTTTACTTGGGTGCATACAATTTTGAAATTTGTGCCTATGAAGGATCCTTAAGAAGTTCATGAAAAAAATACTTTTAGAAAACTACACACAGATTTCAAATCTTTTGGCCAAAGTAAACTGATCTTCAGTTTCAATTTCTTTCATAAACTTTTTAAAGTACCTCATATATTTAATATATAAAGGGATATTTTATTCAGTTTCAATATTCAGAATAAAAACTTTATAGAATACAGTTTGTTCTCATTTTCACATTCATTCATTCATATAGAAATGTCTAAAACAAGATAAAAATGTTAAAAAATTAATACTTCTGAAGTGTTTTTGTGTTCTTTTTCTTCCTCTACATGGCCCAATATATAATGTTAGAGTGTTACAGACTTAGAAAAATAATGAAATGTGTATTTTGAGTGCAGCCACAGAAAACGCTCCTACTCTGCAAGTTCTCAGGCTTCTAGAAGATAATTCAGCCTCTGCCAGCTAAACTCACGGAATCATTAGGAGCCCCAGTGCTCTCCCCCAAAGCCAAATCCATCACGTAGGAGCTGGTGACACGCCCGGCAGAGGAAGGGCCGTTGGGGGCAGGATGTAGATCAGTTTCCAGCATGGTCAGTGCCGTGACCACCCACCCGTGTTTTTACAGCAAAGGGGTCTTGAAACTCAACACACCTTCTGAAACCCTATAGGCGAGGAGAGAACAGGATTTTGTTTGTCTTACAGGAGAAAAGTCTGTCCTCTTGGTGAGGTAGAAATCACCCCATCATCATGGGCAGTTAACTCGCAGGGGTACCTTACTCTGCCTCGGCGGGCTCCACTCTGCACTGATGACCTTCAATGCCCTCCAGTCTTCCTCTGACTCCAGGTTGCAAGAGAAGGCTGCAAAGGCAAACACGGGGCACTGGAAACATCATCCCCCCACAGCCCATCTTCCCTTTCCTTCTGGCAACATACCAGAAACACCCTAACTTTGGTTGGGGTCCAGCTCCAGGCAATAAAATCTGATTGTTCCAAGTCCTTGTGCCCATCCCATGTCTCCTTGGCAAATATTCTCTTTTGCAACCTTTCTTGTAGCTTTTCATGACAGGTTTTCCTTACAAGAAAAACATGTAGGTTTATAAAGACAGAATTTGTTTTGTCTCGGCCTCTCTCCCTCAGTGGAAGGCAACCATGGTGCTTGTAGCCATTGTATCCTTTTAGGGCCAAAGGGAAAAGTTTAACAGAATTCCAGAGAAGTCCACCCCATTCCCTAGTGCCACTTAGATGACAGAGTAGCTCTGGAGGGCTTATCTCTGAATTTCTTGAGATACTAAGCCTCTGACATTGGTTTTCTGTTACCTGCAGCTAAATGCCTTTAATTAGACACATACCAGGCATCAGAGATAGAATTGCTTTGCTCACATACTTGTTCCCGACTTTCCAAATTTGAGAGTTGTGGCTATTTGTGATAAATATAATACAGTATCCTAAACATATTTTTGATATTCTTGCAAACTAACATGGCAGGTGAAGGGGATCATGCTAACCAATGGATACCTCTGAGACCTGATTCTCATCAGCTACTGCAATGACACGTCGGACCCCCATAATTCCTTCTGTGCCGCCACTTAACCACCTTCAATTAACTTGCCCAGTGCCAAAGCTTGAATTCTGTCCTCAGGTTCTACTTTCTGGGAAAAAAATGCCCTATTTAGGAACATCTGCCCATCCCCACCCCCACCCCTGCCCCCGCCCTGGACGATGTCGCTTACAAATAGTCCCATTTTATTTCATTAATTCCTTGGCTTGTGCTGGTCACAGCTAACAGTTGAACAACAAATGCATGGAAATTATTTTACAATTGTTCTTTATTTGACAGAGACACGGAGCTTCCATCTGCTGTATTTCTCAAATGTCTATAACGGCCAAGGCTGGACCAGGGCCAAAGCAGGGAGCCAAGAATGTCACCCAGCTCTCCCACATGGAGGCAATCAATTACTCGAGTCCTCACTGCTGCCTCTCAGAGTTTGCACTAGCAGGAAAGGAAGCTGGAATCAGGAGCCAGAATCAGAAGTCAAATCCAGGTACTCTGGTACAGGACGGGGGTAAGCCAGGCCCTCATGGACAATTATTCTTACCTAAAATATATCTCGATAAGAGCTTCACCTTAAGATGAGTATCTACTTTAAACCCCAAGGGTCAACCTAAAGGGGGCCAATGTTGTAGTGTGGTGGGTAAAGCCACCATCTGCAAGCATTTGGTATAAGCACCAGTGGGAATCCTGGTCGCTCCACTTTTTTTTTAAGATGTATTTTATTTATTTGAAAGGCAGAGTTACAGAGAGAAAGAGAGGGAGAGAGAGAGAGATCTTCCATCTGCTGGTTCACTCCCCAAACAGCCACAACAGCCAGGGTTGGAGCAGCAGGGACTTGAACCAGTACCCATACAGGATGCTGGCATTGCAAATGGCAGCTTAACCTGTTATGTCATAACACCAGCTACCTGCTCCACTTCTGATACAGCTCCCTACTAATGCACATGGGAAAGCAGCACGAGAGGCCTGACTGCTTGGGCCCCGCCACGCATGTGGGAGACCCAGAGGGAGTTCCAGGCTCCTGGCTTCAGTTTGGCACAACCTTGACTGTTGCAGACTTGAGGAATGAACCAATGGATGGAAGATCTCTCTCTCTCTCTCTTCCTCTCTCTCTCTCTCTCTTATCCCTCTGTAGCTCTGTCTTTCAAATAAATAAATAAATCTTGACAACAACAAAAAAGTCAATCCAATAGCAGAATTTGAGGACAGGTGTTTTAAGTCAAAAAACTTTTTGACATTCATGTAAGGACTGGCTCTTACACCAGTGAGTAGGTCCAGCTTGAATTACACGGATAGGGTTACAGTCACTTTATACCACAATACTCACACATAATCTGAACTCAAGTGCATGTGTGAGGGCATTTCAAAATGTTCATGGAAAATGGAATTAAAAAGATCCGTTTCTTTTGGTGCAAAATTTTTGGAAATCCATGTGTAGTGTTTTCATAAGACACATTTTCCATAGGCTTTTTGAAGACTCACTATGTGTGTAGACTTCAATTTTTTTTGCACCAAAATAAGTTTATGTTTTACTTCCAATTTCTAAGAACTTTCTAAAGTTCCCCCATACAAAGGAACTGGTAAAACAATTACCTGTCTAAATATTTCAGTAAATTCGGAATGTTACCATTCACTCCAGTTCCTATCACACAGTCCTCCCCATCTGGTTCCATATCCAAGGCGTGGTGGGAAGGTGATAAAAGGTCAGGTATTAGATACCAGGATTTAGGAGCCTTGTCTGTGCTATTCCATAAATTCATTCTAATTTTGAGCAAGTCCCTTCCGCTCCCAGGCCCTTTGTTTACTAAGGTGTAAAATGAGGAATTGGATCAGATGATCTGAGAGCAAACACTCTGGCTGCCAAAGGCTCATGACTTCTCTCAGATACGCCTGCATGGGAATGTAGGCAAACAGTGATTTTCCCCTGCTGCTGTTAGAACCTGCCCAGCCTTTCACCTGTGTACCCGAAGAATCGCAATATTGGGAATGTCAAAGTCCGCTGAGCACTTCCAACATGCTAGACGCTAGACTAAACAACCTCTGTGTTGTACCTCACTTACTTTTTAAAGGAAGTATTCTTGCTCCCATCTTGCAGGTAAAGAAGCCGAGCAGAAGTTAGAGGTGAAAACTTGGAGCCCCACACCCAACCTCGTAACCATCACAGAATCCCATGTTCAATAAGGAATTTAGGATGATCCAAACAAACTACAGAAGAACACGTGAACTTAACTAGAGAAGAGAACAAAATTCAAGGTTTTCTTTTGTTTCTGTCTAAAATTAGGGAGGAGTTTAAGTAATGTTGTGCTTCATGCTTTTTTAGAGGCTGTGTTTTGGCTCCCATGAGAAAATGACATTTTCTAGATAAATGGGTAGAAGAAAGAAGCAACCCTGTTAAATCTGATCATCAGAATCTCACGGGTCTCTATAGGACACTGTCTGTTATGATTTGGCTTTTGTGCATGGTTGTCATTCAATTCCAGAAACATCCTTTTGGTTAGGGTGCTGCGGCACCTATGCTGAAGGTATTGTTAATACGCTGAAGAAAAACACACTTACCCCTTGCAAGCTGTGGATTTGCCTTGAAATCTCTGTAATTAGCGCATTCGTGTTTCAGGCACTGGGTATTATTGAACTCAAAGAAACGAAGATGTATTTCATTTTTTCCCCTTCCAGATGATTCATCAACTCCACTCCTCCCGCCTACAGATGTCCACATTTCAGATTTCTATGAAGCTGCAAAGCGTGAAGTGGCATCCACATGTTGAGTCAGAGGACACCAAGTATTAAACTGTTAGACCGCCAACAGTTCCGTGTCAACCCTCTTAACCTACTTTCCGGTGTAGGCGTCATTAACAATGCTCTTTGCCCTTGAGCACTAAAAGGAAAAGACTCCGGTAACCTTACACCGGCGGTTCCACTTAAGTAACTACCTGATGCATAGTTATCTTTCCAAGCTATCCGGTGAAGGGAGTGAAAACATTTGCTTCTGTGTTCCCAGCCGCCAAGCTGGTTAACACTTGTCAGAGGCACAGCTGAGCTCTCTTTGAATGTTGGAGCCCACGATAACCAGACCACAGCCACAGGTTTGTGGCTGCTGGGCCACAAGAGAGCGTAAACATCACACACACACACACACACACACACACACACACACGGGGGAGGAAATATTCTACATTGAAATATCCCGATGAATCTTCGAAATGCATCAACACTAATTTGAAATATCATCTTGACCAAATGCCCTGGTGTAAACGAGCCTAGAAACTTCCTCGTTGGTTTTTTTTGTGATTTGTTCAAGTAACCGTATTAAGTATCTGAATATTCGCTAGGGATTTGGTTGAAGAACTATAAATATTGTTTTTCACGAATCAGGATTGCCTTTGGCTACCAATCTGAGTCTTGACCAGTTGGTGCAGTTTATCAGGTTGAATATTCCAGAGACTCGGCAGTCCCTGCAGAGAGAGATAATTCAAGCCATTCCCTATTTTATCATGAACTTTGAAAAAAAAAAATGGATAAGGCTGGGAAGGAGCGCAAAGATTTCTCAAGCTTTACAAGGGAAACCAATGCATCGTTTTTCATCGGATGCATTTTTCATGAACTTTCTAAAGATCTATCAGATCTATGGATCCGGAGAACTTTTTATACCAAAATAAACTGACCTTTTAATTCAATCTGCACAAACTTTTTGAACTAGGCTTGTAGTCGCAACAGGCGTGCCTTCAACTCGAGAGGTGTTCTTTGAGCAGTCAGCAGTGCCGTGCTTTCAAGTCGATCATTGGTCACCTTCACATCGACAGGGACATTTTAAAAACAGGCACAGCAGAGAGAAAAAGGAGAAGAAATTGCCGCAGTTGAAAGAGTCCTTAGTCTCGTCTACGTCTATGTAAACGATTTCTGTGTGTAATCTGGTGCTCCTATGTGACTTCGGCCTCAACTCTGCCAGGAAATACCTGCGGCCACCGAGAATCAGGATGGTGGCCCATCTCACCCGTGGCCCCGTTGGCTGCGGCAGCACACCGTACATTTTTATCCCGCAGTGGAGGGCGGGAGGGGCCCCTTTAGTTGCTGGCTGTCAGTTCACTTTGGATGCCTGGTCCCACTCGAAGCTGACCGCCTTCCTCTGTGCGGTGCCTCCAGGGCATCACTGAACAGGCTGCCCAGAGCGTCTCTGCTTCTGCCAGCACCCCCTGTATTTTCTGCAGATAGTGACCCTCCCCCAGCCTTTTCTACACCCCAGGGGTCATGGTGGATATGCCCACCAAAAGGCTCCTGTCCAAATTCCAGGCAGATTCCGGGTCAATACATACGTAGGTCTAGGATAACTCAAGTCTTATGTTGAGAAGGGGCATCACCATCTTTCTATTATCCAAATGTCTATGTCTACCCTAAGCAGCTTGCAGTTAAAGGCATAAAACAGAGACAAGGAAGAGGGTTGCCCCTTGGTCATCTTCTGCCACACTAGGAAAACATCCTGAATCTGGACACAGATGACCTTCTCTGAGTTTTATCCATTTCTGACCCTGACTGTCTACTGCACCAGTCTTGATTCTCTTGCTTAAATTTGAAGAATCATTGTCATTCAGTCTCAAACTATCTAATCCACGCTATATCCCCAGGGGCCATATAAATTAAACACACTGATGTTCCCTCTGCTTTTCTTAATATTTGAAATCTGTTGTAACTATTCCTACATCCATTCCTTTGTTCACACTATTTCAGACAGGTGTCTTCAATAACCTCATATTCACATCCGATGGCAATTATGTTTCATTTCTTGCCAGTTGTGTGCCCAGTACTGTTCTGGTCGCTTTGAATATGGTATATTAACTGACCTTTATAACGCCCAAGAAAGATAGATATAGTCTGCTGCTATATCTGTAGATTCTGAACCTATGGGTTTAACTAACCACTAATTAAAAATATTTGTAAAATGTAGCATCTGTAGTGAATATGTTTGGACTTTTTCTTGTTGCTATTCCTTAAACTTTACAGTACAGCTAGAATTTACGTTGTATTATGTGTTCTATGTATTCTATTCTAAAGGTGATTTCAAGTATACAGGAGGATGTCTGTAGATTATAAGCAAATACTACAGCACTTTAGATAAGAGACTTGCCATCTGGGGGTCTTAGTATCTGTGAGAGGTCCTGGAACCCAAGATCTGCCCCCTTTTAGACCAAGGCACTTGTTCTACTTTCTGCCAAGCCCCTAAGCCACTGCCACTCACATTTTCACCTCTCCCAAGAACTTCAAAAACTCAGTAGTCCAGGAACATAAAGGTTTGGCTTACTTGCCTAATTCATGGCACTTCTGAAACACCATCCCAGCTCCAGCGTGCCCTGGGGGTCGGTCAAGGTCACCACCATGATGTCAGTGAGGCTCAACTTCCCCTTCTGCCTGGCCCTGCTTCATGCACTCCTCATCGACATTGCCCCTAATGTCAACTCTGATGAACCTCCAGCACTCAGAGGGCAGTCTCAGCCTCTCACTCCCGGGGAAACCAACTTGAGAGGGCAGGTTTCTCTATTCACCCAAAATGAAGAACAAGTCAGTGATGGAGCTGGGACTTGAACACAGCTCTGGCTGCTTCAAAGACGGCTCTTTTCTCCTGGCTGCTCTTCTCCCATCTAAAACCCATTCATCGTCTCCTTTCATTTGTCCAAAAAATTATAAAAACAAATGATCAATGGATTTGGGGGTCAACGTTGTAGCACACTGAGTTAAGCCACCCCTGCAATGTGGGCATCCCATACTGAAGCACAGATTCAAATCCCAGCTGCTCTGCTTCTGATCTAACCCCTTGCTCATGTGCCTGGGAAGGCCACAGGAGATGGCACACGTGTTTGGGCCTCTGCCACCCCCATGGGAGACCTGGGAGTTCTGAGCTCCTGGCTTTGTCCTGGACTAGCCCCAACGGTTGTGGACATTTAGGGAAGGAACCAGCAAAATAAAAGTTACCCTTCTCTCTTCCTTTCTATGTCCTTTTGCCTTTCAAATAAATATAAATATGTATTTTTTGAAAAAAGAATCATCAGATTTTTACCAAAAAAATACAAATTTTCAACTTCTGGTATCAGAATACCAGTTGGACTGGGCCTGCCCTGCCCCCAGAGCACGGTGGCTGCTGTGGGGCAGTGGCAGATTTTCCAGACACTTTGCAATTTGCTGCAGTCCGCAGCCATCCCAAGCACTCCCTGCCATGGAGCCTGGGGACAATTGCCATTTATCAATGTTGCTCCTCTGCTTTTCTGCTTTTCACAAAGGAATCATCCTCTATGTTCATGCCTCTTCACCCAGAAAAAGGACAACAATAAAATACAGGTCTAGAAGGAGAGTAAATATTCTAGGAAGAAAACCTTTAAGGATAGGGAGAATGAGGCTGGATCCTACCTGTTTAACATGTAACAGAACGGATGAGTTATCACAATGCCCCATGCATCAGTCCATCCCTCTTTGTATTATCTTCTGCCACCTAAGGAAATTAAAGTTTAGGACTCCATGGCCCATGAACAAGATCAAAGGGTGATATTCTTGGTCTATTACAAATAGCTCTGGATGTAGAGCCGAGAAAGAAGTGTGTGTGTGTGTGTGTGTGTGTGTGTGTGTGTAGGAGGGGAGATTGGTCCTATTGCTGCCATGAGTTAGTCATAAAGACAAATTTGCAGGCTGGTGTTGTAGCATGGTGGGCTAAGCCCCCTCTTGGGTGCCAGCATTCCATATGGGTGTCAGGTCTAGTCCCGGCTGCTCCTCTTCTGATCCAGCTCTCTGCTATGGCCTGGGAAAGCAGTAGAAGATAGTCCAAGTCCTTGGGGCTCTGCACCCGCATGGGAGACCTGGAGGTAGCTCCTGGCTCCTGGCTTCTGACTGGTTCAGGTCAGCTCAGCTCCAGCCATTGAGGCCATCTGGGCAGTGAACCAGTGGATGGAAGCCCTTTTTTTCTGTCTCTCCCTCTCTCTGTCTATAACTCTGCCTCTCAGATAAATAAATAAATAAAATCTTTAAAAAAAAAACTGAAGAGAGGGAATTAAAAAAAAAAAGACAAATACCAAAGCCTGCCAGATTTTAAATGTGTCTACTACATAAGCATGACACTAGATCATCTTGAAGTTTCCATCCAGCTACAAAATGCGAGAAGCAATGATTTGCTTGCTTGTTGCTCCATATAGTTCAGTTTACCAGTGTTATAAACACAGGAGGGTGTGGCTTGTGCCAGCTGTCTCTATCTCTCCAGTTCAAATGGAAGATGAGCATTGAATATGTATGCATGGATTGATTAAATGACTGTCCTCCAAAAGCTCCCAGTTAGAAAACTCTTCCCCAAAAGGTACAGGTCACAGAAGTCCCTTTAACGAGGCGGCCAAGCCAAATGTTGGAAAATGTGGAGGTACATAGAGTATGAAGGAAAAGTAACCACAGATCACAAGTGGAAACTGCGCAAACTATTCTTGGGGGAAAAAAAGTCATCGTGAGTTTCCTCCAGCCCTAGTTTCTCATGAACAGAAAGAACACTTGGGCCAGAGTCTGGAGGGAATTGAAACTCACTGCTATTGAAAATCAACTCATCAGGGTGCAAAAAAGTCACAGTTCTCCACTGGGGAACCCGTTCCTGCCCTCTGTGCCCCAGACATATTTTTCAGGAAGAGTTGGGGTATGTCTGGGGCTGATAGGAATCATGCAGAGTTGGAATGAGCCCCCAACCCCTCTTCATTCCCTGCAATTATCCCAGCAACATTGTATCACTTCAGCATGTCCTCACGCCCAGCTGCCCACCCCTTTCTTGCTCTGCACACACCTGGAAATGATCGCCTCACCTCTGCTTCTCTTCTGGGGGAACAGAGCCTCCAGGATGGTCGGCCTAGAATCCCTGAATTCCTTAGAGCTTCGGAGCAAATGCTGCACCGTCCTGCTGTCTTTAAAAATTGTTTTAAAGGACCCCAAGTGTCACACCTGTTTTCCTTGCACGGGTACTTGTATTTGACTCTTCACCTAGAATATTAAAGCTAAACGAAGTTTAAGACGATCATTTAGTTTAACTCTCTTATTCCAGTGCTATGGAAACTGAGGTCCAACAATAATTAAATATAAGTCAACCAGTTCAACCAGAAATGAACTAAAAAAAATAGATCTTGGGGCCCAGCCTTGTGGCATAAAGACCCAAACTACAACACTGGCATCCTATTTGGGTGCCAGTTTGTGTCCTGGTTGCTCCACTTTCAATCCAGCTTTCTGCTAATGTGCCTGGGAAAGCAACAGAAGATGGCCCAAGTCCTTGGGTTCCTGCCACTCAAATGAGAGACCCTGGATAAGTTCCTGGCTGCTGGTTTCAGCCTGCCCATTAGGGCCATCTGGAGAATGAATCAGTAGATGGAAAGTCTCTCTCTCTCTCTCTCTCTCTCTCTCTCTCTGTCTGTCTCTCACTCTCTGTCTCTCTGTACCTCTGCCTTTCAAAAATATATATTTGACCATACTTGACTTTTGCCTTACGCTCTGATATTACAGCTTAATGCTAACACAATGTGGGTCTCCTGTGTATGCTGTGGGAGAACACCTTGGCAGTGTGACCAACAGGCCTGGCAAGCAGCAACTACAAAGCAAGAGATCTGATACATTGAGGACAATGTCTAGAGCTAGAGGGAATTAGCGTGGATGGATCGCAGGCAGGGTAGAGAGTGTATGTGGTGTGAGAGGTGGAACACATAGTAGCCAGCTTGGAGGGTGGGGTGGCTGCCTTGTGTGCATTTTGTGTTTTGTCTTGCAGGTGATGGACAACCACTGAGGAGGTCTAAAGGGAGAACTGGGTACATTTTTTATTTTTACTTCCACATGGAAGTTCAAGACCACTTGCAGACAGATAACCAGAGGTCAAGAATATATTTAAAAAGTCTTGTTGGGAGGATCCATGGGAGAGATGCTGTCACAGCATGGACTGGTGAAGGAAGAGGATTGTGTGGGTGGAGGCAGGCTCAGGGACAGCGTTGGCAGGGCCAGAGGAGTAACTGGATGTAGCCACCGATAGAACTCAGGCAGTGACTGGTGGAGGGCAGTGTGGTGCAGTGCAAGCCGCCTCTTAGGACTCACACATCTCACATCAGGTTGCTGGTTCTATCTTCTGATCCAGCTTCCTACACAATGCATCCTGGGAGGAAGCAGATGATGGCTAAAGTGCTTGGGCCACTGCCACTAAATGGGAAACTCAGATGAAGCCCCAGATTCCTGGCTTCAGCCTGGCCCAGCCCTGGCTACGGGCTATTATAGGCATTTGCTAAGTGAACCAGCATATGGTAGATCTCTCTCTCTCTCTCTCTCTCTCTCTCTCTGCCTTTCAAGTAGATGAAAATAAATAAGCATTTTAAAAAACTAATGCAATTAAAATGTCTGTGTCCAGAAAGTCACTTACTTGGTAATTATTATTCAAATCATACAAGCTCAAGTAAAATTTTTATATTTAGGCTGCAAATCCAAGTAATAACCTCATGCTTTCTGCTCTAATTTCCACAACAGAACTTGGCCAAATTTAAACACAAATTAGTAGATGGTACTTCTATTAATTCTTTCATCCTCAATTTAATCACACATAAAACTTTCCAATGGTTTCAAAATCTAGGAGTCATTAAGGTCTGAGCTTTTTAAGAGAGTTAATTTTACTGCTATTTCCTCTTGTTCATGAGGCTAATTTTAAGCATAGCTTTTTGATATGTTGGAAGTTGGTAATAATGCCAGAAAATACATAGAGCAATAGCCTGAGAATAAGAGTCAACAGAGGAACATAGTTTCTGATTTGGGCGAGTTTCTGATTTGGGCAGATCAAGGCCAACACAGTCCAGGCCAACAGGAGATGGATTGCAAAGGGTAAGGTGCATGCACACTGTGTGGGATATGTATGGCAAGGACTGTAGGAAATGAAGGGTCCCTGAGAGTCCCTGTCTAAAAGGGCAGCTCCTCCTCTTCTCTAGCCTTTGGTTATCACGTAAGAATGCCAGTCCAAGGTTAACATAAATCCAGACTATTTTGTTCGCTTGAAGGAGAGGTGAACACTTGGCCAATTATTTTGAAACTCTGTGGCCAAACCAACCATTTCTACGTGGCACACTCCGCCCATGACCCAGCAGTTGGTGGCCCTTCATTGTTCAACGTGTGGTCCAGGAACCAGTAGCATCAGATCACCTGGGAGCTGGCTATGAATGCAGACTCTGGAGTTCCACCCTAGACTAGCTGTCTCAGTCCGTTTCCTGTTACTATAACAAAGGGCTGGGGGCTGGGTGACTTAATAAACAAAAGAGGTTTAATTAGCACATAGTAGTGAGGGATGAAGGTCTAAACAGCATGGTGCAGCATCCTGGCAAGGTCTTCCCTGGGCACATCACATCATGTGGATGGCCTTACAACGGCAGAGGATGTGTAAGAGAAAGAGGTCCCACTAGCAAGGCAGGACTCCAGAGTGAGGGGAGGGGCCAGACTTACTGTTCTAGAACAACTCTCTTGTAAAACCCAACATTAATTCCTTCTGGGAGAAGTGTCCCCACGGCCCCATGACCTTGCATTTGCCTCACCTCTTTAAAGATTTCTTGCCACCTCCTAGTCTCACCACATGGAGCCCTTGGGGCAGGGGCACATTCAAACTATAGCCAAACCATAGCACTTTCTCAATGGGTATCTACGTTTTCCTTGGTCCCTGGTGGTTGGGATCCTTATTAAAACCTGAGATGTACTGGCTTCAGCAACCTCAGGACACTGCTTAGTTTCCCCTTGATATCCAGGGCAGACATGCAGAAGAACAGTTTTCTGTTAGCAGAGCAGGGCCTGGATTTTTTTGTGGCGAGGAGGGAGTCAACATCCCGTTCCAATATCCCTTGAAGTTGACTACACAAGGGAGCCGCCAGGTAAAGTCCACAGGTTCCTGGTGGGGTGGGAGACACGACTGACACAGAGCTACAGCTGGATTGAAGACAGAAAGGCCCTAGCTTCAGGTGCAAAATTTAGGGAATACTGAAAATCTCAGCAATGAAAACAAATAATAGTTAATGTAACAATTTGAAAAATCAAAATTAGAACAAGAGCTCCACAATGAACACAATAGTACCCTGACTTTGCTTCTTTTTATGCCAATTGGAATATCACTTATTTAAGAAAAGAACTTATTTTACTTGTTTTGAAGACAGAGCAATATAGAGAAAAGAAGAGACAGAAAGAGATCTTCCATCTGCTGGTTCACTATCCCCCATGGCTGCAACAGCTGGGCCTGGGCCAGACTGAAGCTGGGAGCCAGGAACTCCATCCAGACTTCCCAGGTGGGTGAGCAGGGGTCCGAGCGCGTGGGCCATCTTCCGCTGCTTGCCCAGGTGCACCAGCGTGGAGCAGAACTGGAAGTGGAGCCGTGAGACCCACGCCAGCACTCCAACACAGGTGTCTGCATTGTAGTGCTTCCTAGACTGCTGGGCCGCTATGTCAGCCCCCATTTGAATATTTCTGTAATCCTTTGCCTCCTGTTATGCAGACCTGTCTCAGAAGCCACTGATTGAAAAGTGTCCTTTCAAACCTATAAAGATAAAAGTGCAACCAAAAATGCTTTTCACTTTGGGAAAAGATGCTTCATTCCAACTCAGAACAGCACAGGATGCTGCTACAGTCTCCAGTTGAGCAAGGAGTTAGTTTCCATTCCTTGTCCCCATATTATCTGCTTAAAGTTTCTGAATGGCGAATCAGGAGTTGGAGCCACGGCTAAGGAGTGCTTTATTCTTTTATTGTTCAGCTTCAGTGTCTGTCACTTTAAGAGAGCAGACAAGTTTGAAAGGGAGCCTTGGCAAGCCGGCTGAGACATAAATAGTGGGGAATCTGCCTCTGTGTGTCTATTTCGCACGATGACTTCCGCTTCAGCACCAGACCCCAGAAGTGTCCCCGGTACAGGAAAGAAGAAACTCAGTGGGGAATGATGCCGCTGTCAGACATGTTTCAGTTCCTGTCTGGGGAGGACCAGCTGCAGCTACTAAGAAAATACGAACTTTTCTTGCCAACTCTACCCAAGCTGGAACCTGGAAGGAAACGCTGAAAAAAAAAATGTGCCTTGACCGCAGGCTGGGGAAGGCAATCCCTCAATATTCCCACGGCCTCTGTCTGTGCCACTCATTCACTCAGAATGGCGTCTAGGTTTTGTTGCCAGTGAATTGGCTTCCTGGGCAAGTAGGTAAGACCTCTGGATGAACCAGACCAGTGTCTGGGGACAAAACACCTCTGTTCTCAGAGTCTACTGCAACCAGGGCTGGCTAAAGGAGCTCACCTGAGTGCACCAGCCAGGCCCTCAGTTTCCTCATTTGTGCAGCACTGGTGCCAGATCCAGCTATGAAATTCATTAATATGAGACCTAGCAAGGATGCTGAAACCTCAAAGGAGATCCCAGTTCTCCTCCCAAGTCAAACCATAAGATTCCAAAGTCGGGGTGCACTCTTCTACCCCTGGAACCTCACAGCAGCTTACATTTGCAGAGTGCATTTATAATCTCCAAGCATGTTCTCTCTTTTCCTTTTAAGATTTATTCATTTATTTGAAAGTCAGAGTTACAGAAAGAGGGGAGAAGCAGAGAGAGAGGTCTTCTATCTGCTGGTTCACTCCCCAAATGGTCGCAACGGCCAGAGCTGAGCTGATCCAAAACCAGGAGCCAGGAGCTTCTTCCCAGTCTCCCACGAGGGTGCAGGGGCCCAAGCACTTGGGCCATCCTCCGCTGCTTTCTCAGGTGCATTAGCAGGGAGCTGGAGCAGAAGTGGAGCTGCCGAGACACGAACAGGTGCCCTTATGGGATGCTGGTGCCACAGACGGTGGCTTTACCAGTTACACCACCACACCAGCTCCAAAACATTTTCTCTTAAAACCATACCTAGTGTCCTCCCAACTTTCCAACGAGCGGTGCAAAGCAAGGATTATGGTCACAGTTCTGAAATGTGAAAAGCAGAGCAACAGGAAGAAGACAAGTCTTGGGGCAGAGTCCAGTGACACTTGCACTGCTTCGCCCTCTGTGTCTTGCAAATAACAGAGACTCAATTAATATTTAATGAATGCACAGAGTCAGGGACCCAAGCTGAAAAGTTCAAAATGCCAGTGTTCTCCTACACAGAGGAAGTGTGTGTGTGTGTGTGTGTATGTGTGTTCTGAATTTTTCTGTTGATATGTTCCTAAGGAGCTTCAGGAGCAAGGACTTGTCTTTGTATATCTTTGAAGGTTTGCAGTACCAAGAAATGCACCAATATATTGAGAACTGGGATTTATCTTCTTATTGATTTATGTGATAATCTGTATGTAACTATTAGATAACTGCCCATGCTTTTGTGCATAAAATGCAGTATAGAAAGTGCTGATTTTTGGCATCGGTTGTCAACACTCCACCCAGGGTATGTGTCACACGGTAGCCACCACTTTTACACTCCACTGGGGGCGGGGGGGGGGAAGGGTCTCAGGATTTAGCCAAGGTTGCCTTCCTTCTGCCCGGGTGGAAGCAAGAGCTTTGGGAGTTGATCTTTCACAAACACTTTAGAAATACTGAAGGCATTCTATGGGTCAGCGCTGGGTGTAAGGAGCTACATATCAACTTGAATCAGACTGATTACAACTCCTCTGAACCTAATTGGCAAAAACCTAACTGCATTCATGTTTTATTAAAAGCAACTTTCATTACACAGGCGGTGCTGTCAGAAAAATAAATTACATCTGCAAGTACTTAGGTATAAAATTCTACAGATAACTTCCAGTCGTCGGTGATTTCATATTAGAAAGTGTTTTTCCAATACATGCTAAAACTTTGTCCATCAGTATTAAACCCGCTTTACCGACCACTCTCGGAATATTTATGGGATTTGTAATATAGCCTTTTTCTTTTCTTTTGAAATTTAGTAAACTGTTTTATGCCAACTTTAATTTTGGCAGCTTCCCTAGACCCTGGGGAAGCTTTAGATTGGTTTGCACTTTATAGTCTGCTGCCTACCATTGCCCCTCTTAGAACAGATCCCAATCCATTTTGTAAAAAGGTTAGTGGGTAGCTGCGAGCTGCAAAACAAGGGGCTTCTTGCAAATACAACAAATGACTCATAAAACCATGGAAATGTGGACCAGTGTGAAGACGATTTTCTTAACTTTCTGACACCGGACATCATTTTGAATCCATACTGTGGGGAGGCTTGATCGGCCATCTCTACCGGATTTCCTACAAATTCTCTTTTCCTAATTGTAGCCTTTACTTTGCAACAATGCAGTTCGGGTATGCTTGCCATCACTGCCATATTCCAAGGCAAATCCTCACGTGACTTCAGAACAGTTTTGCAAGCACATTGTCGAATAGTATTCTAAGAAAAAAACGTTCTTCATTTTGAGATCCGTTGAGACTTACAGAAGCATTGTAATGTAGCATGGGGCTTTCCTAGACACCCCTCACCCTGCATCCTCTGGAGGCTCACCCCACAGAATTATGGGACAGTTGTCAGAGGTGTACAGTTGACATTGCTACAATACTATTAACCAATTTACAGGCTTCATTTGGACTTTCCAAACATTTCCCCCGCTTGTCTTTTTCTGTTCCAAGAGTCCATTCACGATCCTATGTTGCATTTAATTTTTTTTTTTTTGACACGCAGAGTGGGCAGTGAGAGAGAGAGACAGAGAGAAAGGTCTTCCTTTGCCGTTGGTTCACCCTCCAATGGCCACCGCGGCCGGCGCGCTGTGGCCGTCGCACCGCGCTGATCCGATGGCAGGAGCCAGGTACTTATCCTGGTCTCCCATGGGGTGCAGGGCCCAAGGACTTCGGCCATCCTCCACTGTACTCCTGGGCCACAGCAGAAAGCTGGCCTGGAAGAGGGGCAACTGGGACAGAATTCAGCGCCCCAACCGGGACTAGAACCCGGTGTGCCAGCGCCGCAAGGCGGAGGATTAGCCTAGTGAGCCACGGCACCGGCCGTTGCATTTAATTTTCATTATCTTCTTAGCTCCCCCTTCCTGTAATCCACAATAGTGTTTTAGTTTCTCCTTATCTTTCATAACCTGGAAACTTTTTAAAAATCTATTTATTTAGTTGAAAGGCAGAGTGATAGAGAGAGATTGAGAGAGAGAGAGAGAGAGAGAGGGTATAAGAAATTTTTCAGCCACTGATTCACTTTCCAAACGGCTGCAACAGCCAGACGTAGGCCAGGCTGAAGCCAGGAGCCAGGAACTCCATCTGGGTCTCTCACATGAGTGCAGGGCCCCAGGCACTTGGACCATCTTCTGCTGCTTTCCCAGAAGCATTAGCAGGAAGCTGGATTGGACTTGACCCAACATTCTGGTTTGGGATGCCAGCGTCATGCCCTGTACACGTTTGAGGACTACCGGCCAGTAACCCCATGTAAGAGTTCCCAGGTTGGGACTCTATGATCTTTCCTGTCATTACACTGGGGTCACACAGGATTGGGAAGAAGGCTAGAACATAGCCCATCCATGGCCCCAGACACCTGTTGAGGCCTTAGCCCTGGTGATGTAGATATTGGTCCCTTGGCTAAGGCGTCCATAGTCAGCTGTCTCTACTGTGAAGTTACTCTTTTCCCCTTAATGTTAATACTGTGGGACTGTGTAAACACCTTGTTTCTCCTTAAGCTTTTGCCTACTAATTTTAACATCCATCAGTGGATCCTGCCTGCAAAAATTACCACTGCATTATTCTGATGGTGATTTTCTTATTTTCTTCCTTCTTGATATTAATTGGCATTGTTCTATAAGAGAAAAATTATCCTTTCTACTCTGTTTCTTTATCTACTCAGTTATTTATTATATGGCCTCAAGGATGGTTATTTTATGGTTATTTATTATTTTATTATATCACCTAGAGGTGATAGCAATCACATCATCATTTATTTTGTTGCTCAAATTTTTCCCAACGTATGGGTAATTGGAGATGTTTTCTGGTTATACTCTTTAAATCTGCATTTATTTTTAAAAATTCGTCTATTTTTATTTGAACAATCGGGGAAAGAGCTGGAACTCAGACCCAGATACTCTCATATGGATGTAGGTATTCCAACCACCAGGCCAAACAACTACCCCAAAGCACCTATTTTTTTTAGCATCTTCATTTTAAAATATTTAATTGTAAAATAACAATTTTTTGTAGTGATGGAGTACAATGCAATGCTTTGAGGTGTGTGTATGTGTGTGTGTGTGTAATGGAACAATTAAATCAAGCTAGTTGGTTTATCCATCTCCTCATCTACTTACTTTTCTATGTTGAAAAAGTCTAAATCCACTCTTAGTTATGTCAAAATATGCAGTTCAAATGATGTTTGTCTTGTAATGATGCTAACATCTGCATAAAGCCTGCATAAGTTGAAAGCGCATTTAATAATCACACACTTAATTTCCGGAATATCATAGGGAGCCCAGAGCCTCTTCCGGGTGGCTCACATTGGGAGCAGGGGTCCAAGTATTTGGGCCATCTTTCACTGCTTTTCCAGGTGCATTAGCAGGGAGCTGGTAGGAAGTGAAGAAGCCAGGCCTTGAACCAGCGTCCATATGGGATGCCAGCGTCACAGGTGGAGGTTTAACCTACTCCACCACAACACCGGGCCCCATGCAATTCCTTAAATACTTAGACCCAAAGAAGCTGACAACACAGTGCACTACGAAGTATTGTAACTGATCCTGGTGATGGAGTTGTTGACTGGGAGGTGTGGCTTGCTGTCACTATCCAACATCATAACAGTGTTGTACTGTTTATCACAAGCCCAGACAAGATTCAGAATTCAAAGTGTGGTTTCTACTTGAATGTATTGATTTTGCACCATTGAGAGCATTGGACATCATAACCTGAGCCAGCATAAGTAGCGGCTGTACACACAGCTAACCGGCATCACCTTGCTGTGCAATGGATCAGCTAAAACCTTTTTCTTCCTAATGCCTTCCTTGCTGGCACCAGGCTCATCTTGGATCTTCCTTCCTCTACTCCTGCAATCAATCACTTTCCCAGGGACTCTTGGTTCCTTCTGTTGGAGACTGACACTTAGATACTAGGAGTATTCATTGATCCTGAGGAGTTACTGTGTTTCTGCCTTCTAGGAAGAGGTAAGCAGGAAATTGACTCAGCCACCTGCACATGCGTAGCTATAGCTATCTTGGTATCTGCTCGTGTATTTTCTAAGTTCATCCAAATACCTCTGGCTCAAATCCAGCACCACAGACACTACTGTAGCTTTCTTCACTCCCTCATTTGTAATTTCTTCCTCTGACCGACAAATTTTTTTTTCACATTTTCTCCAATATCTTTACGTAAGTGTCCAATCCTGGTGTATATCCAGGATAGTTTCAGAATCGCTAACCTTTCCTCTGAAGACAGCAAACTGACCAGCCGAGCAGAGAGCTTGGCTACAGTTCTTTCTTAGCCTTACGGTATCCGGTTAGAACCAGCTTCTCTGGAATTATTGAGGTCTGCACTTTCTCTCCCACCCCTCCCTTCAGTGTGGTTATTCTTCATTTGTAGTGAAGTTTCATTCATTTGTCACAGGCTGCATTCCGTCTTGAGTCCTCCCCACATCCTTGTTGGTTTTATAAAAACAATTCATTTAAAGTAAAGATATACTCTTTGTAGTATGTGTTCTGTGGGTTTTGACAAAGGCATGGGGTAGTTCAACCACCACATGCAAAACAGTCCCACCACCCTCAGAGTTCCCAAATGCTGTGCCTTTGTATTCAGCCCATCTCCTCATTCCACCACTTCTGGCAATCACTGATCTATTTCAGTTTCTATCCTTTTGCCTTTCCCAGAGTGTCATTAAATGCAGTCATACAATACATAGCCTTTGGGGTCTAGCTTGTTTTTCTCAGCAAAATGCATTTAAGATCCATCTATGTTGTTGTGCTAATCAAGAGTTTGTCCCTTTTCATTGCTGAATTACCTTCCATGGAAGAGCTCTGAAGCATTTATTTATTCATTTGCTAGCTGAAGGATACTGGATGATGTCCCTTATGGGGGAGGAGACTTCTTAAAGTTCATTCAGAGTAGAATTAAAAGAGAAGTTTATTCGGGCACCAAAGAAAGCTGAAATTCATGCATACTTTTTTCATTTACATTTTCCATGAACTTTGTGAAGATCCTTTATATTCTGTGTTCAGTGTCCTGTCTTCAATTCCATGGATTTTTCTCCTTTTTTGTCTTCGAGCAGTTCTGTAGTTTTCCATTTTACAGTTAGGTCTAAAATGATCCATTTCAGTTACTTTTTGTATAAGGTATGAGGCATAGGTCAAAGATGATTGCCATTATTGTCACTATAATTATTATCATTTTATATTTGATCAACTAATTGCTTCAGTGCAAGTTGTTTAAAAGAGCATCCTTTCTACACTGAATTGTTTTTGAATCTCTGAAAATCCATCAGCTCCATTCGTGCAGCTCTATTTCCAGATATTGTATTCTGTTTCAATAATTTGTGTGTCTGTTAGGTAGGAAGTCAGCTATGAGTTTATGTGTGTGTAACAAAGGCCTAAAGAAAAGACATCTATGTCCAGTATATGCATCTGCATCTCAAAGTCATGGCAGGGTTCTTGTCTTCACGCAAGAAAGAATTAAGGCGTGAGACAGAGTAGTGGAAAGTAAAGTAACAAAGTTTATTAGGGAAAGGACATTCGTAAGAACGGATGGGCACCTCTCCAGGCAGGACCTGAGAGAGAGTGCCCAGTCGCTTGGACTGGGGAAGAGTGAGGCTACATGGTTGAGTGGAGAGAGTACAGCTGGGCAGGCCAGGAGGGTGGCTCAGCAGAGAGACAGAGGGCTGAACACGCAGTCCGGTTGAGGCTGGAGGTTTTTAAGGAGATGGGTCTTTGTCTTCACACATCTCCTCCTGAAACAAAGGATTTTTATTTATTTTTTTATGGATGTAAATATTAAGAAGCTCCTATCTGAGTTTTCCCCTGAAGGTATCAGACAGGAGGAAGCCTAGCTGGCCCGGTTCTGAGTTTAGAGGAAGGGTGAGCAAGACCCCCTAGAGAACTAGGATCTGGAGAAGGGTGTTTGAAATGCAGATACTGGGCTGCATCTGGAAGATTGTGGAAGATTGTCAGGCAGAAGGGGCGGGGACCCCCACCTGGCAGGTTATTGGGTAGGAAGGGGCAGGGCAGGATGTGAATACTGAGCTGCTCCTGGATGACTTCGAGATGCAGATGCATATGCTGGACGTAGATGTCTTTTTTTAGGCCTTTGTTATACACACATAAGCTCATATCTGACTTCCTACCTAACATGTCCATCCTCTCACACTCTTGGTTACTGCAGGTTTATAACAAGTCTTGAAATCAGGCCCTGTGACCCTTCTACATTAGTATGCCCTTACAACAGTTTTGGAGTATTCCACTTCCTTTGCCCCATTAAATTTCATACGACAAAATCCATGTAGGTGAGGCTGCTGGTTCTAGGTATGGCAAACGGCTGTGTACAACATCATGACTGATTCAGGTCCCTCGGGACCTCCTCTGGCTGTTGGCCTTTCTTCCTCAAGCTCATGATTCACAATATGGCTGTTGCTGATGTGAGCAGCCCCTGATGAATTCAAGGCAGACAAGAGAAGAGAGGCCGTCTTCAAAAGCGCTCCCTTGTACACTGTGTGAAATCTCTTCCAAGCTCCGCAGCAGACTGTACATAGCCAGAAGATGCCAGGACTCACTGTAACTGCAGAAGCATCTGCGAGAGTAACTGCATAGACAAAGAGAGATGAAATTGCACAGTGGGCTTGCCTGGGTGCTTCTCAGCTCAGCCAGCAATGACTTTGCCTCCCAGAGACAATTTTGAACACTACGACTCAGGCTAATAGAAGTGACAGTGAGTGGGCAGAAGCCAGGGATGCTTCCACACATTCCACAATGCACAGGACAGTCTCCCAGAAAAAAAGAATTAGCCAGTGAGTCCCACTGAGAGGCAAGATTGAGAAACCCCAGGTCGCATTGAACACTTCCATCACAAATCTTCCTTGGAGCTGAGCACACTGACTTCCACACAAACCTGAGAAGTCTAGAGTGAGGAAGGAGGGACAATGGCAAAACATTAGTTGATCTACCTTGGATTACTGCCTGTATTAAGCCAGAGTTGGAAAGAGAGTGTATGCAACTATACAAGTTTCAACAACCTTGTCATCTGTATTTCAGTGTGGCGATGGTCGTGGCTTCCCCAACAAACCTCATTCAGTATGATGAAACACCAGCCAGTGCAGGGAGAAGTCAGCTCTCGATGGTGGAGATTGGGAGGTGGAAGAAACCAAGCTGCCCGGAGGAGGAAGCAGCCAACAAAAGCATGCAGGGATGGTAGATGGAAAATATTCTGACCCTAACAGCAGGGCACTGGGATAATTAAGGCATCCTCAAGCCAGAGACAAGGCATTTGGAATCACATCCACTTGGAAATGCCAGAGATGACAATGACTAAACCACTTCCCTTGGGTTAATTTGTGAGCGTGTGTAGGGGTGGGGGAGAGAGAGAGACGGAGAGAGAGAGAGCTGGATGTCAATGCTAGATCCACTGTGCCCTAGGAGGATGAATCTAATCGACTCAACAAGACTCACGGACTCTCTATTTTCTCATTTCCAAAAGCGGGTACTATGGTACCATGTGGATTCACTGCATAGGTAGCTGTGAGGATTAACTCCTTGTAAAGTGATAGACATGGCGCTCAGTCCATGACCATAATTAAGCGAATGTTAGCTGACTGCATCCAAAACATGCTCAAGCAGGTTCAGTCACCACTTGCAGTGCCGGCATCCCAAATGTGAGTCCAAGTTAGTCTGGCTCCTCTCTTCCAATCCAGCTCCCTGCCATTGTGCCTGAGACAGCAGCAGAGGATGGCCCAAGTGTTTGGGCCCCCGACACCCATGTGGGAGACCTGGATGAAGCTCCTGGATCCTGGTTTCAATCTGACCCCGTCCTGGCCATTTCAGCCATTTGGGGATTGAACCAGCAGATTAAAGATCTCTATCTCTCCTTCTCACTCTCTCTGTAACCTTGTTTTTCAAATAAATACAAAATAAAAGGCACACAGAGCTAGGTTGCATTTCTCCATAAAATACCTCAATGATTTCCCATTGCTCACAAGATAAATTGCAAACCCTGAACTTGACCTTTAAAGCAGCAAGCAGGGCTCCAGCGTACCCAGGATAATTCTAGTTTTGTCACCCTGTCGTGATTGTTAGTAGCATTGCCTCTCCTCACATGTCTCCCAGGAGGAAGATAACTACATGTCAACCTACCTAGGGCCTATATAGTCCAGCGTTGCAGACTCCAGCCAGTGTCAATGCCACTGTGCCCTCTTCACTCCACCACCACGACCTTTGGTACCTCCACCTGCTAGCCTCTTTCTCTCTTGAAGTCTTGGTGTAGGCTTCTCTCTCTCTGCTGGAGCTTCTCTTCCGTCTAAGCCTCCTCCACTTATCCATTACAGATCATGCTGGAATCTCAGTACCATTGTTACCATCCCACAGCCTCTTTTTCAGAAAGATGGCCAAAGCAATAGAACCAATAGAAGGTACAGGTGCAGCAAACTCATTGATGCAAGAGGACTTCAAAACCTTAATGGAAATGGAATGAAAAGAAAATTGATGTGGTGTAAATAATGCTAAAACCCATGCACACACTTCATTTTAAAAAGTATATGAGAAAAACTGGCCGGCGCTGTGGCTCAATAGGCTAATCCTCCGCCTTGTGGCACCGGCACACTGGGTTCTAGTCCTGGTTGGGGCGCCAGATTCTGTCCTGGTTGCCCCTCTTCCAGGCTAGCTCTCTGCTGTGGCCAGGGAGTGCAGTGGAGGATGGCCCAGGTTCTTGGGCCGTGCACCCCATGGGAGACCAGGATAAGTACCTGGCTCCTGCCATCAGATCAGCGTGGTGCGCCAGCCACAGTGCGCCGGCTGTGGTGGCCATTGGAGGGTGAACCAACGGCAAAGGGAGGACCTTTCTCTCTGTCTCTCTCTCTCTCACTGTCCACTCTGCCTGTCAAAAAAACAAATAAAATAAAAAAAATTAAAAAAAAGTATATGAGAAAAACTATGCATGGATTTCAAAAAGGTTTTGTACCAAAATCAACTTATCTTTTCACTGCATTTTTCCACGAATTTGTTGGAGTGCCTTGCAATAGAAGGCTCACTCGATCACGGAGACTGAGAAGTCCCAAGATCTGCGGCCATTAAGCTGGAGCCCTAGGAGAGCCAAGGTTCCAATTTCAGCCTGAAAACCAGGCTGGCGCAAGGAGTCAGGCAGGAGGAGTTCCCTCTTACCCAGTCCTTTGGTTCTGTTCAGCTCTTCAGCCAACTGGATGAGTTGCCGCCATGTCAGACAGGCAGTTCTGTTTTACTGAGACTTCAGATAACAATGTTGCCCAGAACCACCCTCAGAGACCCTTCCCACCCCCGCTGAGAATACTATTTGATCACATGTCTGGGCACCCCATGGCCCAGTCAAGTTGACACATGAAAATTCACCACCACGCAGATCTTTCTCCATTCATTTAAGAGCTAAGCATGGGGAAACCCAAGGCCAAGAGCAGAGAGAAGTGTCTGTGAGGTCAAGGTCACTGGTCTGAGACGTCAGAGCATGTATGGTTGGCAAAAATTAGAAATAAGCTCAGAAAGCCCAAAAGCTCTTGGCTCAGATTTACAGGTGAACTTCATTCCACCCCGCGGTCATGGTGGCACAATCTCCTGGTCAGAGCTTGGGACGTTGTGTGACGATCCGGGAGGAAGGAGGGTTGGAGCCAGTCTTTCATTGCTGCTGTCTTCCTCCACACACTGCATGCATGGCCACCTTCCTGCGTGGTTGATTTGTGCACTGGGAGGTATCTGCTTGCCTACTGCTCTCTCTGCTCCCTGCCAGCCCTCTCTCCTGCCTTCTCTCCTCTTCTTTCCTCCCTCTCTCTTCCACTCCTCTCTCCATTTCTGCTCTTTTCCTCCCCCCCTTCCTTTTTCTCTTTTCCATTTAGATTCATTCATTCATTCAGGCAAAGGAGCAGCACCAAAACTGAGGGTTGGATTTCCCCCAGTCTCAAGCCAGAAAGCCAGACACAGTCTCTGGATTCCCATGAGCACTCAGTTCTCAGCAGACTCTGCCATTTTCCTCTGAAGCATCGTTCCCACTGCCTGAGGTCCTGGACCCTTCCTTGCTCGACTCCAGTGACGGCTAATAGATGTCACCTGGCTTCCATCATCCCGCCCACCTCCACCGCACTCCTGCAACGACGCCATAAACCCCAGACATGCTGAGCTCTTCAACTTGATGGCTGCCTTTCTTTCTCAAGGAGCCTGCTATGGCTCCCTCTTGTTTAGCTCCCCCAGGTCTGAATGCTTGTGCTTCGACGTCAGAGGTTTCCACATTCTGACCACCCCTGCAGTTTGAGCCCGAGTCCCCGCCTGAACAACGCATGTGGGATCTGCTGTCGTCTGACCGCCCCAAGCTGTCAACCCTCCGACTGCGGTCCATCTCCTCGCCTTGGCTCACCACCCTCAGGCGGGCCTTCCAAAGGCACCATCGCTCAGCCACACCCCCTCCCTCCTCAGCAGTGTTTTGACTATGAGCTAACAGAAGGTGCTTCTCCCTCCCTGTTTTGGCCACTAGAAAGCTACTTCAAAAAGTCCATGGGGAAAAAACAGAAAAAAAAAATATGATTAGTTGGTGCAAAAAAATTAAATCCATATGTAGTTTTTCATAACACTCATTTCCGTGAATTTTGACATACCTCATATGCATGAGTTTCAAAAGATTTTTACCTACCAAAGTACATGCATCTGTTAATTCCATTTTCCGTTAACTTTTTGCACTTCTTTCCTATTTGGAGCTACTTAACTGTCCTGGGAGTTCTTGCCTTGTCTTTCCTATTCCTTAAAGGTAGTGATCTTGACTTTGGCTTTACTTCACCATTGTGCCCGGTGCACGTGACACACCACCTGCCAAATACAAAGACTAAGACATGGGAGTTGAGTGGGAGCAGCCCCAGCTCCCTAACCCCAACTCAGGAAGGGATGGAAGCAGGCAGGCTCCAGGGCTCATCCCCCCGCACCCTGCTCTGCATGGGAGCTGGCGGCAGACTCCCCAGGTCTCTCCAGCCCACAGAAGGTGCATTTTCTGGTCTCCAACTGAATCGTGTACCTGTGTCTCAGCGGGATTACACATGTGCTGCTGTGAAACGTGAAATCAGAGCCAGGCAGGACCTCCCCTGAGAAAGGCTGCCTGTGCATCGTAAAACCCTTAAATGAATCGCTTAGAGGGACAGGCTTGCCTTGGGTTGGGGTTAATTGGGTTGGCTACAAAGAGTTTCATGTTCATAACTTACTGTCCATCTTATTCTGCCTGATTTTCGGAAAGTTATTTTGCTCCAAGGCAAATTTGCATTTGCTTTTCTGACAACGATTGGTTTGAAGCTGAACTCTTTTCAGCTGTTTGGAACTTGTAAGGCTCAATATCTACCAGATTTTCTCACTAATGCATCCATTTCAGATGGTCCAGAATGGAGCTGGAGTTTCGCCTTTTTATTATTTGTTAAGTCATCCTTCCTCAATGCAGAAACTTGCTTCAAACTTGTTTTTGTTTTATTCTTTCAAAGCCCTATATTTTTTTCTCTTCTGACTATTCATTTCCTAACATATTCTCTGCTAAGACTCTAGTCTATATTTTCCAGTATTAAACTAGAAGCTAGAGCCCACTGACTAAGAACCCAGCCTCGATTCTGCGGCACTCGAATCTGAGTGTCGGACTCATCGCTGCTCAGTCTCTGACTTGATGCAACCATTTGATCTCACTGAGCTCCAGTTTCTTCTTCTGGCCGCGGGTTGGTCCTGAGTACAAGCAAAGGTTCCTGTGCAGGCTCAGTGGGATAAGGCACACAAAGCACTGCAAACGGTCAACGCACTGCGGTCAGCCTCCTGCGTCCACTGAGGACATGCTCCAAGGTGCCGCTGGGTGCCTGAAACCACAGGTAGGACCAGACACTCTAGGAGTATGTCCTATGTTTTTTTTTTCTCTATCCATACATACCTGTGATAAATGTATAAATTAAGCACCATAAGAGATGAACAACAATAACTAAAAATAAAATTTAAAATTACAACAGTGTATTGCAATAAAATTGCAACCTACGCCTCTCTTGTGCTTTGTGGTCATTACTAAGTAAACTAAGAGACTTCTCAGCACAAGCACAGTGACACCATGGTGGTGAATCTGATAACGCAATCGCTAAGTGACTAGTGGGAGGGAGGCATACACAGCAGGGATTCCCTGTAGTCCCAAACAGAACCCTCCTCAGAACACTGCCCAACTTAAAAATTATACTTAGTTTCTTTCTAGAACATTCCATTTAGTATTTTTGGGTCACTGTTAACCATGGATAACTGGAACCAGTAAAGCAAAAACTATGAATAAAGAGTGACTATCTCCATTTGTATTATAGAACACTTTCTAGATTAGTGGTTAAGAGCACAGGCTACAGAGCTGGGATACAAGAGTTCAAATTCTAGACAAATTGGGTTAGCTTTAGTTTCCTGAATTGTCAATGAGAAGTCATAATTGGACAGCCACGTTAGATTGTCATGAGAATTCAATGATCCGGCTGATGTGTAGGAAACGCTTGGAGTCATGTTTGGCACATAACAGGCAATCAGAAAAGTGTTAGCGATTACGATTATAGGAGAGTAGTAAAAACAGTTCCCAGCCACAAAGCTGTCACTTTCCAAATAACCTGCTCATAATAAAATTAACTTTTCTCCTGAAGTGAAACATACTCTGCGCATCATTCCAATCACTCCAGCCTTCTCTCCTGCAGGGCCAGCTTGCCTGGGCATCTGGAGAGAGAATGAAGCAGGACTGAAAGAGGCCCTGTGAAATGTTGGGGGAAAGCTGCAAGGCGCATCATTTGCTATTTCACAGTAAGGGTGACCCAAATCATATTTTTTGTCACTGCTTGGACAGAAAAATAGTAAGTCCATCGTGCCCCTCTGGCAGCAACTAAAATTTTTCAACAGAGAATTCTGACTGATGGAATCTACAGAGAGAGAAAGAATACTTGGCCATCATACAGAAATGCCAAAATGTCATCACACACCCTGGAAGAACAGATCGAAGTGTTTCATTTTTGTAAGTAATGGAATTTCTTTTTCCTTTCATTTTATTTGAAAGGCAGAGCGACAGACAGAGATATTCCATCCACTGGTTCACTCCCCAAATGCCATAATAGATCAAAGCAAGGATCCCAGAACTCAATTCAGTTTTCTCCTGTGGGTGGCAGGTGCACAAGCATTTGAGCCATCATCTACTTCCCTCCAGGGCACGAAGTAACAGGAAGCGGGATCAGAAGTGGAGCAGCCAGAACCGGAACCATGCACTCTGACATGAGATGTGCACATCCTAAGTGGTGATTTAACCAATGCACCAAACACTCACCCCAGACTGAAGTACTTTTGTCCCTAACTTGACAAGTCCTGGTTTTGATCCATGGCCTATTGTGGGGAGCAAACCGGACTAGACTGTTACTGGAATTAAGACTTATTCTATGCATCTGCTCTCCCACAACATGGCGTTGGGAGAGAAGTAAACAGCTTCCGCACAGCTGCCTCCAGTTCAACTAATAAACTGTAGGACTTGTTCCTGATTGGAGGAGAGCAGCGTACTCGGCGTGTGGGCAGCCGAGTTAGGATTGGCGGAGGAGGACTATAAAGGAGGAGAGAGACGGCATGCACCAGGAACATCTATGGGGAACATCTAAGGGAACCCGTGCAGCCCCCCAGAAAGCCGGCCGGCGGTGTGCCGCTCCCCTGCGGAAGTGGGGAATGCGGCCAGGGGGAACTGCCCTTCCACGGAGGTAGAGGGGATAGTAGCCAACCCGGGAAGAACCAGCAGCAAACCCGGGGAGGGCCGAGCAGACAGAACAGCGCAGGGTCCTGTGTCGTTCCTCCACGAAGAGGGGGAGCGACATAATGGTGCCGTGACTCGGATAGAAAACGTGACTCGGATAGGAAACCTAGCTCGGATAAGAAACCTAGTTCGGATAGGAAACCTAGGACGGATAGCAAACTTAGGAGGGAAGAAACGGGAAGAACTGGGAAATTACCGGAGAGAGAGACTAGCAAACAGCCTAGGGAAAAGCCGGACGAAAAGGGTGCCGGAAGAAGCTATTGAAAGCCTAGGCATAGATTCGGATACGGACTACGGGGGGAAGCTGGGAGAAATCTCTAAGGGCGAAAGCGAAAGTGAAAGCTAGAACAAACAGACTCGGACGCGGACTGTGGGGAGAGGCCAGGAGAAATGAGGGAGGAATATCGTTGGAGGAAAGTTTGGGGAAACATACCGGGTAGAGAAAAGTGTTAGGGAAATTGAAGCCGTGGGGGGCAGGCCAAGGCGGACACGAAAGCCACTTTGGGATTCTCAAGTTAGCCCGGGAATAGGGGGCGAAAAGTTGAAACCAGAAGCTGAAACGTGAGCCAGGTTGGGATCCGTCTGATTAGCCCGGGGAGCAAAGGACGGGAAGCCAAACCGTGGGGCGGAGACGTACGCTGGGTTGAATTCGCCAGGCTAGCCCGGGGAACTTAGATTGAATGCTAGTGGCGGACACGTAAGCTACGCTGTGTTACTCGCGGAAGCCGCCGCGTGCAGAGAGCACGGGGCGTGAATAGATAGGGAACGGGGCTGGCGTAGGCCGTGGTTCAGACGCGAAAGGGTTAAGCGTGGAGACCGCGGAGCGCGCGAAGCCGAGCCGCGCAAAGCCGGGAAGCTGTGCAGATGAGAGAGGCGCGCGGGCTGAAGCGGCGCAGAGCCGGGAACCCGCCGGCGGGGCGAGGTGCCGGAAAGCCGCAGGGATAAGAGAAACAGAAGTTTAGAAGTAAAGTGAGAAAAATAGGAATGCTGGAAGATAGAAGTAAAATGGGAGAGGTAGGAATGCCCGGAGATAGAGAAATAGAGAAATAGAAAGGCCTCCCTACAATACTGCAAATAGAAGGCTTGGATTCGGTCTGCCCGATTAGTGAGGCGATGAGCACCTGGGCGGCTAGCAGCTTATGCGCCGCAGGTCACCGAAGACAGGCACGAATTAACATCAGAAAGGCTTCCCCACAATGCAACAATTAGGAGGCTTGGATTCGGTCTGCCTGATTTAAGGCGGTAAGCGCCAGCAAGCAGCTCGACCAGAGTATGAGCTGCAGGTCACCGAAGATAGGCACAAACCAACACTAATAAGTCTCCCCCACAATACGGCAATGAGAAGGCTTGGATTCGGTTTGCCTGATAGGTTTTGTAAACACCTGCAGGCAGTTCTAGCAGAGCAGAGCATGCGCTGCAGGGCACCGAACACAGGCACGCATCAGCGCCTAAAAACCTCCTCACAATGGCGAAGAGAGGACCCGGATTCGGTTTTCCTGATTGATAGGACTTGTAAGAGCCTGTGGCAACTCTAGCAAGTAGAGCAGAGTGTGTGCCGCGGGACACCGAAGACAGGCGCGTATCAACGCCAAAAATAAAAAGAAAGGGGGATCTGTGGGGAGCAAACCGGACTAGACTGTTACTGGAATTAAGACTTATTCTATGCATCTGCTCTCCCACAACATGGCGTTGGGAGAGAAGTAAACAGCTTCCGCACAGCTGCCTCCAGTTCAACTAATAAACTGTAGGACTTGTTCCTGATTGGAGGAGAGCAGCGTACTCGGCGTGTGGGCAGCCGAGTTAGGATTGGCGGAGGAGGACTATAAAGGAGGAGAGAGACGGCATGCACCAGGAACATCTATGGGGAACATCTAAGGGAACCCGTGCAGCCCCCCAGAAAGCCGGCCGGCGGTGTGCCGCTCCCCTGCGGAAGTGGGGAATGCGGCCAGGGGGAACTGCCCTTCCACGGAGGTAGAGGGGATAGTAGCCAACCCGGGAAGAACCAGCAGCAAACCCGGGGAGGGCCGAGCAGACAGAACAGCGCAGGGTCCTGTGTCGTTCCTCCACGAAGAGGGGGAGCGACAGCCTATTCTGGGATTTACCCTAGTATACTTTCAATAACGTCTTCATTGTACTTGACTTGGTCTGAGAGGAGTTCTTTTTCCATGTAAGCAAAGAGCCTTGACGAAGCCAGTCTTCAACATGCGTGTCTGGTGTAGGACCACATTAGCATCTCACAAATCTCTGTACCCTATGTAAGTACCCTGAAAACACATGTTCACTCAATGGAGGATCCCAGCACCAACACACATGTGTGCACTCACAGAAGAGAGTCAAGAAAAACTAGCATGTGGATGAACATGTTGAGAATTTGCCCCACCAGAAATAACATGACCATGAGTGTTTCTTTTTTTCTTGCTTACCTTGGTGGACACACACCTTTAAACATCCCTGTTAACTCTAGCTGTGGGATTCATTTCAATGGAGCTGATGAATGAGGCTCTGTCTTCAACCAAAAAAGAGAAGAAAAAAAATCCAAAAAGAGTTATGCTAAAAAAAAAAAATACAAAGTGCTCTTGTTTACAAACATTTAATTTCCTGGAATTCTACCCTCATTCTTCAAAGCCAGGAAGTGACATTTGTCAGAGAGAGTCTCTGGGAGGGCAGAATCCCAGGACCGGCTCCCATCATGAGTCATGCCACAGAAATGACAAAGAAGGGGCAGCATGACTCAGCAGAAAGAACACTGCTGCGGGTATGGGGCCAGCTGGCTTTGGGGTGAGGGTCCACACTTTCCCTGTGAACCTGTAATGAGGTGGCCCCTAGGTAGATTTGGTTCAGGTTCTTATCTCCATGAATGGAGGAACTGAAGAAAAGACACAGATAAAATTCTGCAGGAAACTAAGATTTATTTAAAGCAAAGTACACACTCAAGGAATAAATTGGGGCAAGCTCAGAAGAGAATGAGCTGCGATCAGCAAGGATCTGGGCCATCCTTTTATATGATCTGGAAGCATAGCAGGTGGTATCCGGTGGGCCTTAATTGAATATGCAAAGAAGGTAGACTTTGGGGGTCAGGCTTGAGTACCATCTTATTTCTGTGCCTTTTTGGGGAAATCCTGGAACTCATGATGTCAGTTGCATCATGGGAGCAGTAATATTGGCCACAGCGATTTTATTATAATTCTGTGAATGTAATTTTGGGGAGACATTCGGCAGCCATATTGCACATTTCCTGCTGGTGCTGGTTCTTAGTTTGCAATGTTAACAAAACCCGCAGTTTCCACCACATAAAAGTGGGAGGCTAGAGTGCACATGGAAAGGGGATTTGGGCAATGCACAGAAAGGGAGATTCAGATGGCCAGGCTGGGCTTCCATGCCACAGGCCATGCAGGGCCTCAGCAGGCCAGCCAGGGACACAGGGAGATGTTGTCAAAACTCACCATCCCCCTGCTTACATCAGACCCACTCGTGGGTAAATCACTTGTCTCTGTGGCCCCAGTTTCACTCTCACTGCAATAAGGGGCTGCATCTTCACATTTGCCCCAAGCTCAGAACCATGCAGGAGCCCTGAGGCTCTCCCGGCACCTGACCCTTTGAAAGTTCTGGAGTGAACTTGGAAACTCATCCAATTTCGAAAGACTCCTCCATTGTCTTTCCTTGTCCTAAATCAATGGAATCAGGTGAGACTTTGTTCAGCTACTCGGAGATTGTCCACAGGACATATAATGAGGTAGAGGTCAGGGAGGCACCAAGCAAGAAGGCATTGTATTCTATTGAGATCCTGCCCATTCCCCTGCCTTGTTCCTTAGGAACAGATCTTTGAAATGAAATTTTTTCAGGATTCAAAATAACCATGTCAATGTATAATTGTTAATAATATCATTACATTTAGTAAAGCAAGGCTTCTAACCCCAAGCCTTAAGTCTAGCCCTTTTAGCTATTTATTTTGCCCAAATGTCAGTTTCTTTTGGGATATAATGGGGCTATTGGGGCACTGCCTCCTAGATTTATAAAGGGAGATAATTCACACAAAACACCTGTTCCCCAAGTCGCCCAACTCTAAAGCTCAGTGCATATCAGCTATGCAGCAACCTGTTTCTGATAGGAATAAGACCTATGCTGACCCTCTCATGGTCTCTCAAAAGCCAGCCAGAAGCTGTTTGGTATGAGACCCTTTTGGTGGAAACTGAGCACCTCTTCTTAACTCAGAAACAGCCAACACACACTTCCAACCCCATGATCTGAGTCATGGGAAGAGACGCTGAAACTACTGCATTGTTTATCTACAAGCCCTTATGCAATGTGCTTCCCACTATTTTTAAGCTTTCTGTCCCCTTCCCCTCCCCAGCCTTGCTTTTCCCCTACTTCAACTCCCTATAGCTCAGCTACTTATTCAGTTCAGCTATTTTAGTTTTAGGTTGAATGGTCTAGACAGGAACCAAAAAATGCACACTCTGCATATGGGTCCCACTCTGGGCCGCACAATTTTTCCCAACAGTGTAGCTGCATGTACTGATTGACAGAGGAATTTAATGTAAAGCGATGAGGTACTTCAAGCACACACTACAGAGCCTGGCCCATAGTAGGGCTCAATAAATTGTTAAAAAATACAACATTGTGATTATCTTTGGACATTTAATCTATGGCTTTCTTTTTTTTTTCTTTTGGCCTTTTTCTGTTTTTAAGAGAATATTCTGGACAGTGCTTGGAGTAAACTAGGAAATATCATTCAATCTGATTCCAGTGGCCTTCTCAGTCTTTGGTCATGGTTTTGCCATACACTGCTGCCCCACAGTCCCTATAGCTGCAGAACCCACAAATGTAAAGATCCCATGCCTGTGGAACAGCTGACCTTCCCCCCTCCTCCTCCTGGCATCTGTGAACAAGTCTGCGTGTATCTTCCTTATAGTAATGGTGGACCCACAACAGCACGCAACCAAACACACAAACGCTTCCTGTTTGCTAGGATCCCGTAGGCCAAAAGAAGTCATATGATTATACCCAAGGTCTTCTTTGGATGTTAAAGCAATACTTGAGAAGGTAGTTGCTCCATCATCTGAAGTCCTGGGGTGTGGCTATGAGGCACAAGAATTCCAGATATAGATGTGAAGTAAACACTTGTTATTGCCAAATCACAGGGCTCTTTGTTATTGCTGCAAAACTCAACCTATCCTAACTGATCCACAGTTAACAAGAATCTGATTGAGGTTTTGAACCCAGTGTTGCCTTTATTCAGAGCTCTAAGCTGAATATACAACAGTGATCATTAACATCATCCGTGGCATAGAGGAGATCAAATGTAAGAACATAGTCACAGGTGCTTTATAATCTGCAAATATTTTGTCAGCATTTTGGGAAGCAAGTGATACTGTCAGTGACAGTGATCCTGTTTCTTCGTCTTGGCTGTAAGATCTATAAGGAAAAAGTTTCTGTCCCTGAATACTTTGAGAGCCTAGATGTTCATAGAATATGACTACCATATTGCTATTGTCTGATACTAGTTGAGGGGGTCCACCACAGGCCCTGTGTTGAGGATGTGGTCCACAAAAATCTAATGTTAGTGATTAAGGGCGGATACTTAATCCAGTTATGATACTGAAAATATGAGTCTAGCGGGAGATCCTCAAATCATTTGGGTGTGCCTTTGGAAGGAAGTTCTTGCAAGCTGCTTGGTTCTAAGAGCCTTAGTTGGGCCTAGCCTCTATCTCAGCTTCCTGGCTTGTCCTGGGATTGTTTCTCCACACACATTCCACCACCGCCATCTGCCATTACTGACTGCCAGGCAGATGAGTCAACAGGGCTTGCCCTGACCTCCACACTACAAGCCAAAGTATGCTTCCTTGATAAACCGCTAGTCTTACATATTTCATTGTAGTATTACACATGTTACAGGCTTCTTACAAATTCTTAAAGAATTCTGGTTGAATTGCATTAAGAAAAAAGGTGTGTTTTATTTGAACCGTTCCTTATGATAACGGGAATTTCTCTGCTAAAAATTTGAAAGCAAAATTGCTTCCCTTTAAAGGGAACCCAAACCAGGAGCTTTCTAGCAGCCAAGATTTAGGTCTTGGGGAAAGGGTGAGAAGAAAGATGCAGGGCCAGGATGGACTGTCCCTGACCTCAGGGATGACATATGAAAGTAAATCTTGAATATGATCACCACTGAAACTGCAAAAGAGCCTATTAATGCCATGTAATGAATTTCAAAAAGACACAGTTGCACTTAGGGTATTTAAACCTTGGAGGTTTAAACTAAATCATACTTGTCACATGTACACAGTGTCACTAATGAGCTTATGTAAATATTTAATCTTCTCTATTTGCATTACTCAGCTCAGCCCACCTCGCCAGCCTCTTCTTTCAGCCTTCTCTAACACTGGGATCCAGGCTGGCTGAGCTCCTCTGCTTTCTGGAATTCATCATGCTCTTTATGTCTCGGCCTGTCACCTATGCATCTATCTCCCTACAGCTGGACTCCTATCTTTCATTCCTTTTTCTGGTGACTTAAGCATCTTCTATGGTTTGGATGCGATTTGTGTCCCCAGGGCTCACTTGCTGCAAGTTTGGTCCTCAATATTACTGCATTGAGAGGTTGTGAAATCTATAAGAGGTGGGACCCAGTGGAAAGCCCTGGGAGTACCACCCTCAGAGAGATTATGCCAATATAACAGGAGTGGGTTAGGTCTCTAACTGGAAGCAGGTTGTGAGAAAGCAAGGCTACCCCATGTGTTTAGCTTCTGCATTTGCCACACATGCTCTTGTTATATGTGTCATCCAACTTGATAAGATGCAGCATGAGGCTCTCACCAAATGTGGCCACTTGACCTTAGGCTTTTTGATCTCTGAAATCATAAACTGAACTCTTTTCTTTATAAATACCCAGTCTCAGGTATTGTGTTATAGCAACACACAATAGACTAGGATAAGCCTATGCATTCTTCTAGGCTCAGCTCAAATACATTCCTTTCTTTGGAAAACCCTGCCTGAACCCTTTACGAGGCCCAGACCCTACCCTAGTAGAATTGTTGGTTCTATGCCTCTATTACAGTTGACTGATGTTGCGTAAGCCTGTGGGTGTCCCATCTATGTATAGAAGACACACTTAGGAAATTGTCCTGTGTGCCAGTCACAGATCCAGGTGCTGAGTACACAGAGTGAATATCCAATTCTAATTATTTGTGAGTTCATGGAGAACAAGCATCTAACTCATTTTTTGAACTCCCACGAATCATGCATTCATAAGCTTAAATAAATGCACCATGTGTTCCTTTGTATCTGTGTCCACACCCTTCTGTCTATGTCCAACAGGGTTGGTTCAGTTGCTGGTCACAGAAATGCAGTTCATACCAGTTTAGTCACACAGATTCCAGGAATGGTTGGCCATTCAAGCTGGGGGAAGATCAGGGGAGGAGTCTTAATTTTTGAAACAAACAGAAGGGTGATTTGAATGCTGTTCAGTATCTGACCCTGTTTTACATTTCAGTTGCTCTTTGCCTGTTTTAATTCTCACAACCTGTAGACCTGCTTCCTTGACATGGCAGGAAATATAGTCCTCAAGAAAGTCTGGATTTTATGTCCTGAGCCTCCCATCACCAAAGATAGACAGCTGTTCTTTCCTGGTTACAGACTGAAAAATCCCAGAGAAGAATTCTGATTGGCTCAGCTCTGACCACTTGCCCAATGCCAGAGCTGATTGGAGTTACCAGAAAATTAAAGAATGATGATTGGCTGTGTTGCCTCAGTATGTCTTCTGCTAAACAGCCAGCAAAGGTTTGAGGGGTGAAGTAGTGCAGCTTGTCAAAAGAAAAGGGAGGGGGCAGGCGCTATGGTGAAGTAGGTTAATCCTCCTCCTGTAGCACCAGCCTCCCATATGGGTGCTGGTTCGAGTCCCAGCTGCTTCTCTTCCGATCCAGCTCTCTGCTATGGCCTGGGAAAGCAGTAGAATATGGCCCAAGTCCTTGGGCCCCTGCACCCATGTGGGAAGACTGGGAAGAAGCTTCTGGCTCCTGGCTTCAGATCGGCACAGCTCCAGGCACTGCGGCCAATTGTGGAGTGAACCAACGGAAGGAAGATCTTTCTCGCTGTCTCTTCTCACTGTCTGTAACTCTACCTCTCAAATAAATAAATAAAAGCTTTAAAAAAAAAAAAAGAAAAGGGAGATGGTGAACAGAGAGAGTCACAGTTTTCTTTTGCACTGATTCTCGCATGTGTCCAACATTCTTTGTCAACTTATGTTTCAACCGCTGTGCTAACGAGGAACTGGGGAAAGCAAACAACGGGCTGCAATTGCTATCTGATCATCTGGTAGAAGAAGCTAGAAAGACAATTAGACAGAAATTGAGGAGCCAGCAGTCTAAACTCAAAATGCCAGCTATGTGACTTACAGGCTGAGACCTGAAGCCTCTCCAGTGCTGGGCTCCTCACCTGTGAGATGAGGAAAACGAGCCCTCCTATCTCAGGAAGCAGCCGTGGGGTTTAATGAACCACGCGCGAAGCATGCACCATAGTGGCTGGTGTTGAGTCAGCAAAACTTTAGTGACTGCTTATCCGGACATGTTCATGGGTGAGGAAGAAGGAACTGCATTTTCAAATTGACAAACCGTAGAGTTAGAGACCCATAGGCACTCACTGTTACCACTAAGCCTGTGGTGCCCAGAGAAGGCTCTGTAGAGGGCAAAGCATCTGGCTGAATTATTCTGTGGCCTTTGAATGGAAGGGAGAGCAGAGAGATGGGATTGAAGACAAGACAGTCTGGGGGAGAGGGAATACACGGGCAAAAATGAGGGGACGTGACCTGGGCGGTCGGATCCAGAAGAGGCAAAAGTTTTGATTCTAAGGCCCAAGAGTCACAGATGTTCTGGGTAGGAGATGCAGCTGCAAAGGAAGTTTGGACTGAGGCGGGGAAGGGACTGCAGAACCAGCTACGAGATTTGAACTTGATTCAATAGACAGTGGGGAGCCATGGAAGGTTTTGAAGCTGAGAGCTGAGTAACAGGAGTTAATGTATTGTATTAGTCTTTGAACAACGATGTTTATTAGAGCCCCTGTGGCTTAAAAAATTACTTAGAACTCTCTTTCGGTCTATTTTATTGTCCAATTTTTGTTAGAGAAATTCTTCTCTTTCATTAAAAAACAGTGTCATAAAGGCTATTATAGGTGGAAATCAATACTCTGTCTCGCTATAGATACTCCTCAATTTAAAATGGAGCTTTGTCCCTGTAAGTGTATTGGAAATCCAAAAAGATCCTGAGCTGAAAATGCATTTAGTGCACCTGACTCACCAAACATGGCAGCTCAGCCACACAGTGCATTCCACAGTATCAGCTGCTTGCCCTGTGACTGGCGTGGCTGATGGGGAGCTGTGGCCCACTGCCTCTGCTGGAACTGAGACACTGCTGCACTGCATAGCACAGTCCCAGGACAAGATCAAAGCTCAAAGTTTGAGGTGTGGTTTGTACCATCGTAAAGTCGAAACACGTTCAGTCAGACCATCATAAGTCAAGGACTTTCTGTACTGAGAATAGGGAATGGTGAGGACTAAGGCAAATTAGAGACCAAGGCTGCTTCAGAGGGGGTGGCCTCTTTGCACGTTCCTTTCATGCTTACCATGCAAGGGTGCAGACCCAGTGTTAGGAAGCATTGTGCTGGTCTTTATGAAGATCCCTGGTTTTTTTTTTATTATTTTTCATTTCAGCTCAACAGTTTTTTATTTTAAAAGATTTCATTTATTTATTTGACAGGAAGAATTACAGACAGAGTGTGAGAGAGAGAGAGACAGAGAGAAAGGTCTTCCTTCTGTTGGTTCACTCCCTAAATAGCCACTATGGCCGGAGCTACGTTGATCCGAAGCCAGGAGCCAGGTGCTTCCTCCTGGTCTCCCATGTGGGTGCAGGACCCAAGCACTTGGACCATCCTCCACTGCCCTCTCGGGCCACAGCAGAGAGCTGGACTGGAAGAGGAGCAGCTGGGACTAAAACCCGGTGCCATATGGGATGCCAGCACCGCAGGTGGAGGATTAGCCAAGTGAGCCACAGCACCAGCCATTGTTGCTGATTTAACAATTGACACTCTTATTTCTGACGTCAGTGATTTCCTTAACTATTGTTCCTCTGAGAATGGTTCGGTTTCTCCCCAACTCTTGAAGGGCATCTTCATGGATATAGAATACTGGATTTAGAATTCACTTCCTTTAGTTGTTGAACAATGTTATGCCACTTCTTTCATAGCTTTCATTGAGAAAGTAACCCAGTGAGCCTTGGTGCCAGCCCCTCAACATTTTTTTAAAGATTTTATTTATTTATTTGAGAGGTAGAGTTACAGACAGTGAGAGGGAGAGACAGAGAGAAAGGTCTTCCATCCGCTGGATCACTCCCCAAATGGCCACAATAGCTGGAGCCAGTGCTTCTTCCTGGTCTCTCACATGGGTGCAGGGGCCCAAGGCTTTGGGCCATCTTCTACTGCTTTCCCAGGCCATAGCAGAGAGCTGAATTGGAAGTGGAGCAGCTGGGACTAGAACTGGCACCCATATGGGATGTCAGCACTGCAGGCGGAGGATTAACCAAGTGAGCCACGGCGCTGACCCCTCAGCTCAACATTTTTTTTTTTAACTTTATAGGCTAAATAAATTATGTCTGTGGACTAAATTGTCCACGGGCCTTTAGTTTGAGACTCCTGGATTCAGTTGACCCAAAACAGGTATTAATCTGGGTACTTGGACACTTAGACTTTACGAGAATTCTACAATTTTTTTATTATTATTATTTTTTTTTTGACAGGCAGAGTGGACAGTGAGAGAGAGAGACAGAGAGAAAGGTCTTCCTTTGCCGTTGGTTCACCCTCCAATGGCCGCCATGGCCGGCGCGCTGCAGCTGGCGCACCGTGCTGATCCGATGGCAGGAGCCAGGTACTTACCCTGGTCTCCCATGGGGTGCAGGGCCCAAGGACTTGGGCCATCCTCCACTGCACTCCCTGGCCACAGCAGAGAGCTGGCCTGGATGAGGGGCAACCGGGACAGAATCCGGCGCCCCGACCGGGACTAGAACCCGGTGTGCCAGTGCTGCAAGGTGGAGGATTGGGCTAGTGAGCCACGGTGCCAGCCTACAATTTTTTTTTAAGTCTTCAAAAATGACAACTACACAAAAGAGTACTATGGATAAGAAGTGTTGTGAGTAAATCAAAGAAGAGATTCAAGCATCTTTTTTCATTTATTATTTTCATTTTATTTGAAAGACAGAGAGACAGGCAGGCACAGACAGAAGAGAGAGATCTTCCATTCACTGGTTCACGCTCTAAATGCCCATAAGAGCCAGGACTGGGCCAGAAAGAAACCAGGAGCTCAGAACGCTGTCTGGATCTCTTGTGCTGGTGGCAGGAACCCAAATCCTCGAGCCAGCATTTGCTGCCTCCCTGAGCGGGCATCGGCAGAAAGCGTGATTGAAAGCAGAGCCAGGTCTCGAAGCTCAGCACTCAAATATTGGAGGCAGACAGCCACAGCAGTCTTTACCACTGTGCCCAACATCGTGCCCAATGGAGAGAGTTTTCTCAAGCTGACAGTTTCAAATGTAAAATAAATAAAAATACAAACAAATAAAAAAGATAGAGGTCTTACTCTATGACAGCCATGGATGGATTATTAATATTTAGACCCAGATGGCAGGAGTCTGATTATTTTTTTTGACAGGCAGAGTTAGAGTGAGTGACAGAGAGAAAGGTCTTCCTTCCGTTGGTTCACCCCCCAAATGGCCACTACGGCCAGAGCTGCACCGATCCAAAGCCAGGAGCCAGGTGCTTCTTCTAGGTCTCCCACGCGGGTACAGGGGCCTGAGCACTTGAGCCATTTTTTTACTGCTTTCCCAGGCCATAGCAGAGAGCTGGATTGGAAGAAGGGCAGCCGGGACTAGAACCGGTGCCCATATGGGATGCCAGCGCCCCAGGTGGAGGATTAACCTACTGTGCCATGGAGTCGGCCCCTCTTTCAATCACTTTAAAACTTGAAGCAGTGTACCATTTGAAGGTTATGACATATTTTGACCTTTTTATGACCACAAGGCCATCCTCCACTGCCTTCCCAGGCCACAGCAGAGAGCTGGACTGGAAGAGGAGCAACCGGGACAGAATCCGGTGCCTCAACCGGGACTAGAACCCAGAGTGCCGGCGCCACAGGTGGAGGATTAGCCTAGTGAGCTGTGGCGCCGGCCAGGAGTCTGATTTTTAAATTCTAGTTGGTATTTTTCACTAACAGTACTTAAAAAAAAAGAACTTGGCAAAAATGAAAGACTTCAGGCTTTGTGGTTTAGATATCTGACTCAAAATTGCTAATTTGACAAAGTATATTATATAAGCTTGTATCACTTATTTATAAAAATGCATACAAAACAGTACATAAAAATGAGTGTCAACACCATACACAATAAGCATTTTTGCCTATGAGTTCATGGGGTTCAGTTCTCCCCGGTTGGCCTGGCTCGTGCTTTTCCAGGTTCTCACTGTCCCACATCTCTGATCCTTCTCCTTGCACCTACAGCCTGGCAAACCCATGCCCTTCTCATGGGGATGACAGACAGGCAGTGAGTAGGTAGAAACAGACAAAGACCCCTGGAAGCCTGACTCACCGCTGGCGCAGCATGGCCTTTTTGTTAGCCAAAGTAAGCCACTTGGCAAAGAGCAAGGATAGAGAGGGGTATGAAGAAAGCTGGAATCAGCTCAGGTGTCAATCAACTTAGAATGGAGAATGAAACCAGAGCACAGCCCCAGGCGGAAATGCATTACAGCAATAAAGGAGATACATGCACCACAGCTTCCCTCGCCACACTGCTCAATTTGCAAACCTGTGATAGAAAAAAAAGGCGAGAAACACAAAGGTGTCTATTCCAGTAACGCACAAAAGGTAGGAAAACCGTGTTATTTAGGAATACTCATCAATGTGGTAAAATAAAATAATAAAGGCAGAAAGTGATTGTCAGAAAAGTCAAAATTATAACTGTCTTTTTTTTAACTTTTATTTAATGAATATAAATTTCCAAAGTACGGCTTATGGATTACAATGGCTTCCCCCCATAACGTCCCTCCCACCCGCAACCCTCCCCTTTCCCATTCCCTCTCCCCTTCCATTCACATGAGGATTCATTTTCAATTCTCTTTATATACAGAAGATCAGTTTAGCATACATTAAGTAAAGATTTCAACAGTTTGCTCCCACACAGAAACATAAAGTGAAAAATGATAGATGATTTTTTAAATGATGATGAAATCAGATCAGACCTATTGTCATGTTTAATCCCAGTGAGAGTCAAGTTGGGAATTGCTAATTTCTTCTTCTTTTTTTTTTTAACAGAGGATCAGTTTAGTATACATTAAGTAAAGATTTCAACAGTTTGCACCCCCATAGAAACACAAAGTGAAATATGCTGTTTGAGTACTCGTTATAGCATTAAGCCTCAATGTACAGCACATTAAGGACAGAGATCCTACATGAGGAGTAAGTGCACAGTGACTCCTGTTGTTGACTTTACAAATTGACACTCCTGTCTATGGCATCAGTAATCTCCCTATGCTCCAGTCATGAGTTTCCAAGGCTATGGAAGCCCCTTGAGTTCTCCGACTCTTATCTTGTTTAGACAAGGTCATGGTCAAAGTGGAGGTTCTCTCCTCCCTTCAGAGAAAGGTACCTCCTTCTTTGATGACCTGTTCTTTCCACTGGGATCTCACTCACAGAGATCTTTCATTTAGGTTTTTTTTTTTTTTTCTTTTGCCTGAGTGTCTTGGCTTTCCATGCCTGAAATACTCTCATGGGCTTTTCAGCCAGATGGGAATGCCTTTAGGGCTGATTCTGAGGCCAGAGTGCTGTTTAGGATATCTCCCATTCTATGAGTCTGCTGAGTATCTCGCTTCCCATGTTGGATCACTCTCCCCTTTATTTATTCTATCGGTTAGTATTAGCAGGTACTAGACTTGTTTATGTGCTCCCTTTCATTATGATCAATTGTGAACTGAAATTGATCACTTGGACTAGTGAGATGGCATTGGTACATGCCACCTTGATGGGATTAAATTGGAGTCCCCTGGTATGTTTCTAACTCTACCATTTGGGGCAAGTCAGCTTGAGCATGTCCCAAATTATATATCTCTTCCCTCTCTTATCCCCACTCTTATGTTTAACAGGGATCACATTTCAATTAAATTTCAACACTTAAGAATAACTGTATAACTGTCTTTTGAGTGTTTCTCTCTCTCTCTCTCTCTCTCTTTTTTTGTTTTGTTTTGTTTGCTTAAAAAGCAACAAAACAGATAAACAGGGAGAGCTCCAATGTAGTGGTTCAGTCTCTAAGTGCCTCCAACAGCCAGGACTGGGCCAGGCCGAAGCTAGGAATCCACAAACTCAATCTGGGTCTCCAATGTGAGTAGCAGGGACCCAACCACTTGAGCCATCTACGACCTCCTGCTGTATATAAGAAACAAGTGAGAATCAGGAATGGGGCCAGGACTCAAACGCAGGCACTCTGGTGTGGATCAGAGGCTTCTCAAGCAATGTTGCAAATGCTGTGCCACACGTCTGTCCCTGATGAGGACAACAGGGAAGAGGGAGATTTCTATATTGAACTTGATTACAGTTACTCAGATAACTACTCTGTAAATGCTTATTAAACTGTATGTTTATATTTTAAGCATTCTTTCTGTACAAATGCTATGTTTCACTATAGTTTGCTTTTTAAAAGTTTAGCACTAGATCAAAATGAAAAAATAAAAGTTATGGGTGAAAAATGTCCAACTTGGCAATTTAATTATGATGTGATTGGGAAGGAGCTACTTCCCTTTGGAATTTTATTTTTTAATATTTGTTTCCCTTTATTTTCATCTACTTGAAAGGCAAAGTGACATAGAGACATAAAGAAAGAGAAAGAGAGAGATTTTTCCATCTGCTGGTTCACTCCCCGACTGCCCACCACAGCCAGGACAGGAAGAGCTAGGGCTGGAACTCCATCCGGGTCCCCTGTGTGGGTGGCAGGGACTCAAGCACTTGAGCCATCCTCTGCTGCCTCCCGGGATGCATTAGCGGGAAGCTGAATGGACGCAGAGGAGCTGGGACTTGACCTGGCACTGTGATATGGGATGCAGACACCCCAAGCGGTGGCTCAGCAGCTGTGCCACATGCTCATCTCTTCCCTTCTGAATTTCTGCTTGCTCTCCGTGAGAGAAGGATGATATCCCCACACAGGCTTGTCCTGAGGAGTAGGCAAAAGATGCTTAGAAGAGACCTTTTAAAAATCTTAACTAGAAGCAGAAAAGGAAACTAGAAGTCTTGGATATGAAGAACAGAATGGATTGTAGTTCTGAATTTTGCTAACAGCTCGGCTTGTGTTTTCTCTTTCCTCTCACGGGGAAAAAAGCAGTGGAGAAATTTGAACTCAAGTCTATATAATTTCTAAGTAACAACTCAGGACCAACTAAATAAGCATTAAATCCCCAAATCCCCAAAGATGAGCCTCGGTGCTCTTTCTGTCATTAGGCAGGGTGGGAACACCTGGCACTGGGGAATTCATGTGCAGTCTGCAAATAGTTCATGGAAATGTGTCTCGCGAAAGCCAAAACTATGCATGGATTTCAAAAATTTTGGCACCAAAACACGCTTACTTTGAATTCCATTATCTTGCTTTCAAACTAGTCCCCTTGTACCCTAGTAACGTCTCAAGCCCACCGTCTCCTCCACCCTTAGGTAGAAAATGAGTCTGGGTAGCTTCTAACTGCACGTATCAGATCGATCACAGGGGTCGGTCACTCTGGGCAGTCACAGGGGGGCTCTGGGCTCCCAAAAGCTGATACAGGACAGGAGTCGGGTGTGGCTGGCCACATGACACAGGGCCCCTTCTGTAGTGCCCCACAGATGGGGCTGGGTCCCGGCAGGAGGTGTGCCTCCGCAGCAAATGGTTATCTCTAAACCCATCCTTCATGCCCCCTCTTATCAACAAAGGACTGTGGGGAGGCTGTGGGCATTTGGGATTTTGTGAGCATGAGGCTGTGAGTGTGGGAGGCCTAGGGGCCTTGGACAGCTTCTCAGATCAGGTGCGATGACCTGTTGGGCCACCCAGGAAGTGGGAGCCAGTGAGCTGCAGAGATGCCACGCACAGGAGCCAGCATTTCTGCATCCTTGCCATGAGCATAGAGTACTTCCTAAGGAGCTTTCCATGGACGGTGCCTTGGAAACCCCACGCAGCACTTTTCAGCCTATAGCCAGCTCCTATTACTCCACTTTCTAACAGAGGAGAAAGAGACAGGAAGAGTGGCCTGGAGCCTGGGGTCACACAGAAGGGTAGGATGGAGTTGACAGGCGTTACCCAGTGACTCCAGGGGCTACAAGGGTACAGCATGGTGACCCTCATCAACTTTCCAGAACTTTTTTCAGTGGCTTTGCTATTTTTTCCGACATCTCTCTCTCTCTCTCCCACACACACACATACACAAACTCACAATTTCAAATTTCACTAGAAAACCCATTCCAAAACCAACGACACAGACATGATCCTGTGATTCTGCACTATCTCAGATCATTTGCTCCAATGTTTACTGTCATTGGTGCAGAAAATAGAGAGATGGCCATGCAGCGGTCGCTGTCAGCCAAGGTTACTGTTCCACTTCCCAGCTCACGTGGGGTCCCTGAGTTGCATTTCATCTGCTTTCCAAGTTTCCCACTCCTCCTAGAAAGGGAATTGTTGGAATGATCCTTTGGAACAGGTACAGCCCCCCTGAGCTCATACAGGCTGGGAAACCTCCTTTCCCACCCCTCCCCCCTCCGGGCCCCAGCTGCAGGGGCCCGGTCCTCTCTACTTTACAGAGGAGGAGAATTCCAAGGAGAACCTTGGGCTGGTTTATTTTTAATTGTTGACCTCCAAGGCCTTCTGTTTGCATCTGTTTATTAAATTGCGAGCTCAGCTGTGAAATGCCCTTTATGGTGTTGTTTTATTGGTGGGCCATTCAGGGACCCAGCGCCACACAAACAGGATAAATATTTTTCTTCGCAGCACACACCCCACGTTGGGGGCCACAGAACAAGGGAAGCGAGGATCGTTTGTTTACGAGCTCCGTTTCATTCATTACTTGGCGAGGAGCTGTGAAATGTAAACCTCACATTCAGAGCAGGACAATCCCAGCGCCAGCTTGAGCTCATTTGGAGGTGTGATGTCCCACTCAAAAGGAGGCTGTTAATTTTATTGCCCAAATTTGGAAAGTAGGAGCTCCAAAATTAAATAGTACCTTTGGAAAAGAATTGAACGTTTAGGTTTCTCTAAGACCTGGTGAGTGGCCACATGGTTTTGTATTTTTCTTTTCTATTTTTTTTTTTTTTTGGTTTTGGTGTTTTTTTTTTTCCTCCATAGAAAACTTCACACATGAGCTCTGATGTCAAAAGATTTGATCTCTTGATCATGCATTTGTTAGTACTAGTTCTAGCACATCATCTCCTGTAATTCACACAGTTAATCCTGTGAAGTTCACAGGAGAATATGTCAAAAAGACTGGGGGAGGGGAAGAAATGGAATAAAATATAAATAAATGTTATTTTGGTGCAAAAATCTTTGGAAATCCATACAGTATTCTTCAGACACACATTTTCTGTGAGCCTTTTAAAAACTCCTTGTATGTGCAGATTTCAATCCTTTTTTTTTTTTTACACCAAATGCATTTATGTTTTTAATGCCACTTTCCATGAACTTTTTCGGAGTCCTCTGTGTCCCTATTGTCCCCGTATCATCAGCTTTCTAAAAACGGAAGTCTTGCCAGGGACCCCAGTGTTCCTGGGGATGAAGTCAATCCCCAAACCTGGGTTTTGGAACCATTCCATTGGCCCGCCTGCCTCTTTGCCATCCTTGCGTAGCTGACAAGTGCTTTGGAGAGAGAGAAGTTTCTAACAGTGAGTAAGCGGCTTCCAGCAGGCTCAGACCAAAACAGGAATGTGACTGGGCAGAAAGATTCCAAAAGCTTCCTAGTCTTCGCTGCCAGGCTCCTCTGCAGCCTCAGGCACCCAGTTCTCCAAGGAGAAACACCCTGAACTGCCCAAGTGCCTCTGGGGGTTCCCAGACCCATGCCCTCCGTCCCCCACCCCCACCCCGTCTGTTTCTGCCTGGCAGGAAAGGGTGAAAATGAAACCAAGGCAGATTCTCGCCCTGGCTGGGAGATGGCAGAGCGCAGGGTGACTTTGCTGGGCTGTTTACCCAGCGCGAACCCTGAACTGGGCCACAGAATGAGTAGGCTCATGTCAATATTTGGGCTTTGAGAAGGCCCAGTTTGCAATAGCTCAGACTCGGCTCTGAATTGGGCTTTGAGACATACATTGCCATGTCCTTCCAAGGCCTCATTCTTTTCTTCTGGGGGGGGGGGGGGAGAGGGAGGTGGAGGGAGGCTGTTGAGGGGATTTTCTTTGCGAGGGTTGCTGGGGGCAGTGCAGGAAGGGGCGGGCACTTTTGGAATATCACCATGTGATATGGAAAAAAAATGTAAACCATGTCACAAAGGCTCTGTCATCAAGAAGTGTGCTGGTTGGCTGAATGGTATGGACCATCTGGGTCTGTCTAAATGACCGGGGGCCCCTCGGTGCACGGTACAGATGCTGCTTTTGTTATTGGTGCGATCTTGTAAATAGTTAAAATATTTACCAAGGCACCTCTGAGCTGGAGCGATCCCATTTTATTATTTATACCTTTTCAGAGGGACAAAAATGGAGGTGTCCACTAAACGTGATGGATTAGGCTTATAAACAGCCATTATGGCCGTCAAACCTCGCATGTCAGCTCCCTCTTTGTGTCTGCGCATTTCTAAGCTAACCAGTGATCCATGCATAAGATAGAAGGTTAAGAATGCGCAGGGAGAAAGAGTGTTGACTCCAAGCAAGATGTATCTTCTGCTGATTCAAAATACAGCTGTAGAAAATGAGAGGGACCCCAGGCAAAAGGCAAGAAAAAGGGGACTTGTGTGTGTGTGTGTGTGTGTGCAGAAGGCAGAGAACCTGGGAGGTGCCGAAGTCCCTGCAACCTGACACATTGCGTTTCAGTTCTCACAACTGGAGGCTGAAAACCCGCAAGGCCCCTACCTGCCAGCATCCCTCAGCTGTTTCCTTAACTGACTGCAGCTGGCTTGTGTTTTCCCAAGATAAAAATCAGGAAATGCAAAAATTAAATAGGATTCGAGAAGAAAAAAAAGGATGGGCCCTGGGTAAGAGCCCAAAGGGCCGAGCCAGCAGGTCCCAAGACTTGTTGACAGAGGGAGATCTCATCTCGTCATAATTAAGTTAAAAACTCTGACAATGCAGTGGGGGAGGAAGCAGCCTTGGCTGCAGGTGATCCTGTCCCGGAGTGACTCACTTCCAAAACCTACACCAAAACTCCTGGATCAGTTAGGCTGAAAAGCGATTAAGGAAAACTGCTTTAGAATAGGACGCCTTTTCAATCCCAGGAATGGGGGGAGAAGTAAATTTTCTTGCAGATAAAAGAGGGTAGATGTAGATTATATTATTGTTGGCCTTTTATTGGTGCACATGTGTTGGAAGCAGTTTTGGTCAAAAAAAAAGTGGCTTCCAGTGTATTTTTATCCTGAAGTCCCAGCTCCTTTAATCTCCCAGAGTTTGTCGCTGATTTCCTGCCATGCCACAAACTTAAGCCTGCAATTTAGTCCCTTGTTCTTTTAAAGGGAGGCTGCGGAGTTAATAGGCAGAGGAGCTAGGCTTGCTTTAGAAAAGCTTAGGCTCTGCGGCGGCTGAAATATCATCTAGCCACTCTTCAACCTAGATCGGAGCTTTAATTTTGGTAAAATACTTCCTAGGCCTCTCCTCTAGAGTAGTAAATAAAAAATTGTGATCTCATCTGGTACTTCAAAATATTTGTGGAAAGTGGAATTAAAGCATTCATTTGTCGTGGCGTTAAAAAAAAAAAGGAAATCCACAGGTTTTTCCCCTAATAGGCATTCTCCACGAATTTTTGAAGATGCCTACACGTGCGTAACTTGCGAACATTTTTTTGCCCTGAAATACACTTACCTTTGAATTCTGTTTCCCCCAAGTGTTTTGAAGTGCCTTCCTATTTCTTGTTTATTTATTTACTAATTATGGTGGGGGCTTAGATGAAGACTTATTGATGTAACAAATAGAAAATTCAATTTCTCTGTAGATTCGTAAACAAAGGAGTCGAGAATGTTTGGGAAACACTAACAGCCAAACTAACTCCCTCTCCAGTTCAAGTCACCCAGGGGCGACTCCTTCCTGAAGAGCCCTTCTTGGGTCTCCAAGTCCCCTATAACCCTTTGCTGGAGACGTGCACCCCCGCTCCGTCCCCGCACTGTCCCGCTTCAGGCTGGCGCCTGCCACATTAGCATTCTGCTTCATCAATGATTTGCCTTCATAAATACCGGGCTCTGAATCCCACCACTGTTTGGGCCAGAGTCTAAATTTCTCTCATCACTCTCTTTGGAGGAAAAGAAAGAAAATGAAACACACACACATACACACACACACATATTTTCTAAACAACTTTCTTACTCAGCCTCCATGCACTGGTAACTGCCAGTCCAGTGGATAAAAGTTTGGCTCAGTGGGAATCATCTTCCCTCACAGGGACTTTTGATCAAGTTCCTGGAAGACAACAATTTTATTTTTTATTCACAACGGTCAGCAGCACTAATAATTCTTAGTAGCCGACACGCACACACAAACACAAAAGATCCGCCAGCCTTACTGGGTGGTTCCCTTGGCAAATTCTAAAAGGCAAACATGCTAACGTGGCCTGCCTCCGTTCCCTCCCCCCACGTAATCTGTCCTATTCATGCAATCGCTCCTTTCAGGAGCTCGGAAAAAAAAAAGTTAACTAAGCAAAAAAGAACTCGGAAAGTTTCAGCAAATTGGACCAAACCATTTAGCCATTTGGCTAAACACTGGTTCTATTTGTACTACAACGAAAGGTGTGGAATAGGTTATGCATCACGTAGTTCACAGCTCTCATCCACATAGCGTCCGTGGATAGAAGCCACTAATTGGAGGGCTGCCGTGGTCCCCGCTCTCCTAACACACATGCCCACATATACACCCTAAAATATTGCATTGAAGTCTGAAAAAAAAAAGGCCTCTGAAAGTAATCTTCTTCATTCTTAGCCACAGACAGCTACTTTGAAAGGGAGCCTCACTACCTCAATAAGAAACAGCAGAGACCTGCGTTCCCACTGATGCTCCCTGCTTGGGAATCTCCAAATATTCCCAAGAAGAGCCAGCTCCACGAGCCCACCTCACTACTGTCCCTTCTAGTGGCGAGTCACCAAGGAAGACCCGTCCCCAGGCAGGGCTGTCAGACCTACCAATTAAAAATACGGGGCACTCACTTAATTTCAGTTCATCAATAAATAACACTTGAGTCCCAGTTTGTCCCCCAGGCACAATCTGGGGCAAAAATATGCTTCCCTGGACACAGCAGCTGGAGGGTGGCTGATTCCGGGCGTCCTACTCCCTCCTTTGCAATTTCAAGTCACAGAGGGCGCACGGGCAACAAGATCAGAGCTGTCCAGCTTCCCAGTGAGCCTAACCTTCTGAGGGAGGCGTCTCAAAGGGACAGGGAGGCAGGTGAGGCTGACCGGAAGCTGTCACCCGCCACGAACCAGAGCTAACACCTTGTCTAACCCTCACCACCCAATAGGGCCAGACCTCGACTATCCCCGTTTCACAGATGAGAAAACTGAGGCATGGTTTCCAGAGCCGTGCGTCTACAGGACAGAGTTTTCCATCCCCACAAACTGGCTTAAAATCAACAATGAGGGCAAATAATCACATAGACTTAAACTGTGCGCAGATGACCTGAAGGGGCCGCCTGGTTTGTGGTCGGGCCAGGGGGAGTCCAATGCTGGAAACGCAGCACACAGCGCAGTGGGAGGAACACACGGGAGGAGACTGTGTCCCCACGCCCCAACCGTCCCTGCACCTCACCCATTTCTTCCCATTGGATCACAGAGCAATGGAAAGTGTGGCGACTGCAAGTCCACGGGAGGAACTCTGGCAAAAAAAAACTTTTCTAATTTAAGGACCACCCAGGTGTGTGCTGGTCTGTCCCCATTTGAGGGTCTTTGCCTCTTGCTTTCCAGCCAGAAAAGAAACAGATGTGACCCCCATTCATCGCCTAATGGAGACAGAAGGGGAGGGGGGAGGCCTGGGCGCTGGAGGTGGGCGGGGGGAGCTGCATATTCCCTCTTGAAGAAAGGGGACATTAACTTGCACAAGGTTTCAGCCTGTGGCTGTCACCTGTCGACGCACAGTGCGGCACACAGTAGGTCACCAATGCAAACATGCTCCATGGCGTGAAAATCAAATAATGTGCTGGACGGTGTTGGTGACACCCAGGGAGTGGGTTTGGGACTGGTCTGGCTTTGGGAGGTGAGAGGCTGCACGGATGAGTTTCACTGGGCTTGGAGTCCCCAGTGGATGTGCGGTGAGGGGTGGGCTCCTGGCTTCCCCTCCCCCACCCCCACCCCCCAACTGGGTCAGCTCAGATTGTCCTGAACAATTATCCCCAAAGGGAAAGGGGGGGGAGTCCTGTTGAACAAATCCTTAACTTTTGTCTCCCGGGGCCGCAGCCCTCCCTCTCCCCATCCTGGGCCTGGGAAGCGCTGTGGTTCTGAGTCAGTGATCAGACAGGAAAAGGGCACGCTTCCTAGAGGCAGGAGGACGCACCGCCGCCCTGGGCTTTGATGCTGCTTCCCTTACATCCTGAATGCATGAAAGGCTATGGGAGGGAGAGGAAGAAATATAAAAGCAGAAAGGAAGAAAATGTTATTAAAAAAAAAAAAAAAGGAGCTGGAGAAAGGAGGCGAGAAGTGCCTGGTTGGAGCTGGGGGTATCGGGGACTTATCTCCGGGAGACAAAAGCTGGCTAACAACCTCGCCTTCGCTGACTCCTCTTCCCAGGAAATAATGGCAGAGAGGCGGTGTTTCAGAGGGGACGGATGTGCAAATAGCAGTGTCCGTGAAGCTGGGGTTAATTACAGGAAGGACTTCCAGGGTAATTGCAGATCAACAACACCGGCTTGGCTCGGAAGCCAGTGCGCTTGCGTTTGAATAGGATCCGAGGATCCCCAAAGCGATAGGAGGTGGTGCTGGGTGAGTGGGTGGGGCTCCCCAAGTGGGGGCTCCAGGAGACCCACACACCTAGGCCCTGTCCCCTGGGAGGCTGACCCAGCACCCTCAATCCAAGATGGTCCCCCCTCCGTTTAAACCCTAAACCTCAGTTTCTACCAGAACTAAGATGGTGTTTGCCTTGCAGTTGGGAAACGAGTAACTGTGGCCCAGGGGACGGGCACGTGGACACCTGAGTCACAGACAGGGAAGCACTGGGAAAGGCCCACGAAGAGAAACCTCGGCGAAGAGCGCCCACCCGCAGCGGCTCCGCGTGTAGTGTCTGAGGCCATCTCAGAGGATACAGAACCAGCATCCCTTCCCCGGAAGGAGCTCTGCCCGACTCCCCCAGGCACCATCTGCCGATTCTGCTAGGGCAGCTCCGGGGAGGCTGAGATTCTGAGCCCCGAGCCCTCCTGCCGGCGAGGAGACGCAAGGAAGTGACAGCCGTCACCAACCTCCTGACCCGGGCCTCAGTTTCCCCACTTAGGATCAGTAGGATGATGCCGCGGTGTGATGCCTGGGGGCTTCCCCACCAGGTAACCGCACCTTGAGGCAGGGACTCTTAGTCTCTTTATGCCTCGAAGAACGCCTGTACTGTAGGAAGAATTTAATAAATACTTGGAATGGACTCATCCATGCATGATTGGGCACCTTTATGGTTCTTTTTTCATCTATTTAAAATAAAAGATTTGTGGTTGGGTACAGGGAGGGGCACCTGCTTTTTTTTTCGACACTATAGTGTGGCTTTGAAAGATCAAATAAGAATAAATAATTGCAATAGCTAACATTTATGATGTCCAAATACCTTACATGCTTACTCTCATTATGGCTTGAAACCTCCTTGTGTGGAAACATCTATTGTGTTCCTCACTCCACAGAGGAGAAAAGGAAGATTCTGGAAGGTTCTGGAAGATTAAGGGCTGAGGTCCTGAAGGGGAAGGTTGAGGTCTCAGGCACAGCCCCTCTGACGCAAAGCCCTAGTGTTTAAGCATTTTCCTTGAACGCAGGGAGGATTTTACAGTGACCCTGCTACTAGCCAGCCCAGTGTCCTTGGGCGAGTCGCTCTCTAGTCTGATCCGAGGATACCCCTCCTGAGCCAGTGTGCAGCCCTGTTCCTTCCAGGCTGTGAGCAGCTCAGTGCTCAGACCAAGTGGCACCACCTTAGGGAACGCTCGAATGCGCCACTCACACAGCGCATGGAGCCAGACGCTCGCTACACACTGTACTTCTCACTCCTGTGCACATTTATTATGTGATGATTGACTTCATGGTTCTTTCCCATTGAAGTCAATATCAGGTCTGTCTGTGCATCCCTGGGCCCCACCCCCAGCAGTGTTGCCCAGATTAGTGCCTAGAGTGAACTTCACGCTCAGAAATGATTTCTCGAACCTTTGTAGAGCCCTCCACCCCCCCACCAATGACTGTGCAGTGTGCCGGTCAGAGAGGGTCAGTTTCCACGCCAGGAGCAACTCCATGTCCCTGGCCCTGGACAGCAACAGGCTAAGATCGCTGGGAGCCTTAGAAGAGGATTTTGAGAGTTAACATCCACACACCCCCAAAACTCCTTGGACACTCTTGCTTGTGTACAGGGTGAGCACTGTCTGCAGGCGGTGGGGGGGTGGGGGGTGGGGCGGGGGTGGATTGGCCAGCGGACAGGCCCCGGATATGGAACAGGGTGGGGAGGGGGAGCTGTTCGGCTTGTCCTCTCTCTCGTGCAGGCTCAGATGCAGGTGGGAACCAGAAGTGTTTGGGATCAAAATGCTGCCGGCTTTGGTAATTGAGCAAAGCCCAGGCTGTCTGGACGGGAGGGAGATGCCATTTGGGATGCATATAAGCCCCCAGGAACAGATCGTAGCAACCAGGCGTGCCCTGGGGAGGGGGAGCCTCTCTGGTTGTACACAAGAGCCAATAACACAAACACAATGGGGAGGCCTCCCTCCCAGCTGGTTGTGCACGCCCCATTCAGTTGTCTGGGATGGGGGCCTGTTTTCCAGGGAGCCCCTCTCTTCCCCTCCACCACCGCCTCCTCCTCACTTGGTCCTTAGTCACATACCAGACACGTCTCACAGAGCAGACCCGAAACTCCAGGTGGCAGAATCCCAGTTTCATATAAATTAGGCTGGGTAAGGCTGTTCAGACACATTTTTTTGTCTAAATCATGCAAAAATAGAACTTTCTCAGGGGCATAAATCTGGCCCCAGTGTAAACCTGAATGTGCAATTGACTGGTATAGTTTATAGTGCAAACATGGAATTATCTGGAAGTCTTCTGTTTCCAAAAGAGCATAGCCCATTTTTTATCTGATCTGAAAGAAATGATTTATTTGCCAGCAAAAAAAAAAAGCCGAAGTCAATGCATGGTAAAGGGACCAGATGCAAGCCTGGATTCACCAGACACGTGAGCGTGCCCGGAGCAGACAGAAATGGAGACTGCCCAGTGCCGTGTGAAGGGACCAAGGCCCATTGCTGTATGCCAGGGGCACAGAGTTTTGGGCCTTTATCCTCTTCAGGTAGGTGTCTGCCTATTTTTCAATAAAAAGAAAAAGATAGGATTTTGGATGTTTGCAACATAAAGAAATGTTAAACGCTTGAAGAGATACATCAATGTGAACATGTATGAAAACAACACTTGGCACACCTGGAGATGCACAATTTTATGAGTTCATGACATTTAAAAAAAATGTAAGATAGATGTATGTTCTAGTAGAAGGAAGGACAAAGAAAGAGACGAAGAAAGTTGAAGGCTTTGAAAAGGACAGAGACACAAAAACTAGCTCCACAACAGTCAACAAAGAGCCCAAAGGCCACCAGATGACCCCTCCAAGCACCACGGCACCACGTGTTCTGCGCGATAATGAGAGCATTGCTTCGTGGAGATCAGCGAAGGACAGCTCCTTCAATACTTACTTCTTCCTGGATCTCGAACCCCTGACTTTCAAAGCCATCGAGTGGGTCTGATGACCTTGACGTTTTGAATCTAGGGCAGGGAGAATTGTCTTAGCTCTCATGAATCTGACCCTGCGATCGGGGGTGTGTGTGTGTGGGGACGCCCATTTAGGAATACTCACCAATATCCAATACCTGCTCCCAACGTTCTATGGGGTGGCCTTGGAAAATTTAAAGTGACAGGAAAAAAAATAGCAATATCTTCTCACACAAGTTTTTAAAATTCTCCTGGCAGTTTGCCATTTAACTAGCTTGATTTAATTCACAGTGACTTCCAACAACCTGAGGGCTGCATTTCTCAAAAACAACTCTGTCAGCTGTAAAGAGGGAGAAAAAGTATTTCCTTAGGTAGATATAAAAGACAATGACACTTGGTACCTCAACCCTCACGTTTGCCAGAAGGTTTGATTTACCGATAAGCTATTTTTTAATGTAACGTGTTCTTAATTCTTATTCAATGACAGTTGAAAACTGGCATTTAGGTGTAAAAGAAAACACAGGTGAAAACGCATTTGAGACAAAAGTAAACCTGCAAACTGAAAAGGGACCCGGAGTAGGGGATAGGTGTCGGGGCTCTGGAAGCAGTCAGAAAGTTCCCTCTAAATCTTGACCAAGGGTGAAGTTGAGAGAGAGTCGTCCTCACTCTAGAAAAACATGGCAGAACAGGAAATCAGCTTGGCTTGGTACAACATTGGCACTGCATCCAACAGGGATGAGATGGGGATGAGAATCAGAGGTGTGGGCGGACGTCGCCACCACCACACCTTACAGTATCTCTCCACTGTCTTCTTGCCCCTTCCAGTCGATTCCCAGAAGGGCACCCTGTTTGTAAAGAGCTCCCTGACTCAACCACACCACAGTGCCCTGTCACATCTAGTTGTGCCTGTCTCACCTGCCTCCCCAGCCCTGCAGTCCACAGTGTCGAGCTCTGCTCCAGCCACGGGGAGCTGCACCCTGTCCCTCTCCTGACAACCGCCTACCTATTCATCTGGCTTTGGATTAAATGCCACTTGTCCACGGAACTCCTTCCTGACCTCCAAAAAGAATCAGGCCCCCATGGACAGCTGACATTGCAAATGGCTGTCCCCAGGCCTCACGCAGGCCATTGCCATGTTTTGGCTTTGATTCCATGGAGTCTGTGACTTTGAAGTGTGTACATTTTTGTGTGTATAATATGTTTAAGTGTGTATAACTCCAGATGACCTGTTCCTTTTGGAAATCTAAAGATGTAAGGCTGGACTCACATCCTGCGAAAGTTTGGTGGAAGAATCAGAGAAAGTGAAGATCTCAGCAGTCCTTCCAAGAACAATGGCCCCAAAGTAGAATCTTTTCAACAGCATTTTTTAAAAAAGAAATACGTGGCTCTGATGCTGGAAGTGAGACAGAAAAGACTTTGAGTATCTGAGTATTTGGTCAAGAGGCTATGTCCCCTTGTTGTGACTGAGGCAAAGGGACAGGATTTTATTTATTTATTTATTTTGACAGACAGAGTGGATAGTGAGAGAGACAGAGAGAGAAAGGTCTTCCTTTGCCGTTGGTTCACCCTCCAATGGCCACTGCGGCCGGCGCGCTGCGGCTGGTGCACTGCACCCAGCGCACTGTGCCGATCCGAAGCCAGGAGCCAGGTGCTTCTCCTGGTCTCCCATGTGGGTGCAGGGCCCAAGCACTTGGGCCATCGTCCAATGCACTCCCGGGCCACAGCAGAGAGCTGGCCTGGAAGAGGGGCAACCGGGACAGAATCCAGCGCCCCGACCAGGACTAGAACCTGGTGTGCCAGCGCCGCAGGCAGAGGATTAGCCTATTGAGCCGTGGCGCCAGTCAGGATTTTTTTTATGACAGCAGTGGCTTTGCCCATTGAGGGAGGCATGAGACCCTCAGTTTACTAAGCCTCAGTTCTTAAAAAAAAAAAAAAATTATTGATTGATTAATTTAAAGGCAGAATGACACACACGGAGAGAACTTCCATCCACAGCTCATTTCCAAAATGCCCACAGCAGCCAAGGCTGGGCCAGGTCAAAGCTAGGAGCCAGGGACTTCACCTGGGTATTCCTTGTGGGTGGCAGGGACCCTTAAGGGATCCTTAAGCTATTGTCTGCTGCCTCCTAGGCACACAAGCAGGAAGCTGGATCACAAGTCGAGTACCTGGGACTCTAACTGGCAGTCGGATATGGGATGTTGTTGTCCCCCATGGTGGCTTAACCGGCTGACTCACAATGCCTACCCCGTACCTTAATTCTCGAAGTGCTGCTTCCCACCAAAATATGCATTCCAGAGAGCCAGCTCAGACCCACCTTTATGGATGCTGAATCCTTCATACAACTGTCTACACACAGGTGTTCTCTCCAGGCTAACAGAGTGCTCTGGGAATCACTTGTAACTCCAGTGATGCCTGCCAGGATGAAGGATTGACTTTGCCCTGTAGTTTTGGGCAGATCATGGAACTCCTTATTTCATAAACAACTACAAGGATGAGATAAACAGTGACCCTTCTCTGTTCCCTGAGCAATACATGAGAATTTTTAGGTGAAAATATTGTGTCAGTTCAAAGCGACAACACACGCTTTGGATATTCCAAAGATTACAGTAACTAGTAGCATTCAGTACAAGCCAGGTGCCACGCCAGCCACCTTAGAAACAGCATCTCACTACTCCTTCCAATCATCCTATGGCACAGGCGCTGACATCACACTGATTTCACAGATGAGGAAACTGAAATGTAGAGAGGCTGTGTAAGTTGTTCAAAATCATTGACTTTGAAAAGGCACACCCAGATCTGACCCAAGTTTGGCTTAACGTCTCCAGTGCTTTTAAAAAAAAAAATCACAAAATGATAAGTATAGCATAGGAATAGTTGAAACCATTAGTGTTACCAAGCTGTTTCTTGTACTATGAGCCAAGCCCTGTGTTAAACACATTGCATGGATCAGCTCTTTTGACAACAATCATGAGGTGGGAAGCTATTTTATTTTCTACTTTTCTGGGCTGAATAGGCATGACAAAATATCACAGGTTTTTATTGTTCAAGAGAAGTGATGACAAACTTAAAACAAGGTTGTTCAGTTGGTATAAATACGCAGATACTTATTGTTTTGATCACCACCTAATTACCGAAGTCTGATTGGGACTCCATAAGTATCTGTAGGCCTCAGTATCTATGGGATAAGCAAATGGACAAAGATTGATGACTCTTAAAGTTCTGGAAACATGATTGGCTGGAAAATTTACTTCTTTTTAAGATTTATTTATTGATTGATTGGTTTACTTATTTATTTATTTAATTGGAAGGCTGAATGACAGAGAGAGAAGGGAGACAGAGAGAAAGATCTGCTGGTTCACTCCCCAAATGACCATAGCATCCAGATCTGGGGCAAGCAGAAACCAGGAGCCAGGAACTCCATCCCGGTCTCCCTACATAGGTGGCAGGAGCCCAAGGTCTTGAGTGACCTGCTGCTGCCCTCCCAGGCACATAAGCAGGAAGCTGAATCAAAAGTGGAGTAGCTGGGAATCGAACCAGTGCTTCAATCTGGGATTCAGGCATCGCAAGCGGCAGCTTAACCCCCTGGGCTACCATGCCAACCTCTAAAAATACATGCGTATCATTGTACACCCTATATACCTCAGCCAACTGTTCTACCCTTTGACAGAAACCCTTGGCATCTTCTAGATTACTCACTAGAATAAAATAAGAAGGAGTTAATTACCCAGAATCAACTCCTTAGTAGCACAGTGGCCTTGCTGCACTGGATTTGGGTTTCGATGGAGAAGAAGCACACATCTGTGGCCAGTGCTGTGGCACAGAAGGCTGAGCCGCCCCTTGCAATGCCAATGTCCCATAATGCAGTTATGCGCTGGGTCCTGGCTGTTCCCCTTGTAATCCAGCTCCCTGTGAATCTACCTGTGAAAGCAGTGGTTGGCCCAAGTACTTGGGGTCCTAGGGTCCCTAAAACTCACAGAGGAGATCTGGATGGAACCCCAGGCTCCTGACTTTGGCTTGGCCTAGCCCTAGCCATTACAGTCATTTGTGGGAGTGAACCAGATGATGGAAGATGTCTCTCTCTGTGTGTCTGTCTTTCATATAAAATAAATCTTCAAAAAAGAAACATCCAATTCATTCAAACATATTATTACTATCCTCTCCATTTTCAAAAAAAAAAACAAAACAAAACAAAAAACAACAACAACAACAACAAAAAAAAACCAAAAAAAAAAACAACAACAACAAAACATACCGTCATTACCATCATCTGGTTCTCTTACAGACATTACAGTTTCAGAAAGTTGAAGCAATTTACTCAAGATTTCACACCTGCAAAAAAGACAGAACACAGACACATGGGCAGGTTCCGTCTGACCTCAGAAATTTCACACCGTTGGCCACAATGCCATGTGTCTGCGGCTTGGCGCTGCCCTCACCCTGCGCTCTAGAAACTGGAAAAGCTAAACTTGTGCCAGCCACATGAATGAGCATCTGCCCATTTGAGTCTCAGGAACTTAAAAAAAAAAAAAAAGCTCACAGGTCAGCTGCCTCTCGACTTCCTTTCAAACTTCTGAAACAAGCACCAGGCGTTGTTTCGCCCTATTCCGCATCTGTGCCCGTCCTGAGGCGTGCGGACAATGGCACCTTGTGATAACAGCACTGTGGGCTCCAGCATCTGACACGACTTCTTCATGGCAATCAACAACTTGCAGAAATGCCTGTTTGCGAGAGCCTGGTGCGGAGGCTTTTGGGAAGAAGTGTCAACAAAGGGGACTTTTTCTCAGTAATATAGGAACATGCTGATGAGACAAAGCCGTTGAATTCAGAATGGGTACTATTTCATACCGAATGTGAGCAGAATGTATGTCCTAGAAACCTCTGTGAAAGCTGGTACGCATATCAGAAACGTAAATAAGTACGCAAGCGGGACATACGGGTCCCCCAGAGACCAAAGTATTTTCGAGCAATTTAGAGACACCCTGTCATTAGGTTGGTGTGCTAATTACAAATCATTCTAATTGATTCAATAGTCTCCCAAAAGACTTCCATAATGTACTAGGCAAACACTTTATTAGCCAAGCTGAGTTACTGTAAATTCTTAAAAGACCGAAAAAAAATTGCTTTCTTGAAAACAATATCAAGTCAGAATTCTCACTATGCGAGAAGGGCGCTATCCTCGGATCTATTCTCAGTGCTTTGGCTTCCTGCTTTTATTTAATGAATGCTAATGGGACCCAGAAAAGAGAAAATGGACTGGCTTTCTTTCCCTACATCCATCTTGTCTCCCTTTGTAGAAAACATCTGTTGTTCATTCCTTACCAGGATCAATTTCTCCTTTTTGCTGTAGGAGTCCTGGGTCTTTTCCCCACTTTTGGGGGTCACTGCACCTCCACTGTCTGTTCTGGTCGGTTAGATGCTTTGATCCTACTTTCCTGCTTCCACGATGGCCCCGTCAGTGTGTTCCACGCCTTCCTCGGACACTGGCTTCAGGGAGCAGCACAGGCCCCCGAGAAGACTTGATGGTGGCACCACCAGGACTGCCGAGCTCTCACCTGGAAGGACTTGTCTGGGCTGTGACATCCACGCCATGTAGGGCTGGAGACAGACATGCCCGGGAACGGCGCTCGGAGCTCTGGGTTACATTGCACCTGAAGTCATTGTCACGCATGTGGCCCATATACTTTCTCATTTTCTCTTTCTGAGCCTGTTTAGGTTATGTTTTTAGTCATTTGAAAGAATTTACATGAATTTTGTTCAGTTAAGGTATCCCTTAAATTAAAAATATGTCTCCCCAGGGGTATAATTTTTTCTCCTTGTACAAAACTAACTTCCTTCTCGGAGATTATTCACATGTAAGAAGCCAGTAGTTCATTTCTACCAGATCCACTGTGTGTGTATCGGACTTTCGAGCCAAATATCTATTAAGGAAAATATTTCCATTTCTCTATTTTTAATCATCTTCATGTTCATTGTGAGTCTCCATCCACTCCTCCTTAAGTGTCGGGAACTGCTTTTTAGTACAGAAGCAAACCCTTGATCCTTGTTTCATAAGCTCCTTAATGAGCAGGAGACTTGGGGCAGTAAAGCCAAGGAAGATTTGTCCCAAACCATCTCAAAGCAAAAGAGAAGCAGAACCTTTTCCTAAGGAGGAGAGGAGACTCATTCAACATTGCATACAAAGTATGATAAAAAAAAAATGCAATTCATGTTACAGCTACTTCAGGAAATGAATTTCAGCCCAGTCATGAGTAGTTGGAACATACTGACTTCGGATTCTGCAGAAATAGATGGTGTTAACATCCTCAAGTGAAGGACAAGACGGGTGAGTCTTATTCTAGATGGGTTAGGGTCGCAGTGATCTTTTCCTGCTACTAGGTCTCCGCTTTGCCATCTGCAAGGACCATGTGAGCTGATCGAATTCCCCGGAAGCATTGCAAAGGTGCCAGACTCCGGTCTACTCCTGGACACGCAGTAGTTACATACAAGGTAATTTAAACGAATTTTTTGATGTTTTCATTTTATTAGAGAGAGAGAAAGACCGAGAGAGTGAGAGAATGTCTTCACCAGAGTCAGGAATTCAGTTAGGTCTCCAGTGAGGGTAGAGGGACCCAAGTATTTGAGCCATGACCAGAGAGATGCCTCCCAGGGTCTTCATTAATAGGAATCTGGAATCAAAACTAGCAGAGCTGGAATTCTAACGAGGCACTCTGGTAACAGAATGCAAGTATCCCAAGGAGTGTATCAAGTCAGTTATTTAAAAATGTAGTCCAATACCCAAGTCAAAGCAGGTTTTTTGAGTGGTGCCTCATGAACCTTATTTTTGGAAAGCTTTCCAGATGATTCTGAAAGCCAAGGGTGAGAACCACTGCTTTAGTGGTTTGAGAAATGGTCTAGGATCCCCCGTGAAGTTGTATGTAATAATAATAATAATAGTAATAGTAATAGTAATAATAAGCGTTTCTGCACCGTACACTGCGGCGTCCCAGCATAAAGCACCTGCTTCAGCTCAGAGCCCGTGCTGGGAGACAGAGATGATCCTCCCGAGCAGCCTCAGTTTCTGCTTCCTGGCGTGGCCTCCGTCGTTCTGAGAAGCTCCGTCTTCTTGGAATAGAGACGCTCCAGGCTGCCCCAGGAGCACCACCACGGACACCCACCGTGGCTGGTCAGGCTGACCTCTGGCAAGGCGAATCGGACCGCCTGATCTTCTTGAGAGCCTCTGGTTTCCACCACTGCAGAGGAGCAAGAGGGCTGTTTTCTTGTTGCTGTTGTTTTTCAAATAAGGAGACGTTTTCCAGTTGTCTTAGACCTCAGCAGGAGCTACTGAAGTTTAGCGCCTGTCCAAAGCGCTGACGCTTCTCCTACTGGGCAGGAAGGGACCAGGGTTCCTACGAATGAAAAGCTCAGACGGCAGCTACAGCACGCTCAACAGAAGACCATCTGTAGGATCGCAAGGTTCTGGCTCAGTGGCTCGCAGTGTGTGGATTTCGTAGAGGTCCTTTGGAAAGTTTGACCTCGTGGTGAAGGGACTGTGTCCCATATCAGAGTGCAAGGGGTTGATACCCATCTGGGTCTCCTTGCTCCACCTTCCAGCTAATACAGACCTGGGGAGGCAGTGGTGACGGCTCAAGGAAAGATTGGGTTCCCACTACACACATGGAAATTGGATTGGGTTCCTCACTCCCAGCCCAGCCTCTGCTGTTGTGGGTATTTGGGGAGTAGGCCAGCGGATGGGAGATCTCTCATTGTCTCTACATGTGAGTCTTTCTCTCTTACTCTTTCTACCTCTCAAATAAATTGATGCTTTTTTAAAGGAGTTGGAAGAGCTAACACAAGTGTGTGGTAGGTAGAGCAGGCTTGGGAAGGGCAGTGTTTTCTGCTTCCTCTGTGTCCAGAGCTCTTCTGGAGTCACCAGTATGTTCCATCCCACTTGGATTTTGTCCACAGGTTGCCAATTACAGGCCCCAACCAACCCATATGGTTTTTCAACTGAACACAGCCAGAATTCTCAAAAATTCTCACCATAATCTCCAACACTTGGGAGTCTTGGGATTTCGCATTATAATCCCTACCCGGAACTTTTGAAAACATCTGGAGTTGGCCGTGGTGGGCTGTGTTTCTGTGCAGTGGCGCTGGTGGCATCGAGTGGCTATTGCTCCCTGAGATGAGCCTCTGGTTCTCCACTTCCATCCGCTTCTAGCGCTTTAATAACCAGCTGGTCCTGTGCAGGCATTTGCATATCAGAGCCTCCTGCATTTGTTTCTGTCTTCTCTTTTAAATATTTATATCTATATCTATATCTATATCTATATCTATATCTATGACAGGCAGAGTGGACAGTGAGAGAGAGAGACAGAGAGAAAGGTCGTCCTTTTCCGTTGGTTCACCCCCCAGTGGCTGCTGTGGCCGGCGCGCTGCGGCCCTTGCACCACGCTGATCTGAAGCCAGGAGCCAGGTGCTTATCCTGGTCTCCCATGGGGTTCAGGGCCCAAGCACTTGGGCCATCCTCCACTGCCTTCCTGGGCCACAACAGAGAGCTGGACTGGAAGAGGAGCAACCAGGACAGAATCCGGCGCCCTGACGGGGACTAGAACCCGGTGTGCTGGTGCCGCAGGCGGAGGATTAGCCTAGTGAGCCGTGGCGCTGGCCTAAATATATTTTTAAATGTTTATTTTCAATTTACTTTTATCTGCTTGAAAGAGCAACAGAGACGAAGAATGAAAGGAGCCAGGAGGAGGAGAGAGGAGACAAAGATGAGAGAGGGAGACCTCCCATCCATTAACGAACCCTCCAAATGCCTGCAACAGCCGGGACTGGGCGAAGTCCAAGTCGAGAGCCCAGAACTCCACCTGGGTCTTCCTCTGGGTGGCAGGAACCCGAGCAGTTGAACCATCACTGCTGCCTCCCAGGATGCATTAGTTTTCCATGGGTCCATCTCAACAGCCCAGCAAGGAGGGCACAATCAACAAGATGGCTCGCGTTCTGCAGCTGGGGGGACTGAGACCAAGAAGGGTACAGGATTTGCTGTGGTTGAAAATGCAGCTTTTCCATCCCACAGTGACTTTCATGAGTCCGATCTCTTGCCTCTTTTTCTTTTCTTTCTTTTTTCATTTATTTGACAGATAGAGTTACAGACAGTGAGAGAGAGAGAGAGAGAGAGAGAAAGGTCTTTCTTCTGTTGGTTCAAACTCCAAATAGCTGCAACGGCCGGAGCTGCGCTGATCTGAAGCCAGGAGCCAGGAGATTCTTCCGGGTCTCCCACGTGAGTGCAGGGGCCCAAGCACTTGGGCCATCTTCTACTGCTTTCCCAGGCCATAGCAGAGAGCTGGATCAGAAGAGGAGCAGCCAGGACTAGAACCAGCGCCCATATGGGATGCCGGCACTGCAGGCGGAGGATTAACCTAGTGCCCCACAGCACTCGCCTCTTCTTTTTCTAAGGGAACTTATTTTCCCCAGCTTAGTTCAGGTGTTGCCGGCTTTGTGCGGCTGTAAAAGAATTGGATTTGGCTGTGTTTGGCTTTCCTGTTCTCTTCCTGACAGCGCTGTTTAATGGACAAACAGTTTGTTTGATTTATCTGGCAGGGTTTCTTCACATTGTTTCGGGTTATCAGCCCTCCCCCGCAGATCATATTCCAGCTTGTGCGGGGTCCGACCCTCAGTAGGGTTCACTCTAAATCAGATCCTTATCATTACTGCAGTGATAAATAGAGAGACCTGGAAGCCCACAGCCTGGCTATTTATTTAGTACCTCTGTGGATCATGTTTTATACAGCCGGGGCTTCGTGTCAGGTCTATACCGATCCAGCTTAGGTTGCAGTGAGGAACTAAACCCAAAGCCCCTTAAATAATGTTAACTTCATAGCTGACATTTTTATGAAATCAGTCTGGGTGGAGGGGGCAGAGAGGGGACGGCGCAGGCAGAGAGCTGGAGCTGGGTTTCAGCGTGTGAGTGTGTGTGTGTGTGTGCGTGTGTGCGCACGTGTGTTGGAAGGCAGTGGAGCGAGGATGACAGAGAGGGGCTTTGATTTTTCTGGCTTATTCCAAACTGTCAGAGAAGACTTGGAAGTCTGTCTTGGAGGTCTATGGTTTTTTAAAAGGAGAAGAAATAACAGGGTAAGAGTTGGAGTGGAGATTGAGTTCTTTGCAGGGAGGTGGGCGAAGGAGGAGGTCTTCTTTGTAGGTGGGGAGGCTGTGTATTTGGGAGGGGGCTTCTGTCTGTGCAGCGGCTCGGACAGAACCGGCTTCTGGGAGGGGGGGCCCAGCAGCCACCTTGTAGGGGCCTCATTTCCATCCTGCTCCTCACATCCAAACTCCTGACATTCTCTGTAAGCCAAGCCTCGCACACACAATGGCTGCACTGTGGGTGGATACTTGTGTGTCTGCCCGTGCGCATGCGTGTGACTGTGTGTGCATGCGCTGTGTGATTCTTGCCAAAAGCCAACATTGAACTTCTGCGGTATTTCTGTAATTGTTGGCAATTGTCTCAGCCAACAAAATATCACAGGTTTTTATTGTTCAAGAGAAGTGATGACAAACTTTGCCACCTCCAAGCCCTACTGGGGAGGAAGCCTTTGCCCTACCAAGGCCTCTGCTTTCCCCAGCCCAGCATCCTCACAGCCTTCCAAGGGCGAAGGCATGGCCCTGTTTGCATAGCCCTACAACTGCACTGCACTTTCCAACTGAAGCAGGAAGAACGGCCTTTGGATGTGTTCGACAACTGGGATGCCAATTCGCTCCTGTCTCCTAGTTACCTGCACCTGCCCCTACTGCTCTTCACTGTAATCAGCTTAGCTCCTGCATAGAACAACAAAAACCAAGAGAGTTTCTGTAAAAGAAAAGGAGAAGGCAAGAAAGTAGAGGCTGGGCCCTCTTCCTTCGTCCTTGCCAAATCCTGGCTCCTGGACCTGGTGAGTCCCTGCAGTCGATCTTTCTGTTTTGTTTGCTGATGGCACTGCTCCTGGAGTTAGGCCTTCCCCCAAGGAGCTGGGGCATACTTGGCAATGCTTCCCAGGCTTGGGATCTGGGAAGAGGCCCAGGGGCTAGGGCATTCTGGTTGCTCTTTCAGAGAAATGCCTCCTGACGTTGGCCAATGTGCTGGGTTTCAACTAAAAGCTGCCGGGTGATCTCCCGGCTCGGCGTGCACAGCCCCCGTGCTGAGCCATGAAGCCTGGCAGGGAAGAGCCCCGCATCAAAACAGCAAAGCATCACCAGGTTGGTGTCCGACGGGGCTTTCTGCATGAGAGAAGCTCCCCAGCAGTGCCAGGCTGGTATCTAACCAGCTTAGAGGACTGAAGGTTTTTGAGCACCTGGGCGGTGTCACTAATGCATTGAATCTTGCTCTTCTTGTTGACGTCATCTGCCGCACATCCGCGTCCTGTCTTTCCAGTTCTGTCGGTCTGATTGACTGGTGGACTTCTCTTGGCGACTGCCCTTCTTGTCGGTGCCTCTGTGTCACGTGGTTATGTGTGACGGCTCACACTCCGCTCCAGTGTTCACTCATCTCTCGCAGCTTCCTGCTCCTGCCCCAGCTCAAGCCCCAGCCTCCATCACCTGCCCACAGAGAGCATGGCAGCCGCTGTCTGCTGAGTGCAGACAGATATTCAGTGAATTTTGTTGAATGAATGCATGACTGAATGAGTGATAAATAAACAAAGCAGGCCTTTGCCAAGTGTAAGGACTTTACACCTGCTCTCCTGAGGCAATGATCCAAACACATTAAGCCATGCAAGAAGCACTAGCTCTGGGTTCATTACTGGGAGAAGAAAACACAAGAGGTTAAAAGTAGCTCTTTCTTTGAGTTCCTATGTGTGGTTTCAGTGCAGGATACAAACACTCCATTTGGACTCAATCCACACTTGATACCTAAAAAGCATTGAACAAGGCCTTGTGAAGAAAGCCTGCTGGCAAAAAAATGTAGAAGTAATTAATAAAATATAAATATATAAAATATATAGCATTAATAAAATATAAACATATAAAATATAAATATAATAATCTGTGCCTCTAGACTAGAAAGGAATATGAAGGGGCTTGTACTGTGACGTAGTGGGTAAAGCCGCCACCTGCAGTGCCGGCATCCCACATGGGTGCCGGTTTGAGTTCTGGCTGCTCTACTTCCGATCCAGCTCTCTGCTATGACCTGGGAAAGCAGTGGAAAATGGCTCAAGTCCTTGGGCCCCTGCACCCAACATGGGAGACCCAGAAGAAGCTCCTGGCTCCTGGCTTAAGATTGGCACAGCTCCAGCCATTGTGGCCAATTGGGGAGTGAACTCGCTCTCTCTCTCTCTCCTTCTCTGTGTAGCTCTGACTTTCAAATAAATAATCTTTAAAAAAAAGAAAGGAATTTGAAAAAGTTAACATGACTATTTAGGAATTTGCTTTTATAACAATACTTATGGTCGTGGTTGTTATATGTGGGTGCATGTGTGGGCGCATGTTCATATGTGCATGCACATGTGGAAAGTAACAGAGCCTGAAAACAGGCATTTTATCACTAACCAAGGTACCACTGCACAGAATCATCCATCCTGACTTATTCTTTTATTTATTTATTTATTTGACAGGTAGAGTTATAGACAGTGAGAGAGACACAGAGAGAAAGGTCTTCCTTCCATTGGTTCACTCCCCTAATGGCCACTACAGCCGGCGCTGCGTGGGTCTGAAGCCAAGAGCTGGGTACTTCCTCCCGGTCTCCCATGTGGGTGCAGGGACCCAAGCACTTGGGCCATCCTCCACTGCCCTGCCGGGCCACAGCAGAGAGCTGGACTGGAAGAGGAACAACCTGGACAGAATCCGGCGCCCCAACTGGGACTAAAACCCAAGGTGCCGGCCCTGCCGGTGGAGGATTAGCCAAGTGAGCCACGGCGACGGCTTCCTGACTTATTCTTCAAAAGTAGGTTGACCACTGATTTTATTTTCCGGGTGATTGCCCAAGTCCTTTCCTCACAGTGTCAATGGTGGTCATTACCAAGTTCATACAGTTTGATAATTGGGTAAACCTTGCACTTTGGGCTCAAGGTAAGCCTCTTATGATGACACATGGAAAGAAAGTATTTGGCATATAACAGGCAATTGAGTGAACAGTACATCTGGTTTCTATAAACAGGATTGTTGCAACAGAAGAAAGATAAACCTATTACAACAAAGAAATTAAGCTTATTCCAGTCAACTTTGTGACATGAATCCTATTCATTTTGAATATCCAACAAGTACTTTCTATGTACAGTTTAATATTACTTATTTTTGCTTAAAATAATGTCCAACATTGCTCAACTACAACATTGCTCAACAACATTTAATAGATGAACCATCTAATGAACAAGCATTTGGAAATATCTTTTTCATTTAATATTTAATTATCTTTGTACATAATTAACTTGTATTATCATCTAAGTAATACAAATAAGGACTTATAGTTTATTACAGGATGCAAATCTTATTTTAAGATATAGATGAGGATGTGAGTATATGTGATTTATTTATTTTTTAAACATTTATTTATTTATTTATTTATTTGAAAGTCTGAGTTACAGAAGCAGAGAGAGAAAGAGAGAGAGATCTTCCATCTGCTGGCTCACTCCCCAAATGGCTGCAATGGCCAGAGCTGCACTGATCCAAAGCCAGGAGCCAGGAGTTTCTTCTGGGTCTCCCACGCAGGCTACAGGGACCCAAGGGCTTGGGCCATCTTCCACTGCTTTCCCAGGCCAGAGCAGAGAGCTGGATTGGAAGTGGAGCAGCCAGGATTCAAACAGGTGCTCATATAGGATGCCGGCACTGCAGGTGGCAGCTTTACCTGCTATACCACAGCACCAGCCCTGAGTATATGTGATTTAAGAGCTGCTCTCAGGAAGCACCAGTGAAGAAGCGGGGAAAGAAGCCAGTCCACAGAGCAGTGCTGAGTAGGCTTTCATTCTGGGAGACACAGCTCATACCCACATGAGGAGTGAGCTGAGCCACCCAAGAGGAAGGGAACTGGAGTATCTGTCAACTCCCATTCATCACTGGCACACATTAACTGTCCGGCACTTCCAGTCTTGGCTGGACTCTGACCCAGCTGCTCCCATCAACAGAGGCGTGCTACCTGCAGGAGATCTTTATGGGGAGTGGTGACTTCAAGGTTGTATCAGCCGGCCAACAACTATTCTCTGCTATGGACAGGCGTATTAAGTAATTGACGACTACTTCTCTTGGTATCTGTGCTTCTGTGCCTTTGCTTAATCTATAGCCTCAGCATGGAACACCATTTCTTTCTGTCAACTTAGAGGCATCCTAGCTAATCACATGGTAAATAATGAATTGATATTTCTTAGATAAGCAACATTTCATTCAGGGCCTCATTCAAATCTCACTTCTGTTAAGAAACACTCTCTGATCTTCACTATGGTGCCAGAACCTTCCGTCAATCACAGCCCATAAAGTGCATCTCTTCTAGTTCAGAAGAGTGTCTGTTTGCAGCCTATGGCTAGGGATCTGGTCAACACACTAGGGACGGACTCTGGCAGCTTTCAGTCATCATCTGTGACAGGGCAGGCAGGTTTATCCTCCCTCCTCTCAGCCGCAGGGTTAGGAAGACATTCACTCCAGCGCTCACAGGTCTAAACTATAGTATCCAGGCTCAGTGTTAGCACCAATAAAAGCAGTACTGATTTGCATGATTTCTGTGCTTATTCCAGGAGCTTCTGATTTGAGGTAGAGAAGGAAGTTCTCACCTATTGCATTCCTCTTAAAAATCTTAACCATCTGGAGCCGGCGCTGTGACTCACTTGGTTAATCCTCTGCCTGCGGCACCAGCATCCCATATGGGCACTGGATTCTAGTCCCAGCTGCTCCTCTTCCAGTCCAGCTCTCTGCTGTGGCCCGGGAGTGCAGTGGAGGATGGCCCAAGTGCTTGGGCCCCTGCACCCGAGTGGGAGACCCGAAAGAAGCTCCTGGCTCCTGGTTTCGGATCGGCACAGCGCCAGCCATAGCAGCCATTTGGGGAGTGAACCAATGGAAGGAAAACCTTTCTCTCTGTCTCTCTCTCTCTCTCTATAATTCTACTGTCAAATAAATAAATAAATAAAATCTTAACAATCAGTATTGATGGAAACACTTTCCCAGTCCAAAAGACCTGAGGCTCTGATAGGTAACCCCTGCTGAAGGTGACCTTGGAATAAAAATTTCTAACTGACGAGGAAGGCAACCGCCACGTAGGAGAGTCAGCGTGTGCTACAAATGGGAGAATTTGATCTCCTGCCATCAAAGATGTCTTAGTGCATTCTGTGCTGTGGTGATGAATCCCAGGGGCTGGCTCATCTCTACTGAGCAGGAATTTTGGAAGCCCAATATTGCAGTGCCTGCATCTAGTGGAGCCCTTCTTGCCTCATCATCCCATGGCAGAAATGGGAAGGAAGGGCCAAGAGAGAAAGAGAGAGCAGGAGGGGTTAACCTTGTCCTCTGATAATAGCACCAACCCCCCCCCCCCATCAAAGTGGAATCTTCATGGCCTGGCCACCTCCTAAGGGTCTCACCTCTCAGCTCTGGCATGATAACAATTAAATTTCAATGTCAATTTGGGAGATGACAAGCAGTCAAACCATAGCAGGACAGAATGGAAAACATCTCAATGTGACATGTCTTCTTTCAGTACGAGGATTTAGCTTTTCCTATAATCCCAGGACAAACAGAGCGCTATTATCAAAAACACAAGTCAAGTCCCTCCCACATCTTCACCCCTGCTGAGTTCCCTACAATGGCCTCCAATTGCTCTTAGGCTAAAAAGCACCCTAGGTTGTGCTGTACGCATGGACTTTCCCCACCTCATCAGGTATATTGAAGACTGCTTGCCACTCGCCACGGTCAGCAGTCATTTCAAGTTCTAGAACGTTTCATATGCCCTCCCGTCACAAGGCCTTTGCCTGATGTCCCATCAGCCTGCAACCCTTCCCTGGTCCTTCTGTGGCTGCCTACTTCCCTCTCATCTGTTCTCTGGCACCCACCTCCATCATTATTTCCTCATGAAGACTCCTCTGACCCTGCTGCTGAGGTCAAATCTTACTCTACTGGGAGAACCAAGTTCCTCTTTTTCCTGACACTTGTCAGGGTTATATTTGTGCGTGTGACAATTTGATCAACATCGGAATTATCCAGTAGGATGTGGGCTCTGTAAGTCAGAACCTGTCCTCCAAAACTGTGCCCAGTGTAGTGCAGATTTTCAATAAACAACTCTTGAACAGATGAGTCTAATAGAGACTTTTTGCGGTTGCTGTGAATGTGACCGGTTCATAGCTCACATTTGTACCCCTTCGTTGAAGAAGTTCCTATGGATCCCAGGAGCCACCTCCATGGGGAGATGCCTGAAGCTAATATGAGGGTGCAAAAGTTTGGTGTCCCACAAAGGGAAGCCACTTTGTATTCTTTAGAATGGCTGAAACAAAAAGAAACATTAACAAGTGTTGGCAAGAATGTGGAGAAATCAGAACCCTCATGCACTGCGTATGTACATGTAAAACGCTGGAGTCATCCTGGAAAACAGTTGGGCAGTTTCTCAAAACATTAACGATAGGATGACCATATGATCCAGCAATTCCACTCCTGCTCATATACCCAAGAGAATTGGGTGCAAGTATTCAAACAAAGGCTGGTACGCAAATATTCACGGAACATTCGTAAGAACCAGAAGGTGGAAACAACCCAACGTCCATCAACTGACGGAAGTTTAAACAAAATATATTATATGCATCCAATGGAATAGTGTTCCATCATAGAAAGGAACGAAGTTCTGGTATAACGTGAAGCTTCAGGCTGAGTCAAAGAACCCAGACCTGAACGGCTCCATAGTGTATGGCTGCATTTACATGAGTCATCCAGAAGAGGCAAATACAGAGAAACAGAAAGCAGACTTGTGGTTACCAGGGACTGGGGAAAAGGGGAACGGGGGTGACTACTGATGTGCACATGACTTTCATTTTGGGATAAAGAACAAGTTCTGCAATTAGATAGTCATAATGGCTGTAGAAGCTGGTGAACTTAATGCTTCTGAGTTACAATTTTTAGATGGCTAAAATGGTAAATTTTATGTTACGGATATTTTCTCACAATTTTACAAATGAGTGGCTAAGTGCTGGGAAATCTGCCATGTGATACAGTTCTAGATTCTTCTTAAGAGCAGACCAACTTTTTTTAGTGTTTATTTTATATCTTTCTACTTGAAAGGCAGAGCAACAGAGAGTGTAAGAGACACACACAGAGAGATCTTCCGTCTGCTGGTTTACTCCCCAAACAGCAATCAGGGCTGGGGTAGGCTGAAGCCAGGAGCCGGAACTCCATCCAGGTCTCCTATGTGGGTAGAGGAACCCAAGCACTTGAGTCATCTTCCACTGCATCCAGGGTGTGCCTTAGCCAGAAGCTAGAACAGAAGCAGAGTAGCCAGAGGTGGCTCTCCCATAGGGGACGAGGTGTCCCCACAGCCACACAGCATCCGCCCCAAGCAGCTCGACTTCAGGCATATCTGAGACCACTTTGCTTGGCTCTCCTGTCTTCCCTGTCCCGTTTCCTCACTGCCCTTCGGCTTCTCCCTAAGAGCACTCCCTCAGTAAGTCAAGGGTTTCTTTATCTCTCCATCAGGCCCTGCTTCTGTGGACCCTGACTCCACCAGTAAGTGAACCAGCAGAGAAAACGAAGGCGCAAAGACAGTTTATAAATGCCGGAGCCCTCGCAGATTGGAGCTGGCGTTCAAACCCGGGTGGCCTTGACAGCACTGTCTACTCTCAGACTGCTGCGCCACAACCCAGTGACCTTCTCAGGGCCAACAAATGTGTTGGAGCAGCTCCGCGGGGCCAGCTGCTGGTCCTCGGGGCTCCACGCCTCTGCCTCCTTTCGCGCACCTCAGGCCTCATGGGCAGCCTGTATCAGTGGTTCTTTCTTTGCAACTCAAGCCCTACATAATGATTTCAAACAAAACAAAGCAAAACATGAAAACAGCCCATCCCCCAGTCCCCCCATGTAACAGAGAAGTTACTGTATGTAGAAACCCAGCTGTCCAAACTGAGATCGTTAGCGTCTCCAAGCATATAGAAAGATTGGATTAACTCACCCGTCCTTGTAAAGACATTAATATTGTTCCGTCACTGAGCAGCTGAACACCCGATACATCTCCATTTAAAGGCAAATTTGTAAATGCCTAAGTGTAGTCATAATAATAGTGCTGTAATTCTTATTGAACATGCTCAGAGTGCCGGATTATTTATAGCATTGTGTTCGATGTTAAACACTTTGGGACACAAATTATAAACTTTTATCGTTTGGGGCAACTTTATAGGAAGGGAAACAAGAGGAGTAAAATCTAATTTAGGGGAATTATGGTGAGAAATGACTCAACCAAATTAGAAATCATTTTTACTCATTTTGGGGCTGGTGGCCAGACTGACAAAGGAGAAGGAAGAAGTATGGTTCCCCAGTAAATGCAACTGGTAGACAGAAATAACCAGGTATATTTCCATTCCTCATTAGGTCGGTCTAGAAGAAGTCATTGTCAGGCATTGCTATGTGACAAGTACCCGTAAACTCCCGATGGCAGTTCAGCGCAAGCTTTATTTCTTACCTGTGCATCTGTGCCTCAGTCGATGGTCAGCTGATTTTGTCTGAACCTCGATGGAAAGTGAGGCTCGTGTCTGCCCACGTCGGCCACTCTCCTGGGGCCAGCGGGCACCCAGAGCACGCTTTTCTGTGGCTGTGACGGGAGTCAAGAGTGCAGTCCCAATCACACTGCCATGTTTCAAACCCGCACACACGGAATTTTTACCAGGGTCTCATCGGCCACAGTAAACCCCAAGGTCAAGCTCAAGATCAAGGAACAGGGAAGACACCCAGCCCATCGTGAGAACCATGTGCATAGAGATCCCAACCTGTTATAGAAGATCTTATTCCTGTGCTTGCTCTGATCAAGTAACACACACTTGATGACTTATAAACAACAGAAATGTATTTCCCACAGTTCCAGAGGCTGCCAAGGCCAAGGCCGAGGTGGATTCCATGGGGGGGCGGGTTACTCTTGCTCGTAGGTGGTACCTTTTTGCTATGCACTCACGTAGCCATGAATTCCTTTCACAAGAGCTTTGATTCTATACCCCATCCCCTCCCAAAGCTCTACAGATGGGATACAAATGTCAGCCCATGGCATGCAGGACTGAGGAGGTGTGAATCAACAATGAAATCTATCTCAGGAAGCCTGAATTCTCCAACAGAGCCAGAAAAATGGGAGAGAAAAAACATGATCGGCATGAATGGTTGCCTTCCCAGTTCTGATAATCACAGCAATGCTTTTTGAGGAACTACCCCTCTGTATACATAATTCACATAGAGCTATCGCCTTCTGCCTCCAGGAATGACCTGAAGCCAGGGATTGGCCAACACAGTTACTCATCCCTTTTGCCAGGGATGGTGGTGGGACCTAAGGAAAGCTAATAAAAGCCAAACCTGGGACTTTCAGTATAGCCATCAGGAAAAATCCTGCCCACAGGCACATGCATGTCTTGTTAGCTGTTTCCATCAGGCACTGTCTCATAAGAGACCTGGCTTCTGCCACCTGGGCCCCGTTTCTCAAGGCCTTTCCAGCTGTTTCATCTAGAGAAGCATCACTTTGTAGGAGAAGCTTCAGCTGACGTCAGCAGACTGGATGTCGCTGTGAGCTCCTAGTCACTGAGCGACTTCGTTCTTCAAGTCTTAACCTCTCGAATTCAGAAAATCAGAGAATCATTTCAGAAACATCGCCATCATCATAGCAACATCAATTCCATGAAAATGTTCTAAAATTTTAACTGCTGCCCACTGAAATGGAAGCTAGAAATATTTTCTTGAAAGAGGCCTTAACCATCAAACAAAGAGGAGATTCCAGAAAGCAAATCGAATGCATAAGTGTTAACAATATTTGTGTTCACATAACAAATGTTGGGTGAAGGATCATGAGAAATATGAGTAGTTATAATTTAAAAGGTTGATGAGGAGTTTGGGTATTTTTCTGTAATTGACTTTCCTGCCTCTCCAATTAATAGTGAATTTATTATGGTTTTCTGCATGATGCTTTAGAACGGCCAAGTCTTCGGTCTGAAAACCTCAGGGCAGATAAACATTTTAGGTGATTAAAAAAAAACACATTTAGAAAATGGTGTTCTCTGAGGCCTGCGGGAATAAACTCACACCATTCTTTACAATTTCATTACAGAAGATGAATAAATGCCTGTCAAATTAACTTTGCTCAATCCCATAAATGGCGGGAAATGCAGCAACAAATGCAAATAGCGGAGCACAATTTGTTTTCCTTCAGTCGCTTGATGGCAAAGAGTCTGCTTTCTGTCATATGCAACGCAGGGACCCATCAAAAGCCTCAGCTCTGGATCCAGCTCATGAAATTTGCATCCTGAAGGCATCTACTATGTGCATGTAGGGAAGAGGTGGGAGGAGGGAAAGGAGGAAGGAGCCCCACTCTGGCCTCTGGAACTGCCTGATTCTCTGCTCGCATCACATGACCTTGAAAGTCTCACTTCCACGACTGCACTTGGAGAAATGTCTGTCTGCTCCGCATCTCAGTGACCAAGCTTGTCACCTAGATACAGGTTCGAAGTCGATGTGTGCATGGCGACACCGTTGCTTATTTGTTAGATCATCTGGGCTGCTGTGTAAGAAACTACAGCTCAGTGTTTTCAAACAAACACAGATTATTTGTCATGGCCTGAGAAATAGTTGCTCTTGGCTAGTGGGCTACAGGTAGTGTTTCTCTCCAGGTCTCTCTTCCTCTCTGAAGACCAGTGAGCTATCCCAGCTATGTTCTTCTGATAGCACGGGGGGAGGAGAGAGGGAGCAAGTGGGTCAGTGAGGGCTCTTAATTCCTCGGCTTCATCCTGGCACAACACCACTTGTGTCTCACGCTATTGACCAAAGTGAGTCACCTGGCCACACCAAGAGCAAAGGGTAGCAAAATATACTCCTCCCCCTTTGTGGGAGGGACTTCAAAGTCACATGGCAAAGGACATGCAGAGGGGGAAAGCTAAAGAATGGTGGTTGGCCGGTGCTGCGGCTCACTAGGCTAATCCTCCATCTGAGGCACCGGCATCCCGGGTTCTAGTCCCGGTTGGGGCGCCGGATTCTGTCCCGGTTGCCCCTCTTCCAGTCCAGCTCTCTACTGTGGCCTGGGAGTGCAGTGGAGGATGGCCCAGGTCCTTGGGCCCTGCACCCCATGGGAGACCAGGAGGAAGCACCTGGCTCCTGGCTTCTGACCGGCGCAGTGCACTGGCTGTAGTGGCCATTTGTGGGGTGAACCAAAGGAAGGAAGACCTTTCTCTCTGTCTCTCTCTCTCTTACTGTCTAACTCTTCCTGTCAAAAAAAAAAAAAAAAAGAAAAAAAAAAAGAAAAAAGAATGGTGATTAGAGGCCAGCATTTTGGCACAGCAGATTAAGCTGCCACCTGCTGCCTTTGCACCCCGTATTTGAGTGACAGTTCAAGTCTTAGCTGCTCTGCTTCCAGTCCAAGTTCCTGCTAATACATCTGGGAAAATAGTTGGTGATGATCCAAGCACTTGGGCCCTACCACCCATGTGGGAGGCCAGGATGGAGTTCCTGGCTCTTGGCTTCAGCCTATCCCAGCATTGGCTGCTGTGGCCATTTGGGGAGTGAAATAGCAGGTGAAGATCTATCTCTCTCTCCTTCTCTCTGTGTGTGTCAGTCTGATTTTCAAATAAACATAAAATAAAATAATCACTAAGAAGAAGAATGCAGAGGAGCAGCATGGTGGTGCAGAGGGTAAGCTGCTGGCTACTGGCATCCTGTAAGAGCCCGGGTGTGAGTTCCAGCTGCTACGCTTCTGATCTAGCTCATGCTAGATGCACCTCAGAAGACAGCAGGATGCCCCAAATGCTTGGTGTCTGACACCCATGTGGGATACCCAGATGGAGTTTCAGGCTCCTGGCTTCAGCCCTGGCCATTGTGGCCATCTGGGAAGTGAACCAGTAGATGGAAGACTTTATCTCTCTCTCTCTCATCTCTCTGTCTCTCCACCTCTCTATAACTCTGAGTTCAAATGAATAAGTAAATCTTTTCTGAAAAAGAACAGGAACTATTAATTCAATCTGCCACATTTATTATTTGTTCTATATTGATTCATATAATTATGTATTTATTCATTCATCCATTCAGCGCTGACTGAGTATAAACCATATGTTGGGCACAGAGAAATCAAAACTCTCAGACAAATGAGGTCCCTGTCCTCATGGAATGTGAATTTTCACACAAAAAAAATGAATAGGTAAACAAGTACATAAAACAATGGGATATTGTTATAAATACTATGGAGAGAATAAAGAATGCTCTGGAAAAAAATCATGAGGCGAGGGAAGAGAGAGAGAGGGTGGACAATCTAGAATGATCGGTCAGGGAAGCACACTCCTCACCCCATTTGTCTTCCTGATTCACATAAGTACCCAGGTCATGAAAATCAAGCCTTGAAAGCCTGCCGTACTCTACTTGAAGCCAGCCCTAAGGATTTTAATCTAGGAGGACTAGCAGTCGTAAAAGCCTCCACAGATATCTCACCCATGTATTTTATTCACAATATGTTTTTCCAAGCGTTGCGTCTGTCTTTGTCCTCTGATACTATGGCACTGAACCTGGGTAGTTCAGAATGGACGGAGGTTTATTTTGCTTTGTGAATCCACAAGTCCAAGGGCGTGGCTGAGGGTGTCTGCTCAGCTTCTGGTGAGGGCCTTGTGCTGCTGTGTGCTTGGCAGAGATGCAGAGGCACAAGCAGACATGCATGGAAAGGAGTGAGGGGAGGGGCCTCGCTCACTGGCTGACAACTGAAACACTCTTGCAGGAACTACATTAATTTCTTCATAGGGGCCCCTCTGGACCAAACACTCCTTCAAGGCCCCACCACCCTTCCATACCATTCCATGGGCAATTGGACTTCAACAGCCTCCAGCCACAGCAACAGCATTTGAGTCTCGTGGTGTTTCTTGGCAATAGGCAAGGTAAGAATATATCACACACGAGTGACAGAGGCCACTGGGGTGTATGACAGGATCACTGGTCTCGAGGGGACAGAAGTTTATGCCACAGGAAAACAGGGAAAATAAGGTGAGGCAAGGGATGAAGGATAAGGAGGATTTGGAGGTTCACAAGAGGTCTGAAAATGAAAAAAACCGGATTGCTAGCAGTTAGCTGCCCCTCCTATCCAAAGCTTTACAGGGACTCAAGGTGGTATGAAGCCCCCATGTCCACTGCAGCTCAATTCACAGCAGCCAAGATACAGAATCAATCCAGATGCCCATCAACTGATGACTGGATAAAGCAATTATGGTATATATACACTGTGGAGTGCTACTCGGCTGTAGAAAGAACAAAATCCTGTCTTTTGCAACAAAATAGATGCAACTGGAAACCATTATACTTAGTGAAATAAGCCCCTCCCCAAACAGCAAATACGATATGCTTTCCCTGATCTGTGGTAACTTAATAGAGTACCAAAAATGTAATGTCTAGGAGTGAAATGGACATTATGAGATGGAGGAACAGTGCTTTTTTCTTCTATTTGTTGACCTCTTTACTCGGTGTAGGATTAATCTAATGATTATAAAGTAAGCTGAAAGTAGATCATTGTAAAAATTGAGAGGGAATAAGAGAGGAAGGAGGGGGAGGGGTGGGCGTGGGCAGGAGGGAAGGTAGGAGGGGACGTATCACTGCATTCCAAAATCTGTATATAGGAAATACGTGAAATGTGTCTATCTGAAATAAAATAAAACTAATTTGTTAAAAAGTTAAGTGGAAAACCATTCAGTACATTATACAGAATCCTTCTAAAGAACAATGTTATCTGTATATGTACTATATAGGTGTGCATACGTACATAGAAAAGGCCTATAAAATACATATCAGTGTGATCATAGTAGTTAACTTTGGGAGAAAGTTTGGATTTGGGATTTTGGGTGATGGAGGGTCAAAAGGGCTTTGGATATAAATGTAATGTTTTAAGTTTTCATTTCTCAAAGATAACCAACTTAGTTGATTAAAATAAACTTTTAGAAATTAAAAAAAAAAACTAAATAGGCCTATAGAAGATTTTTTTAAAGGTGGTATGAAGACAGAATGGGAGAAGAATTTGCTGACTTCATCTATCAGCTCTTAATTGCTACCAAATTTTATGTTTTACTTAGGTTATAATTTAGTAACATGATTTTATTTTTTTCCAGGAACGCAAGATGTGTACAGAGGAAAGATATAACACTGCTGTTTGTAACAGAGCTGAAATTCTTAGGTAGAATGTAAAATGAGTAAAACTATGCCAATAGAAACATTTGGTCTTTTTTGAAGATTAAGAAATAAGTTCTAAGGAGTAAAATGATGGCCCCAAGGCCACAAAGAGCTTGGAACATGGGTCCATGCCTCTTCTTTCTGACTGGTGCTCATCCATTATAGCAGTGATGTGAACTGGAGAAGCGAGGCAGTGCATAATTGGGGTTAATATACATTTGTTTTTCAAATCGTAAGTGATAGGAGTGCTGCGTTCTGCCCCTACCCACCAGGAATTTTGTGTGTGGCTCTGAAATTTCATTTTTTAACATTTTCAAATACTAGTTCCCTTCTTAACTTTTCCCCTTAAGAAGAGAAGGCAGAATTTAACTGATATTGACTTTTGCTAAGACAAATTCTAGATTTATTGACTTGAGAAATAAATATTAATAGAGGTTAAATTGGGGTCAATTTTTACTCCAAGATGATAAATCTTGATGTATTGCCACGGTTGGTTGGTCAATATGTTCCCATTCCCTATGCTGTCCATGTGCTGTTACGGAGAAGGCCCACAAGACAGACCCTAGAGGAGTCTCATCTCACTCTCAGTGCTCTGCCTCAGCGTAAGACATGCAGGACACACAAATCGTCTTTGAACCCAGCCATCATCACAAAGCTTTGACCAAAGCCCAGCACAAACCATGTGACTCAGAAAATTCCCATCAACTTTGGTATTTCACACCCACACACACTCACACTCATCCTCCCCAGGCTATCCTCCACGTGGATACACGTGCAGATAATCCTAAAACTTTCCTTATGGAAGGAGTCTGAGTGTGCTCACTCAACAAATCTCTAGGAACAAGACTGTTGCTTTTACTCTACCAATATTTCTTTTACAATGAACAAATGATGACGGATCATTTATTCAACAAACATTATTCCTGCCTCGTACTTACATAGACCAAACAGTATTTTATTTTTTTTAAGTTTTATATATTCATTCATTTATATATTCATTCATTTTATATATTCATTCATTTGAATGAGGAGAGAGAGAGAGAGAGAGAGAGAGAGCATCCATCCTCTGGTTCACTTCCCAAATGCCCACAGCAACCAGGGCTAGGCCAGGAACCAGGAATTCCATTTGAGTCTCCTACGTGGTGGCAATAACCCAAATACTTGGGCCATCATCTCCTGCTTCCAAGATGTGTTAGCAGGTAGCTAGATTGGAAGCAGAGAGGAGACTCAATCCCAGGCACTCCCATATGGGATGCAGGCATCCCAAGATCATGGCTTAATGGCCGCACCATAACCCCTGCTCCCAAGACATTTTTTGAAAGCTTTTTATATATTAACTCATTTACCACTCACAACCACCCTATGAGGTGGTTACAATTATTATGCTGCAAAAATCCAGGAGATGAAGAAACCGAGACCGAAAGAGTTTAAGATACTTGTGCAGGACTGGAGCCGAGATCTGAGCCCTGGATGTCAGATTGCAAGCGCAGTACTTGGTGATGATAACATGGCAGTGAGTGAGACATTCAGAGTGTATGTCCTTACACTTCTGCATTGTGAAACGAGGGGGAGTACCAACAAAACCCACACTAACTAACAGCACTTCTGGCTGTTACAGATTGAGGGTTTTTTTTTCTCTTTTATCATTTTTTCTTTTCACTTGCTTCTGTTCTCTACACTTCCCGCTGTTTTGTTTGTTAGGTGATATGGGCCGTCCAGGAAATCTGAAAATATGCACAAAGGAATAAAAAGGGCAAATTCATTACCATGCATTAAATTTCAGTTGCCACTTGAGGTTAAGTCCAAGAGGCAAAGCTGAGCTGAGGATACTCCAGGAATTGTAACTGATGATGCCTCATTTAGCAGTGATCTGAAGTCAGTGCAAAGGATTCCGGGACAATTCCATTGTCAGTACTATTCTAGTGTAAACTGAATGTATTCAGCTGCTAGTAACAAAAAACCTGGAGCAACAATTACGTGAACAAAAGTTTGTCTATCTCTATGTCTACATATTGGTTTTTTTCCATGATAAGAGGACCAGGGTAGGGGCAGGCTTTTGGAATAGTGGGTAGGAAGCTGCTTGGGACACCCACATTCCATGCCAGAATGCTTGGGTTCAGGCCCAGGCTCCCCTTCCAATTTCAGCTGCCTGCTAATGTGCACCCCAGGAGGCAGTGTGATGGCTCAAGTAGTTGGGACTCCTGCCACCCACGTAGGAGACTGGGGTTGAGCTCCAGGCTGCTGGTTTTGGCCTGGCACAGACTTGCTATTGCTGTGAACTTTTAGGGAATGAAGCAGAGATAGACTTTTGATATATCTTTCTCTCAAACAAAAAATGAAAACAAAAGCCAACTGGAGTGTAGGTGGTAGTGTGTGTTAACATTGCTCTCAGGAAACCAGTTTTTCATATCAATCTGAAGCCCCATCCTTGACATCACAGCCTTCTTGTGTGTTTTCATCTCACATAGAACCAGGTGGCCCCTTGCTTCACAACGTTTTGTATCATCAACAATGGCAACATTTCATATGGTCAAGTTTTTGAGTTTGTTGTTTTGTTTGTAGTTTTAGCCATTCTGGTGGCAATGTAGTAGTGTCTCCTTATGATTCTAATTCGCATTTCTCTGATATCCAGTATGATTGTTCCTTATTTTGTATCCTCATTTGTGAATGTGTATCCCACTTAAGCACTCACAAATAAAAATTTAGGCCTTTGCTCATTTTAAGTTTGATTTTTTTTTTCTGTTATTCATACATGGAGGTTGTTTATTTACTCTGGATACAAGTGCTTTTTTGTGTATTTTTTGCCCCACCCATCCACACTACACAAACAAAAGATACAAATTTATATGTACTTATGTAGCTGTGATTGTATGCTTACCCAAACACATTGCCTCATTTTACTTAGGATTTAGCAAAAAAACTCAGATATTGAATAAACTAACTTTTTTTCCATGGCAAAGGCATACATTAGTGTAAGAGTTATTTTCTCTTTTGTTCTTTTCTTGCTCAATACTTATAATTTGTGATACACTTAAGGGAAATTAAATTAGTGATACACTTAAGAGGGATTAAAAACTGACAAAAGTTTTACTTCATTATGAAAAGATATTTGTATCCTTTACCATAAAGAGTAATATGGGGGGCCGGCGCTGTGGCACAGAGGGTTAAAGCCCTAGTCTGAAGCACTGGCATCCCATATGGGCATCGGTTCTAGTCCCAGCTGCTCCTCTTCCAATCCAGCTCTCTGCTGTGGCCTGGGAGAGCAGTGGGAGATGGCCCAAGTCCTTGGGCTCCTGCGCCCATGTGGGAGACCTGGAGGAGGCTCTGGGCTCCTGGCTTTGGATGGACGCAGCTCCAGCCATTGCAGCCATCTAGGGAGTGAACCAGCGGATGGAAGAGCTCTCTCTCTGTCTCTACCTCTCTCTGTAACTCTTTCAAATAAATAAAATTAATCTTTAAAAAAAAAAAAAGAGTAATGTGGGATTTGTTCCAGCCTTGTACATGGAATGATACTTCACCTCTAGGGTAACTCTCATGGGTGGGAGATAGGATATTCTCCTAATAGGAACTTCCATTACATGAAAGTTGATGTTCTACAGATTAAAATCAGAGACAATTTGAGGCTTTGAAGTTCAGTTACACAAGATCTATGCATATCTGCTTTAACATTTAATCAGTACTTGGCAAATATCAGTGGAGCTATGCCCATACTAACAATGGTTAGTTCTCTCGGCTTATTTCCAAGCCAGTTTTCTTCTGGCCCATTGGGTGCATTCTCTCTGGTAGATCCTCTCCACCAATCTGTGGATTATAAATGGCACCATATGAAATAACAGCAATGCAACTCTATTTCTTGCTCTCAGAGCCCCTAAAGGAAGCTCACAGCATGTTTCAAGACCGTTCTCATATGTGTGCTTTATGAATTCCTTTTTATAAAATTATTTATGGTGTCTATATGAACTCTCCATTTACCCTATTATTAACAACTATTCACTAAGCATCTACCATATGCTCAGACTTATGCTGAACAGAGTGAAAAACAAAGAAAAAATATTTAAGGCACAGGGTGGCCTTAACATTCGGAACATTTGAACCAGTTGCAAAACTGGTGAGCTTTGTGCCTCTGATGGCAAGGATGATAGGAGTTCAACCAAAAGAAAATCCCAGCATGGTGAAGCGACTGGAGAAGGTGGGACATCATCTAGATCTTAAGCACAATTTGTTAGTTTACAGAAGGCAGAAATGCATGGTCTCCCATAGAAGTTCTCAGGAGAGCAGACCATCTCTGTGCCGTGGGCAGCTCAGGTCCACGTAGTTATTCAGCACTCCAGGCTTCCTCCACTTGCCGCTCCACCATCCCGGAGGGCAAAGGTTCTGCAAGTGTAGTCTCTGGGGGTTTCTTAGCAACCAGTCAGAAACTCTGCAGGGCGAACTTTCCAGCTCGGGGGTGGAGACCCCAGAACACACTGCTTTGTGACCAAGACGGTGCATTCCCTTCCCGAAGGGCTGTGTGATACAGTTGCAAAGGAATGGCTTTGGAGACAAGAGTTTCCATTTCAGCTCTGCCGTTATACTGTCCCCCAAGCTCTACTGATGTTTGTCTCATAAGTTTTCACCTATTTTTCATCTTTATTATTTTAAGTCAAGTTATTCATGCAAAACTATATAATAGAAGCTTAACCAAAGGTACTGGTTTTACTGAGCATGCTTGAAGGGTCAGGTATACTGTAAGGCATCTTGCATTCTTTTTCTCCATGAATTTCAGCAATGACACTGTATTGATGATATTATCGTGTGTGTTTTACAAACGACAAAGCCACAACTCAGGGAATAAGAATCTTGTCCAATATCACAGTTGGAAAAAAAAAAAGGCAAGACAAAAATCCAGATCTATCATGCTACAAATTGTATGCTACAAATCGTATTTCCTTCTAATCTGTGTTGTAAATCGATGCCTATGGCTGAGTTGTGCAAGCTCCTGGGTCACTTCTCACCTTTGACCACCTTAGAGAGAGTTTCAAGGGGCTTGTGGATCTAGATCTACAATCCTCACCACTTCACTTTAAGCTGGAGTTCCTGGTTATACCAAAAAGAAAAAAAATCTTCAGTCTCCGCGGAGAGCTAAACATTTAAGCCACACAACTTCTCAGGAGACCCCTCACCTCCAAATCCCAGGAGCTTACCAGATTTCACTGGTCTTTGACACACCAAGGGTAAGTTCAAATGAAACTCTTGAGTCCCCATATATATTAAGTTCAGATTTGTTCCTAGTGTTAAGCTAAAGGAAGCCAATTTACATTCCAGTAGCTTTACACTAAATAATCTTATAGTGAAGTGATGTCTTTTTAACGAGCATCAACTTTACACTCAGTGAGACCCAAAAATACATACAAACTGTCTCCACTGTTGAGCAAGCCATGGAAGTCTCATGTTAACATCGTTATTTCTATTTTAATCCCGGTGCTCCTTAGTACGTTGGATAATATTCCCCATGGTCACAGCTTACTATGGGGTGTTGTTCATCTTTTATAAGGTGCTAGCTGATCACACCATGAAAGCTACATTGGAGACCCAGCTCATGCCTTCCCTCATCAATGGCCAGCAGTATTTTTAGGAGAAAACCACGAATCACCTAAGCCTAAGTAATGGTTCTTGCATAAAGATTCGCTGCATACAATCTTGAGGATTTTACAGTATCCCTTGATCTAATCTTCTAGATCAAAAGCCCAATAGGTTGCAATTGTGAATGTCTAAAGCTTCCAAGAGTTAAAAGCTGGTTTGCTCTCACTAATACACTACACACACAAATACACACACACACACACACACACACACCAGAATGCTGATGTGGTCCATGAGAATACCATACCTTTTTTCATTTATTTGGCACACATTTGTTGAGTATCTGCTTACTAACAACCAGATACCATGACAGGCCCTGGAGCCAGAAAGGCAACCAGGCACTGTCATCGCCTTCCTGGAGGTGGTTCACCATATTGATGGGGAGTCCCACAAATAACTGTCCCAGCGACAGGTGCCACTGAGGCCAAGAGTTGACAGAGCCTGCAAATAAGGGAAAATGATTCAGTCTGGCAAACCAGGAAAAGCTTCTTGGAGGGAATGACTGTGGAGCTGAAATCTGAAAAAGGATTAGAGTTAACTCAGTGATAAGAGGAGGAAGAACATTCTAAGCAGAAAGAGTGTAACTATAAAGTCTAATTTTTTGCAATATCCAAAAACTTGGAGGTAAGGCAGAAGGACACATGCCTGTCTTTTCCTAGTGAGAGTGGAATGCTCCCTTGGGTTCACTGGAGGATGTCCTGTTCTGTAGGGCAGGGCCAGTAAAAACTCAGCTTTATTTGAAAATCAAGCCATGGGGCCGGTGCTGTGGCGTAGGGGATAAAGCCTGGCCTGCCATGCCAGCATTCCATATGGGTGCCGGTTCAGGTCCCAGATGCTCAACTTCTGATCCAACTCTCTGTTCTGGCCTGGGAGAGCAGTATAAGATGGTCCAAGTCCTTGGGCCCCTGCATCCCCATAGGAGACTTGGAGGAAGCTCCTGGCTTCTGGATTCTGATTGGCCCAGCTCTGGCTGTTGCAGCCATTTGGGGAGTGAACCAGCAGATGGAAGACCTCTCTCTCTCTCTCTCTCTCTCTCCCTCTCTCTCTCTATCTGCCTCTGCTTCTGCCTCTCTGTAGCTCTGACTTTCTAATAAATAAATAAATCTCTTAAAGAAAGTTCTTTTGAAAATTTTGCATTACAAACACAATATGTGCCATCTTTATATACATCTTTTTATAAAAAAGCCTAATATGGTATTTGTCATATAGTATTCTTTGAGAACAATATTTTAAAAGTCTTTAAAAATGTAAAAAAATATATTTGCTCTGAAGTTATACAAAAACATGCCCTGAGTTCCATTTGGCCTACAGGCCATACTACACCAACCTCTGTTCTCAGAGAGTCTACCCGTGTTTAATATTGATTAGGGCCCAGACTCTGGAAAGGTGCAATTAACTTGAATATATTTTTGTCTGGCAGAGATGCAAATGATTTCTGCTGGTACAAAAACTAACTCGAAGGTTATGGTTTCATTGTGCTGTAGTCCATTAACCACTTCTGTATCTAAACTAGCAATCTTATTTCAGCATTCTTTTTCCATTTCCAATAAATACTCAATTCTCACTCTTGGCCTCAGCTTTACCATCTTATTGGTTCTTTCATTAATGAGTTGAGCAGTTTGCACCTGGTCACTTGGAGTGTGTACGAGAGTCTTGTAAATGACTTGTTAAAAATTACACTTCAGGGCAGGTGTTCAGTGGAGTGGTAAACATACCACTTGGGATACCCACATCCCATGTTGGAGTGCCCGGATTTGTGTCTCAAGTCCACTTACAATTCCAGCTTCCTGCTGGCGTGTGCACCCTGGGAGGCAGGAGGTGGTGCTGGTGCAAGTGCTTAGAGCCCTGTCACTCTTACAAGGGAGACTCAGAGGGAGTTCTAGGCTCCTGGCTTCAGTCTGGCCCAGACTCAGCTTTTGTGGGCATCTAGGATGTGAACCAGTTGATGGAAGATATCTCTCTTTCTCTCTCTCTCTTTCTCTCTCTTTCCCAGCCTCTTTCAAACAAATAAATATTTTAAAATTATATTTTGAATGTGGGCATTTATGCCAGTGGCTAAGGCAGCAGTTAATATGCCCATGTCCCATATCAGAGTACCTGGACTTGATAACCAGATCTAGTTCCTGGATCCTGGGAGGCAGGAGTGATGGTGCAAGTGGATGGATTCCTGCCACCTATGTGGGTGACGGGGACTGAGTTCCTAGCTCCTGGATTCAGCTCCATCCCAGCTCTAATCAGTCGCAAGAATCTGGGAAGTATAACAGCAGAAGGGATTTCTCTCTCTCTCTCTCTCCCTCTTGCTCACTCTCTCAAAATAAATAAAATTGCACTTTGGCAGGTTCCAAAATAATAGGAAAGGTTGTTTTATACATGGAACTGAAGAAGATTCAATATAGCTGGAGCAGGGATAGCAAGTGTCATGTGACATGGAGCTAGGGCTAGATGGATAGGTAGTGGCCTAATCATTTGGAGCCTTATTGACATGTTGTATTGAACAAGACAGCATTGGAAGTCATGAAGTATTAAGTGTGTGTGTGCGCATGTGTGTGTGCAGATGTTTGGAAGAGAGAGGTTAGTGATTCATACATCATTTCATCCATAATACAAAGACCAGATTGGCACCGTCCAAGCTAGAGATGAGGCCAACAAGTAACAGGCTGTTGCAGTAGCCCAGGAAAGACATGAACTTGATAAAGGTTGTGGGGATAAGGGAAACAGTCAGGTCTTAGCCATGCTTAGGGCTTTGTTTCTAGAGGGTTTTTAAGGCACTGCAGCTGTCAAGGATGCTTGACCACTCTTTTCTTCTAGTGGAACTTAATGTAATTCAAACATGTCGGGACTGGTTCACCTCACAAAGCAGCAGGCACATTGCCTTTCTCTTACTGTATATAGGTGTGTCTGTATATGAAAGCCATATTGCCATCAGATAATTTCTTGGTGAGTAGAAGAGCGCAGGTATGAATTTAATGTTTACTGGCATTGGATTAAGATGGCCAGAAATGTTCGTTTGCATTAGTGATTGTCATTCTTAAGGAATTACAAAGTCCACGCACTCAAAGTTGATACCACAAAGTGTAGCGATGCCTCTGTAGCAAAAAATTAAGTTCTAACAGCAAATTACATTCAGCTCAATCTCTGAAGAGGAAAGCACTTTTCCATCAGGCCTGCCAGGATCCCCAGCAAGTCACAGTCACATTCTGTTATTCCAGAAGCCTTCTGGTCTCTTGCAGTTGACTTTGTCTATCTCTACCCTGGTTTCAACGGGCACTCTCATTTTTTTCAGTTTCAGATTCTTGGGGCCAACTAACTGTAGCCCACAAGCACTGCAGAATTTGCTTCACACACTGCTCTAACTGGCATTGCTATCAGACCTCACTGTGCATGCTGTGAAAAATATCCTTCGCAAATTATGGAACGCCTCTAGTAGATAAAACATATTTTAATGAAGGAAGAGGTTAGTATTTCATAAACCCAAGAAAAGTGTAAACGGACTTCCACTATCAACAGTTTAAAATCAATTTGGAGGCATTTGGAAAGCATTTTAAAGAGCAACTAGACATCAATAAAATTTAATTAATTGGTTCTATGGATGCACATGTAAATTGGGTGTTAATTATGCTAGCAATGCTCTTCCATTAAAAATTAAGCTCATGATTAGTAACCGAGAAAAACAAGCCGTCATTCTATAAACAAGTCTCGTTGCATTGTATTTGAACCCAACCTTTTGGTAATTAAATCATAACTCTAGATTTACTGAGATGAATCTGAGCCGTGATGGATGGGTGGTGAGTTAGCCAAGTGATCTTCCCTCGGCTGTTCCATAAAAACAATTGATAACTGTGGAGATAAGTTATGGGTGGTTGAGTTGCCCTTTAATACAAAACTATTGAATTATTGAAAGTTCTTTCGTATCTAATTGACACCAAACAAAAGAATGCTTGACGATTGCAAGAGATCTACTGGAGATTAGTGATCATTTCAGAACTGATGGCACTGGAAGATGGAAGGTTTCAAACAAAAGGTTACGAGCTAAGAACCTGAGCCCTTCCTACAATCCCTTGCCTCTCTTCTCATCCCTGCCTCACACACCAAGAAGTTTTTGTGTTTGGAGGAAGAAAACATAATGAATTTTTTCAAGACGTACCATAGCTGGGTTCTCATCATTTCGGACTTATCCAGTTTATTTTCCTGGACTTCCTGGGAATCAAAATCTAATCTAGACCCAGAGCTAGGCTTAACACCCAATGGGCTTTCAGAATTGACAAAGAGTTAGCGGTGTACTTCAGAATAGGAAATAGGATAAAATATATGAAACCTTTTACCCACACCACTCGGCTTTCTTTTTCCCCAAGAGATTTTTCCAAGGGAAATTGAGCCCATATGCTTCTGATCCATCTTCGCAAAAACCAACAAGATGGTGTTTTATTAGAGCTATTTGATGGAGCATTTTATCTATTTCAATGAACCCTTTGATGTCCTTTTTCTTAGTCATGGAAAATTGGGTTTGCAGAAAACACAAAGGTATACACACTCACTCCCCACACCCAACAAGAGAAAAAAATAAAAGGAGCTGCTTCCAAACCACAGAAAAGTTAGGAAAACTGCTCAGGGGTCTTTCTAACTGACTACATGACAATGTCATGGCAAGAAAGGAGACAACAGTAGAGCTTAAGCCATGGGATGCTGTTTGGGTTGCTTTATAAGAGGATGTCCTCATTTACACTTGAGGCCATTCTTTTCCACCTATTTCCGCTCCCTGAAATGCTGGAGGGGTGGGGGTCAGAAGGTGGGAGGAAGAATAACATGCCCAGGAAAATGTTAAAGGAAGAAGCAGTTGCAAGTGGGTCTTTTTGAACTTCTGCTTCGCACTCTATTTTATTTCTGTTGATCTCCCCTAAGACTCTAGCAAATTTTTATCCCGAGTTTTGTGCCATGCAGAGACTCTAGCGCTCATGCTAATTGAATGAAAATGTTGACCACCATTTAATTATGGAAATACACAAAAGTCTATTGTCGCTCCTGTGAAAACACCCACACATGATTATGTATGTGTATCTGCATGTGTGTGTGTGTGTGTTCAATACGACATGTTGCTCCAAGTTACCATCTAATCAAAGCTCAGTCATCATACCTGGCCCCTGCTTGTGCTGGGACTTGTAACCCATCACAGATGCACCCTGTGCGTACTGTCTTCATCTGGCAGCCCAAGTTCTATTGACCCTCTGTTTACGGAGCTGTGTGAGAGCGAGAGCCAGAGCAAAAGATTCGTGGGACTCGGCCATTATCTTGAGACACAGACTACTTGTTACTTCCTTTGTTGATGCGACTCCACGAGATCCCTAGCCTTTCCCAAATATCTCCCCAACTTGCCCGCCATGCTCACTGAGACGTTACAACCAGAGGGCCAACTTACGGTGCTCTGCTCTGTGCTGTCCTATTAGGGCTTTACAGGATGGTTCAATGACATCACTCACTGAGAGGACTTTGTGACCCATGAAGTGCATTGGGGGAGAGGCGTGGCTGTCAACCATTCCATCTAGATGGACCCATCAGCTTCTTTCCCCTAGATGACAGTGGTGAGCTAGGCCTATTAATGGAACTAGGAAAGCCCATTACCTGGAAAACAAGAGGCTAGAGCATTTTTCATGCAGGGGATTCTATGTGCACAACCCCATTTAATTCTCACAAGACTCTTAGATGACGCAAATTATTACTCACTTCATCAGCTGAAGAAACCCGAGGCAGGGAGGGGCAGGGAGCAGCTGCCCCAGGAGCTGCAGCTCGTCACAGTGGAGTTCAGCTGCCACATGGGATGCCCACATCCCATATCAGAGTGCCGATTCAAGACCTGTCCCTCCGCCTCCCATCCAGCTTCCTACTAACGCACCCTGAGGGACAGAAGATGATGGCTCAAGTGCTTAGGCCTCTGCCACCCATATGGGAGACCTGGATGGAATTCCTGGCTCTTGGCTTTGACTTGAACCAGCCCCAACTGTTGCAGGCATTTGAGGAGTGCAACAGCGAATGGAAGCTCTCCCTCTTTCTCTCTCTCTCTCTCTCTCCCTCTCTCCCGCCCTGTGTGTGTGTGTGTGTGAGAGAGAGAGAGAGAGACTCTGCCTTTCATGTAGATGAAAATAAATAAACATTTAAAATGTAGAAAAAGGAACTTCCTCCACTAAGTGCCTAATCCATGATTTCAAAGCTTTCTGCTCCAGAACCTGCCTCTTGACCATCCTGAGGCGCTGGGTGATGATCTTCAGTTACTTACGAAAGGTAGTGCAGAGAGGGCAAATGGAAAGAGTAGAAGGCAAGCATCAAAGCATCTGGGCAGGAGGAAGGAAGATAATACGTGGGACAAACAGGACAGTGCAAGAGAAAGCAAGCGATCTCCCTGCGGCACGACTGGGTCAGGAAAAGGGATTGCCAAGCGGTCCACGGCGTCCGGGGTGCCATCAGTTTCTAGGCAGTTCCTTTGCCAAAAAGACAGTCTTTCTGCCTCCCTCATGGCACCTGCACAAAGCAGAGGTGTCCGCTTCCCTCCCCACCTGCCACGTGGAGCCGCTAAGTCCTTCCTCAGCTTCATGGCAGCCCACCTGCCCCTGTTGAGCTGAACGCTCAGCCTTCCCCTGTGGCTCCCAGTTCACTTAGGGTAGACGGAGGGCAGAGCAATGTCAATTTTGCTTGAACTGCTCAATCACCACTGACATTTCGTTAACCACCCCATGAACTTCCCGTGCCTGAAGTAGCAGCAACTGGTGCCCTTGAAAACGGAACAGAAAACAACCATATTGATTTTCTACTATCAACAAGAAAAAGACGATTTCTCTTGGCTGAGAATGTTCATAATGCATTTCACACCACTTCCTCTCAGCAGTCCACCCTCTCCTGATGGAGGGTTGGGCTTCTGTAGGCCCCCGCTGCTCTGGACTGTGCTACAATTAACCCCGAAATGCCAATACCATCACAAGGCTCCTGGTTTCTGCATAAGGATGAGGATTATTTGGGGGCCAGCATTGAGGCCCAGCAAGTTAAGACACTACCTGCCATGCCTGTATCCGATATGAGCACTGCTTTGAGTCCCGGCTGCCCCACTTCTGAGCCAGCTGCCTGTTCATGCACCTGGGAAAGCAGCTGAAGATGGCCCAAGTACTTGGGCCCCTGCCACCCATGTGAGAAACCTGAATGAAGCTCTTGGCTCCTGGCTTTGGCCTGGCCCAACCCTGGCCATGGTGGCCATTTGCAGAGTATACTAATGGATGAAAGACCTCTCTCTCTCTCTCTCTGCTTCTCTTCCTCTCTCTTTGTAACCCTGCCTTTCAAATAAATAAGCAAATCTTAAAAAAAAAAAAAAACACCTTAGCATAATGGTGTGGCTTAATTGATAATCTGCATAAGTCAAGAGTCATAGTTGCTCAGAACACACAAAGGAACTCAGGCCTGGGGTGAGTGGTCTAGGGATGATGGGCTACAACAATCTCTTTCAGTAAAAGTATCTTCTAAAAGATTGCAAACTCTTGGTTTATTCAGAGCGCTATGTATGTCCATTTAGTTGTTTGGAGATAAATAAGCCTATGTATTACCATACTGGAATTAAGTGTACAAGCATTCTGGCTAGGTCAAGGCCCGAGTTCTCCTTTGTGAGCTATTATCCAAATTACCAGATCTTACCTTTTTTCACCCTAGGTTGTATCTCAGACATGTCCTAATAGTTCCATTTTGGATTTCTCCCCCACACCAGAAAAGAAGTGTGAGGAGTTGAAAGAGACATAAGAACCTTGAAAAGGCAAGGCTGATCCACTGGGACGGCTGTGGTGTCAAAAGCAGTCGATATTTATGCCTAGCAACCTTGACAATATCCTTTTAATTAAAATCAATGGAGAAATAAAACATGCATTAGAATGCACTTGGGATCGCTCACCTCGTGAGACAGAAGAGACTCCGATATTATGCTCAGTGTGATTGTGACAAGACACACGGCCCCCTGTTTGGGACATGGGTTCTGGGTTTGCAACCAGATGCTTTCTTTCAAGGGTCTCTTTCATAGTGATATCATTTTCATCATAGCTTCCCCTTCAGTATACCTTTCTTGAAAGACAGACAACATATTCATCAGGTACAAACCCAGATTTTATGGGGGAAATTGAACATCCTAAGGGAGGGGACCCTAAAATTGAAAAAAATCGGTGTCTTTGTGGTAGCTCTGGCTCTGAGCAGGTGGATGAGCTAGGGGAAGGCAGGTGGGTGGAGTGGTTTTGGGCAAGATCTTTGAGTCTCAGTTACACTGGCAACAGAACGAGATGATTAGACTCACTTCTGAATGAATTGAGGGGGAGCTCTCTGAACAGTCTATTAGCCCAGCAGTGTTTGTAATAGCAACTCCTGTTCACCAAACACTCCCCATGTATAACGTACTGCCTCTCTCGCTTAATCCCTACCCCAAACCTATGACATGGGGCCCATTGCTATTTTCATTTTATGGGTGTTGGAAATGGAAGCTGGAAAGATGGAGTCACTCCCCAGTCTCACCCAGCTGGGCAGCGGCAGGTGTCTGGGTGCATAGAGAATCCGTGTGCTTCCCCACATCCCACACCAGCTTCCTTGACTCTAAGGAAGGTGGAAAGGGCTCAGATCTGGGGTGATACCAATGGCTTTAGCTCCACAGATACTGAAGGATCAGCAGGTTTCTCAAGAGCTCACCAGGTCGGGGCAGCATCGCTTAGCCTCAGGCCACTTCCGTTTGTCCAGAGTTCACCAGACCTGGACCAGAACAACTTTCCTACATATCCAGATCTGATTTCTGAGGCTCGGATGCACACAGGGCTCACAGGGACAGGTTACCTTGTCTAAGAATAGAAGGCGATTTAACCCTGTCCTCCCTGGCAGGGCCAGGCAGATTAACCATCAGATAGGAGCACTTTATAAAAACACAGGCATCACAGGAGTATTTTTGTTTGTTTGCTTTTCTCCTGGGCCTGGCTCCTCTCAGATTGCAGAGAGCAGCCTCTCTGGGCAAGAGAGACAACAGTCAGGTTGTTAAAAGCTTCCTTTCTTTATCTCACTTCCTCATCACCCGGGAGGGATTTGAGAGCCCGCAACCCTGGGTTTTCCTCTTCAAGGACCTGCTAGCGCTGGACTAATTAAGGGAAAGGGCCTAGAGATGAGTTCCTTCAAAAAAGATGGAATGTCCTAATCAGACGGGCAAGCCAAAAGCTTGACCTGTGGGTCAGGGGTCTTGCTCAAATAATATGAGGGATTCAACTATTACTGTCATTTTATGTTACTCCAGAAGGGTGAGAAGAGAGGTTAATGTAGACCCTCAGGGGCAAGAGGACGCCCATGCTTCTGCTATGGAAAGATCAGTCTAAGAACATTCTTCAGGTGTCTCCAAAGTCTTTAAAATCCAGCTCTGCTTGTATGCAGTTCTTGCCTTGTCAGTTTCCATTACTGGAAAACTATTCCCCGGTTCTCTTCCACGTTGGCTTCCCGTCTCTTGCTCCATTACTGGGCCTTCTTCCCTACCTCCAAACAAATCACTACTTGTAGAGGAAAACTGGTCTATGCCAGACAAATATCACAGAAAGAACTGTAGCCCAAGGGCCAGCACTGTGGTGTAGCAGGTAAAGCTGCCGCCTGCAGTGCCATCATCCCATATGGACACCAGTTCGAGTCCCAGTTACTCCACTTCCCATCCAGCTCCCTGCTATGGCCTAGGAAAGCAGTAAAAGATGGTCTAAGGCCTTGGGCCTGTGTACACGCGTGGGAGACCTGAAAGAAGCCCCTGGCTCCTGGCTTCGGATTGGCACAGCTCCGGCCATTGCGGCCATCTGGGGAGTGAATGAGCAGATGGAAGACCTCTCTCTCTCTGCCTCTACCTCTTATAACTCTGCTTTTCAAATAAATAAATAAATATTAAAAAAAGAAGTGTGGCACTACCCAAGTTTCACCAGCAGTGGCCAAGTAGCCCCCTGCTAATATGCCTGCAGGCATCAGATGATGTTTCAATGTCATGTCCCTGCCACCCAAGTGGGAGACCTAGATCTAGTTCCTGGCTCCTGGCTTCAGCCTGGCCCAGCACCAGCTATCACAAAATCTGAGGAGTGAACCAACAGATAAAAAAAATCTCAATCTTTCTCTTTGTTTCTCTCCCTAGCCCCCACACTTGCTGCCTTTCAAATAAATAAAATGAATAAATAAAATGTTTTAATGTTACAATACAATAAAATAAAAGAACAAAAAGACAAGAAGATCTCAAACTGGATTTTTAAAAAAGATTTAATTATTTTGTTTGAAAGGCAGAGTTACAGAAAGGCAGAGGCAGAGAGAGAGCGAGAGCGAGAGAGAGAGAGAGAGAGGTCTTCTATTGCTGGTTCACTTCCCAGATGGCTGCAACAGCCAGAGCTAAGCCAATCCAGAGCCAGGAGCCAGGAGCTTATTCTGGGCCTCTCTTGTGGGTGCAGGGGCCCAAGCACTTGGGCCATCTTCTACTGCATTCCCAGGCCATAGCAGAGAGCTGGATTGCAAGTGGAGCAGCCGGGACTAGAACTGGCACCCATATGAGATGCGGCGGCTTTACCTGTTCCACCACAGCACTGGCGCCTCAAACTGGATATTAAAATGTCAATCAGTAGACATCACTGCTAAGATGAAAGAAAATGGTCTAAAAAATACTGAAAGCTTGTATGACAAACTACTTCAATAACCATGCTTCAAGCAAATAAAAATTGGAAATCCGATACAAAATAGGCCTCATCAAAAAGAAAATGCGAAGTTTTGAAGAGCCAAATGGAAATTTTAGAATTGCAAATATAATAAACTGATGAGATGGTCTCAACAGCAGAAAGGTGATAACAGAAGAAAGAATCAGTGAACCTGGAGATGGAACAATGGAGATTGTCTCACGTGAACCAAGAGAAAATGGACTAAAGAAAAAAAAAAAAAAACAGAATCTCAGAGAACAAGAAAATAACTGACATTCATGTCTACTAAGTTCTCAAAGGAAAGGAGGAATAGAGCAAGTCTGGAAAGCTACTTCAAGAAATAATGGCTGGAAAATCTAAATTTGACAAAGCAATAAACTACAGATTTAGTTGAAACTCAAAACAAATCTGCAGCAAGACACATCATACTCAAACTTCCAAAACTGAAAACAAAGTTAAAAAAAAAACAAAAAACAAAAAACTTGAAGCAGTGAAAGAAATAACACCTTACCTACAGGGAAAAACAAATGGAAGCATCTTTCTCAATGGAAGCTATGGAGGAAGTGGCGTGACATTGTTCAACAGCTATAGGAAGTGAATCCTAAATCCAGTATTCTATATCCATGAAGATGCCCTTCAAGAGTTGGGGAGAAACCAAGCCATTCTCAGAGGAAGAACAGTTAAGGAAATCACTGACGTCAGAAATAAGAGTGTCAATTATTAAATCAGCAACAGGGACCAGTGCTGTGGCTCACTTGGCTAATCCTCCATCTGCGGTGCCAGCATCCCATATGGGCACCAGGTTCTAGTCCCACCTGCTCCTCTTCCAGTCCAGCTCTCTGCTGTGGCCCGGGAGGGCAGTGGAAGATGGCTCAAGTGCTTGGGTCCTGCACCCACGTGGGAGACCAGGAGGAAGCACCTGGCTCCTGGCTTCGGATCGGCACAGAGCGCCAGCCATTTGAGGGGTGAACCAATGGAAGGAAGACCTTTCTCTCTGTCTCTCTCTCTCACTGTCTAACTCTTTCTGTCAAATAAATTTAAAAAAGTAAATCAGCAACAGGAGTCACTGTGCACTTGCTCCACATGTAGGACCTCTGTCCTTAAAGAGTTGTGCTATGAGAATTAACAGTCAAACTAGTCTTCAAATAGTACTTTATACTGCGTGTGTCTGTGTGGGTGCAAACAGTTGAAATCACTACTTAGTATAGAGTTGGTCTTCTGTATATAAAGTTAATTAAAAAGGAATCTTAATGGAAAATGGAATGGGAGAGGGAGTAGGAGGTGGGATGGGAGTGGGGGTGGGAGGGCAGGAAGAGGGGGAAGAAACACTATATCCCTAAAAGCTGTACATATGAAATTTGTATTCATTAAGTAAAAACCTTAAAAATGAGAAAATTAAAAAAAGGAAATTTGTTGCCAGAAGACCTACCCTAAAAGCATGGCTGGAAAAAGTTCTCCAAACAGAAGGAAAATTATAAAATAAAGGATATCAGGACACTGGGAGGTAAGAAATACACTTCAATAATCTGAGTAAATACAGTAGATTCCTCCTCTCCTTGACTTGTCTATATGACACTGCTTAACATGGCCTCAATGCATGTAAATGTTTCAGACAATTATATTACAAATAGAGAGCAAAAAGGGCCAAAGGCAAGTTTTTTATTCTTACATTTCATTGAAACTGGTAAAATGACAACACAAATAGAATGTGAATATGTATGTATCAAGTAATTCTTGAAACAAACAAACAAACAAACAAACAAAAAAAACTTAGAGAAAGGTCGATAAAGGGCCAGCCTTGTGGTGCAGCGGGTTAAGCCGCCGTTTGTGACCCCGGCATTCCATGTCACAGCACCAGTTCTACTCTCAGCCATGCTGCTTCTAACCCAGCTCCCTGCTAATGCTCCTGGGAAGGCAGCAGAAGATAACTCCACTACTTGGGTCTGTACCACCCACAAGGGAGGCTGGAATGGAGTTTGTGGCTTCTGACTGTGACCTGGCCCCGACTTGCCAATTGTGACCATCTGGGGAGTGAACCAGCCAGTCAAAATCTCTCTCTGCCTCCCTCTCTGTCACTCTGTCTTCTAAATAAGTAAACAAGTAAATCTTTAGCACTGTGGTGTAGTTGAGCTAAATCTCCACCTGGAGCTCTGGCATCCCACATGGGTGCCAGTTTGTGTCCTGGTTGCTCCTTTTCCAATCTAGCTCTTTGCATATGACCTGGGAAAGTAGTGGAAGATGGCCCAAGTCCTTGGGCCCCTGCACCCATGTGGAAGATCCAGAAGAAGCTCCTGGGTCCTGGCTTCAGAGTGGTGCAACTCCAGCCATTGTGGGCACTTGGGGATGAACCAGAAGATGGAAGACCTTTCTTTCTGTCTCTCTCTCTCTGTAATTCTGCCTCTCAGATAAATAAGTGTAATTTTTTAAAAATACATATATTGTAGATAAATTCAAATGGAATTCCAAAAGAAATGTTCAAGTAACCTAAAAGAAAGCAAAACAGAAATAAAAGAGATGATAAATGGAAAAGACAGACTTTTAATTTTAATTTTAACTGTTTCTAATATAGCAATAAATTATACTAAGTATAAGTGGTCTAAATATATTAATTAAAAGACAGAGACTGACAGAGTGGATTATAAAACATGGCCAAACTGTGCTTATCTACACAAATTCACTTTAAGGATAGTGATATGACATACTGAAACCAAAAACATGGAAAATCCTGTTATGCAAATACTGAAACAGAAGAGAGTAGGAGTACTTGTGTTGATATGATACAAATGAGACTTTAGAGCAAAGAAAATGATCTGAGACAGAGAAGTATACTATGTAATAATAAAGTCAATCCACCATGACATAGCTATCCTAAATGTGTCACCAAGCAGCAATGTTGCAAAATGCATGAGACACGGCTGATAGAACTCAAACAAGAACTAGACGTAGAAATAAGAACAGTCAGAGACTTCAGTGCATTTGTCTTCAGCATGTCTGTCAAACTGATAATAACAATGAAAGGACAGAAGAATTCAATAACATTCTCAAAAAGCATTTATAGAATACTCCACCCAACAATAGCAGAATACATAATATTTCCAAGTATCTATGAAAAATATAGCAAGAAATATCCTTGACCACTAAAAACACTCAATGAATTTTTCAAAATTGAAATCATACAGAGTGTATCTCTCCACCTCAATGGAATCAAACTGGAGAACAGTAGCAGGAAGCCAAACTGAATGTATCCTGATGTTTAGAAACTAAAAAGCACATGTCTTTTCTAAATAATTCATGGATCACAGAATATAGGAAATCAAACAGTATTAAATTGCAGGAAAATGAAAAGGCAGCATATCATAATTTGTGGAAAATATAGCAGGGAAACTTTTTAACACTGGCTGCAAATCTTTACAAAGAGGAAAGTCTGAGGGGAAGAATGTGAGCTGGCAGCCGAGGAACACAGGAAAACAAGAGTGATGTAGACATAAAACACGGAAACAAAAGAAATAATAAAGGGAACAGTAGAGTCAAAGTAAACAAAACAGGAAAAATCACACTAAAACCATTGAGATATACAGAAGGTTCTTTGAAAATAAAATTGTCAAATAACAAAAATAAAAGTGACAAATCACCAGGAAAAAAAAAAAAAAAACTAAAATGACACAAATTAGCAATACCAGAAATGAAACAGAGGCTATCCTATGGCTTGGAAAACTTCAAGAAGTTAATAAGGAAACACTAGAAATCTCTCTGTCCACATAAGTTTGACAGCTTAGATATAATGGAGCAATTTCACAAAAGTATTAACTACCACATGACATTTAAAATGAAATAGAAATGTCCATTTAAATAGAGCTATGAACATTAAAGAAATTGAATTGATAACTTCAAAATTCTGAAAAAGAGAAAAGCAAATCTCTGGTCCCAGATGGTTACACTGGAAAGTTTCTGCAAATATTTAAAGAATTCAGCAAATTCCATCCAATCACTTCTAGAAAATATAAATAAGATGAGGGAATACTGACCAATAAAGCCAATATTTCCCTGATACAATCAGACAAACCTAACAGGAAGAGTATAAAAAAAAACCCTACAGATTAATACACTCTATGAATATAAGTGTAGAAATCTTTAGAAAATATTAATGGGACCGGCACTGTGGCGTAGCAGGTAAAGCCGCCTCCTGCAGTGCTGGCATCTCATATGGGTGCCAGTTTGAGTCCTGGCTGCTCCACTTCCGATCCAGCTCTCTGCTGTGGCTTGGGAAACAGTAGAAGATGGCCCAAGTCCTTGGGTCCCTGCACCCACGTGGGAGACTCAGAAGAAACTCCTTGCTCCTGGCTTTGGATTGGTTCAGCTCCACCCATTGTGGCCATCTGGGGAGTGAACCAGCGGATGGAAGACCTTTCTCTCTGTGTTTCTCCCTCTCTCTGTCTGTAACTCTGCCTCTCAAGTAAATAATTGAACCCTTAGGAAAGACTATTAATATGATTCAGTAATATAGAAAATGAATTATATAATATGGTTATGGAGGATTATTCCAGGAAGGTAAGGATGGCTCATTTTTTGAAAATCAAGCATTGTAAGTATACCACCTTAAGAGGATAAGGAAAAAAAATGCCCAAGTTTAAAGTATGCAATGCAATATTCTAAAAATAACAGCAATACAAATATAGTAGAATAGCTAAAACTATTTTGCAAATAACAAGTGGGGGAGTCAGTTTACACAATGTAGGTCTTATAACACACCTGCAGTAATCAAATAGCATGCTACTATCAAAGGAATAGAAGCATAGATCAATAGAACAGCATTAAAGAATGCATAAATGAACCCACATAAATATGTCCAACTAAAATTTTCAAAGACACCGAAGCAATTCAATGGAAGAAAGTCTTTTCAACAAATAGCACCAGACAAGTAAATATCCATAAGCAAAATAAAACCAAACCAAAACAAGAAAGAAGAAGGTGGGGGGGTGAAAAGGAAAAGAGAGAGAGAGGAAGAATCTTGATTGAAGTTTCATACTGCATACAAAACAAACAAACAAACAAACAACAACAAAAAAAACCCCTCTAATTGATAAGGGAAGTAACCCTTTAGGAAAATGCTGGAGTAAAAACCACCCAAGGTTTTTCCCTTCATAAAGGCAAGGAAAAACAAAGTCCAAATCAACTTTTTCAGAACTCTGGAAGTTAACCGTAGGACCGTAGGACCGCAGTAGCCCAAGGGGTATTTAAGTAAGAAAATGGCTGAACCTTAGTCAAAACAGTGAGTTTTGTGGCATTTTAACTTCAATAAGTTCCTTTAGCCAATCTCCAGCTTAGAAGTAGCCTAGCAAAAAAACAATAGCATGCAATCCCAGCACCAGAGAAAACAGAACTATCATCTCCCACCCACCCCCAAAAATTCACTATTCTATCTGTTGGGTGGTTTTCTCTAAGACCCCATTGAAAAGGTTTGACTTCATTGGACATCACTCAAATTTGCATTGTTAAACCCCTCTTCCTGGGGGCATTTGTCAAACGCTGGTAACATCACAGCTGCCAGAAGTGATGGATAACAGTTGGGGCAAACAATAAACCAAGCAAAGGGCTTGACAGGAAAATCTGAGAAATGAGATACCTACAGGATCTTTGAAAGTCTTTTGTATATTTCCAGGAAGCTAGAAGTCCACACACATGCCCAGGGCTGTGCACGCCGTGCACACACTTAGAGAAGACCTGACATGGCCCTGCTCTTTCTCCTTTGACACATCGGTCTCTGCTCGAGATGGGAGTAAAGGTGGAGACAGAGTTGCACACCCCTTGGGTGAGCGTTGAGGACATTCCCCAAAATGCACCGAGAGCCACTGAGCAAAGACTGGTCAAATTATTAGCTCTAGGACTTTAAGGACATTTCTGTCCAATCAGGAGCTGTGAAGCTAACTGAGTAGGTACTTCAGTGGCCACAAATCACAAAGAGACAGAATTTACCAAATCAATTCAGAAAAATCTAAACAAACTAATTAAGTATTCCCAGAGACAAAACCAGATGGTTTGTCACTGTAAGATCTGCCTTACAAGAAACATTAAAAGCAGTCCTGTGGACTGAAATGGAAGGGTACTAGACAGTAATGTGATTTCATTGTAAACGGACACCAATAATGTAAACTAATATACCGGTAATTACAAAAATACAGTGTAAAGTATTCTTTTGTTTATGAATCATTTAATTTTCACATTGATTATTAGACAACATCCTAATGCCATAATTATAAAGCTAAGGTTGACTACAATGTATAGAGGTGAAATACATGAGAACACTAGGCAAGGAGGAGGGGAATGAAGCCATGAGGGAGCAAAATTTTTGCATACTATATAGGTAAAGTTGATATAAAGCAAATCAGATTTCTTAAAAGACTTATTTATTTATTTCAGAAGCAGAGAGTAAGAGCCAAATAGAGAGAAAGAGAGAAATCTTCAATCTACTGCTTCATTCCCCAAATAGCTGCAGTAGCTAAGACTGGGTCAATCCAAAGCCAGGAGCCAGGAGCTTCCTCCAGGTCTCCCACATGGGTACAGAGGCCCAAGCCCTTGAACCATCTTCCACTGCTTTCCCAGGCCATTATCAGGTAGCTGGATTGGAAGAAGAGCAGCCGAGACTTGAACTGGGGCCCATATGGGATGCTGGCACTACAGGCAGAGGTTTAACTTACTATGCCACAGTGCTGACCCCAACGAATCAAATTTTCACAAATTAAGATATTAATGGCAATCCTCAGAGAAACCACTAAGAAAGTAACTCAAAAGTATATAGTAAAAAAAAAATTAAATGGTACACTGGAAAATATTTACTTACACAAAAGGAGGCAGGAGTGGAAAAACTGGTGAAGAAAAAAAAAGCACATGGAAAACAACTAGCAAAATGGTAACTTTAAATTCTCTCTTATTAGTAATTATATTATTTAAATAAACTCTCCTAATAAAATACAGAAATTGGTGGAATAGATTTTTTTAACTACCCATATACTGTGGAAGAAATACCTTTTGGATTCCAAGACACAAATACACTTAAAATAGAAGAATGCACAAAAATGTAGCATTCCAATGGTAACCAAAAGAGAGTAGAAGTGACTATTCCAACTTCAACCACAATAGACATTAATATAACAGGTGTTACTAAGGAAAAATAGAATATTTTGTAATGATACAATTGCCAACACAAAAGTATCTGTCAATTTTAAACACATATGCACCTAACAACAAAGCTTCAAAATATGTGAAGTCAAACCTGGCAGGTATGAAGGAAGACATAGAAAATTCAACCATAATGATTGGAGATGTCAGTGTCCAACTTGCCATAATGGATAGCACAACTAGATAGAAATCAGCAAGACAACAGAAAACTTGACCAACATTAACCAACTAGACCAAACAAGCATCTATAGAACACAGCAGACAACAACAGCAAAATATAAATTATTCTTAACAAAAGCAGAATACACATTTATCTCAAATGCATATGGAATATCCATATGTTAGGATGCTATGAAATAAGTTCCAATATGTCTAAAAGAGTTGAAATCAATGTATGTGTTTTAACTACAATGAAATGAAATTAGAAATTAGTACCAAAAAAATTTGGGAAATTAACAATTATGTAGAAATTAAACAATACATTTCCAAATAACAAATGGGTTAATGAAGAAATCACAAGGAAAATTAGAAAATATTTTCAGATGAACAAAATGAAAACAACATTCCAAAACATATAGGATGCAGTGGAAATAGTTCTCAGAGGGATAATTATAGATATAAACACATACCTTCAAGAAGGAAAATCTCAAATCAACAACATTAACTCCCACATAAAGAAACTAGAAAAAGAACAACTAAACTCAAATCCAATAGAATTAAATAACAAACATGAGAGTAGAAATAAATTAAATAGAAAAACAGTTGAGAAAATCAACAAAACTAAGTTTGATTATCTGAAAATATCAACAAAATTGGTGAGCTGTTACCTAGAATGATCAACAGAAAAAGAACAAGATCACTTCAATTAATAAAATTAGAAATAAGGATTTCCAGCAAAATGGCAGAATAGGAAGGGAGCACACTGATAGTCCGGGAAGAGACAGTTTAATAAAAGTGGAGATACTGCAGGTTCAAGGAAGAGTTGGGGAAGAAACAGCAGAGGAAACTCTTCCGGAACTAGTGATTCATGGTGGACCTGCGTGGAGGGCGTGGGAGCCCACGGCTCGGGACACCAGTGGCGGAATCTATGCACCAGCGCTGGAACGCGAGGTGAGCCGAACCTCAATAGCCTGAGACACCAGCGGGAAAGCAGAAGGAGGAGCCTAGAGGGAACGAGGCTTGAAGCCCCGTGAGGGAAAGTTCACCAGGCTAATTAGAGGAGAGAGGAAAAAAAAAAAGGCACCAGTACGAACGTGAGTTTCTCTCTCTCCGCTCACTTCTCAAAGGCGAGCAAGACAAAGAGCAGGCGCCATTTTGGTTATACGAAAAAGCTGTGCTACCTCAGGGCTGAGCCTGCCCACAGCCAAGCAGAAAAACCTGACTCTGAGGGGGTGAAATAACAGGAGATTAGGACGGGTGAATGTGTGGAGCTAATGAACTGAGGCTGTGAAAAAAGAGACGGTGAGTGAGAGAACTCATGGAGTTCACCTGAGTACTCTCCAGAGATGCTATATAGTCCAGTATCTTTTGTGAAAAGAGGTGTCAAAATGCCTCACGAAATACTAGCAAATCAAATACAGAAGCACATAAAAAGGATTATGTCCCAAGACCAAGTAGGATTTATTCCAGGAAAACAAGATAGATTCAATATATTAAAAACCAGTCAATATAATCTACCATTAGTAGAATAAAGGGAAGAATCATTTGACCCTTTCAATTGACATAGAGAATGCATTTGACCATATCTAACACCCATTCACAATGAAACCACTCAGCAAACTAGCAAACTAACAAGGAAAACTAACACCCTCAACCAGATAAAAGTCACCTGTGAAAACCCACAGCTACATTGATTTAAAAATCTGTCCCCTAAGATCAGCACCAACGCGGGGAATCCACTGCCTTGTGCTCAGCATTCTGGTGGAGGTTCTAGTCAGGACAACCAAAGACGTCCGGATCAGAGTGGGAGAAGCGAACCTCTCATGCAGATGTCACGGTCTTGTATATGAAAAACTATAATGAATCCATGAATTAAACACTATCCAAGCTGATTTCTGACTTTGCAGGAAACGAGATCAACATAGAAAAGTCAGCTGTATATCTAAACACTAGGAAAGAGCAATCTGAATGTGAAACTAAGAAAACAGTTCCAGGGGCTGGTGCTGTGGCGTAGTGGAAAAAGCCGCCGCATTCCATATGGGCTCCAATTCAAGTCTCAGATGCCCCACTTCTGATCAAGCTCTCTGCTTTGGCCTGGGAAAGCAGTAGAAGATGGCCCAAGGCCTGGGGCCCCTGCACTGATGTGGGAGACCTGGAAGAAGCTTGTGGTTCCTGGCTTTGGATTGGCGCAGCTCCAGCCATTGCGGCCATTTGGGGAGTAAACCAGCGGATGGAAGACCTCTCTCTTTCTTTCTCTCTGTCTCTGCCTGTCTGTAACTCTGCCTTTCAAATAAAGTAAATAAATCTTTAAAAGCATATTCACATAACAATGAGACAGTTGGATATACACATGCAGAAGAATGAATTTGGACCACTGCCTCACACCATATATGAAATTAAATCAGGAGAGATCAAAGACCTAAATGTAAGAGTTAAAATAATAAAGATGAAAAGACAGATGTAAATGTTGGTTAGCTTAGGGTTAAGCAACAGTTTGTCAGACATGACACCAAAAGCACAAGATAAATTGGACTTCATCAAAATTTACAGTTTTATGCATCAAAAGACACTGTCACAAAATGAAGAGACAATCCACAGACGGGAGAAAATATTTGTCAGTTATATCTCTGATAAGGACCTAATGTCCTGAATCTATTAAGAACCCATAACTCAATAATAAAAGGACAAAGAAAAAACAAATAGAAGATAAATTAATTGACAAACGATTTGTTGAAATGGGCAAAGGAGTTGAATAAACGCTTCTTCAGGGCTGATTACAGGAGCAGGTGCTGAGCGGCTTTTGCCATTGGTAGAGTGCTGATCAACAGCACGCCACGACACCACTTGGCACTCGCCACAGCCATGTTGTTCGAACAAAATGACCAGGAAAGGGCAAGTGTCGGCCAGGATGTGGGGAAGCTGGAACCCTGGAACGCTGTCCACAGGAATGCAAAATGGTGGTGTCACTGAGGAAAACAGTTTGATGATTCGTCAAAAAGATTTAAACAGAAAGCTACCAAATAAAGGGGCGGTTTTACGTCTCGATAAAGTTCACGGCAAAATAGAACTGAGAGCTAAGTTTATTTGGGGGCCAGAATTTTTGAAATCCATCCATGTGTTTTCAAGATCCACATATTCCACCAGCTTTTTTTCAAGACCCATTGCATACGTGGACTTCAAGATGTTCTCTCCCCAAAATAAACGTATTCATGTGCCACAGATTTTTGAGAGTACCTTCGTGTACGCGCGAGAAGTGAAAATACATATTTACACAAGAAGTTCTACATACGTCCACAGCAAAGCTAATTATAGGAGACAGAGTAGAACCACCCAAATCTCCATCGAGTGATGCATGGATGAATGAGTGTCATGTTTGCTTTTAAAAAAAAAAAAAAAAAAAAGATTTATTTATTTGAAAGGCAGAGTTACAGAAAGAGAGGTCTTCCACCCGCTGGTTCACTCCCCAGATGACCATAATGGCCGGAGCTGTGCTGATCCAAAGTCAAGACCCAGGAGCTTCCTCCAGGTCTCCCACATGGGTATAGGGCCCAAGCACTTGGGCCATCTTCTACTGCTTTCCCAGGTCATAGCAGAGAGCTGGATCGGAAGTGGAGCAGTGCCCACTTGGAACCGGTGCCCATATGGGATGCTGGTGCTACAGGTGGCAGCTTTACCGGCTACGTCACAACACCAGCCCCAAGTGTCATATTTCCATACAAATGTGTTTTGATGCATTTTGTTTAAGCACAGAAAAGAATGAAGTACTGATCTGTGTTATAAAATGGATAAACAGTAAAAAATTATGGTGATTAAGAGGATTCAGACATAAAAGGTGGCATAGTGTGTGATTCCATTTATCAGCACAGGCCAGAAGAGGTAAATCCATAGAGATGGGAGGTAGATTAGTGGTTTGCCCAGAGCTGGGAGGAGTAAGATGGGGAGTAACTGTTAATGGGGTGGGGGGAGGGAGTTATTGTGAGATGGTGAAAATATTCTGGAGCTAGACAGTAGTAATGACTGCACAATTTTTCAAGTGTACTAAATCCCAGTGACATTCTAAAATGGTAAATTTATGATCTGTGGATTATATCTCAAGGAAGAAATCAATTAATTTATGAAAATGAGTCACACACAAATGTAAAATATAACACTGTAAAACTGTATTTTTAAAAAATGTGGTTAAGCCAAGAGTCCTCAGACTTGACACCCAAAGCATGAGCCATAAAAGTAAAAACTGGCAAAATGGACTTTGTCAACATTAAAAAAAAAATTTTTCTGGAAGGAAGACCCTGTTATGAGGTTGAAAAGAGAGAGAAAATATTTACGAACCATCTGTCTGACAAATGATCAGTCCCTAGACAATAGAAAGAACTCCTAAAACACAACAGTAAAAAATAATCCAATTAGAAAAAAGCCAAAGACATGAAGAGAGACCGTTCACCAAGCAGGACAAAGCACAGGTGACAGGTTGGGCGGGGCAAGCACCATGGGATGTTGTGGCACCCCCGACAGAAAGCTACAATAAAGGAAAATGACAGCGGCACACGCTGGCAAGTGTGCAGAGAAACAAGGCCCTCCAGACGTTGCTGGTGGGACTATGAAATGGGATGGTCACTCCGAAGAAAGATCTTACAGTTTCATTTGGAATGAGGCATCCAAATATCACATGTTCTAGCAATTGTACCCCCTGTGCATCCAGGACTAAGAGCCATGTTCACAGAAAAATCTGTATACAAATACTGACAGCAGGTTTATTCATAATATCCCAAACTGGGAAACAACCTAAATATCTTTCAGTGGACAAATGGTGAAACAAAATGTGGTACATCCATACAGGGGAATACTACTCAGCAATAAAAATGAGCTGTCTGATACATGCAACAACCTGGATGATCTTCTAGAGTGTCATGTTCAATGAAACAAAGCCATTCTCAAGGGCTCTGTGTTGCTTCTCATAAGTGAATGTGAGTCTACAACAATTTAAAAAATATTTGACTTTAAAAAAGCTTGGGAAGGAGCTGGCATGGCACAGCCACTTTTTCTTTTTAAATGTTGATATGCATTAATCTTTTTAAAAAAGATTTATTTATTTATTTTGAAAGAGTTACACAGAGAGAGAAGGAGAGGCAGACAGAGGCAGAGAAAGAGGTCTTCCATCCACTGGTTCACTCCCTAAATGGCCACAATGGCCAGAGCTGAGCCAATCTGAAGCCAGGAGCCAGGAGCTTTTTCCAGGTCTCCCATGCAGGTGCAGGGGCCCAAGCATTTGGGCCATCTTTCACTGCTTTCCCAAGATGAAGACAAGCAAGAGCTTGCGTCTTGGCCACCCATATAGAAAATCAGGATGGTGTTCCTGGCTCCTGGCTTCAGCCAGGCCCAGCCTGAGCTGTTTTGGCCATTTGGCAGGGTGAATCAGTGGAAGGCAGATCTCTCTCTCTCTCTCTCTCTCTCTCTCTGCTATTCAAATAGATCTATTTTTTAAAAGTTTAAAAACCAATGTAACAGATTCCTATATACTAATTACCCAAATTTTGTAATTACTAATTTTTTGCTTTAGATACCTTTTCTAGAAAGATTTATTTATTTTTTTGAAAAGCAGAGTCACAAAGAGAGATATCTCCCATCTGCTGGTTCACTTCCCAGATGGCTGCAACAGCCAGGGCTGGGCCAGATTGAAACCAGGAGCCAGGAGCTTCATCCAGGTCTCCCACGTGAGTGCAGGGGCCCATGGACTTGGACCATCTTCTGCTGCTTTCCCAGGCTATCAGTAGGGAGCTGGATCGAAAGTGCAGCAGCCAGGGCTTGAACCAGCACCCTTACTGGATGCCAGCATCACAGGTGTCAGCTTAACCCACTATGCCACCATGCCAGATCCTAGATCACTGTTTTTTGTTTGTTTGTTTGTTTGACAGGCAGAGTGGACAGTGAGAGAGAGAGAGAGAGAGAGAGAGACAGAGAGAAAGGTCTTCCTTTTCTGTTGGTTCACCCCTTAATGGCCACTGCAGCTGGTGCACCGTGCTGATCCGAAGCCAGGAGCCAGGTGCTTCCTCCTGGTCTCCCATGGGGTGCAGGGCCCAAGCACTTGGGCCATCCTCCACTGCTCTCCCAGGCCACAGCAGAGAGCTGGCCTGGAAGAGGGGCAACTGGGACAGAATCCAGCGCCCCGACAGGGACTAGAATCCAGGGTGCCGGTGCCGCAGGCAGAGGAGTAACCTATTGAGCTGCGGTGCCGGCCAATCACTGTTTTTGAAAGGAAATAAAATCTGATAGACCAGGCCAGCACTGTGGTGTAGTGGGTAAAGCCACCGACTTCAGTGCCAGCATCCCATATGGCTGCTGGTTCGAGTCCTGGTTGCTCCTCTTATGATCCAGTTCTCTGCTATGACCTGGGAAAGCAGTGGAAGATGGCCCAAGGGCTTGGGCCCCTGCACCACTTGGGAGACCTGGAAGAAGCTCCTGGCTCAGATCGGCTCAGCTCTGGCTATTGCAGCCAACTGGGGAGTGAACCAGCAGATGGAAGACCTTTTTCTCTCTCCTTCTCTCTCTGTGTAACTCTGACTTTCAAATAAATAAATAAATCTTTAAAAAATCTGATAGATACACTCAGAACACCACCCTTTCTTCAGTTAGCCCATTCCTCTCCAGAAGTGAACACAACACCGACTCTCATTATGCGTATTCTGGTTCCCCTATTTTATAAGTGTTACCATAGCAACAAATATTAGTTGTGTGTGCTTTTTCAAAGATGGGACAGATACTTCCATACTGTACTTTGCAGCATGTGTGATTTCACAACTCGCCTCAAGCTTTTGGTGTTGAAGTATATTGATGCATGAGTATCTAGAATTTTTATTTTTTACCCTGATTATTCTATAATAATTATGTGATACTATGTCCCACAGATCTTGGTAAATTCTACACACTAATCTGATACTTGCTGGGATAAATGCTCATACACCAATTATTGTTTCTATTTTACAGAGGAGAAAATTGAGTCACAGAGCATTAAGTATGTGCTCCCCTTATAGTTCATCCATCATTTTTTTTGTTCTTCATTTTTTTATTTAACAGACATTTAAAAATTGCACAGATTCTTTGTGTACTTGTTACCCTGGTTATAAACCAAGTTCCTTTATTAGTCCTTGTGTTGTGATGTTGACCTGTGCCACACTCCAAGGTTCTCATTTTTACCCTCTCTGTTTATTAAGAAGACTATTTTTTAAAGATTTATTTATGTATTTATTTATTTGAAAGGTAGAGTCACAGAGAGGGAGAAGAAGAGAGAGAGAGAGATAGAGAGAGAGAGAGGTCTTCCATCTTCTGGTTCACTCCCTAAATGGCCGCAATGGCCAGGGCTGGGCCAGGCTGAAGCTAGGAGCCAGAAGCTTCTTCCAGGTCTCTCCCATGGGTGCAGGGGCCCAAGCCCTTGGGCCATCTTCCACTGCCACAGCTCCAGCCCTGAGAAGGCTATTTTAAAAACAAAATAGCAGGTGTTTGGTGTGTGGGTTAAGCTGCCACCTACAGCGCTGGCATCCTGTATTGGTGATAAGTTCAAATTACAGCTGCTCCACTTCCAATCAAACTCCCTTCTAATAACCTGGAAAAACCATTTAAAAAGGAGGATGTCCTCAGTGCTTGGGCCCTTTCACCCACAAGGAAGACCCAGAAGAAGATCTTGGCTCCTGGTTTGGCCTGGCCCAGCAAGGCCATTGCAGCCACTTGGGAAGTGAACCAGCAGAGGAAATATTCTCTCTCTCTCTCTCTCTCTCTCTCTCTCTTTCTCTCTCTCTTCTCTCTATAGCTCTGCCTTTCAAATAAGTAAACAAAAACTCTTTAAAAAAAATAGGATCATATCTCTTGGACCCAATTGTGACATGTTTTCATTTAATGACATATCTTGGCTACCTTTCCATATAGTTGAGGACATAATTTTTAATGTCTGCAGATTATTCCTTATTTTAGAAACACTATATTTTATTTAATGGTATTCTACTAATGAGCATTTGTATCATGCAAATTGTTATACGAATCATATGTATTATAAACACATATATTTTTATACTACTGCATGATACATCATTCATTGTTTAGGATAAATTGTAAAAAGTAGCACTTAGAGAATCAAAGAATAAGTGAAAATTTCTATTTTGTTGAATAATCCCAAAGCATTCTGTGGGAAGACTGAACCAATTGATATTCTCTGTGTTACCATACACCAGTGTTACCAATAGTGGGAAATGACAAGATCACATCTATATTTTATTTTTAAAATTTCTTATTTTTATTTTATTTGAAAGGCAGAGAGAGCAGAGAGAAAAACCGAAAGATCTTCCATTCAATTCACTGGTTCACTCTCCAAATGCCCCCAAGAGCTGGTGCTGGGCCAGGCCAAAGCCAGGAGCCCAGAACTCCGTATGGATCTCCCATGTGGGTGGCAAGGCCTCAGCTACTTGAGCCATCATCAGCTACCTCCATGGGGACCCATTAGCAGGAAGCTGGAGCTGGGGGCAGGGCAGGCTTGGCCCCCAAGGCACTCTGATATGGATGCCAGCGTCCCACGCGGCATCTTTACTACTCTGCCAAATGCTACCCCAGGAAAGCAGCAAAGAAATAAAGATTCTCACGTTGAGTAACAAACACACTCATGTTTTGTGCGTCACATGGCGTCTCCACCAGTGCCTGGAGCTTTCTCAATCCAGTCTGAAGGGCTTGTTAGGCCCTGGGAGGTCGCAGCTGCTGCAGGGGCGTGCACCAGCTGCTGGATGTGCCCGAGGCATCCCCCGCTGACTTCGTTGCAGAGAAGTAGACCCTCTCTTTGTTCGTCACAAAATGAATAGCTACTTCGAGTGTGACATCCGATGAAATAGGCTAAAATTAAAACACACGCACGGGGCCGGTGCTGTGGCATAGCAGGTAAAGCTGCTGCCTGAAGCACCGGCATCCCATATAGGTGCCAGTTCTAGTCCTGGCTGCTCCTCTTCCAATCCAACTCTCTGCTGTGGCCTGGGAAAGCTGTAGAAGATGGCCCAAGTCCTTGGACCCCTGAACCTGCTTGGGAGACCTGAAAGAAGCTTCAGATCAGCACAGCTCCAGCCACAGCAGTCAACTGGGGAGTGAACCAGCAGATGGAAGACATCTCTCTCTCTCTCTCTCTCTCTCTCTCTCTGCCTCTTCCTTCTCTCTCTGTGTAACTCAGACTTTCAAGTAAATAAATAAATCTTTAAAAACAAAACAAAACAAAACACACACACACACAATGTCCTTGGCTGGCTTCTTTCAAAGGGTCTTGAGACAAGAACGCTGAATGATGTGTGTGTATTTAAGACACATGTCTTAGGGTTGGCATTGTGGTACAGCACGTTAAACTACTGCTTGGGCCACTGGCATCCCATGACAGAGTGCAAGTTCAAGTCCCAGCTGCTCTGCTTCCGATCCAGCTTCCTGCTAATTCACCTGGGAGACAGCAGATGATGGCTCAAGTCTTGGGACCCTGCCACCCACGTGGGCAACCCAGGTGGAATTCCTGATTCCTGGCATTAGCCTGGCCCAGCCCTGGCTGTTGCGGGCATTTGGGGAGTACACCAGCAGATCTCTCTCTCTCTCTCTCTCTCTCTCTCTCTCCCCCTCTCCCTCTCTCTCTTGTCTCGCTCTCGCTCAGCCTCTTATTCGAAAAATAAAAATAAACATTTTAAAATACTAACAATAAAAATAAAACATGTGTTTTGTTTTAGCACAGATCAGAGATACGGTACACTCGAACACAGATGTGCAGAGAAGCCCCAGCCTTGCCTGGAGCTTCTCCCAAACACACTCTGCTTCCCTCTCTCCGCTCCTCATCCCAACAGGTGTTGAAGCTGGAGAGAGACTCCACTTCCCAGCGCCTCTGAACCAGGCGAGGGCGGACGACTGCCAAACACAGTGTCTTCTGCCTCCACTTCCAGAACTCAAAGCCCAGATTCTCCCTTTCAATGATATTAACAAGAGGGAAAGCCTTTTGCATGAAAACATGTTTTAACTGTATTTGTAACACTCAATAAATAAATTACAGGTTTTATATCATTCCGAGAGAGCTGCCAGTGATTTATTCAGTTATCAACTTCGCACGCTTGGGAGAATGAATTAAATGCCGGCCCGTACTGCGGGGTGAGGACTGCTCAGCCCGAGTGTGCTCCTGGAAACTTTGGACAGGCAGGCAAGAGGAAGAGCCCGGAGAAGAGGCGGTAGAAGCCGCGGATGGGAGACGACTGTGTCTCGTCCCTTTACGGCAGCTTATACATTCCATAAAAAGGAAATGAATTATGCATTATGGAGTTTACATAAGGTCACCCAGTGAACTCTGACCCCGCTCTTTTCTCATTTGGCTCAATTATTAGATGAAATGACAGATTTGATCTCTTTTCAAATTGTACTAGAAAGGGTCTCTTTATTTCACCCTCTAGCAGCAATCAGCTGACAGGACGAGGCAAGTGCATTAATTATGATTGATTTAGAGTGTCTATAGGGTGATTATTTCTCGAATTCTACTCCTGAGCCAAAACCTTTTGACCTATTTCAGGCCACCCAGCAAATTAATCCATAAGAAGATTTAAAGGGAGACTGTCCGGGACAGCCGTTTCCCTCCTGCATTTGCAATCAAAACATTGAAGACGCTCTAAGCAACCCAGAGGGATTGAATTACTGGAACGCTCCATGGCGAAGACACTCAACAACCTGACAACTCAGTTTAAAAACATCTTGTGCGTGATAACCAAAAATGGCCCTGAATTAGCCCCAAAAGGAGAAAAGATTAAACTTTCTCTGCTTGGAGCTAATAGGATAGTACAGAAAAAAAATTTTTTTCTGTGAGTTTGGGGATTTTCACGGTTGAAGTTTCAGAATAATATATCTGTTGTTGGGGCATCCAGCCTCCTTCTCCTCTTCCCAGTGGATACGAAATGGCAGCACTCGTTAATGAAGTCAAGAAACAAGAACACTCTCCATTGCGATGGATAGACTTGAAGAAGGCTCAGAGGAGGAGGAGAGGAACAACTTGGGAGGTGTCATCCCTGGCCTTCCTTTCATAGTATGGAAAAGCATCCTGCTGGGTAATGCTTAATTCATTGATCGATTAATTTAATCCATCAATCAAACAAAAATTGGTTAAATTAATGCTTGATAAAGATGTTTGATCAAAAACGTGCATTTCTAGGTTGCTAGATCCCAGCAGAGATAAACGGGGAGAGTCGCCTAGAAATCTCGAATGGACGCCTGCAGCCCCACCACCTGCCATTCAACGGCGCCACGTGGTAAAGAACCAGAAGCTCAGGTGAGGTCGGAGGGAGTCCTGCCCGCAGCTGTGCGACCTAGGGCAAGTGACTTGACCTCCCTGATGTCTGGCCTTTCTGCCGTCGTGTGCAAATAATGCTTATCTTACTGTGAAGCCATAGTGAGGATTAGAGACCATATGTGTTCAGAGGAGCAAAAATATTTTGTTGCTGTCATTTATAATCCTCCATCGCCATTTAAGGAGGTCCCTCATGGGAACTGAACAATCTTTTGTTCACTAAGAACAAACAAAACTTCTATCCTCACCCTTGAACACAGTATTGAGTGGCGGAAGGAGACAGGAACCGGGGGAGAGCAGTGTGACTCAGCATAGGCAAAAGGGGCAGAAAAGCCCGGGCCTGGGGGGCTGGCAGTCGGGATTGCAGCATTTGGTGTAAAGAAGGCTCAAGAAAGAGACCTGGGGGTGAAGGGGGCGTGTGGCAGTCGGAGCCGCTGCTCAGACACCCACATCACATGCTGCCGTGCTTGATTTGAGTCTGGTGCTACTCTGAGCTTTCTATCCAACCTCTTACTAGTGCATCCTGGGAGAAAGCTGGTGATGGTGCAAGTGCTTGTGTCCCTGTCACCCATCGGGGAGACCTGGATGGAGTTCCCGGATCTTGGCTTTGGTCTGGCCCTGCCCTGGCTGTTACAGGCCTTTGAGGAGTGAACCAATGGATAAAAGAGTTCTCTCTCTCTCTTTCTTTCTCTCTCTCTCTCTCCCTCCCCCACTCCTTCCCGCCCTCTCTTTCTCTCTCTTTGCCTCTCAAATAAATAAATCTTTAAAAAAAAAAAGAGGGTGGGGGGAGAAGGATCTGGTAGGTGGTTGGCAGGGAGTGAGATGTCTAAGAAGGCAAAGCTGGGATAGATAGAAAGTCCGGACAGCCGCTGACATAAACCCCTTCCTCTTTCTCCACTCCAGTGTCTCCGGCAAAATCTATCCTGCTCCCTAATGTTTCAGCAAAAGTGGGCTCTTCCAGAAGAGTGAGGAATTTTCAGGTTTGACCAGGACCAAAGCAGAGGCCATAGCAGATGGCAGCTGGCACATGGCTCCTGTGTGCCAGGATCTGACATCCTTAATAAATGATGCTGCTGTAACCGTTAAGCTTCTCCCGGTATTTCCAGAGCTCACTGGGGACTAGAAGCCAACAAAGCCTTTGCCACCAGATACTCTGGGGATGGTTACATGTCCTTCACTGGGAAATGTCGGCCTGCACTAACAAAATCGTTCCTTTCCTTTCCCTCTGTGGTTCTCCGTCCCTGCAAGTTGTCTGGTTCACAGAGGACAACTAAGCTCTTGCCGCTGTAGAGAAATGAAGGAAGAAGACTAGATAGAAAACCAATTGGAGTGGTAGAGAGTGTGGCCAACTAGAGGATACAGGGGTTGCTTTTAATTGTTAACAATAAATGTGAGCACGTCAAATTCTAATCCCTGAGAACCCAGGGTTCATTTTCAGTTAAAGAAGCCCAGCCTAGGGCATTGAGAAACTGTTTGGTTCTTTTCAGTCTATGACTCCGTCCAGTTTTCGTTTCCGTGCCATTGACTTAGAAAGACAAAGCTAGCAGATGCATTTGCTCCTTGAGAAATCAGCCGCATTAAACTGAGCGATGGTGGGGCAGCCACGCTGTCATTATCCGGAGGCCTGGTCATCAGTTAGCAAGCTAATAAGGACGAGCAGCCTGTCAGTGACCGTGGTCCGGCTCAGTCATACAGTTCCTGGGTGATTACATAAGCGGGAATGCATGTGGCTAATGAAAGCTGCAAAATCATCCAAATGAGCCCGCGACGGAGGGCTTTGCTGGGTAGCGGCCTGGCACGGAGAAGCTTAGAGTTTGCAGATGGCAGCTCCCACCTCCAGCAGGCAAGCGCATCGAGGCATGATTCCAGTGGATCTCTTCTGTTTATGATTTATTTAATTTATTTGAAAAGTAAGATGAGAGACAGAGGGGGAGAAACAGAGACACAAAAAAGATCTTCCATCTTCTGGTTCGCTCCCCAAATGACCAGACACCCAGATCTTGGCCAGGCCAAAGCCAGGAGCCAGGAACTCCATCTGGTTCCTCCACATGGTTGGCAGGGACCATTCGAAGCATCTTCTACTACTTTCCCAGGCACATCAGCAGGAAGCTGGATCAAAAGCAAAGTACTGGCTTGAACCAGATCCCTGAGATGCTGGCATCGGAAATGATGGCTTAACCCTCTGCACCACAAGGCCGTCCCTGGGTGGTACTCTGAGAAGTGACAGGTCGGCCTTGGGGATGTTGGCCCTCCCTTACAGTTCCAGCTGAGGCTCTTGAAATGTCACTGAAGGCCCAGAAGTGTCTTTCTGAGAAGTCGTGGGCTGAGAGGAAAGCAGTAAGGGACCCCGAGCCATGGGTAGAAGCTGCTTTGGCTCCAAGAGATGTAGACAGGTTGTTCTGGGGTGAACAGCTCCTGGCAATGGTATCCATGGGGGAAAGGGCAGGGAGTGTTTGAAGGGGCAGAGAGAAAGGGACGAGGCAGGGGATCCTCAGTGCCTTGCACTGACCAGTGTTCACAGTGCCTTTCTGGTCTGCCTTGGCTGAAGGCGATGAAGTGCAAAGTTGGAAAGTGACCTTCCACTTGATCTGCCGGAGGCCCTCCCAGCTATGAGTTCCACCTGAGTTCCACCCCATGGACATGGCCGTCCTGTGGACATGCATGCAGCATGCAAGAAATCCAGCTCTCAGATTTGCAGCTCCTACTCATTTACAAGTACTTGAGGGAGTGCCTCATGTAGCGCCCCTGGAGAAAGAAAGCCAAAGCCAGCTGGGTTGTTGCTTCCCCAGTGGTCGGCTGGAGAGGCAAAGAAGAGGAAGTACCCAGGACTCACTGTTCCTGTTCTGCAGGTGCATGGAAGATCTTGGCCTACAAGGGGCAACAAATGAAGTAGATGACCCTGGTTCAGACCCTGAGAAGCAGTGAGGGCTGCTACCCCGAGCTCCAGGTGACTGGGCATACAGAAGGAGTACAAGCAGAGTTGCCAGATTTTTGTGCGTGCAACTAGTTTTTTAGAAAACAGAGCCGGCGCCGTGGCTCAATAGGCTAATCCTCCACCTTGCGGCGCCGGCACACCGGGTTCTAGTCCCGGTCGGGGCGCCAAATTCTGTCCCGGTTGCCCCTCTTCCAGGCCAGCTCTCTGCTATGGCCAGGGAGTGCAGTGGAGGATGGCCCAGGTGCTTGGGCCCTGCACCCCATGGGAGACCAGGAAAAGCACCTGGATCCTGGCTCCTGCCAACGGATCAGCGCGGTGCGCCGGCTGCAGCGGCGGCCATTGGAGGGTGAACCAACGGCAAAGGAAGACCTTTTTCTCTGTCTCTCTCTCTCACTGTCCACTCTGCCTGTAAAAAAAAAAAAAAAAAAGAAAGAAAGAAAACAGGCTGTAGATGGAATAAAACATTTCTGCACTGCTTACCTGTTCCCAGACCACCATTCAGCTCCATACTCTAACCAAGCATGCCAATAGGGCTACAGTTGCATTCAGTGACAAAAAACAGGTTCACTGGCCTAATATGGAAGAGTTTATTACCTTTCCACACGGGCTGGTGGAGTGGGGAATGGGAGGTGTATGCTGCTGGAGGGCTCTGAGCACCTTGGAAACACAGGGACGTGGGAAAAGGAGCCCTCGCATCAACAGTCGCTTGGCACAGGACTACAGTATGTGCCCAATTATGTGTTAGCCCTCAAAGCTTCAGCTGACATGCATCATTACATATGCCACGGGTCTGAACAGAACTTATGGCCACTTTCAATTCCAATGGGGGCAGTAAGAGACTTGAAAAGACAATTGAAATGTGGAAGAACTGGGGCTGGCATTGTGGCGCAGCAGATTAAACTACTGCTTGTGACACCGGCATCCCATATGGGAACCCCAGTACAAGCTCCAGCTGCTCCACCTCTGATCCAGCTTCCTGTTAATGCACCTTGGAAGGCGGCAGATGATAGCCCAAGTATTTGACCCCTGTCACCCACATGGGAGACACGGATGGAGGCTTCAGCCTGGCCCATCCCTAGCCATTGCAGCCATTTGGGGAGTGAACCAGAGGATGGAAGACCTCTCTCTCTCTCTCTCTCTGTCTTTCTCTCTCTCTCTCTGTCACTCTGCTTTTAAAATAAATAGAATCTTTCAAAGAAAATAAATATGAAAGAATTAGAATATGAGTTAAAGAAATTCTTTTTTTTCCCAAAGGTCCTAATGCTTTTAAATTGGATCCATTGATCTTCTTTTTAAAAAGATTTTATTTATTTATTTGAAAGGTAGTGTTACAGAGAGAGGGAGAGTCAGACAGAAAGATCTTCCAACTACTGGTTCACTCCCCAAAAGGCTGCAATGGCCAGAGCTGGGCCAATCTGAAGCCAGCAGCTTCTTTCAGGTCTCCTAGGTGGGCGCAGGGGCCCAATCACTTGGGCCATCTTCCACTGTTTTCCCAGGTGCATTAGCAGGGAGCTGGATCATAAGAGGAGCAGCCAGGACATGAACCATTGCTCATATGGGATGCCAGCACTGCAGGCAGTGGCTTAGCCCACTACACCACAGCACCAGCCCCCATTTGCTCTTAAAATGTTACTGCGTGGGATCTTAAATGGCAGCATCTAAGAGGTAGCATCATGGTTGAGGGCCAAGGGTACTGCAAAGTCACTCTCCCCTTCTCTTTTCTACTTTAAAGCCACCAGTGAGGCTGAGATGATAAAGACAAGGAGCACAGACTACACGTAGGGGAAATCAGAAACCCTGTTGGTGACCATCCTGTCTGCCCAGTTCTTCCTGCAAGATCCGGTTCGGTCTACTTACCCCAAAGCCCCACCTGCCAATAAGACAGCAAGTCCTCCCTGAAATGAGCTTTACTTTCCTGAGTACTTTTCCGAGCTATTTCTACACAAACGTGTGCATGCCCAAGCTGCCTACGAGCCCAGAGAATTGCCCCTTGTGACGCCCCTCCTTATACAGGCTCCAATTAGACACCACTTAATGGAACCTCCAATTTGACTGTCTGTCCCAGATTCCGCCATGCATGGGAATTCTCCCAGAGATTATTCCTGTTCTTCCCATCCTCAAAACAAGGAGGGGGGAATAATGTGTGATTGAAAACGAGCCACCAAATGGTAAAAAAAAAAAAAATAAATTTGCAGTTGTGTTGCTTTGAAAACTTATTGCACAGCTGGGGGCATTTAAAGAACTTAATTAACAAGCTTTGGCCTCGATGTACTCCTCTTTGGGAGGGGGAAAAAAATCACAGTTAAGATTTGTCCAATTAAATTATAGAAGAGTTGGTGGATTCAAAAGGAGAGAGAGAGAGGGGCTGGGGGACCCACTTCTAATTTAAAAAGAAGATTTTTAGTTGATGTAGCCTGATTAATTCAGTGTTAAGCTTTTCTGCACGGTTTCCACAAACTCATAGGCACTTCAGCATTTTTAACACGAATGTAATTATAGGTTTTAATAATCAGACTTTGGTTAAACAAAGTCCCCTCTTTCCCACAAAAACTGAGGAGAGAATATTCCACTGTCAAGGAGCGCCCTTCACCCCCACTTTTTCCTGTTGCCAGGGGGGACTCCACCTGGGCTCTGAGTCAGGGCCCCTTCATGACTTCAGTGTGTCCCTGGCACTTAGGCCTCCATGGGCCCCTCCCTGCTTCCGCAAAAATATATTAAAGATTTCTAACTTACGATAGCACTGGCATCAAGACGATTACAATCCTGGCCAGGCTCATTCCTATGATATTCCACTTATTTCCTTCAGGTTTAAAAAAGAAACTTTGAGCATTCTCATGGACCCTAAAAGCAGTCAGAGACAACACCGCCTAAGCTGGCCCTGCCCAGAATTGCCCATGGCGAAACCCAAAGACAGATATTAGGTCAGCTAAGAACAGGTTCAAAATAGTCACGTTGATGCCACAATTCACAGCAATGCAATTCATATCAGCCTACACTAAGTGCCAGTCTTTAATGCAGGGAAACTTCTAGGCCCCCAGCCCTTGCCCTTCCATACCAAAAAAACCAAAAATGTTATTCTGACATCATTGGTCTGAAAGAATACCCAGTACAGTAGGCACTCTCTTGGAATGACGAGTTTTCTGTCTTTTCCTAGAGGGATGCTCAGCCCAAGACAAAAATGCGTTAAGGACAGCAGAGAAAATTCATTTGTATAAGCTGGCCCCCCTACTGTGGAATTTTCAATTATATATATCTAATTATGGCTGTCAGTTGATGGATTCAGAAAAGACATTTTGGTCCCCCCTCCTTTTTTTTGTCTTTTCGTCATCTCTTCTGTTAGAATGATTATAGCACACTTACACAACTAATTGCCTTACTGCTGATTAGTGATACAATTATGCAGACCCGGCTCCTTGTGTGAACAACCATCTGCAGAGAAAAAAAAAAGTGACACTATTCAAAAACTATCCATAATTTAACCAATGTTATTCCAATGCACTGAGCCCAGACAATCGTCTCGCCTTCATATTTCATACCCACCCTGGCAAGAGGAGGTTGGGTTTTGTGTGCCCAATTCACCTCTTTAGACACACTGTGAATCAGAAAGAAAGAGGGGAGAAGAAAGTGCTTCAAATGTCAACCCATAGTGGGGAATTGAAGCGTGGTTAACGTCCATTCCTCCTTTGGGTAATTTTTCTTCAAATTTTATACCACTTGGCAATTTTTTGTTTCCTTTCAAACTGCTGAGAAAGTGCAGATGTTTCAACTCCCCAAAGTGGGATTGGGTTTGCTGCTTTTTTGTGGCCTGCTCTCCCCAATCCCTTTCTCTCTTTTTCCCCCCATAATGTTTCAGAAAAAAAAAAAAAAGAAGAAAAGAAAGAGAGAGAGAGAGAGAGAAGAAAGGGTTTTAATAGAATGGAAAGACGTGGCTGACATATGACATTTCAATAAAGTGTGTCTTTTGTTCTCTAAGGCAAAGTGTACGGGACACCAAACTCTGAGACCTTAGGGGCCACGGGGAGGGAACAGGTGGACAAGGCAGGATGCTGTTTGCCCCATGGCATAAACAAAGAAAGCAGCCTGAGTGTTCCCGACATGCAAGGCAAGTGCAGCCCTGTCTGTATGGAGAAAAGAAAGAGCCAGAGAGAGGCAGGAAGGCTCACGGTCACGAAGTGAGGTGCCCAATTGTCCCCTAGTTTCAAACTAAAATGAAGGCTGTCGGGGCACCGAGGTCTGAGGAAGGCAAGTTCTTCTCAACTGAGAGATTTGTTTGCATAGAGCAATTTCCTAGCGCTGAGGAGGACACTGGTCTTAGAACGAGACCTTTAGGAAGAATTCCTAGAGAATTCGGATGCTCGTGATGCACCTCTCTCCAGGGAAAGACTGGGACCCAGTGGCGAGAGCGTCTTAGGGAGAAGCTGTGTCTCAGCTCCTAGCCAGGTGGGCGCCTGGCTTCACTCACAGGGCCGCCCCGGAGCACTGCCTTGCGGAGCCCGAGGGCCACCCTCGCTGTCACCCGCCTTGGAAGTCGGCCTGTCCTTGCTCGGACACTCGAGCCTGTGAAGTCTCCTGTTCTCAGGGTGCTGTAGAAAGCCACAGCAGGACAGTCAGAGTTGTTGTGTTTTGAGTTATGTCTTCTTTTTAAAATATTTATTTGAGAGGCAAAGAGAGACAGACGCAGAGAAAGGGCACTTCTGTCTTCTGGTTCGCTCCCCAGATGCCAGCAGCAGTCAGAGCTGGGCCAGGCTAAAGCTCGGAGCCTGAGACTCTGTCCTGGCCTCCCACGTGGGTGGGAGAATCTAACAACTCGCACCATCACCAGTGCCTCCCAGGGTCTGCATCGGCAGGAAACGGGAGCCAGGACGGAAAATTGGCTACTGCATTCTACTGTGGGCGTCTCAACTACTAGATCAAATGCCCAGTCCTGGTGTTTTTGGTTTTTGGTTCTAAGTTTTGGGTTTTTTTTTTTTTTTTTTTTTTTTAGCAAAAATGTGGATCTTCTCGTCCCTCTGAACTCTTCAAAAACAGTAACTGAAGTTTGTCACAGTGATCTCAGTATGGACTCTGCTTTTTTTAAATATTTATTTATTTATTTGAAAGTCAAAATTATAGAGAGAGTGAGGGAGAGACAGAGCGAGACTGAGACTGCTTCACTCCCCAAAAGGACTGTGCCAGGTTAAAGCCAGAAGCCAGGAGCTTCTTTCAGCTCTCCCACACGGGTGCAGAGGCCCAGACACTTGGGCTGTCTTCTGCTGCTTTCCCAGGCCATTAGCGGGCAGCTGGATCAGAAGTGGAGCAGCGGGGACACAAACTGGTGCCCTCATGGGGTGCCGGTGTCACAGGCAGCAGCTTTATGTGCTATGCCACAACACTGGCCCCTGGACTCTATTTATAAAAGGTAAGCTTATGTTCAGCTAGCTTTGTGTTGTTGAGCATTTTGTGATAATAAAACTAATAATCGTAGTAAGTATTTCTTGAGAGCTGACAGTGTGCCGGGCTCTTGTGTGTGTGTGTGTGTGTGTGCTTTATGTTAGTGACTTCATTTTAATCTTCTCACACCCACCAAGGAAGGTCCAATGATGATCCCATTATGTGGAGGGGAACCCTTCAGATTCATGAGTTAACTGAAGTCAGGACACGTAGCCGACTGTGGGTAATAAGTCTGAACTGAAGCCTAGAACTCCCCACAGCCACTGCTCTTAACCGCCAGCCAACACCTCCTCCATGTCTTAAAGAGTTTCCGACAGAGAGGACTTGGTCACTCTGTTAGCTGGAATATTCATGGAATGACTGATGGAAGGAAGAAGAGAGGGAGGGCAGGAAGAAGCAAGGAAGGAGCAAGCTGCTGCCTTGGAAGAGATGCACCAGACCCGGCATCTTCCTGGTCACTGCTCTCCCCTCATGGCTGAACGACTTCGGGCAGGTTGCCAGGCACTGCCAGGTATCTTCGCTATAACAAGAGTCATCTGGGGAAAGATGACTTTCTTCTTCGGAAGGAGCTCTCCCAGCCCCTCTAGCCGATCCTTGCCCGGCACAGACCTCTCCTCTGGGTCCCCACTGGCAGCAATCCAAAGACAAGGATATTCTTCCCTTCTTCTTTCTTCTCCTCCTCCTCCTCTCCCTCTTTCTCTCCTTCTTTTTTTTTTACAGGAGAGTGGACAGTGAGAGAGAGAGACAGAGAGAAAGGTCTTCCTTTGCCGTTGGTTCACCCTCCAATGGCCTCTGCAGCCAGCGCACCATGCTGATCCGAAGGCAGGAGCCAGGTGTTTCTCCTGGTCTCCCATGGGGTGCAGGGCCCAAGCACCTGGGCCATCCTCCACTGCACTCCCTGGCCACAGCAGAGGGCTGGCCTGGAAGAGGGGCAACCGGGACAGAATCCAGCGCCCCGACCGGGACTAGAACCCGGTGTGCCGGCGCCGCTAGGCAGAGGATTAGCCTGTTGAGCCGTGTCGTCGGCTCTCTTCCTCTCCTTCTACTCCTTCCTTATTTTCCCTGTAAGGGTAAGCTCAGCACCTGTTTTGGGCTCAGTACAAAGTTGGTTCCACTCTTTCTAAGTGTTCCACCAAAAGGCTTAAGTTCAGTTAGTAAGTCCAACTGGAATGAATACTTACCTTGTTGATTAATCAGAGGCAAACTTTCTACAGTTAATTTTCTTTGTGATCATTCTACACAAAGGTAAGTCAAGTCCTTTGTTGGGGATGAAGATGAAGTCTTCCGGGAGTGGCAACTCACAGGCAGAGGACTATCTTAAACATGATCCTTTCCCTGTGCTTCACTTCTAGCAAAGGGGAGAGGGTCCTTGATGGTGCAGTGTGCGTACGAGATTGGGACGGAGGTGATTTTCACCTGGGGGAATTTCGAGGCATGCAGCCCATTAAATCTAAGAAATCAGAGCTCCGCCAAGAGCTTAGATTTAGCCCAATGGGCACAGTTGGATGACTGAGAAACCAGGCAGAACCCTCAAGGTTGAAAATCAAATGCCAAGACCCTGCAGCTAAATCAAGCCATTGCATATCACAGCAAATTTAGTCTTGTTGGCAAACCATTGAATCGTCAGCTTGGAGCCTTGACACTAAGAAGAATCAGGAAGATGGGCAGGCACCGTGGCCTAGTAGGCTAAGCCTCCACCTGCGGTGCCAGCATCCCATATGAGCGCCAATTTGAGTCCTGGCTGCTCCACTTCCTATGCAGCTCTCTGCTAATGTGCCTGGGAAAGCAGCAGAAGGTGGCCCAAATGCTTGGACCCCTGCACCTGTGTGGGAGACCCAGAAAAATCAGTAAGACATTTCCAAGCCCAGACCCCAGTTTCTCTTTTTCTTCACCTGGATTCCGGCCCCAGGACAGCCCAATTTGTCTGAGACTTTCCTGATGCTCACGTGGTAAATCAGTTTGCTCAGTGGGTCTCTGAAAGACACTCTGGTATCTCTAGGTACTGGACATGGGGAAATGTGAAGACGAGCATTTGGAAGTGAAAGGTGTCGTTGAGACAATTGAGGTCCTCTCTTGGAGTAAGCATTAAAGCCCAGAAGGTTAAGCCACCTGCAACACCAGCATGCAATACCGGCTGTTCCACTTCCCCTCCCACCCATGTGGGAGACTTGGATGGAGTTCTAGGCTCTGGCTTGGGCCTGTTCCAGCCCTAGTCATTGTGTCCATTTGGGAAGTGCACCAGTAGATGGAAGATTCTCTCTCTCTTCTCTCTCTTTCTCTCTCTCTCTGTCTGTCTCTCTCTTTCTCTCTGTCTCTCCCTCTCTATGTGTAATTCTGCCTTTCAAATGAATAAATAAATTTTTACTTTTGAAAAAAAGTCTATTAAGAAGGATTAGCCTTCTTAAATTTTCAGGTTTTTGGTTTTTCTCTTCTCTTACATCCCAGGTTCAAACTAAAGAATTGGAAGTCAAACTAAAGAATTGGTGACCCTCATGTTCTTCTAATTTGACAGTGTATCTGTTAGCAAACATTAAGTCAACCCTTTGATCCATCCATCAAACCAGGCACCAACTACCCAACTATCCATTTAACCATCAATCCATCCCCATCTCCCCACTTATCCATCTATCCATCCAACATCAAATATGATACACCAAGCGTTAGTGTAGGCAACATTTTTTAAAAAATGAATAGAAAGTTATTTATAAATAAGCAAGTCATACTGACTATTAAATGATATGATGGATATGTTCATAATACTAAAATAATGCAAATAAGATTTATTGAACATTTACTAAGTTTCCAGTCCCACACGAAGCCTTTTGCATACTTTCTCTCATTTAAAGCTCATAGTGATCCTATGAGCTGGGTGCTAGAGTTTTCCTCATTTTGCACACAAAGGAACTTAATCCTCCTCACATATCTGTGAGGAGGTGGAGTCACTCCTTGTGAGAAGCTGGTCGTCTGTCTCCAGTGCCTACGCTGTTAACCAGCAAACTGCCTCCTTATTAGATGGAACCACTGATAAAGGCATGACTCCAAGAGGATTTCCAAAGTTCTCCCAGAGATGATGACATTTATGTTGGGCCTTAAAGGATTGTAGGAGATCAGAGAGAGAAGGGAAAAAGCATTGCACGCAGCTGGAAGACTGAATGCAAACACTCATGTTGAGAGTGGAGTGAGCCGTTGATTGTGACTAAGCACAGGGTGTGTGGAGATGGAACATGGGACAATAATAACGGTAATAACACCGCCTGCAGCAGGCCACCTACTCAACTGCCTACGCTGGCTACACATGTACCGCTCCTGCAATGATTCTGACAACCCCCATCATCCTCACTGGAGAAACTTGGGCTCAGAGACTGTACCTCAGTTCCCCATCTAGTGGGAATAGTAATTCTCTTATTCATCTCACGTGCACGTTCTCCAAGGACCCAGTGGGATGATGTGTGTGAATCACAAAGCATAATACCTAGGACTGTACTTGATAAGGATTTACCACTATTGTGACTTGCTAAATTGGGACCCATTTGCCGGAGTGCTGTTTGAAGCAAGAGAAATAAGTGCAGGTGAGTGAGGACAAGAATTCTGTGTGTCAGGATCAGGAAGTTGACTGTCACTACCAACTGGTCCTAGCCCAGGCTCAGGAGTGGAAAGGGGACAGTTTTAACCAAAGGCTTTGTCAGCTCAAAGAAGCCGTAAGAACCTCTAACGATTCTGAAACAACTGGCAGCCTGCTCTTAAACCCCCCAGTGAAGAGCTCTGGGGCACTTTGACCTTGGCCCAGGGATGATGTGATGTGCCTCCCTGTGCCAGGCCTCATCCTCACCCAGAGGAACATTACCTTATGAGGAAGCCCATGCTGCCTGGCTTCTGGCTTCTGGGTCGATCCCAAGGCTTCATGTTCTGAATCAAAACTGATTCCATCTCGCCCAAGTCTCCCAACTTCCAGATGGAGGCCCAGTGTTCTGGAGCCACTGTGAGCCCTTCTCTCTCAACTGCACTGGGCACAAAGACAGTGCGAGTCTCTCCTCGCTCCCTCCACGGGAGGGTGTCTATTAAAATGCAGCGCGTATCCTAACCAGCACCCCCTGCTGTTCTAATCATGGTTCCCAAAGTTCTGTACAAAGGCAGCCAGACAGAACTTGATGAGTTCATAAAGAGGGTACTTGTCTCTTGCAACAAGTGAGGAAAAGCGCTGCATGCGCTTAGCAACACCGCTTCCCTGGGGTCCAGGCTGCCATGATGGCCCTGTAGGGAAGATATGCCGGAAGGAAGGATTCGGGTTCCTCCAGGAGCAACCCGGAGATGGGGATTCAAATGCAGATCACTGACAGGGCCAGGGAGGGAGGCCTGATGTCCGGGTAGAGGAGCAGGGCAGTGAGTTGGGGAAGGGGAAGTGGCCAACGAAGGGCTGGCTACCCCTGCGGGCAACTGGAGCTCAATCTCCCAGGGGAACTGGGAGGCCTCAGAACAGCCCCACCCTGGCTGGGAGGGAGCTCGAGTGTTTAAGCTTTCACTCCACATTGAGAACAGTGTCTGGAGGCTGTTAAGGCCCCATTACTTCCGGCCTACCTCTTGGGCCCAGTGGCTTTCTGAAGTATTGGATAAAGCTCTCAAGCACAGAGAGGTAGCCAAGGTCAATGGCAGGCCGCTGGGGCAAGCTTAAGGAGAAGATCGTGGGGAAGGGATGCGTCCTGCAGACCCTGTCCCAGGAACACCATGCTTCCTCCTCACCTCCAAACAGAGATCTACACCCATCACTCATCCAGGGGAGAGTCGTTGAGAAACCTCAAAACAGTCACAAAACTCCTAGGAGCTTATGATTAACTGTGATTGTCTATTCATATCAGAGCCCATGTACTCATGGGTATAAAGTTAAACTACAATGAGGAAATAGTAATAAATTTCATTGATATTATTTAGAGCTAATGAGGGAACAAAAGGTGACAACTACCCCTACGACTTAAACATTCTCTTTCACAAAAGTTAAACACAAATACACATGCATGTAGACAAGACATATGAAGGAGGATGTGAAATGTGGCTTTGTTTGTAACACACAACAAATTGGAGCCAGACCAAAAGCCCATCAGTAGCATAATGGTGAACTCAAGGCTTTGATTCCTCCAAGTATCACCAAGAATGGTAAAGACCTGCATATAAGAAAATATCAACCAGCGATGGAAGACCTTTCTCTCTTTCTCTCTCTAACTCTACCTCTCAAATAAATAAATAAACAATCTTAAAAAAAAAAAAAGGAAAAGAAAGTACCTACAAAAATTCAGGAAAAAATATAATTAAAAGGTAGGCTTATTTGAAGCAATAATATTTTGAAATCCATGCATAATTTTTCATAACTCATGTGTTTCGTGAACTTTTTGAAGACCCTTCAAATGCACGGATTCCATTTTTTTACATCAAATAAGCTTCTTTTAAAAATTCCATTTCCATGAGTTTTTTGAAGTGCGCTTGCATGCACATCGGAAAAATTTAAGATATAAATGAAGCAATTTTGCCACAGAATACAATGGTGATTCCCAGATATGTAGTGCATCCATAGAAATGTATTACTTATCATACACAATGATATCTATATATGTATAGATGTGTACTCAAAAGCACCAAAATGGAATAAGGATTATTCATGGGCAGGGAATAGGAAATGGTTTGAGGGGCGTTTCTCTTTTTAATCAATTTTCTCTGAACATGTATTCATAGATTATTTGTGTCATTAAAAGCATGAGTGACAGCTGACATCTTTTCACTAATCCACAAAACTGTTTTAAAAGGCAGTCAAAGCCAAAAGAACAACTAGAATTTCATAGCTGTCTAGGTCGTTTAACGTACAGAAAATGATATTCAGCCGGTCTCCTGAGAATATCACTATCACGGACCACGAAACTACGGTGGTACTCAACCTCCTCCTAGCTCAAGGAAACACTGGAGAATTGGCAGGGTTTCTGTTTGAAAGGTAGGAAATGACATGATGTTAATTAGGAAAAAAAAAAAAAAAAAAAAAGTCCCCCCAAAAAGCACAGCACCGAAGGGCTTGATAGGAAATGGAGCACGGTGGAGTTAGTTATGAAATGCCCTCGTGCAGACTCCGCATTCGTCCAACGATGCCAGGTATGCGGGGGTTACACGCGGGGCTGCGCTAACCAGAACCTGCTGGCGAATGTTTAACAACCGGCTAGAAGGGCGGGGCTCGCAGAGTGTCTGAGTTCCACCGGGCAAATGTTCTCTCCCTCCGTGGTTGCTTCCAAGTGGCCCGTGGAGCGCTGTGAGCGTGGCTTTGGGAAGGGACGCTCAGCCGCAGCGCGCTGTCCCACTGGCTTTCCTCCACGCAGGCGCCGTCGAAGTAGACAAGTTCAAGGGCAGATCTCCCCAGGACGGAGTGGTCAAACCATCTGGGAAGTGGCGTGTGCAGCGCGGTCACCTTTCACACCCTTCGCTTAATTGTCAGTTTTTTCTACAGTGTCAATTTCAATCATGGCCGTGTTTAAAAACCGGTTTGCTGAATTCCTGCCATTTTGACCGGCAGCCGTCTTGAGCTGGTCCCGGCCGGCTCCAGCTCAGCGGGGACTGCTGCAGCTCAGAGATTTCTATCTGGAACATTTCCACAGAGGATACTTCAAGGAAGGGGCCAAGTAGATGCTAATCAGAATTATAGAAAACACCGTGTTTGGCTCTAGGAATATAAACAGACAGCTTGTGTTTTCGCCAGCAGCCTGACAAGTTTTGGTGGAGAGCAATGGTCCCTAATTCCCCTAAGCAACTTGTCTCAGCAGAAAAGATAGTGATGAATATAAATTTCCCTTGTGGTGGGCAGAAGATTTGAGCCTGGGTCCTGATGGTGGAAGGGAAGTCGCGCTATGCCGAAGCCTACAGCGTCCGGCCTCAAGATGTTTCTGGGGCTGGGATCTTCTCTCTGCAGCCCGCAGAAGGGAACTGCTCTGTTTAAGAATGCAGCAGAATATCTTTTTCCATTGAGTCCGTTTTTCCAGAATCAGGAAGAGCACCTTCCTAACAAACACTGTGTTCATTATTTTTACAGCTCTATGATCAGGACACTGATCCAAGCATTTTTTTTTTTTTTTCAAATGGGGTTATATTCGCTGCTATCTAAAAATGGAGAGATTTCTCAAACAACCAAATCTAATAACACGTATTGTGTTTCCTCCTCTGTAAAATGGAAGTGGGTGCGGCTGGACCACCAAATCACTACGGATCATTTTGAGTCTGGGGGTAGGCGGATTTTTTTTTTTTTTTTTTTTTTTTTTGTTCCACGCATGCAGTTAGAACATAACTGATTGTGAGGGAGGAGAGAGTGCAGGAAGGGGAAAGAGCGAGACCCTCCCCCCCCCCCCCCCCCCAGCACCTGGGGCATTCTCCGTGTCTGATAAATGCCAGGTTTGCTGCTAAAGTGAGATTGATAAATACTAACTAAATCACAGCCACCCTTTGGGGCTCCATTCATTTCTTTTTCCACCCCCAGAAAGGAGCACAAAACATGGAAGTCAAGTCAGGCATGACCAGACCTGAAGAATTTGACTCTTCCATCCTGCTGCTAACAGAATTCCTCGTGATTTGGGGCAGGCTGCTGGGGGGAGGCTTCGGGGGAGGGGGCTGTCGGGACTGGAGGGGTGGTGGGGGTGGGGGTGGGAAGCCATGCTTCATCTGGTGAGGCTTGGGGAAAGAAGGAGCCTTGCGCAGGCCAGCTCGGCTCAGTCTTTCATGAATAAACACTCTAATTGGGGACATCACAGATAATGGGTCTGACTTCTTTCACTGGAGGGCCGATCATGATTTGCTAATTGGATATTCCTGGGGTGGTAGAGGCGCCCTCACTGGCCCTGAGTGATTACTAGTTAATGGGGTTTTGGAAGTTCCTATTCCACACTGATAAAGGGAGCCATGCTAAGGGGAAGGAGCCCGTCCCCCAGCTTGGAGGGACTTGGGGAAGGAAGCCCAAAATCTGGAGAAGCCCCAGGAGCCAGGGGATCTCCAGGTCCAGGGACAGCTTTTGGAGCCAGATGCCCACCTCCATCAGTAGCACAGTGCTGACCTCCCTTTTCCTGCTGGGGTATTTGATTTTGCAGTGAAGGGACTGTCCCCACCAACCTCCTTGGAGACCAGGCTTTGAACTCATTTCTTTGCATAGCAAGAACAGTCACAAGTACACAGAAGGCTGGGCTCAGGGGGTGGCATGTCATCAGGGAGTGCTCTTCACACAAAAGGCAGAGAAAGTCACCTTGGGGTCTCTGGAGTTGAGTTGGAGCAAAGGGGATGCCGCCATTGTTCAAGCATGGTGTGGATGGGGCAGTCTTGCCTAGTGGTGAAAACACTGGAAGACAGCACAGCCTGTACTGCAGTAACCTGAATTCAATGCCCTGCCCCTGCTCCTGACTCTACCTTCTTGCTAATGTGGACACTGGGAGGCAGTGGTGATGGCTCAAGTAGTTGGGTTCCTGCCACCTACTTAGAATACTTGAATTGAGTTCCTGGATCCTGCCTTTGATCTTTCCCAGCCCCAGCCATTGTGGAGATGTAGAGAGTGAACCAATGAGTAGGAACCTGCTCACTCGCTTGCTCTCTCTTTCTCCCACCCCACTGTATAAGATAATCTATATAAATACATGGATGAAAGCTGTTTACAAACAGCAAGATGGCATGATGATAAGGGAGCAGCTTCTTCGAATCCTCCTCAGGGGGCTGGTGGCACCCACAAGAGGAGCCACAGAGAAAGAATAAAAGGTGGACTGATGTTTCACAGGCCACTCTCTGGCCAATCCTCTTCCTTGGGTTCTGGGACACAATGAGAGCTTTTGGTCTGTCCTACATTGAGAGTTTCCCAACAGAAAACTGTTGGGAGATGGGACAGGCAGAGGAATTGGGGAAAAAGAACAGAAAGAGAGAGAGAGAGAGAGAGAGAGAGAGAGAGAGAGGGAGAGGGAGAGGGAGAGGGAGAAGACAAGAGGTCTTTTTATACCGAAAATCAAATGACTTCCTTGACAAAATAGTAAGTTCTTACAAAGGAAAGGCTAGCTGTTCTGGACCAGACTGAGCTAGAATACTTTTTCTGTAAGAGAGCAAGACTTCTTTCTTGGGTAGTCAAAGATCTACAGGCTTCTCCGACAAAGCACGCACAGAGGCTGCACTCACTCAATCCCTGGTCATTTGTCTTGTTTCTAAGTGACTGGGCTCTGTCCCTGGACCCAGCCTGTCTTAGCAACGTGTGATGTCACTCACATACAGGAGACTTGGGGTGCCTTGCAGGAAGAGGGGCCAGCCCAGCTCATCAAACACTGAAGAAGCCCTGGATATCACTGCTGCTGCCGCCAGTTCCCAGAATGTCCTCCACACACAGACAGATAAGAGCTGAGGTCATGAAGCTAATTTGCATCTCAAAAAGATCTACATTTTCCTTTTAGGTGCTAGACACTGTCTATGGACTTTGCCTATAGTCCTCATTTCCATCTTGGCCAGAGCCTGATGCAGTAAGATCTATGATTCTCTCCGTGTGACAGGTGATCTGTTGGAGATCCTACCCGAGTGACAAGCAGACTTGGAACTTGACCTCACATTCATTTGACCCCAAAACCCTTGTTCTTACTGAGTATATTTTCCTTGAATGTTTTTCTGATTAACTGATTTTCCCTGAAGACAATCGACCAGGTGGTTGACGGCCTGGACTCACCATGCAGAAGAGCAAAGAATCAGATTTCATTTTGGGGGAAATGGTAAGAATGTGTTTCCAAGAAAAGATGCATTCTGGGCTTGTGAACGGAAGAGGGAAATTTGCTCCTGTGTGTTCTTATCGGCCATCGTTAAGACTTGCACCCTCTGCTCACTTCCCAGAACCCTGAAATGACCACGTTTATCATCCAGGAAGGCTTGCTGATGACCCTGGAGAAATTGCTTAAACTCACAAAAACTGATTTTTCAAATGCATAAAATTACCAATAGGAATAGAGTTTTTCAAAGCTCATTCCCAACTCCACATGGATGCATCAAGAATTCTACTCAGGAGTTTGCCTTCCCCCATGAACCAGTTCTCTCATAATGAAGATAATCCATCATGGACAATGTGGGTTTTTTTAAGGCTCATATGTACCATGATATCTGTCTTTTTGTTCTTCCTCTCACTTCTCTCTCTCTCTCCCTCTCTCTCTCCCTCTCCCTCTCCCTCTCTCTCAGCACTTATCTGTTTCTTTGAGCTATCTGTCTCCTGGCATCCTTGGTACAGCTCCATCTGGCTCATTTGCTATTCATGAATTAACATGTGTTTTGCATACATTCATTTTATAACAACTGTTCCCAAGTACACCGTAGAGTAGCAACAAGGGTTCCCATGTTGGGTGATGCACACCATCAGTCAAAAGTGTGTGAACATGCGTGCCCACACAGGTATGCTTACTGAAGCATTTTGAATATTAGACAGTAGATACAAATATATATCTTATAAGAAACAAAAGTAGGAAGTATAAAGTCCAAACATAGTGATACCATACCCGGCGGGGGAGGGCGGGGTCTTTGTGGCTGGCCTGCCTCTTTTGGGAGATGCCCAATACATAGGATGGGGGAAGACCTCCATTATTTTGGACTTAGAGGACAACAACATTTGAGAACGAACTTGTCGAACAAGAGGATCGCACCCAAGGGCTCACTGATGTGTGGGGAGAGAGAAGATGAAGGCAGGCCAGCCCCGACCCAGCCAGGGAGGTCACACATCCAGACATGCTCATAAATTCTACCAATGGCCCCTATCTGTGTTTTCTGATGTCACACTGTGGACTGCCCAAAGACATGTTAGGGCCAAATACTGACCATAGTCTGCCAATTTGTTGCCCCTGTCCTTCAACCTAATGGTAATCTTTTGTTCCTTTATTAAAATCCAAACTCCTCAAAGCAATGCTGCATGAAACTGAATTAGCTCTCTCCACTAGTGTGAATGAATTTCACATGTATCATTACCAGGGGAGAAGTGAGAAAATTGGCTTAAGACCCAGAGGAACGAAGAGGAAGGAGCAGGCCTCTGAGTCTCAGGTGCCCAAGGACCTGACCTTCATCCACACTCATCCTCCATCCCAGCATCTGCTCCCCTAGAGTCTGACAGAGACTAGAAGCATCAGCCACTTCAAGGAGCACTTTTCTTCTGTCTTTTTGAGCAATGCTGGGGTCTCTCTTTCCCCCCAAGAAGTCTCTATTCGCCCAACTCGGAAGAGACTAAAGACCTCCTTAGACTCCTGTGGCACTTTTTGTCCTGCTCCTTAACCATCTAGCACTGTCATGCCTGTTCCAAAGCTTGTTAAGGGAAGCTCTTGCAAAACGTATGCAAATAAACAAATACAAATGGAATAGATAGAGCTGGAATGAAGATATCTAGAGATAACTCTAGGAGATAAGATACAGGCTCAGGGAAAACAAGCAAAGACAAAGAGAGAAAGCAAGAGACTGGGGGAGACAGAGAATGAGTGTCAGAGCTGCAGTGAAGAGCTTAGAAAAACGAAGTAGACAGAGAAAGCATCCTACCCCTGAGCAAGACTACCAGGGGAGCTCCAGTGTGGCTGCGACTCAACTCATATATTAACCAGACTCTGCTTTGAAATAATAGTGCTGCAAAACACGAAGGCTTTCCCTACGTCTCAAGCTTGGTTGACACATAGAAAATATCAAGAAATGTATTTAATCCTTACAATATCCCTCTGGAGGAAGCGTTTCTATTATTAGCCCAGTTTTGCTAGTGGGGAAACTGAGGCACAACGATGATAAAGTCACCAACCCAATATCACGTAGCTGGGAGGAAGCAGATCTGAGAATGAGCTGAGGCAGTCAGCCTCCGGAGCTTGCCAGCTGTGCACAAGAGGGCTCCACACCAGCCCCGGAGGATCCGCGCGAGAGCACATTGTGAGCAGAGCCTGGGATTCCATGCTCGGATGGAAAGGCTTCTAAACTTTATTACTTCTTGGCATTATTTTTTTTTCTGTTAAGTAGTATTTAGCATGCAGAATGGTGCTGTCAAATGGCTGGTCAGTTGGGAATGGCCGCTGTGGCTTCAGTTTCTAGAGACGAGCTAAGGTTATCTCCTGCCCAAGCATTCTGTAGCATATACATTAACCATCATAGCTCATTAAGGATGTGCCTAAAGTGGGTTAAAAAAATCATCTCGGCTTAGACAAGTGATATTTGAGATGTGTTCAAAGGAGCAGACTCCCTCCAGAAGCACTGAGATTCATCATACATGGTAAATATTTGTTTGGACAAATTTTAAATTGAGGATCATTTGATTGATAGATAATTGTTTCCAGTGTCAGCTAAATATGCTTAGCTGTCACTGTCAAATCACGAATTGATGTGTTATCTTTTTCTGTTTTCTTCTTTCTCTTGCATTTCTTAAGAGAAAAAAATTCCTGAACATGACTTTCTTATGGCTTATTCTTAAGTGGGTTTCTACAGTAAGGGAAAAACAAATGGCATCCTTTTGATCCAAGGGACCCAAGCCTTGAGAATTCCCAGAGGAAGGGGTTTAGGTTGGACCCCACCAAACCCTGAGGAACTGAACACCGAGCCAAGTTCTGTTCCTCCCTCTCATTCTGTAAGAATTTCCAGCGCCAGTGCCCGTCGCCCCTCCTTCCCCAATTCACCTGCTCACCTCCCCATGAGACAAGCAAGACCCAGAGGAAGCTCACTTTGTGATCCCTAATGGCCTTGTATCCCTGAAAATTTTAATTTCTTCACATAGGAGGGGTCTTCAAAAAATTCGTGGAAAATGGAATTCAAGGATACATTTATTTGGATCCAAAAAAAATTTTGAAGTGCCCATATGAGGGAGTTTTAAAATTTCGATGAAATGAATATTATGACTAGTAAGCACTCATTTCAGATATTGTGCTTTGCATCAGACTAATATATTGTTTAATTTCATTTTCCCCATGAACTTCATAGAGGGCCCTTGCTCACACGCCCCAGCCTGGGAAGCTTCAGAGTTAAGGGACGTAAGAAGTGAATGAAGTCAGGAAAGCGTCCTGGAGTTGATCTGTAAAAGATCAGTTGATTTGAAATAAAGCAGCAGAAGGAACCAGAGAAAGTGTTTACCGATTCTTCTCCATCAGATACAAGGAGTGGATGAGGACAGAATGACTACGCTGGCATTAAGTGTGGCGATGTGATTGTTATTAGATTCCCTTCCCGAGTGCCTTCAATTCCCTGTGCCCCAGGTCAGGGCTTACTTCCATGGTTCCTTACAAAAAATAAATATTATTTTTATGGCCAATTAACACAGCAAACTGTATTTTCATTTTTCATCACTTCTAGAAACACTAGTGGCCAAAGAGGAGGAAAAAAAAAAAAAAAAACTAGATTCTCCTTCGGGTACTTTATTCAAACAGTTCTCTCATTTTTTTTTTTAAATAATAAGTTTAAAAATCTATTATTATAGAGTAATTGCTCATCAAATTTCTTCTTAAAAGTCAAAGCAATTTTCAAATTATAAAGAACTTTTCAAATGTGTCTAGATAATTATGAGGCTGCATTTTGTAGAATTCCTGTACCTAAGTAGGCTGCAAGGCCTTGCACAAGCTTTACCACTGGAGCCCAAGACTGAATCTACTGTGTTCACATGGAAGGCACCATGTGACGGAAGTTAAAGCTGGAGTGATTCTCTTGTTCCAAGAACATGCGTATGGAAATTGTCTGTGGCATCAGGAGGAGAGCAAATTATTTTCTCCTGGTTGAAGTGTCAAGGATGATAAAACCACATGATAGATGGATGGATGGATAGATGGATGGATGGATGGATAGATGGTAGATAGATGGACAGATTCATGAGCTATGACTTCAACTAATTCACCCTTTCTTAAGAAAGAGCAAAGAGGGAAGGCCTTTAGGGAGCTGAAATCTCCAAAGACCCTCACCTTCAGACCCTCTTGCCTTTGCAGCAAGATCCTTGCACCTTTTCCATCTCTCCACAATTCTTCACCAAAGCTGAAAACTTGTCACAGTTTCTGCTAAGTAATTCTGATTCAAAAAATATACATCTATGGATCTCTATGTGTATAAAGGAACCTGAAAGCCTATGGGTTTTCCTTAAAAATGGAACTAAAGGTTAATTTTGGTTTCCTTAGGATTGTGAATTCCTTCTAGGAAATATGGGGAATTAATGCCCACTTTCAAGGGATCGCTTACATGTGCTCTGAATCGCTCACGTGTGTTCTTGTTACACACACACTTTCCTCTGCTTTTTCTATGCAGTTCTTCAGTGTGAGTCAGTGCCCAGTGGTCACATCCTGGGGCCCTGTGGAGACTTGTGGGGCCTTTGGGCTTCTGACCGCTGCTGGCCTACACCACCTAGGCAGGCAAACCCTCTAGAGCGACTCAGAAAGTGGTCGGGTTCACTTTAAACATCACTGCTCTCGTCATTATTCTCTACCCCCCAATACAGTCGCGGGCTGTGATCTGCTGCCTTTCAACTTGGAATAAAATACATTACTTATGCAGTGAATGTTTTTAATGTAACAAAGCAAAGGAATAAAAATGCCTTACAACAGTTTTATTAAAAACAAATTCCCACAGTAAATACATATACACTCTGTCTCTGGGAGCCAAACAGCCAAGGACATCACCGCTAAGTGCTCTGGGAAGTGCTTATAAATTACTTGAAATAAAAAACATTGTTGCCTGGACATCAGGGATGAAATGCTGCAGTTTGTAATAAATTAACACAGAACTTCACTTCCCCTCCTCCAACAAAGCAGCCATTTGTCTGAATAACCCACATTCAGCTGTGAGTTATATTTTCACAACTGCAACTACATTCATTTGCAAATTATGCTGCAGTTTTAATGCTCAAGTTTTAAATACCTTGAGAACTAATAAATAAAGCCAAGTAGAGCAAACAGTTGGCTCCTAGTTTAAAAAACTGCCCTCATTTCTGCTTTTCTTTTGTTTTATTTTCTCTTTCAAAGTTTTTTTTTTTTTTTCTTTCCTTTTTGGTAAATGGGATAAAGTTTCTTGAAACTACATTTAAAAAAAAAAAAGCTAAAATGTATTTCTGGGTATCCACCCCAGAAATAAGTTCCTCTAATTCTGTTAACTATGAAGGTATCTGGCTAGTCCTCATTTTACATTTTTAAGACATTTTCCTTCTACCAATACTTTAATTTAGTGACAGAATAATTTATAACTATCTTTGAGGGTTTTCCTATTGTGTGCAACTTTTGTCTGCAAGTCTTAGATTTGGTTCGATTTTTCTCTCTCCCTCTCCCTCTTCAAGACTTTGTCCAGAAAAATAAAAAAAAAATCTCAAAAGAAAAGTCGTGTCACTTCCCTTGAATTATTTTGATTATAAAACAAAAACTCGGCAAGAAAACTCTTTTCACAACGCGCTCGGTAAGACAAAACGAGCCGCTTTCCAGGTTTGTGAAAGAAAAAGTTGATAGAGGCGTTTACAGATTCAATTTGAAGTTTGAAGGTTCTTTTCCTGGGGGAGAAAAAAAAAAAGTCGGCTTGCCTTGTGCGGGGTGACTGGCTTCCTTGGTTTCTTTTGCATTGTTTTAAATAGGGTCCTGTGCCCAGGATCTCTGGATAAAAGTAGTGCCACCATATCCAGAAAGCGATTTAGGGAGGCAGAGTCTTCAGATGCATGGTATTTTCAGAAAAGTGCCCCATAAAATATTTTTATAAAGTAGGAGTTGAAATCATTTAAAAATCACTCTCTTTCATAAATCTGTTTGGGGAAAGCGCTTTTGATCCCCCTCTTTCTTCTGATCCCTGTCTTTTATTTTGCTTAGAGGTAAACAACATTTGCCTCATTTAAACACCAGCATTTGCCATTGTGGTTCCTTAAATAGTTTTCCAGTCCCCCTATGGCCATTCATCACAGGCGGCAGAATCAGGACACTTTGCAACCCAGACTTTTATCACCTCCCAGAAAATGTTTGTTGTTTTTTGCTTTGGTTTTTTTTTTTTTTTTTCCACCCCCCTCCCACCCCTACCCCCACTCCAAGCTGCAGGGGGATTGTTTTAGGGCATTTCAAAGCCCTTTGTGCAAATGGCAGCAGCCTCTCTATGGAAAAATGCTTGATTACACGCACAGCAAAACGCGAGATATTTCCAAATTCCCTCTTAATGAAGATGTCTAAAAGAGCCATCTCTTTGGAGATTCCAAATCGTTGAAAACTAAGGCTGCTTTACTGCAAACGGAGATCCCGGCCCTGGAGGGAGGGAACTGTCCCGGGGTGGGGGGTGGGGTGGGGGGAATGGGCAAGGGTAACTCCATAAAGGTCAGATGGGGAGGGACACTCGAAACGGAAGCCGGGCTGCAGAGGCGGTCGTTCGGTCGCGGGACCTCCGAGCTCTGATAGCGCGGGGAGGGGCTTCAGTTAGGAGGATCATCGCTTCTCTCGTTAGCCAGGTCATTTCTGCAGATGTACACACCGTTGTCATTGAGAAAAATCGCGCGCCGATGACTGGCTTGGTTACTGTTTGATTCTCTGACCATCCATCCAAGTCTGATTAAGAGCATTTGCCTGGGCCCTAAGGACTGGCCACCCATCTGGTGTTAGGCTCCAGTCCATGAAAATCCCCCAGCTTAGCACTGAATATTCTTTTTAAAGACGTTTAAGTAAAAGGGCTGACATTAGCATATGTTCCCCCCAAGTGTCCTGTTGAACTTTTCTGCTGGGCACTACCCGACCACGGCTTTCTGGCTGGGGTCCAGTGAGAGATTGGCTTGGAACTGTAAAATTAGCCATCTGCCTATTAAAAATGTAACCAGCTGCATCCGATGAAACACAGTGACTATTGAAATGAACTCATCCGGGAGAGAGCTCGCGTCCCCTGCTTGGACGTTTTTCCAATCCACGGCTGGACCGAGACCCTCTCCAGGCAGAGAGCCTCCCATCCACGCTGGGAGGGAACCAGCACGACCCTGGAGAAGGAAGACGGCTGGTGGGCTGTTTCCTCGCTAAAGCTCTGGCTGAAGGGTCCCAGGATGACTCGGACCTGGAGCGCAAAATTCTCTTCGCTCGCTGCCACTTGGCTTAAAACACCTGCCCACTGCCAGAAAAATAAAAATAAAATAAGCAAGAATATCCCTCCAATCTCTCCCTGACGTCAGGATGTTACATTCAGATATTCCACCCCCAGTCCTGGGCTATTCTAATAAACCTAAATCCCCAAGCCTAAAATACACTAAGCAGCACATAATAACATTAACACAGAGAGCTGGTGCCATAATTATTCCTGCAAGAGCTACCATTCCAGTGGATATTAGGCATTCTATATTTACTACAAGGTCTGTTTATTAAAAATGAGAACTTTCAATGGCTTGTGCTATTTTTTTTCCTAAAGCCTAATGGAGCATTAAAAAATAATTCATTAACTAATTAACAAAACTGTGTTTATTTACAGTATATAAAATGTTTCTATCAGGAAAATAACACACCATAATACAGCGCTGTGTTGACAGTGAGACATCTGCAGCTGAATTTAACGCATTTACTCAATGACGAGAGGAAATCAAAGGATGTTTAAACAGCTACTCCTCTGCCTGTGATTTCTGTTTCTCTTTAGAGGTCACGGGCACCAAGAAAAGATGCCCCCTTGGGAAGTCAGAGCTGTTTTCAAATGTGCTCAATACAAAAATCTTTGTGTAGTGTTGGGAAGACGGAAGCAGGGCTGGTTTGCACGACGCGACGGTTAACACAGATGGGTTAGTGGACAAGCCCTAAATCTAACCGTTCGAAAGCTGCTAAGTGCTGCTAGGTTGAACCGTAGGAAATTGTCTATTTGGGGGGTGAAATCAGTTAAATACGGACACTTTTGTTATTTTCAATCTAGTATTTCCAATTTGGACTTAGTCTCTCTCTCTCTCTCTTTCTCTCTCTCTCTCTCACGTTTTGCCTTGGGCAGGATTTTTGCAAACACAAAAATGCTCGAAATAATTATCAAAGTATGAATAGATCCTTTTGCCTACTCAATGATCCTATTTTAAAATTTATTTTGCTAGGTTCGTTTTCCCATGGAATCTCCTCCATCCACCCCTGCTCGAAATCTCTCAGAAGGTAAAGGGTTCTCTGTTAGCCCGGAGGTTTGATCTCCTTGTCATCACCCCAGTAGCAAAGCCCAAGAAAAAGAACACGAGAGTAACCGTGGCACTGCATATATAATTTGGGTGGATGTGTAAGCCGTGGCCTTGCAGGAGGGATAATATAGTTTGGGGGAGGGAAGGAAGCAACAATAATACAGGCAAATGTGATGTTTTGGGAATTTGTTCTCTGCTCCTGTAGACTAAAGCTCAGTGTGACCTCAGGAATTAGAAAATGAACTAGGAAAAAAAAAAAAAGATGGCTTTCCTCATAACCTCCAGACATAGTCTGGTGATCTACCTTTCAAATGTCTTCTCCCGCTGCCTCACAGAGCCCGTGCCTGCTGCCTTCTATCCACAGCTCCTTGGATACACAACAGTCACAAGAACACTTCCAATAGCATTTCTCCTGTTTCAGGTGCAAACACACTTTAAGCCTTTTTAGCTGCCCCCAAATAATCAGGACATGTCACAGAAACAAAGGGGCTCTTTTAATTAGATTAAAAATAAGAAGCCAGTTCAGAAAATCCTACTTCTTGGACAGAATTGTTTTAACCATGTTTCCCTGATTCTACATCCGGAGGGGTTATATTGGTTATTTCTATGAACTCACAATGCTGGTATCTGTTGCACAATTACGTGAATGTGGCCATGTTTGCTTTTGTGGGTTGCGCATGGACTTCGTGGGGTTCCTTGTTGTGGGGTCGAGTGTGCAGAACAACCGTGCAACCGCAATCATTTCCCTGTCCACCAGCTCCAGATCTGAAGTAGGAGAGCAAATGTCTGTACGTTGGCATCAGAGTTCTTCTTGATCAGAGATAAACTCTCTGACCTATGACCCTTGCAGAACATTGCAGGCTCCTTCCCTGACCCCAGGCAGAACCTCAGAAGAGGTTTGTTAATATGTTCAAAAAATACTACAAATCTGTGAGCACTGACTCAGCAGATGAACATGTCCAACTGGAAAGCAGATCAAGGACCTTAAGACAACAGGATAAGTTATTCCACCATCAATTTGTACAATGTGGCCTCAATTAACTGTATCTGAACTGATCGGCTCCTGCAAGTAAGCAGGTTTGTTTTTCTTTAGGCTGGTCTCTGTGGGTGAAACAGATAACGTTATAAAAACAAGCCCTGGAGATGGCGTTGTGGCTTAGCGGTGAAGCCACAGCCTGGGATGCTTGCATCGCATGTCAGAGTACCAGATTGTGTCCTGGCTGTTTCAATTCTGATCCAGCTACCTGCTGATGTGCCTAGGAAGCAGCGGATGATGGCTCAAGTACCTGGGTTCCTGTTACTGCCTCTCATGGGAGAATTCCAGGCTCCTGGCTTCAGCCTAGCCCAGCCCCAGCTGTTATGACCATTTGGGGAGTGGGTCAACAAATAGTAGGTATTTCTCTCTCTCTCCCTCTCTCTCTCTCTCTCTCTCTGTCTCTCTGTGTGTGTGTGTCTTTCACATAAATAAATAATCTTTTTTGAAATGTTATGTACTTATTTATTTATTTGAAAGGCAAAGATATAAAGAGGCAACGACAGAGAGAGACAGACAGACAGAGAGAGAGAGGCAGAGGAAGTTTCTATCGTTCGGTTCACTCTCTAATGGCCACAACAGCTGGGGATGGGATAGACCTAAGCCAGGAGCCTGGAATTCTACCCAGGTCTCCTATGTGAGTGGCAGGAGCCCAAGTACTTGAGCGATCTTCCACTGTTTTTTAGCAGAAAGTTGGATCAGAAGTGGAGCCGCTAGGGTGTTGGTATTGCAGGTGGCAGCTTAACCCACTGAGCCACACCTCTGGTCCCATAAACAATCTTTAAAAAACACATGTCCAGGAATTAGCAGGCCCTCTCCCGCCACAGACCACACCTTGTATCCCGGCCACATAGTTCCCCCTCACTAACCCCGTCTGCACTCGCCCCTGTAGGCACAGAACATGGTTTACAGCGACAACGAGAACTAGCTTTGTGCTCCTCACCAGCGCCTCACTTCCAGTAGACTCAGGCATTGCAGAAGAAGAAAGGGAAAAATATACTGCAAGCATTAAAACTAAGACTGAAAGAACTTTCTGGACAGATTCATGCCTCCAATTTTCGTTTGCACTTTGCACCATGGAGATGATTCTAAATCAGACTTTAGGGAGTACATCTCCCCACATAGGACCTCCCATAGCTCCCAGTTACCAACAAAGTAGCCCAGGTCCTTTTCTGTATAAAACACGATGACTTTTGTCATCTTTACTTCGTGCAGTCTTTGTTTCTATTTTTTTTTTTTTTTTTAGATTTCATTTATTTATTTGTGAGACAGAGTTGCAGACAGAGAAGAGGGAGAGACAGAGAAAGAGGTCTTCCATCTACCCATGGGCCATCCCCACAAGGCCCAAATGGCCCTGGATCTGGGCCGCTCTGAAGCCAGGAGCCAGGATTTTCTTCTGGATCTCCTATGTGGGTCAGGGGCCCAAGAACTGGGGCTATCTTCTGCTGCTTTCCCAGGCCACAGGCAGAGAGCTGGTTCGGAAGTGGAGCATCTGGGATTTGAACCGGCGCCCAAATGGGATGCTGGCACTGTAGGCGGAGACTTAGCCCAGGACGCCACAGCGCCAGATCCCCCAGCATGCAGTCTTGTGCCTCCACCCACTCTTCCACTCTCTTCTCAGCGTCTGCAGTTATTTTCCTACATCGTTTCATCAGCTCCCTGTGCCCTTGCACGCACTGAAGGAAGTATTCCCTGCCTGGCATATGCTGTCTTCTCTGCTGGCTAACCCCTGCTTATCTCTCAGGATGCAGATCAGATACGCACCTCATCTGTGCCTGAGCGGCTGCTGTCTGCCCCAGCAGAACTGGGTCACTGACTGGCAGAGCATGGTGGCCCTGAGTTTGCCATGCTCGCTGTCCACGCATTGGCTGTGAGTCTCATGCAAGTCATTTCACTCTCTATGCCTCGGTTTCCCCATCTGTTAACACGGGGATAGTAGTCATGGGCTAGAGATGATGAACAGAAACACACAAAAATAACATCACTGAATGCCGGCTCTTAGTTCCTGTGCTAATTTTCAGTTTCCACGTCTGGGAACTCCCACCACCACCAGGTACTAGGGCCTTCTCTGTGCACCCTTACACTCCTTGTTGTTAGCCAGCAATCTGCATGGTGTGGGCCCCAGGCAAAACCTCCCGCGTGACTTGCTACATGAGGACCAAGAAAAGGGGCGTAAGAGGGGAAAGTGAAGAAAAAGGAAAAGACGAGGGGCCAGCATTGTGCACAGTGGGTTGGGCTCTCACGACACCAGCATCCTGTATCACAGCCCAGGTTCCAGTCCTGGCTGCGCTGCTTGTCTTCCAGCTCCCTGCCAGTGTGCCTGCGATGGCACTGGAGGATGGTTCGAGTACTTGGGCCCATGTCACCCATGTTGGAAACCCGGATGGAATGCCTGGCTCCTGACTTCAACCTGGCCCAGCCCCACATGTTGCAGTCATTTGGTGAGTAAACCAGTGAATAGAAAAAAATCTCTCTCTCTCTCTCTTTCTCTCTCATTCTGCCTTTCAAATAAAAAAATAAATCTTACAAAGAGAGAAAGCATATACCCTATTAATATATATCATAGACAGATAGTTGAAAACAGAGCTTCTTAGCCCTTAGCCTTCTGTGTAGCCACTCCTCAAGGGAAAGCACAGAATCACCATGTCTGTAGGAGGAAGACCTCATTGGGCTTCTTTATTTTCCATCCCCATGGCCAGGCTAGCAGGGGACTGAGTGAAACACATACACGCTGAATGCATGGTCTTTCTCCTGTCTGTGCTTTGATCACCAAAAATCCAAACCTCTCCCATTACACAAGAGAAGCACTCGGGTGGGAACGAGCCAGCAGAAGGCAGAAGGCTGCGGCCGCTGGAGAAGCAGCTGTCCAGCTGGCGGGAGAGGTCCTCGAGCCCCCAGGAGAGCACCGGTTCTGAACCAGATCACCTGGGTTTACGGTGCAGCCCCAGCGGTTGCCAGCTGGACCTGGGCCTTTCTTGCCCTTCTTGTCCTCAGCTACCTCGGCTGTAAAAGAAGGGACCACGTGGGCATGACCTCACAGGCTTGTGGTGAAGCGAAATGAGATAATCCTTGCAAATCCCTAAGCACAGCACCTGGCACCAAATGCACACTTCGTAAATGTACGTTGTCATTAGGATCAAACCAGACTTCTGCGAGGGCTTACAGAAGTAAGTTGGCAAAGCCAGGATGAAAGGAATTTTCCAGAGATGAAGAGAGAGGCTGGAAGCTGGAGGAATGAGCTTGGCATGCAGCGGGAAGAAGAGAGGAGAGAACGCTGCCTTCTCGTCTCTGTATTTGGATTGGCTTTTCAAACGGCACAACCTCCGCTAGCCTCGGTTGCAACACTGCACTGAAATGTTACTCCCAGGATTTGACATTTCCTTATTCTTCATACTACTGTTTTCTCCTTTGTTGCTTTGAAAATATGAATTAATGATGCATACTAATGAGCCCCGTGACAAGGCGAGCCCTGTCTAGACACCACTAATATCAGGAGCTTCAAGACACATGACATTGCCAAGGAAGGTAAATGTAAGGAATCCTTGCCCTGGTTTCCAAACTCACGTGCCCCAAATACTCAGTTCTCTCCCCCTTCTCCTAACCCAACTCTTTTCCTTTAAAATTTTTAAAAGAATCTTCATGAATGCCTCACGAATGAGACTTTGAACTTGTTCATAAGATTTTATGTGCCTACCTGGACTAGACATGAAATTGCCTTTTTTTTTTTTAAGTACTGCTGCATTTATGAAAATCGTTCTGGATGCCTTTTTATTGTCCTGTGCTTGCTTTTTTTTTTTTCTTTTTGCTTTTATTGTTGCTGATGCTGTTTCTTGGAGCTTGGGGATTTGTGAAGGAGCCAACCAGAGAGAAGTTGAATCATTGATACTGAACACAGAGTGACTTCCTAGCTGATGCCAATTCTCCCTCCCCTTCCCATAAAAACAGCAATATTTGTCTGCCATTGGCATCAAAGACAATTTTTATTGCAGGGTCTGCATGACTGTCTCAACATGATGTAGGTTTTGGAGCATTAAAAGCCAGAAAATTCCTAGCAAAACTCTAATATTCAAGGTTCTGGAATCAAGTCATATGAGTGATTTGAGTACCATAAACATAGACAACTTCCTCAGTCTACATCGAAACTTATATCAAAGATGCTCTATGCCTTCAACAGATACACCATGAGGAGGACTTCAGAAAGCTTGGGGAAAATGGAATTAGAGATAAGCTGATTTTCATTCCAGTAGTTGGAATCTGGGACAGATATTGGATGCAGCAATTAGGACACCACATAGGATGTCCACATCTCACATCATTGTGCTCAAGTTCAAGTCCTGGCTCCACTCCCCAGTCTCGCTGGCTGCTAAGGTGTCCCTGGGGAGGTGGCACTGACTCCTGGAGCAGTTGAATCTCTGTCATCCATGTGGTAGACCCAAACTGAGTTCCCAGTTCCTGGCTTTGTCTTGACCCAGCCCCAGCTGTTGCAGACGTGGTGGAGAATGAAGCAGAGGATGGGAGCTCGCTCTCTCCCCCCACCCACTCCATCTCTGTCTTTTAAATTTTAAATAAAAACTAAATTTTTTTAAATTTTAAAATCCATGCATAATCTTTTCATAACATATATTTTCAATGCTTTTTTTTTCCCCATTTTATTTGGAAAGCAGTGTGGGGGCCGGCTGTGGCGTAGCGGGTAAAGCTGCCTCTTGCAGTGCTGGCATCCCATATGGGCGCCGGTTCAAGACTGGGCTGCTCCACTTCCAATCCAGCTCTCTACCATGGCCTAGGAAAGCAGTAGAAGATGGCCCAAGTCTTTCAGCTCCTGCACCCATGTGGGAGACCCAGAAAAAGCTCCTGGCTCTTGGCTTCGGATGGGCGCAACTACAGCTGTTGTGGCCAATTGGGGAGTGAACCAATGGATGAAAGACCTCCCCCTCTTCTCTCTGTGTAACTCTGTCTTTCAAATAAATAAATAAATCTTTTAAAAAAAGAAAAGAAAAAAAAAAACATAAGAAAAGCAGTGTGACAGGGAGAAAGAGGGAGAGAAAGAGAGAGACAGAGATCTCCCATCTGTTGGTTCACCTCCCAATTGCCTACAACAGCCAGGGCGGGGCCAGGAGCCAGGAATTCAATGTAGGTCTCACACAAGGGTGGCATGGACCCAGTTATCTGAGCCGTTACCTACCGTCTCCAGGGGTGCGTGTTAACAGGAAGCTGGATCAGAAGTGGAGGAGGCACTGGAACTCAGGTGCTGAGACACAGGTTTTGTTCCAAGTGGCCTCTTAACTGGTGCACCTAATGCCAACGCCTTTCATGAAGTTTTTGAAGATCTCTCATATTTGTTGCTTTCAAAAATTATTTTTGTCAAAATAAACTCATCTGTTCATTCCATTTTCTATGAGAACAGCACACAGTGAGACCACAAGGGCCCAGCAGAACCCTCAGAGATTAAAAACTCATGTACTGATACTTGGAGCTCCCGTTGAAACAAGGGCATTGCTCCCGAGAGGAGCTACGCTTCTGAAGATGTGGATTTCAGTCCTAACTAGAGTATAATTTTCAGCCTATTGGCCCCAGAAATCAGTTTTCTCATCTGTAAAAATGGAGATGCTATTAGATCTTCCTCCCTCTGCTTGTCAAAAGGATTGAATTGAGTAACTGCAACATCAAATAAATTAAGTGACAGTCTTAGTATTGTATCTGGCTAATGGTAAGAGCCCAAGAAGTGTTTGTTTTGGTGCACTTCCTTTCCCATTTCAAGTGAAAACAAGTTTCTCATTTTTCATCACTGCGAGCTTTCTAATTATTTCTTCGCCGTAACACCTGTAGGTCTATGCACTTACTCAACAACAAATCCCCCTAGAACCTCCCAGTTCTAGGCAGTGGGGGTAGTTGTGGTGAGGGAGGGGGGATAAGCTTGCAGGGACCACCCACAAAAATCTGAAACAGTCTTGTCCTCAAGAAGCTTACAGGCACTTAAGCAAACGACGATATTTGTGATATGGTATGTACAGTAAAAGCATTATCTCTGAGCCGGATTGTCTGGGTCCTAATCCGGGATCATCAATAAGTAGCCATGTAAACAGCAGATCTCTCAGCTGCTCTGAGCCACACTTGCCTCGTCTATTACCAGGTCATAGACATGAAAAGTACGTCTACTTAGTAGAGTAGGATGAGTTAGTGCACTTGAAGCATGTAGAATAATGCCTAGCACATTATAACACTTTGTAGACTTTACCTTAAACAATAATAAATTTGAATGAAAATGTAGTGTGTGGAGGCCAAGTTCTGTGTTAAGAGGTTGCCCGTGATGACGTCATCCCACTCTCACAAGGAGAACGCACACATCAGCCACGGGGAAATTACTTGGCATTGGTGGTAAAATGAACCCAGTGAAGAACCTATGCATAAAATTGTCAGAAGGATTGGATGAGCTAATATGTGTGCAGTGTGTATGTGTGTGTGGCTAGGCCAGCACACAGCAAGGGCCCAACAAAGCTCCCTGACAAAGTGTAAACAGTTCACCCAGATGTACTCAGCTACTTACAGGTTAATCATTATTCAAACTCAGGGTCTTAGTGCATTTCTGTTGCACATCCAAATATCATCATTTATTTCTAAGGAAAAGACATTTTTTAGTTCATAACCCCCCAAAAGACCGCAAGCACAATGCCAGCATCTGCCTGGTGTCTGGCAAGACCCTTCCAGCTGGGTCACAACATGGCAGGGGGCTTCGGTACCCGGACAGAGCAAGCGTGCTTCCTGGGGTCTCTCTTCCTTTTCTTAGAAAACCCCTATTGCAACAAGAGCCCCACCCCCATGACCTCACCTCACCCGCATCACCTCCCACAGGTCCCAGCTCCAAATATTGTAACCATGACTTCCAGAAGTGAGTTTCAATGTGAAGTTTGCCAGGGACATTTAAGCCATGGCACCCAAGCATGCCCTTACCTCCTTCCCGTTCAGATGTACTCAATAGGATGAACACCCCAACAGCAGTCCATTGAAAGGAATACGAAATCTAAGAGCTTCAGTCCTGCTCAGCACCATCAGGGAAGTTTACATGGAGCAGATGGTCCTCCCTCCCTCCCTCCCTCCCTCTCTCCCTCCCTCTCTTCTTTCTTCCCTTCCTTCCTTTTTGTCTCTTTCTTTCTCTTCCTCTTTCCCTTCTGATGACAATGGCACTCATTTACTTTGGTTTGATGCAACAACAATACACACTAAAAAAAAAGCTTCCAACTCTTGCAGGTCAAGAGACAAGGTCATTTATCACAGGTAGCGACATAGTCACACATCGCGTCCTTACGCAGGACTGAAACGGGCTTCGGTCATGGCTGATCTGTCTCAGCCTGGAGCAAGCAGAAAGCAAATGTGGCTAATTAAGACTGCAGGGAATGTTTAGACTGTGTGCAACTGATACCCAGCCACCATCTCCATGTGTTCCTGAAGATGGAATTCTGCACACGACTCAAATACTACTGTACTTCCTAAATTCCTGCCACATACTGTCAGGGAGAGAGTTGAGGGGAAAAGACTTTGCACTTTCTGAATTATCCTGGTGGCATGCTTAAAGAATGTTGACTAATGAGAAAGAAAAGTAGTAATTCCCAAAGCAAGCTTGAATTTTTGCCTCAATTGTACGAACCATTGTGGGCATAGAACAAGACTTGTGTTCCTTTGTACCTTCTGTAGAACCGGGCTTGGCGGCTCTTACATAGGCAATACCTGTAAAGGAGTAGTGAATTCGGGCATGAAACACATGGAGATCAGCATATCTGTGAAAGAACAGTAGAGCTCTCTCGCGGCTCTTTGCTGAAAGGTTTCAAAATAAAAATCTATTTATGGAGTACAAACGAAGTTTTCTTTCCTGAAGGGCGGGGCCCTTTGCACCAACCAACAGTGAAGCTGTTTCTGAACCTCCTAATACAAAGACAGTTTACTCTCCTGCTAATTATTCTTTTGGCGTCAGAAATGGAGTGATTGGCCCAAGACTTTCTGAAGGTACCTGTTCCAGCTGCCGCTCATTCCAGAGACCCTCAATGGCGCAAGTCCTAAAAGCAAGGGACGCCCCCCAGGCCAGTTTGTCATGGTGGTAATTCCTCAAACTTTTCCAAGAAATAAGGGCTCTTGTTCCATTAAGTGGAGAAATACTGCAACAATAACCCTTTCTCGGAGACTCACAATGCACATTGTCCCGTTAAGGCATCTGCCACGAGAACAACAAAAAACGTATTCAGTTGTTGAACGCAATGACCTGCTCATATGTTTGGCCACAGAACTCTAAAGCATTTATTTACATATAAAATATGCATTGTAATTGACATCTATATCTTACCTATATCCATATCTATATAGAAACCAATACATGACAGCAGTCAAAAAGTTTGTGGAAAATGGAAATCAAAGACAAATTTATTTTCATGCAAAAATTTGGATATCCATATATATGAGGGATATGTGCTTCAAAATGTTCAAATGAATCGTGTCTTATGAAAAGAGCACACATGGGGCCAGTGCTGTGGTGCAGTGGGTTAACGCCCTGGCCTGAAGTGCCGGCATCCCATATGGGCACCGGTTCGAGACCCGGCTGCTCCACTTCCAATCCAGCTCTCGGCTATAGCCTGGGAAAGCAGTGGATGATGGCCCAAGTCCTTGGGCCCCTGCACCCATGTGGGAGACCCGGAAAAAGCTCCTGGCTTCGGGTCGGCGCAGCTCCGGCCGTTGTGGCCAATTGGGGAGTGAACCATCGGCTGGAAGACCTCTTGCTCTCTTTCTCTACCTCTCCTCTCTCTGTGTAACTCTGACTTTTAAATAAATAAACAAACCTTTAAAAAAAAGAGCACACATGGATTCTAATTTTTTTTTTGCATCATAGAAACTTAAAACAAAAGATTTGTTTTTGTTTATTTGAAAGGCAGAGTTGCAGAGACAGACAGAAAGACGGAAAGAGGTCTTCCATCTGCTGGTTCACTCCCCAAATGGCTGCAATGGCCAGAGCTGAACCAATCAGAAGCCAGGGGCTTCTTCCCAGTCTCCCTCATGGGTCAGGAGTCCAGGCACTTGAGCTATCTTCCACTGCTTTTCCAGGCCATCAGCAAGGAGCTGGATGGGAAGTGGAGCAGCTGGGACTCAAACAAGCACCCATATGGGATGCCAGTGTCACAAGAAGTGGTTTAACCCACTGTGCCACAGTACCAGCCCCCAGGAACTTATCTGTGAATTCCATTTTCCACAAACTTTCTGACGTATCCTCATATATCCTGAAAAAAATGGTTTCAAAGGAAACTCGTATACTGGAAGGCTGGTCTTGGCTAGCTTGTGCTGGTTGTGTGAAGCTGAGCCTGGATCACGAGTGAATGAGACTCCGCCCTCCGATGAGTCATGGGTACAAGCTGAGGTCTGTGGGAGGCCTGGACTGGGAAGAAGACCCTGTGTCAGAATACATGGGAGATGGTCCAGGCACAGGAATCAACAGAAATGGGCACACAGCGTCAGGCAAGACACCTGACTCTGGAACACTCACCTGTTCTATACCCCCAGGACTCACCTGCCCCCGAAGGGCTGCTGGGAGGTAGAGACAGGCCAAACCAAGAGCTGTCTTCCTGAGCATCTCTGTGAGGCCCAGTCATGGAGGGAGCTCAGAGACCAGAAGGCAGAGTGCAGGGCTGAGCCCAGGAGGCTCCATGGAGCAGGGACCTCGCACACGGGGACAACTGTGACCAAGGCTCGACAAGAGGCTCAGAGTAGAAGTCCATGAGTGGACTCATTTGAGACCATCTGGTCCACACCACCTACCCTGAGATCCCCCAAAATAACTGGGGAGATGTTGACCATCACTGTCACAGGGGCAGAGCTGGCCAGTCATGAGAACGTTTTCGTTTTACTTGTAATCTCTCAAAGTGCTTGGATTGGATAAGACATCCTGACGTCATATGTACTAGCATCACCACACTCAGACCAGATAATTTGGAGCTGGTCTGTCTGTTATCACATATTCAGAACAATTCATTTACATCGTCTCAATTCTATATTGAAATTACCTAAGAATAGAAGTCTTCTCTCATCTGCAAAATGGGTACTTATGATCTCCTGGTCATGATTGCTGTTATAATGATGAAAAAAAAGGGAAGTACTGATAGTGACCAAAAGACACATAAAAACCAGAAACAAAATAGAGTCAACATGTTAAGAAATTAGTGGGGTTGGTGTTGTGGGCAGCAGGTTCAATACAACACAACAACACCACCTCCCATATTGGAGTACCAGTTCCTGCTCCAGCTGCTCCACTTTCCATCCGGCTTCCTGCTAATGCACATGGGAAGTCAACAGGAGATGGCCCAAGTATGTGGGTCCCTGCCACCCACTGGGGAGACCTGGATGGATTTCCTGGCCCCTGGCTTTGGCCTGGCTCAGATCCAACTGTTGAGGCGAGTGAACCAGCAGATGGAAGATTCTCTCTCTCTCTCTCTCTCTCTCTCTCTCTCTCTCTCTCTCTCTCTCTCTCTCCTGCCTCTTTCACTTTCTCTTTCTGTTTCTCCCTCTCTGTTGATCTGCCTTTCAAATAAATAAATAAATCTTTTTTTTTTTTTAAGAAATACTATTGGGGCTGGTGCTGTGGTGTAGCAGATAAAGCATCCCATGTGGGAACCGGTTCAAGTCCAAACTGCTCCACTTCTGATCCAGCTCTCTGCTATGGCCTGGGAAAGCAATACAAGATGGTCCAAGTCCGTTGGCCTCTGTACCACGTGGGAGACCATGAGAACCTCCTGGCTCCTGGCTCCTGACTTCAGATTAGCACAGCTCCAGCCATTGTGGCCGTCTGGGGAGTGAACCATTGGATGCAGGACCCCTCTGTCTCTGCCTCTGCCTCTCTGTAACTCTGTCTTTCAAATAAGTAAAATAAATCTTTAAAAAAGAAATGCAGTTGTAATGTTGTGGGAGGGGCCTGTGTTCTTGCCAGAAATGTGTAACCTAAATATAACTGTGAGAAAGTGGTCAGAGAAAGCCACAGCGTGCATGTTCTGCCACAGCCTGTGCGGGACTCTGCAAAGGACACACCGTGACGAAGATGAGAGGTAAGTGGATCTAAGGGAAACAAAAACTCACCTCAAACAACGGATCGCAAGAAATGGGTTGGATACTGGATTTTAGAAAACCTCACAGTGAGGATTTGAGACTGGCCTGCTGCACATCGGATGACACTGTGGAGTCAATGATCATCTTAGATGTGATGATGCTGTTCTGACCAAGGAGGAAAATGTCCTTACGGTCGGTGATGCCAGCTAAAGAAAAGCCTTCGTGGCAGGGAAGGGAGAGATGTATCACGATGTCTTCTGACTATCTGAGGGCTGGTGTGTGTCTGTGTGCGTGTGTGTAGAGAGAGAGACAGTGTGTATACTGAGATTCTAATAGCTGGCGAATTCATCAGGGCTGGTGAACTTCTCGCCTGTGGGCTGTGCAAAGCCCAGGAAATCATTTGGTCCAATCTGCCAAGGCAACTGCAGATGGAACTCACAATTCCATTAATAGGAGCAGGCGCTGTGGCGCAGTAGGTTAATCCTCCGCCTGCAGCGCCAGCATCCCATATGGACGCCGGTTCAAGTCCCGGCTGCTCCTCTTCCGATCCAGCTCTCTGTTATAGGCTGGGAAAGCAGTAGAAGATGTTCCAAGTCCTTGGGCCCCTGCACCCACATGGGAGACCCGAAAGAAGCTCCTGGCTCCTGGCTTGGCTTTGGATTGGTCCAGCTCTGGCCGTTGTAACCACTTGGGGAGTGAACCATCAGATAGAAGACCTCTCTCTCTGTCTCCCCTTCTCTCTTTCTGTAACTCTACCTCTCAAATAAATAAATAATCAATTAATAAATAATAAACAAGTTGCAATCTGTAGCAGGCTAATTTTTCATTGTGTAATTTTGTATGGCCCATGAATGGTGTTATCAGTAGTCAAAAGGCCATTGGTAGGTTCCCTGCTCCTTTTTTTTTTTTTAAAGATTTATTTTTTATTTATTTGAAAGACAGAGTTACAGAGAGAGGTAGAGACAGAGAGGTCTTTCATCCGCTGGTTCACTCCCCAGATAGCTACAACAGCTAGAGCTGCGTTGATCTGAAGCCAGGAGCCAGGAGCTTCTTCCAGGTCTCCCAAGTGGGTGCAGGGGCCCAGTGACTTGGACCATCTTCTGCGATTTCCCAGGCCATAGCAGAGAGCTGGATCAGAAGTGGAGCAGCCAGGACTCGAACCAGTGCCCATAAGGGATGCCGGCACTTTCAGGCCAGAGCGTTAACCTGCTGCACCACAGCGCCGGCCCCACCCCACTCCTGATAGATGACGATACGCCATCACTCAATCTATTGTATTTTCAACTTTCTGTGGATATGAAAACATTTTGGATTAAAAAATTGTTTTTAAATAAAATTCAAAAAATAAAAAAGAAATTTTAAAAACAAGGAAATAGCTCTTGGGCAAAACTGTATTGTTTTCCATAGCCTACATTTTCCCCTTCTTGACAAAGTGGCTCTCACAGGTATCTGATGTCCCTTTTAAGAAGTAATGACAGGCTCTCTGTGAGTCTGATTCCCCTGCTCTGCCCTTTAATAAGGTGTCTGCTCCCTCAAACAGCTCAATGAATTGGAGACCCTCTTCCTCGTTCCCCTTCAAGGGCACTGGCTTAAGTGCCGAGAGCTTTTCTGGAAGCCAGAGCACGACCTTATATGTCATGAAGAGCCCACGAGGCTCCTGCACAGCATCCAGGCTGCTGCTCATCCTTGCACGACCTGTGGAGTTAGCCTGGCTGACCTCTGGATGTCCCCAGGTTAAGGCAGCTCACCCCTGAGTCCCATGACAAAGCCCCATCTTCATGTGTGTGGCTAAGATAGTTCCAGAATATCCTCCTGGAGAGACACGTCAGAAACTGTGAACCTCACAGCATACCTGAGAAGGTCTTGGTGGATTTTCTAGAGTAGTGAGATCACGTGGGGTTAGACTCAAGGTCACAGAAGGAGTGGGTGAAGGAAACAGGCAACAGCCTAAGGAAGCCATGCTTGGATGCTGCCAAGTAAATGCAATACTGAACTGTAGCCTAGGAATGCGTTGAATTCTCTGCGACCCCAACAGGATGCTAGAGATGGGGCAATTTTGACTCAGGAGTAAGGAAGAGTGTCTCAAAAGGAACGGTGCTACGCTTCTGAGAGTAGAAAGGAAGTATGAAAGCGGCGGTGGTGTTGACCACTGGGCGAGGCACTCCTTTAGCGATAACTCAGACATTAGGCCAAGGAGTGACGTGAGAGTCTCCAGGATCCCTTCTCGCCTGGTCATACTTCCCTGGTAAATCTCCCTGTGACAAAGCCATCTCCAACAAATAGGACCCATGGCAATAATGCTGCTCCCTAGAGAGCCTGCCCTCCACCTGGGCTATATCCTCACCTATTTGGAAGAGCTTGGAGCAGACGCACGGAGGCATTGCCCAGCACGGCAGGGTGGGCAGAGGAGGCCAAGGTGACACTTGGGGAGCCTTCTAAGCCTCCACTCTGGGCTTTCTGCATGGCCCTGCTGATCACCAGGTACCTTAGACAGCCTTCTGGAAAGAATTCAGAGGCTCTCAAGCTCCCAGCAGGAAAACCTTGGAGCCCTGTTGTTGGAAATAGCTCCCAACCTGCATCTCAGGCAGGTATTTTTAGGTTCTGTCTTGGAGACACAGAAACTTTCATACATTTCAGCTTCTTTGTCTGGAGTCACTGCAACCCCAGACATGTCATTGAAAGGGGGTATAATTGTGGTCTCCTCCACCCACCAATCTGAGCGAATCTAAAAGAGCTTCCTGCTGTGCAGCAGAGGGGATGGAGAGCCAATTCTGGCAAGGGAAAGTCAAAATGGATTTTTTAAAATAATAAGATGTTGATCAAGAGGAGAAAAAAATTCCTTAAAGACTGGGGGCTTTGCCCTGCGGGGCTGAGAGGAGAAATGAGTTTACCCATGATTTTGAAATCTGGTTGTTGGAGTTCTCTGCAAGCTGCAGTCTTCAAGCTTGGAGGAGCTAAAGGCTCATAGTCGAGGACAGGGAATAAAAATGCTTGGAGTCATCTGAGTTAGATCAATGGCTGTTATTAATACGAGGCTCTCTGAGGAATAATTATAATTGTCAATCACTGGGCATAGCCTGACATTAAAAGGAGAAATAGAAATGGAATTGATGGAGGGCAGTGATGGGATTGGCGAGAGATGTTCTGATAGTACACAGGAGCTGGGAGACAGGACCATTGAGTGCCCAAGGCACCAGGGCAACCACCCTGCCACAGGGCAGGTGAACAATGGACACACAGGACTATGGCTTCTGGGGTTCTGGGAGAGTTGTCTCAGGAGCTTATGTTCTAACTGTGGGGTGACTGATCCCCAACAGTGGGTGCCTGTCTCTCCTATGAACACAAAAAGCTACATTAATCAAATCATCCATCATAAAGGATAATCATCCCTGTTGTTAGTGGGTTTTGAAATCAGACAAGTTGATGTGGAGTTGGTTTAATTAAATAGAAGCTGGACCATTTGCATAGAAGTAAAATAGTGGGGCCATTAGCCCACACATTTGCTCAAAAAGATTACAATCATTAGTTTTCTGAACTCAATTTGATTAGAAAGCAGAAACCTACTGCAGGAATGGGGTTTAAGGAGGCTCGGAGAACAACGAGACAACCACAGGAAGGATCCTCTCAATCCCACCATGCTTTGAAGTCAGAGTCGCTATAGGTAGGCTGGAGACAACAGCGGCCATAAAATTTCCAGATTCCATCCAGGGCAAAATGAAAACGCAGAGTCCCTGGTTCAAAAGTTAAGAATCTGGCCGGCACTGCAGCTCAACAGGCTAATCCTCCGCCTAGCGGTGCCGGCACACCGGGTTCTAGTCCCGGTCAGGGCGCCGGATTCTGTCCCGGTTGCCCCTCTTCCAGGCCAGCTCTCTGCTGTGGCCCAGGAGTGCAGTAGAGGATGGCCCAAGTGCTTGGGCCCTGCACCCCATGGGAGACCAGGAGAAGCACCTGGCTCCTGGCTTCGGATCATCGCGGTGTGCCGAGCGCGGTGCGCCGCGGCGGCCATTGGAGAGTGAACCAACGGCAAAGGAAGACCTTTCTCTCTGTCTCTCTCTCTCACTGTCCACTCTGCCTGTCAAAAATAAATAAATAAATAAATAAAGTTAAGAATCTGGGGGCTGGCGTTTGGTGCAGGGGTTAAGATGCCAGCGCGGTCACCCACATCTCCTATCGGAGGGCCTGGGTTGAGTCCTGGCTCTGCTCCCCGTTCCAACTGTCTGCTAATGCACACTCAGGGAGGCAGCAGGTACTGGCTGGAGCAGTTGTGTGTCTGCCATCTACATGGGAGACCTGCACTGAGTCCCAGGCTCTTGGATTCTACCTGGGTCAACCCTAGCCATGGGAGGCATTTCAGAAGTAAACCCTGCTCTTTCTCTCCCTCAAATGAGTAAAATAAGCGATCTTTTTAAATGAAGAATTTCAAGATGCCAAGAGCTGAGCACTCACCAAATGCAGAGTCTTTCTGAGAGCAGAGCCCCGTGCAGCTCCACAGGTGTCCTGCCTGTGCATGCACCTCTAACGGGAGACCCGCATGCAGGTTTGGGTTCCTGACTTCAGCCCAGCCCAGCCCCAGCAACTGTGAGCATATGAGAAGTGAACCAGCAGACGGAGGATCTCCATTGGGCTCTGTCTCTCTGTCTTTCAAATAAATAAAGAAAAAGAAAGAAATGCTTAGAAGAAAATCGGATGGGCTGGCGCATCTCTGGCTTCGCGGTGGTTAAGTCCAATGGTGATGCTTCTAAGAGACTGTGTCATTCCTTGGGACTCAGCATGGCACACACAGTGCTCCAGCCAGAGGCTGGCACTCACCTGCTCCTGCTCAAGCCTCCTACCTCACACAGGCGCACACACAACCAACCCAGTCCTTGTTGGACTTTGCAGAGTACTTACACAAAGCTTTTATCTGATTTTCACGCCTATCAACTAGAAGCCGTTATCATCATCTCCATTTTAAAGACGAAGGAGCTGAGGGTAAGAGCCGGGCGTAGCTATCCAACACAAGCAGCTACGGCTCCTGAGTGGGCACAGGCTGAATCCTGGGTTCTGTTGCCAACCATGAGACCACTCTCCCTCCTTTGCAAATTGCCATCTCACTTTCTTTCTACGACCACTCCACGGCGTCTTCAGTCTCACTGGAGATCAATGAGAGCACCATTCATTTGGCTCTGAAAGTCATTGGAAAATGAGGGGATGAATCAGATGCAAACACAGCCCAACTCATGGATCTGTCATGAGACTAAGAGAAGGAACAGGACACAGCCCCCAGATACCCCTGAGCCCTCACACAGCCACGCCGCAGATTAGAGCTGGCAGGGGTCTGTCTGTCGCAGAACCAGGCAGACAAGAGCGAGAGAAACAAATCGAAAAGCCTCAGGGAAGAGACAAGCACACAAACACCTGTAAAATCATTTTAGGTTCAAACTGTTTTTGCGATAGCCAGAAGAAAACAGTAAAGACCTCACCCAAGCAGGTTGTAAAAGTTCAGAACTGAGCAGAGAAGTGGTTTCATGCTAACTTTTCATAAGATGCAGAAAAACACACAGAGGCAGTTAATTAAATCATATCTGTGGCTGAGAAGACTTTGCTCTTAGTTTGTAGGAAATTTCCCTAGGGTTGGAAGCAAAAGCCCTACTGAGCAGGGGGATATGGGTAGCCTATTTTAACATTTTTTCCATTTTCTACCCTAGTGGGAACCATCAGGGAATTAGGGAATATGAGGGGAAAGAGCTTGAGCCTGCCCCAGGTTTCCAAGATCTCTTTCATGAATGAGAACTGAGCAGGAACTGGCATTTGGCTTAGTGGTTAAGGGACAGCTTGGGCCGCCAGCATCTTGTATCAGAGTGCCTGGGTTCAAGTCCCGGGCTCCACTCCCAACCCCGCTTCCTGCTAATGCGCACCCTGGCACGCAGTAGAGGACGGCTCAATTCGTTAGACCCTACACCCACATGGAAGACCCAGATTGAGTTTCTGGTTTCTGGCTTCAGCCTGGCCCATCAGACGTTTGGATAGGGAGTGAACCAGCACATGGAAAATCCAACTCTCTCTCTCTCTCTCTCTCTTTCACTCTCACTCATAACTATGAATAAATAAAGAATTTTGAGAAAAAAAAAAAGACAAGTAGAAGCCGACTCAGCATTAACAGAGACAGGAAGGTGCCTTACAGAAGCAAGTCAGAAATGAGAAGCAGATAGGCCTGTGGGCGCAGGGTTTCAGACGTCCCTGATGTGAGGAGCCATTCCTACATCTTTGCTAGAACTTTCTACCCCCTTTGGATGCCTGCCGCAGTCCCCAAATGCTTCCTAAAGGCAGAACTTACTGTTGTCCTCATCTTAGACCTCCCTGGAGTCTCAGTGAGTGGACCTGGCAGCAGCTGCTCAGGCCCAGCTACTTCTGTTCCTTTACGTTTTGCTCTTTGTATGTATTTTCACTTTGCACTTGCAGGCTGAAAAGAGTTATTTGAGATTTCTAGGGATGTCATTTTAATACAACGTGATGCAGACACAGAATAAAAAGAAATGCATGGCCAGTGCCATGGCTCACTAGGCTAATCCTCCGCCTGCAGCACTGGCACCCTGGGTTCTAGTCCCGGTCAAGGCGCCAGATTCTGTCCCGGTTGCTCCTCTTCCAGTCCAGCTTTCTGCTGTGGCCTGGGAAGGCAGTGGAGGATGGCCCAAGTCCTTGGGCCCTGCACCCGCATGGGAGACCAGGAGGAAGCACCTGGCTCCTGGCTTCTGACTGGCACAGTGCGCTGGCCGTAGTGGCCATTTAGGGGATGAACCAACGGAAGGAAGACCTTTCTGTCTGTCTCTCTCTCTCACTGTCTAACTCTGCCTTTCAAAAAATTAAATAAATAAAAAGAAATGCATGCTGCATCGCACATTGTTTCTGCATCTTCTGATGGAGCACGCGAGGGAAAGCCACGTATTTGTGGGCCCACATTGCCCTGGCAGCAGCTGCTGGGGTACCAGGCAAGGCTCCTACAGCCAACCACCGCTCTTTGCAATGTGCACTTTAAGCAATGCCCCAAAATGAATACAGTAAATAAGAGTAAACGCCACGACTATCTTTAAAGTCTCAGAATACTTAAAAGATGTGAAGCATTGTACTCTACCATTTAGTTTCAAAGGCCTGGCTCTACCCTCGCATCTATTCCTATTCATCCCGATAAAGCGACTGCTGTCGCGTGAGCCACACGTTTTGTATTAAGCAGCTCTTGTGCCAGATGACGGCTCCCTGCTCCCCAGGCTGCTGGATCTGGGCTGTCAAAGGTGAGCTTCTCGGCCCTCAAGCTCAGCAGTGCCAAATGCGTGGTGCCCTTGCACCTGATGCCGACTTGCCAGACACATTCAGCTATGGAAACAGCCGGGGAAAATCAGACACGGGACCGAAGAGGTGCCTGGCTTCACCCCAGAATCCACCACCTCCCCCAACAGGTGACTGTTGGATTCCCCCCAAGCCTGATTCTTCCACTCAATTTGGGGAGGATCAGGACAAGGGGGAAAGAAAACGGGGAGCATGAAGAGAGGCAGCCCAGCGCGCAGGGGTAGATGTCACGCGTACAGGAGAGGCCTAACGAAAGTCCAAGATGACAGACCACTTTCAGATCAGATTGGTTCCTTTCCACATGGAAAGAAAACATAATGCTGTCGTCCAACCCAAGCTTTTTTCTTTTTTTTTTTTTTTGTAAATTGAAATTACAGTTTTATTTGGAGCTATTTTTAAAGGTCCATTAATTACAAATTGGAAGCCATGCCAAAGCAAGACATACCATAAAAGGTGTTAGATTTAATGATCACTGAGGACTATAATTAAAAGATGATGTTATCTGAATATCAAATGCTCTAAATCCATGTTTGTTGTTTTTATTGAAAATAAACAAATTCAGAAGCAAAAAAAAAATAGAAAAGATATGTGCAAAATGTAATGATAATGGTTGACTTCTAAACAGCCAAGAAAATTATAGTCATCATGTGTGGGAAAAGAACAAACACCTCTTAATTGCATTTCATTATAACGTACCTTTCTCTGCTCAGTTGTATATATTAATTATAAAAACCGTGTTGCCGAGTACAGAGGCTCTACAATGGTTTTTCCCCCCTTCCTCCCCGAATTCTGTCTGAGGCAGGATGCGAGAACAATATCTTCTGTCATCTGCAGAAAGAGCTTTCAAAGACAAAATCATAAAAAGAATGAAAGGCTATTATATAAAAAAAGAAAAAACTGTTCTGATTTCACAGATTTTTCCACTTATTAATGTTTCAGGTTATCTGCGCTTTTAGCAAAAGTATCTTCTCACATTGTTTTGTATGTGTATGTTCGGGTAGCATCATCTTCTGATAACTGTATCGCATGGCATAAGCATTACGTAGATAATTGTGCGTGGAGGGGGAGTGCGTGGGAAGAAGTATTATTATGGAAAGATGACATACAAGACTTGAATCTGCGAAGATGAGGCAAAAGAAGAAAGTCGGGGGTTGGATGGGAAGCCAGTGGTTTGAGAGTGAGAACCGCTGGCAGCTCTCCAGCTCCGCTTGGGGCCAGGATGAAGCCAGTGGACTTTAGACTCCATGCAGGCATCCAAGGACATCCAAGCAGGCAGCGTTTGAGACGAGGGAAGGCGGAAAGTCACAGTGGCATGAGGAATTCTGCAGAAGCGAGTGACATCTATGTGTTTGGCAAGAGTGAAGGTGCGACTGTAGGGAGAGCTGGGAACCCAATCTCGGCTTTTAGGAGATCTAGGTACATCATAGCAATTTTCCGGGCAGAGTTCCATAACGTGCCAGATCCTTGGCTGACCCTGTGCCACAGAAAGAGTTAAGTACGAGATGCTCTCCTAGGCCCCCGGGTACTCAGTGCTTGGACCCTGGCCAAGCAGCATCCGCGTCTCCCGGGAGCTGGATGGAAACGCAGATCTGTGGGTGCCACCCCACTGCGTTTGAAGGGTGGCGCGTGCTGACGTCATGGTCCCAGGGCGATGATCCTCCGCCACGCCTGGTCCCAGAAAGTCACAGCTGCTTTTAGCCACCCACAGCTGTGGCTCAGGCAGGCTCAGGTTCAGTCCAGGCTCAGCCACGACTGCTCGTGGGATCCCAGCCCCTAAGGAGGTAGGCTTGATACTCTCCAGATAGGAATGTTGTGCTAAGGAAATAAGATAATGGCTAGGAAGCATTAATATTATGATTGACTCAAAAGAAGTACTCAGTAACAATTGAGATTTTTATAAATCTCCTGGACTTTGTTTTCGGATTCTGGAAATTATCCATGACATCTAAAATACAATCTACAAGTCTAGGGCAGGGGTATCCAACCCTGGATAGTTTTGTCCCCCGAGGCACGTGAGGCAATATCTTGGTGACACTGTTTATCGACATAATCGGGGAAAGAATGCTACTGTGGATAGAGACCAAGAACGCTGCCTAACATCTTACAGTACCAGGAGAGCCCCCCAAAAAAAGGTGTATCTGACCCCAAAAGGCCAATGGTGCTGAGGTTGAAAAATTCGAGTCTCAAAGCAAATGCATAATACCTGATTTGGCCAGGTCTTCAGGCAGCACTTTAGCGGTCATTTGTCACCTTAGCTTTTGAACCGAAAAGGTGACATAGAGTTGTCACCTTCTAATATGCCAAAAACCCGAGTAAGACTCCTACGCGGATTTCACCCCTGCAAGGAGAGCAAACAGTAACCGATCACCCTTCGAGAAGTGGGTTCCCTGCTCACCCGGTCTTGTCATTCGCGTCTGGGCATCTTGTTTGCTTTCTTTGGAGCAGCCTTCACGGGGAATGATTACTCACTCAGTTGTCTGACTCTGCTCTGCCTTGACAGGAGATGCTGATAAGAGATCTCTTATCTGCGTAGACCCCTAGTGCCCAGCCCCTGCCAGGCACAGAGAGAGACTTCTGAAGCCTGTGTTAAATAAGTACGTTTATGCCAGGTTTTCCTCGTGGATATCGGTGAGACACAGCCAGCAGTTTAATATACCTGTTTCCCCCAGTACCTCATTTTTTTTAGACTTCCAACAAAAATAGAACAACAGCCTAGGGTTATTTCGGATCTAAGGGTTTCCAGAAATGAGGTGAAATAGAAAAGAAAAGAAGCAGATGCATTCCCAGCTAGGAGCAGCAGAGCAGCATGGTAAAGAGAAGGCTTAGTGCTTTTTAAAAAAAATGCATGTGTATTTATTTTATTTATTTGAAAGGCAAAGAGGGTGGGAGGGAGAGAGAGAGAGAGAGAGAAAGAGAGAGAGAGAATCTTCCACCTGCTGGTTCACTCCCCAAAGTGCCCACAATAGCTGGGGTTGGGCCAGCCTAAAGCCAGGAGCCCTGGATTCATTCTGGCTCTCCCACATAGACACAAAGGTCAGAGCCGTCACCTGCTGCCTCCCATGGTGCACTTCAGCAGGAGGCTGGATGGGGGGCAGAGGTAGAGCTGACAGCCAGACATTTGGCTATGGGACGCTGGGACACGATGTCCCAAGCAGCCTGTTAGCCACTGCAACAAATGCTCACCCATGCCATGACATTTTTGAAGACCACTCATATGAATGAATTTCAAAACATTTTTGCACTACAGTAAACTCATCGTTCATTCCATTTTCCATGACTTTTTTGAAGTCCCCTCACATTAGGAACAACTTCAGGAAGCCAGGAGTGCTTTGCTGCCAGGACCCTCCTTCTTGAGTTCCTTTCCTTGGCTTCCCTCTGGGAAGAAATGCTAGGCTGAGGAGAGCATCTGACAAGAGGCCGACGGCCCCCGGAAGCCGTCACAGTTTGCACACTCCCTTCCCTGCCGCTGGCCGGCGCTCCCGGTGCAGCAGGGGCACTGCTCCTGAGAACGGCTCTACGTCTGAAGACACCAGTTCAGTGCCTAACTAGCACGTGCTGTAGAGCATCTTGCTCCCAGGACTCAGTTTTCTTCTCTGTAAAATGGAAACACTATTAGATCTTCCTCCCTCTGATGGCAGGAGCAAGAAGCTAGACTTGGGAGTGGAGCTGGACCTCCAACCCAGGCACTTGGATGTGGGATGCAGGCATCTCAAGGGGGCATCTTTTATTATTATTATTATTATTATTATTAAGATTTATTTATTTACTTGAAACTCAGAGTTATGGAGGTGGAGAGAAAAGAGATCTTCCATCCACTGGTTCACCCTCCAGACGGCCGCAGCCAGCACTGGACCAGGCCAAAGCCAGGAGCCAGGAGCTTCTTCCAGGTCTCCCATGTAGGTGGCAGGGGACAAGATATTTGGGCCATCTTCTACTGCCAAATGGCATCTTAACATCTACGGAAAACACTCTCCTCTAGCCTTTTTAGAATTTTTATTTATGTGAGGGCCAGCGCTGTGGCACAGTGGGTTAAGCCACTGTCTGCTGTGCTGGCATCCCACACGGGCACCAGTTTGAGGCCCGGCTGCTCCATCTCTGATCCAGCTCCCTGCTAATGTGCCTGGGAAAGCAGTGGAAGATGACCCACATGCTTGGGCCCCTGTACCCACGTGGGAGACCCGAAGGAAGTTCCTGGCTCCTGGCTTCAGATCAACTCTGTCCTTTGTGGCCATTTGGGGTGTGAACCAGCAGATGGTATTATTAGCAAGTTCCTCAATAGTTTGAAAACTTACCGTCCTTGTATTTAAAATGAGACCATTAAAGTGTTTTTTGAAGGTAGACTTAAAATAGAATCACACAGCAAATATTCTGCAGACAGTGACCGTGGGCCTAGTCTGTGTGGAACCCTGGGCCGGGCACAGGCCTCTGGGAGCCCCAGAACACAGCACCTGGCAGAGAGGGCTTGCTTGGCCAAAGTCACAGTTAAGACGCACACTGTTGATTCTCTCTCAGGCAAGTAGAGTTCCTGGAGTGTCCCACAGAGACTCCTGCCTGCCGCAGCTTCTCCCCACCATGTGGGCAAGCGCATGGGGTCTTGGGAACTGCGCCATCTTGGTGCCCTGTGGCGTCTGACTGGGTGAAAAGAATCAAAGCACAATTCAGACTAGTGGAAGTCAGAGAATTAAAGCGTCCTTTGCCAGCTCTTTAAAATGAAGTGGGAAGGACACATCAAAGCAGTCTGGGGAAAATAAATGAGTGCCTTAGGAAATGGAAGAGAAGTGTTTGTGAAAGATTCTGTCGCGGTGCTAGCCACGTAATACCTGAAAAGTAGACCCAACCCGAATATGCAAGGAAGTGGGGACGCATCTGGGAATCAGGAAAGCCGATGGGATGGAATTCTTCTTCAAGCTATCAAAAAATTAAAATGACGAAAATGCACGTGAAATATACCAAAAAGGTATGTGTGCCTAATGCCTTCATGGATGTCTAGCTTGTTGTTCAAGAAATCAAGATACAGTTTTATCAGAGTCATAGATGATATGCTCTGTTCATTTTCTATTGAACACCTTAATGCTGCTAAAACCATTTTCTGGTTAAAAAAAACTAATAATAATAATACCTGAATGTTTTAGTCCTGGATTAATGGCTAAAAATTTTCCTATTTTGGAAAATAAGTACTCTAAGGAAGGTCCCAGAAGGGGGGGAATAAATAAAAACACATTGGAAAAATTAAATATGGCCGGTGGGTACACTATAATTACCTGGAGCCTAACGGTTGGAAACAGAACGCTATGCAGGTGGTCATTTGCATGCCTAACTATAGAGAAAGCAGCAGGTACTTTATTTGGGAAGGAAAAGTTGTGCTTTGAAAGCAGAGATTCACGGGGTCGGTTTTAATGCCTCCTCAAACTTGAGCTGTCTCTGTACAGCCAGATCCTGGACCTTGGCCACATCCCAACAAAGCAGATCCAAACGTTTAGATGCCTTGGGGTTGGAGACCTGCCTCCAAATCCCATCACCTCTTCCTTGGTACTGAACTGGATGCCCAGGGCTACCTTATCTGGACTTCTCTCTCTTCATCTCTAAGATGGAAATAACAGCGTCTGTTATTGACAGCATGAGAAGTCACGTTCTAACGCATTGATCACACACTCCTTTCGTCCCTGTTTGTGTGCCGGGTCATGGGCCAGGCTGTTTGGGGTGTTTGGATGCAAAGCTCTTTGTTGGCCCTGTTCTCAGGAGAACACACAAATTCCCAACCTCGGAGCTTCTTCCCATTGCTAATTGCAACGCACTGTGACAGCTGTGCCTTTCCTGTTTGGTAGTTGACGAATCAATCAAAAGACGCCTTTGTAGTGTAGTGATTTGGGGGCTGCTTAAGTGCCTGATGGAATGTGTGAGTCTGACAGCTCCCATGGGGGTGGGGAGCAGACTCTCACGCGTTTACTACAAGTTGTTCCGGGGGTGCCCCGCCCAGACCTACTCCAGAAAACCACCCAGCAAGCTGGAAAATTCCGAGGTTCCACGGTAGTGGCTGTGTAGAAGAAGACCAGTGTTGTGGCCATTTTGTATACAGATGCCCACAGCATTGCTCTCATCCCGCAGCCTGGGCTGCTTTGCCTCGCTCCTCTCTTTCTGCCGATCACTCCTGTTCAGAACTCATCTGACCTCTATCCCACGCCTCGCCGTCGAAGCTCTGTTCTCGCCGGGGAAGATCGCGTTCTTTGCTCGCTTGGTGCGTTCCTGGAAAGGACTCAGCAACTGCTAACAATGAATTGAGCAACTTCTCTGCAGGAAACATTTGGATTTCCAAAAATAACCTGTAATGTGGAGTAGTCACTTACTGAGTGCCTTCTGGCCACTGGGCTGGGTGAAGGATGAGGGCGGGATTGGGCGTCAGTACTAGGAAGCGCTATCAGGACCGAGGGGCTTCAGAGTCAAGTTGAGGGAGATAGTCACGTCCATGTCTCCGAATCACGCAAGAAAAAGCAATAGCAGATAATCAAGATGCAATCCAAGGCTGGAGCCTTCTAGGCAGGAGCAAACGCGCCCCGATCGTAGGGGCAAACCAACACCACCGAGAAGCACCTCGAGCTGGGCGTTGCAGAATAAGTTTCGCTTTTCCTTTTGTTTTTTAAAAATTAATTCATTCACTTGAAAGTCAGATTACAGAGGGGGCAGGGAGAACAGAGGTCTTCCATCTGCTGGTTCACTCCCCAAATGGCTGCAATGCCGGGACTGGGCAGGGCCAAAGCCAGGAGCCAGGAACACTCCATTCCATCTCCCACATGGGGCCCAGGGACCTAAGTACTTGGGCTATCCTCTGCTGCCCTCCCAGGCCATTAACAGGAAGGTGGATAGGAAGTGGAGCAGCCAGGACTCGAACAAGCATCCATGTGAGATGCCAGCGTTATAAGTGGCAGCTCAACCCACTGCACCACAACACAGGACCCAAGTTTTTTGATAGACAAAAATATAGAGCTGGCGCCCCTGGCCAAGAGAACACCATGATCAAGGGCATTGAGTCCCCAAAATGCACTTTGTACTGGGAATGATAGGGACACGGCCAAGGATAGAAGGCTATATATACATATAGAGGATATATACCTATTACATATTATATTTATGGAGGCCTAGTGAGGCAGTAGCAGTCACAGAGTGGGTACTGTGCAATGAGTTAAGCGGCTGCCTGGGATGTCAGCATCCTATATCAGAAGGCTGATTCAAGTCCTAGTTCCTTATTCTCCAGTCCAACTTCCTGCTAATGCACCCAGGACACCATAAATGATGGCCCAAGTACTTGGGTCTCTGCCATCTATATGGGAGATCCTGACGGCAGCGTAGCCCATCTTGGCTATTGCAGGCATCTGGAACACCTGGGTTTGAGTTCTGTTTCACTTACGGTTCCAGCTTCCCACTAATGTGCACCCTGAGAGGCAGCAGGTGACAGTTCAAGTCCTTGGATCCCTGCTACCCATGTGGGAGATCCAGATTGAGTTCCAGGTTTCTGGCTTTGACCTGGCTCAACCTCAGCTGTTACTGGCATTTGGGGAGTGAACCAATGGATGGAAGAGCTCTGTCTGTTCCTGTGTCTCACTCTCTTTCTGCCTTTAAAATAAATAAAAATCAATCAATCAATTATTTTTAAAAGCCATACCTACGGCCAGTGCCCGTGGCTCAGTAGGCTAATCCTCCACCTTGAGGCACCGGCACACCGGGTTCTAGTTCCGGTCGGGGCACTGGATTCTGTCCCAGTTGCCCCTCTTCCAGGCCAGCTCTCTGCTGTGGCCCGGGAGTGCAGTGGAGGATGGCCCAAGTCCTTGGGCCCTGCACCCCATGGGAGACCAGGAGAAGTACCTGGTTCCTGCCTTCAGATAGGCGCAGCATGCCGGCCGTGGCGGCCATTGGAGGGTGAACCAACGTTAAAGGAAGACCTTTCTCTCTGTCTCTCTCTCTCTCACTGTCTACTCTGCCTGTCAAAAAAAAAAAAAAAAAAAAAAAAGCCGTACCAACATAGTCTCTAAAATACTCAGTCCTCTGCGTCCTGCACAGTACCCCTCTTCCAGGAAGCCTTTCGGGACCTTTTCTTCTCTAAGATGTACTTATTGACTTGAAAGGCAGAGTTAGAGAGAGGGAACAGAGACAGAGAGAAGAGAAATCTTCTCTTTGCTTCCTAAATGATGTGACAGCTAGGGCTGGGCTGGACTGAACTCCATCCAGGTCTCCTTGTCGGTGGCTGGGACTTTACTAGATTAGAGTCATCTTCCACTGCTTTCCCAGGTGCATTAGCGGGGAGCTGGATTGGAAGCCGAGCAGCCAGGACTGGAAGCACTGTTCACAGGTGCTGACATCACAGGCAGCAGCTCACTGAACCAGCCATGCCCCGGTACCACTTGCTGCATCTTTTCAATCCTCAAAGCTCTTGCCCTCTGCTGTTCACACTTGTCTTATCTTGGCCAAGAGGAAGCACAACTTGTCCACATCCTCTGAGGCCAGAGATCGTTTTGGGGCAAGGTAGGAAGAGGGCCACAGTGTTGGGAAATCTCTGCCAGGGCTCGGATCTGTCCTTACACACACACTCTGACACACACACACACACTCACACACATACACACCCATTCACCACATCTCACACACACATATACACAGCCACTCACACACCCACTTACATACACTCACACACATACACACCCACCCACCACACTCACACACACACATATACACAGCCACTCACACACACACTCACACACATACACACCCATTCACCACATCTCACACACACATATACACAGCCACTCACACACCCATTCACACACACTCACACACATATACACCCACCCACCACACTCACACACACACATATACACAGCCACTCACACACACACTCACACACATACACACCCACTCACCACATCTCACACACACATATACACAGCCACTCACACACCCATTCACACACACTCACACACATACACACCCACCCATCATACTCTCACACACACATATACACACCCACTCACACACCCATTCACACACACACTCACACACACTCACACACATACACACCCACAACAGCACTCTCACACACATATACACAGCCACTCACACACCCATTCACACACACACTCACACACATACACACCCACTCACCACATCTCACACACACATATACACAGCCACTCACACACCCACTTACATACACTCACACACATACACACCCACCCACCACACTCTCACACACATATACACGCCACTCACACACACAGTCACACACACACTCACACACATACACACCCACCCACTATATTCTCACACACACATACACACCCACTCACACACCCATTCACACACACTCACACTCACTCACACACATACACACCCACTCACAACACTCTCACACACACATATACACAGCCACTCACACACCCATTCGCACACACACTCACACACATACACACCCACCCAGCACACTCTCACACACACATATACACACCCACTCATTCACACACTCACGTGCACACACACCCACACTTACACTCACACACATACACACCCACCCCTCCACACTCACCCACACACTCACGTGCACACTCACACTCACTCACACACATACACACCCACCTCACACACAGTCACACACGCACACTTACACACACAATCAGCCCATCCACGTCTCCATCCCTTTTTTTCCTTCTTTGTTCTAAACCTCCACATCAAGACTGAATTCCTGCTTCCACAACCACTTTCTTCTCTACAAAATGTGTTGATGAAAACCTGCCACGATCCATCTCTCATTGTCTCTTGATTCACTCTTTCCACATTTTCAGATATCGGGGGTTTAGGGCTTTTTAAAAAAATTCATCAAGTATTTAAATCAATCTCTCTTTATTGATAGAGACTCAAGGCTGCTGATTAACTTTTCAATCAAAGCCGCCTGCAACACACCGGCTGGTGCAGGCAACAGCAACTGCAGTGTGGCAACAAGGGAAGTCATTATTTAGCTGACTTCCTCTGGGTTTTGCGTTGCCCCTCTTTTGCTGAGAAAACATCAGGGTTGACCTCAATGCCATTGCACAAAGTACCCCAGGAAGATAACTTAGATTTGTTTTAGCCGAACCCAAGTTTCCTGCACGCATCAGGGTTCACCAGAATTTCTGGAACACAGCTACTATATGCAGAGTTTGAGTAAGGAGAAGAAAAACCCTAAAGGACAATAGAGCTGTTTTCTCCTACTTTTGAAACATTTGGGAGGGTCAATTAATATGCCTTTAATAGAATCACAAGTCTTTGATGGTAGGATAAATGGAGATATGAGAGGGCTTCAAAAAGTTCATGGTATGCATGGGTCTCAACATTTTTTTAACCAAACGTTTTCTAACGCGTGTCCCAGCACTGATCAGTGTGAGTCCCGGCTGCACCACTTCCCATCCAGTGCCCTGCTGATGCAGCTCGAAAAGCCACAGCAAAGGCCCAAGTGTTTGGGCCCCTGCCACTCACCTGGGCTCCTGACTTCCACTAAAAAATTTAAAAATTTAAAAAATTCACCAAAATAAATATATCTTTTAATTCCTACTTCCCTTGAACTTTGCAGCTCCCTCATACAGAGTCTGTCTTGAGAGCAGATAGCACTCTGTTTACCCAGAAAGACCGCAGGGAAAGCAGAGGAAAACAGCGACTGTAACAGCAACAGTAAGAGCGAACAGATTTATTTTCATTTTTATTTAAAAGACAGAGACATACTAAGAGAGAAAGAGGGATCTTCTACCCACTGGTTCACTCTCCAAGTGCACATAACAGCCCAAACTGGGCTCAGCCAAAGGTAAGAGCCAAGAACTCCCTCTGGGTCTCTCACATGGGTGGCATGGACCCAAGGATTTGAGCCATCAACCCGCTGCCTCCCAGGGTGCATATTAGCAGGAAGCTGGATTAGAAGCAGAACCAGGACTAAACCAGGCACTCCGGTATGATACACAAGGGTCCCAGGCAGCAGTTTGTCTGTTGTGTCAAACACCCATGTGCACCAATCAAAGCCAAAGTACACCCAGCGCTTACTCCAGAGCTGGCTCTGCTGAATCTGCCCGTGTGTGATATCCTAGCCCTAAGTATGCAAGGACTTTTATTCTCTATTGTTTACCATCGAGAAGACATAAACCTAGAGATGTTAAGTAGCTCATCAAAGACCACAGCCAGTAAATGGCAGTATTAAGGCACTAAAGCAGGCGCTCTGACCCAAGAACCCACTGACTTCTTAAATGCTAGCCCACTGGGTTCAGGGTCTTATCTGTGTTCACTGAACACTCACAGAGGGCAGTGGCTTTGTCATCTTCAGACGTGCCCAGCAGATTGGCACATGGTAGGCGCTCAACAATTGTTCCTTCAGTACCTAAGTGTCTAATCTGGGCCAAACCAGTTCTACCTTGTAGGGTTAAGCCAATGAATGAGGTCTCCAAATCCTCCTGAGACATGATTTAGAGTACCTGGGGCACTCTGCTTGAATTCTTGGTGCCGTGACAAACTCAGCGTTTCCCCAGGTCTTTACCTAGAGCAGATTCTCTGGTTTTTGAAGGAGTAGCTCATTCTACTGTGTCTGGAGTGCTAAGTAGTCATGGTCAGCACCGCCAAGGAGTTGCCCTGCGTGTAACCTGACTCCCTTTCTTTACGAATCTCCAAGGACATGTTGGTCCCCATGGGGAGATCACCGAGGGAGGCACAAAGAGAGGAATCTTCCCTTCAATCATGCTGCCGGCTTGATGGGGAGCCTTCTTTATGGAAAGTCCATCTCTCCAACTTTAGTTTAATCGAGGAGTGTTTTTAAAATATTTTGTCTGCCTTCACCATCAACATCAAAATGCCTCTCTTGATTGCAGACCTCTCAGAGATGAGCCTGAGACCCTTTGTGGTTGAGCAGGTGCCCACAGCAGGTGGCTGGCTGTTTCCAGCTGGAGTCCTCTAGCATCCTTCACGGATCCTCTGTAAGTTACTGGCCCTTTCTGGGAGATGGCTTTTCCAGGCTCCCCCAGGAAGAAGCTGGGCGACCTCTGCCTGGAGCCCTATCACAAGGGGTGAGGTTCTGTGATGCTTCAGTGACAGTAGCTCAACTGGTTTCACCTAGCTCACACCTAGAGTGTGGTGAAGGCTGGGTGGGGCCCAAGCAACATGGGAAGGTCGTGGCCCTGCAAGGGACACCATTTTGACTGAGGAGTGAGAGTCCTTTAGGAACAGTTGATCCAGAGCAGGCAGGGATGCACACAGCCCCTGAAGGCACCAGGCGGATCTTGCCAAACCACATCACAGTACCCGCCCTCTTCAGCGCCAGGAGCTTTTTGTCACCAAACGTAAGGAAGAGCTTCTGACAATGACAGCCAGTTCTCCTTGACTCAAGTTTCCATCGTCACAGTGATTTCTATTCTCATTATTTAATTTCCTTCTCATCAGACAGAATAAAATACTTAATACCACTCCCAGCTCTGCCAAAGTCCAATGGCCCCAGTGCTTTGTTTCCGACTTATATAAAAGTTCAAGTTTCCTCTTCCCTTGCTCAAATTTCTGCCGAAACAGTCATCAGCAATGAAATTTGTGAAGATAATTAGCATATCAGATATCTCTAATAAGCTAATCATATATTGCTTGGATTATGCTTCTCTGGTTTGCTGTTATTAATCGCAAATATTGTTCATGTCATGTGAAATATACTTGTTGGCAGATGTTTTTATGCTTGAAGGGTTCTAGTTAAAAGTCTTCAGCTATGGATGTGGGTTCCCTCTAACACACACACCAGTGTACCCACAGAGGCAACAAGACACCATCTTGTTGAACAGGGTTAACCTTCAGGGAGAACAGAATTAAGGGAAATAATTATCCATTCGCACTGAGCTGGCAACGAAGAAATTGAGACGATCACCTTCTCAGAACTCACAGGAAAAACATAATGTAGTTAATATTAAATAAAGGGATTGGGCAACCTTGCCTCTTTTTACAGTGTGTGCTGGCGTGCCCTTGATCAGGTCCTGTTTTGTTTATGATTAATGAATGACTCACCTTGGGCCGTGTTCTGCTCAGTGCATACCTCATTATGAATTTGAAGAGGTCATTTGTCCCTTAGATTTAAAACAAAAAACCTCTTTGTACATTCAGAAGGTTAGGAGTTTGATATGGTGCAAAATGAGGCCAAAGAGAGCTCAGAGCCATGTCCTCTGGGATGTTGGTTGTTATTGTTCCTGTTTGGCTTTCCGAATTTGGAGACAAATTCTATGCTTGATTTCTGATGCTAAAACAGATCCTAAAATGATGTGGCTTGGGCCCACCTGATCAATGGCAGCAGTATTGCCCCACAATGCCATGGATGACATGGGTTTCGTGTCACTAGGACCCACACACAGAAAGGCAATTCTTTGCTTTCAAAGAAGGGATTTTGGAGATGAGTTCCAATGGCACAAAACAAATGAAAATAAACCGAATCTGAGACCCAAGAACTCAAGTATGAGCAGGGCTCTTTCTTTTCCCAAGTTGTCACCAGTCTCTGTTTTAGTATCTTCATTTCCTCTTTGAAGCTGTTTTCATTATGCTTTTATTCCATTCATATTTATGTGTCGGAGTGGGCAATCGTTTGTAATGTAACTTTCCAGACCCTACAAAACTCAACTTTGATGCACAAGGTCATAACGGGGTTTAAAAAGAAAACTGTATGCTTAATTTTGCAAGGTTTCTGATAAACAAACTCTCGGGTAAAGAAATATGGATCTCTTTTTCGTTCTGCACATGCTTATTTTGCACACACACATACACATTAATACAGTGGAGGAGACTTCAAAAATTTTGTGGAAATGGAAATAAAAGATAATGTGAATTTTCCATGAACATTTTGAAGACTCCTTGTACATTGGAGGAAGATAGGTAGGTGGGTGATAGATAATAGGAGATCGATAGATGATAGATAGATAAATAGATAGACAAACAGAAAATAGTTCAGTGTGCAGGTATAGATTATGCTTTTAAATTCAAATAGGGGCTACTACCCAGGAGAGGGAGCTTGTGTGCCAGGACACAACCCCGCGTTGGGCAATGAGCACTTTCACAATGACCAGCTCTCCCGGCAGTGCAGATCCAACCTTGTGGGGTAAGCACCTGTGGCCCCAGCATCGCTCAGTTAATGATCTTTCCATGGGGCTAGGTGTGTTCACTTATGCATTCAGATGAGGGTTCGTCGTGCAGAAATGAAAGCGCGTGCATGAATGGACCTTGGCACTTGACCACGGATACCCCGCTCCATGGTAGATATAATTCATTAGTCACCTAGCCAGCCCCCCCCCTTTTTTTTAAAGTCAAGTTATTTCTTTATGTGTGAAAGCAAACGTGTCCTTTGATCAGAGCCACTGAGATGGAATTAAATAACAGTGAATCGCAGAGGTTCGAGCCATATTTCCGGTTCCATCCCCAAGTAGCTATGTGACGCTGGCCAGGCCATTTCTCTTCTCTGGGTTTCAGCATTGCTGTTGAAAATGAGAGTTTTCACCAAGATAGACGTGACAATCCCTTCTTACTGTCAACGCTCCATGATTTTTTTTTCTCGACTGGGTATCTCCTGCCTCTGTTCTGTGATTCTGTTCGAATACAAGAATAACTAACACCAGGTAGGAAAACACCTCCACTGCAAGGTGTCCTCTTGGTGAAGTTCCAGTCTTGCTGTTTCCCCAGCTTAACTCAGAAGATCAATGCTTTGTCCTTGTCCATGACCTCCATTTGTCACAGAGTCAGAGACCTAGGAGCACCTTTTGTGCATTAAATACATTTAGATTTTTTTTATATTTTTAAAATTTATTTATTTGAGAGGTAGAGCCACAGATAGTGAGAGGGAGAGACAGAGAGAGAGAGAGAGGTCTTTCATCCATGGGTTCGCTCCCCAAATGGTCTCAAAGGCCAGAGCTGAGCTGATCCTAAGCCATGAGCCAGGAATTTCTTCTGGGTCTCCCACACCGGTGCAGGGGCCCAAGGACTTGGGCCATCTTCTACTGCTTTCCCAGGTCATAACAGAGAGCTGAATCAGGAGAGGAGCAGCCAGGACTTGAACTGGCGCCCATATGCGATGCCAACACTACAGATGGAGGATTAACCTACCACGCCGGCCCCCTAGTGTTTTTCTTTTGTTACAATCTTTAGGTGTCCTCAACTGAGCAATGGACTGTATCACTCCAGTGGCAACAAACAAGCAAATCTATAAGGTTTACAACTAGAAATAGAGAACTCTTAATTTCCAGAGTTCATCCATGAAAATATAATAACTGGAATTGAGAGAGACAGAGGAGAGAGGGATTCGCCATCTGCTGGTTTACTCCCCAAATGCCTGAACTAATCAGGGCAGGGCCTGTTGGAAGCCAGGAGCCAAGAACTCAGTCCAGGGCTCCCGCGTGGGTGGCAGGGAGCCAACTCCTTGAGTCATCACCTGTGAGCTCCCAGGACGAGCATTAGCAGGCAGCTGGGACAGCAGAGCCCGGACTCAAACTCAGATACTCCAACCTGGGATGTGGGTGCCCCACCCCCAAGCAGCACTTAAGCATCATGCCAAATGCCCACCTTCCTCCTCGTATTTTTGTTAAAGCCTTATTTATTTTAAAAGCAGAGTCTCCTCATAGAATGGCGGATGTCCTAAATAGCACTCTGGCCTCAGAATCAGCCCTAAAGGCACTCGGATCTGGCTGAAAAGCCCATGAGAGTATTTCAGGCATGGAAAGCCAAGACACTCTGGCAAAAAGATCTCTGTGAGTGAGATCCCAGTGGAAAGAACAGGTCTTCAAAGAGGGAGGTGCCTTTCTCTGAAGGGAGGAGAGAACCTCCACTTTGACTATGACCGTGTCTAAACAAGATAAGAGTCGGAGAACTCAAGGGGCTTCCATAGCCTTGGAAACTCATGACTGGTGCATAGGGAGATTACTGATGCCATAAACAGGAGTCTCAATTGGTAAAGTCAACAACAGGAGTCACTGTGCACTTACTCCTCATGTAGGATCTCTGTCCTTAATGTGCTGTACACTGAGGCTTAATGCTATAACAAGTACTCAAACAGTATATTTCACTTTGTGTTTCTATGGGGGTGCAAACGATTGAAATCTTTACTTAATGTACACTAAACTGATCTTCTGTAAAAAAAAAAAAAAAAGAAAAAGAAAAAGAAATTATCAATTCCCAACTTGACTCTCACTGGGATTAAACATGACAATAGGTCTGATCTGATTTCATCATCATTAAAAAAAAAAAAAAAAAGCAGAGTCTCTCTCCCTCTCTCTCTCTCTCTCTCCACCCTCCCCCACCCCTCTCTCTCACACACATAGACTTTCCATCACTGGTTCATTCCCCAGATGGCCACAATACCCAGGTCAAATCCAAGAGCCAAGAACTGCATCTGGGTCTCCCACACAGGTGGCAAGGACCCAAGTACTTGAGCCATTATCCCTGGTTTTCCAAGCACAGTAGCATGGAGGTGGACCCAAAGAAGACTAGGCCAGACTCCCATAGGGGTCGCAAGCCTGCCAAACAGCACCTGCCTCTCCTCCTTGCATACGAATACAACTTGGCAATTTCCAAAATAAAGAGAACTTCCAAGAAATTTAGCAATTTTATAAGAAAGCCTACTCAAATGACCACAAAATTATTTTCTTCAGTTTATTATTATCATTTTTTATTGTTATTATTAGCAAGACAGAGAAAACTCCCATTGCTGGCTCACTTCCCAAATGCATGCAACTATTGTATCTGGACAGAGGATGAAAGCTAGGAGCCAGGATCTTAATCCAGGCCTCCCATTTAGGTGGCAGGAACCCAGTTATCTGAGCTATCAACTGGTATCTCCTGGGGTCAGCCTTGGGAGAAAGCCAGAATCAGGAGCCAGAGCTGGGTATTGAACCCATACATTTTAGTGAGAGTTGGGATTCTTAATAGGTGTATGAACTGCTAGGCCGAGTGCCTGCCCTATAAAACACTTTTAAAGCTCAGGATCCAGGAACCAGCACTGTAGCATAGCAGGTTAACCCTGCCTGTGACACCAGCATCCCCTAAAGGAGTGCCAGTTCCAGTCCCAGTGGCTAGGCTTCCAATCCAGCTTCTGGTTAATGCACCTGGGAAAGCAAGAAAAGATGACTCAGGTACTTAGGGCCCTGCCATCCACGTGGGAGATACAGATGGAGTTCCTGGCTCCTGGCTTCAGCCTGACCCAGCCCTGGCCATTGTGGCTATTTAGGGAATGATGCAGCAGATGGAAGATCTCTCTCTCTCTCTCTCTCTCTCTCTTCCTCTCTCTATGCCACTCCAAACTCAAAAGAAATCTTCCACCAGTCTGAAAAAATGGACAAGTTGGAATGTTTCATGGGTCATTTTTATTATATGCATCCTTTGCTGCCATCATCTATGCGTTTTAGCCTGAAAGCTACCCAAGCCAGCTTGGAAACAGCAAAGCCCCAAAAGAACAATCAAACAGTAAGCCTGTAATTTAAGATAACATTTTTGTGCAGGCTTTCGTCCTCGTATCACAGAATGGCTTCTGCACCTCCAGAAGTCTCAGTCACTGTCTCTTACATCTCATTGATCCTAACTCCCCTCTTCCGAGACCCCAAGGGTCATCACTAGAAAAGTCCTAAGGAAAAGGGAGTTGAACTGGATTTGCTTCATTGCCCCTCTGCAGGGGTTGGATTTGCCCGGATCATGTCGCTGGGGAGTGACGAAGAGGTCTCGTGAGACCTGGTGTTCTCTCTTTTATTAACACAGAGGAGTTCCCGAAGATGCCTACTTCCAGGATCCCCAGGCCTGAGGCCTGCAGCACTTTCCCAAGGTTCATCATGTCTCTGGCAAGGATCCAGATTATGCTGATCTTCCCTGCGTTCAGACTCTTCGGGACGGAGCGGCCCCTCTCGCTTTCTCCTGAATGTTCCCCAGTCCCCCTTCTTCCCCAGGGCCCAGCAAGAACTTACTAAGCTCTGTTGCTTAAGGTGGAGATGGCTGTGGAATGATTGGTACTGGTTGCTCCTCTGATGGGGGAAGCCACAGAACTCAACACGCTCAACGCGATGGAACCAGAGTAAGGAGAGGAAAATCAGGAATTCCTTCCTTGACATTGGCTTAGAGGGTGCCTTTGCTCTCCCCAAGAGACATCTATTTTTGCTTGGGCGTGTAACACTCCACTTTTCCTTTGTAAGGTCCTGGTTCGCTCTTCTCGGTCCGTGGAGTTCGGGCTGACTAAGCCCTCCCCAAGATGCAGAGATGTGGTGTGACCGAAAGCCCTGCTCTCCAGAGAGACCAGTCCGAGAGAGAGATCTGTGCTTAGATAAACCAAAGAGAACTGTCCACGGTTTTCTCCTGACCCTGGAGAAAGGTGCCAGCCAAGTACAATGCAGTGAAACCTGCATGGGCTTTCTCAAAGCTGACGGATGACAGAACCCAGGGAAGCAGGGAGGAGAGAGAAAGACAGAATTCTGATGGCGCCACTGCAGCCCCTGAATCCCACTTTCCTTGTCTGGTCCTTTTGGTCCCATGCACCAAGGCATCCCTCTACCCTGCCTTTTTTTTTCCCACTTCAGTTCATTTATTTGAGCTAAATCTCTGGCCACTTGCAAGTGAAATGTCCTTAAATAGGTATCTAAAAAACTACAATCGTCTGTTACTCACATAGGCACTTTCACGGTTTCCCAAGTACTTACACGTGTTTTCTCTTGCTTGGTCTCTGTTGTGAACTGTGAGGGAGATAGTGTTGTCCCAGGGTTCATGGGCATGGGCTAGCTGAGACCATGACCCCCTCCCCGCTTCTATGCAGTCTTGGAGTGGCTACTGAGCACTTGCTGTGTACAAGGCACTGAGCTAAGTGCTTCAGGTTCAGTGGCCAATTAGACGCCACCCTGTCCTCATGGAAACCTTAGCTTAGCTGAAGAGTAGAAAGAAAAATAAAACCACCAACTAAGAGATTCAATGTTAGAATCCACCTGAGGGGCCGGTCCTGTGGTGCACTTGGTTAATCCCCCACCTGTGGCACCAGCATCCTATATGGGCGCTGGGTTCTGGTCCTGGTTGCTCCTCTTCCAGTCCAGCTCTCTACTGTGGCCTGGGAAGGCAGTGGAGGATGGCCCAGGTGCTTGGGCCCCTGTACCTGCATGGGAGACCAGGAGGAAGCACCTGGCTCTTGGCTTCATATTGGCGCAGCGCCTACCATGGCGGCCATTTGGGGAGTGAACCAATGGAAGGAAGACCTTTCTCTCTGTCTCTCTCTCTCACTGTCTGTAACTCTACCTGTCAAATAAATAAATAAATAATATTTTAAAAAAAGAATCCACCCGAGGACCACAAGAAAGGAGCAATGCAAAACAGATCTAAGGGTTTGCATTTAGCCTGTACTTAAGAGACAGTTGAGGGGCCATCATTGTGGTGCAGCAGGTTAAGCCACTGCCTGCAATGCCAGCATCCCATATTGGAGAGCCAGTTCGAGTCCTGTCTGTTTTGTTTCCAGCCCAGCTCCCTGTTAATGGGCCTGAGAAAGCAGTGGAAAATTGCCCCCAAGTACTTGGACTTCCGCCATCCATCTGGGAGACCCTGATGGAATTCTAGGCTCCTGCCTTTGACCTGGCCCTGACCTGACCATCCCAGCCATTTTGGGAGTGAACCAGCAAATGAAAGATCTATTTTTCTCTGTGTCTCCTCTCTTTCTGTCATTTTGCCATTCAAATAAATAATTAATAAATCTTTAGGAAAAAAAAAGAGATTAGAGATCCATGTGTCACATATCAGAGCACCCGAATTTGATGCCATCTCTGGCTCCTGACCCCAGCTTCCTGCTAACGCAGATCCTGGGAGGCAACAGCGATGCCTCAAGTGCTTTGGCTCCTGTCATCCAAGTGGGAGCCCTGGATCGAGTTCCCAGGTCTGGGCTTCAGCCCAGAGCTAGTCCCAGACATCACGGGCATTTGAGGGCGTGAACCAGTGCATCATGAGCACCCTCCCTCTCTCTGTGTCTCTCCATCTCTCCCCCTCACCACTACCACCATCATACGCCTCACAAAGAAATACTTTTAAAAAGTTCTAGAATGGCAAAGGACTGATGACTGAGGACTTTAAAATTTTTTTTTAACTTTTATTTAATGAATATAAATTTCCAAAGTACAGCTTATGGATTACAATGGCTTCCCCCCCATAACGTCCCTCCCACCCGCAACCCTCCCCTTTCCCACTCCCTCTCCCCTTCCATTCACATCAAGATTCATTTTCGATTCTCTTTATATACAGAAGATCAGTTTAGCATACATTAAGTAAAGATTTCAACAGTTTGTGAGGACTTTAAAATTAAATTGAACTCAAAAGGAGGAGTTAGGGGAGGGGAACAGGGATTCCAGGGAAGGCGGAGCAGATGCCAGGGTCGGAGGCCACGCGGGGGCTGTACCGATGGAGCTCAGGCGTGGCCAATGTGGCTGGGACCCAGAGAGCAAGGAGGAGGGTGAGTAGATGGGAGGACACAGCAAGAATTTTGCTTTTCATCTTCATGTAAAGACATTAGGTGTTTTTAAGAAGAGGTGACATGGGGCCAGCATTGCGGTGTAGTGGGTAAAGCCACTACCTGCAGTGCCAGCATCCCATATGGACGCCAGTTGGAGTACCGGCTGCTCCTCTTCCGATCCAGCTCTCTGTTATGGGCTGGAAAAGTAGTAGAAGATGGCCGAGGTCCTTGGGCCCCTGCACCTACTTGGGAAGCTCCTGGCTCCTGGCTTCAGATCTGCGCAGCTCCGGCTGTTGCTGCCAATTGGGGAGTGAACCATCGGATGAAAGACCTCTCTCTCTCTCTGTCTCTACTTCTCTCTGTAACTCTGACTTTCAAATAAATAAATAAATCTTTAAAAAAAAAAAAGGAGTGACATGACCTCATTTGTTTCTTGCTACCATGTGGAGAATGGATTGGAGAAATCAGAGTGGATTCTGGAAGTTGTTAACTGTGCCTGGCATAGCGTGTGAGGCTTAAACTGTATTTCTACGAACGGAGCTGAGTCACTTGTCCCACACCACACAGTGAGTGCAGTGCCAGATGGTGATCTTCAGAGTTAGCCCAAAGCCACGCTCACAAATACCAACAATGCGAAGTGGAAACTAAAAGCACGTTTTCCACAGCAGACCTATTAGATGATTCTTCAACCATCAGCAATGTGACGATGGGCATTTTCCACATTTTTCACTCAGCTTCCTTCCGCCTTTCCCTCTTTCTTTAACAATAGTTGCACAAGTCTTTAATGTGATGCAGGCAAAACTCTCCTTGTTATTTGCGTTGCAAAGTTCAAAACCTCTGTATTGTGTCATCACTTTTTAAAAATGTATGACCAAGAACACTTAGCAAATTCCAGAAACCTTTGAACTCTAGTTTGTTGAATATTGTGGTTTATGTTTTCTCTAATTTGTCCCGAACCATTTGTACCTTGGATTATTAATCTATAACCAAACACAATTCTGGCTACGTAAGCCTTTTTTCCTCTTCAACTGATGATGACAGGAACATGACCAAATCTACTATCTTTTCTTCGAATTCTGTCGATTTATTTGCTTCAGATCTTTATTCTGGCTTCTCTCTATATTTCATGGAAAAAAATCCCCAGATAAGATCAGAACTGCTTTGTCATTCCTAGTCAGTAATCAAACCTGCCTCCAGAGCAGATTTCGAAAACAATTTTTTTCTCACACTCAGATGCAAAAAAGCCAAAAAACCCAAAATTGCTGGCCACAGCTGTCTGCCTTAATATTTGCATATGTTAAATGTGTCCTGATGTCCAATGGCTTCTTTTGGGGTTTTGCATTTGTAAAGGAATTCATGGAGACAACAGCACGGATGTCATAATTTGAGGGAACCTAGATCAGTTGCATGAAGAAAGTTGAATGTCTACAGAACAGGAGAGCCAATCAGTCCTCACACCAGGTTCTGCGGAGCCTGCGTCACCCCTGAGAGCCCTGGGAAGCTGGCCCCTGTTTCCTCATCAGCCCAACATAGAAAACAGTGGTTCACACTTTACAGGGTTCATTCTGTAATTATTCAATGGCTACTTACTGTGTGCCTACTGCGTGCCAGACACTGTCATAGATACTGGAATAGCGGGTCTACAGCATCATGGAACTGGCATTCTTTTTTTCTTATTTATTTAGAAAAACGTACTTACTTGAAATAGCGAGAGAAAACACTCTTATCTGCCAATTCACTTCCCAAATGCCTGCAACCGCTGGGGTTCAAAGCCAGAAGCCTGGAACTCAATCTAGATCTCCTGAACAGGTGGCAGGAATCCGACTCATCGCTGCTGCCTCCCAGAATCTAGAATAGCAGGAAGTTGGAATCAGAAGCAAGAGCTAGAAATGGAACGCAGGCACTTTGATATGGAAAACAGGCATCTTAATCAGTATCCTAACTACTAAGCCAAAAGCCTGCCTTAGAGTTGACATTCTCATTGGAGAAAGACAATGGGCAAATGGACAGATAGGTAAATTCAGAGGATAAGAACTTTATTTCAAAAATTTTTAGAAAGAGGGTGGGAGGAGAAGTGAGGGAGCACTCCAGACAGTTTTGCTACCCAAAAAGTTGACATTTGAGCTTAGCCATTGATGAAAACGAAGAGTTAGCCACAGCAAGCTCTAAAGAACGAGAAAACCATGTAGAAGAAACTGCCGATCGCCATTTGTGAAGCAGCAAAGGCCACGACATCGGAGCAGAGAGGATAAGCAAGAAGAGATGGAAGGGTGTGATGGTGGAAAGGTAGGCAAGGGCAAAAATCAGAAGCTTAAAGGACAATGGGCTATGTGCAGGGGGTAGAAGGACTTAATTAACCATGGGGAGGGTACCATGTGAATTCCTCAGGACCAAGAGATATTTATTTATTTATTTATTTATTTATTTATTTATTTATTTTTGACAGGCAGAGATAGACAGTGAGAGAGAGAGGGACAGAGAGAAAGGTCTTTCTTTTTCTGTTGGTTCACCCCCCAAATGGCCAATATGGCCAGCGCACTGCGCCGATCCGAAGCCAGGAGCCAGGTGCTTCTCCTGGTCTCCCATGAGGGTGCAGGGACCAAGCACTTGGGCCATCCTCCACTGCCTTCCCAGGCCACAGCAGAGAGCTGGGCCAGAAGAGGAGCAACCAGGACAGAATCCGATGCCCCAACTGGGACTAGAACCCAGGTGCCAGTGCCGCAGGTGGAGGATTAGCGTAGTGAGCTGCGGCACCAGCTCAAAGAGATTTTTTAAGCTGTAGCTCCTACAGTATAGGGACCTAGAAGTAAGTGAATCAAGATGCAATGCTTCTGAGTTGCTGGAAGTGAGTTGCATGAGTGCGTAGAGACATGTAAAAACCCCTCATCCCTCATGCGGTGCACAATGCTCCTATGCTGTAGTTCATGTCCAGGTCAGTCCCTGCCAATAGAAGTGCTCCACATGCAATACCTAACACAAGACAGCAATTCATTCCTCTAGTGTCCAGGACTAACAGGGCATCGCAGCAGTCCCAGGAACACAGTCCTTACCTATGGTCCTGCCAAGGGACACCCTGTGTCCGCCTCTGTGATGAGACAGCAGCCATCCTACTTCCTCCTGCCACACCCCCTTCTGAGCCAGAGAAAGGGGGGAGGAGGGAGAGCAGGGAGCACATTCCACTCCTTTCAGGGCTGCCTGCCGGAAGCTGCATGCATCACTTCCATTCATCTTCCCTTGACCAAAAGAACCTGGTCACATGGCCACCATGGCACCAGCAGCTGCAAGGGAAGCTGGAAAATGTAGTTTTTTAGCTGAGCACTCATGTGTCAGGATAAAGCTCATCTTATTAAAAAAGGCTACTAGAAGGTCAGTGTTAGTGTCTGTGATAGCTTCCAGCTCAGGAGAAAAAGGTGGCTGGAAGTGCTACCACACAGGGAGAACCAGTGTTGTTCAAAGAAGCTCGGCTCCCAGAGGACTAGCGGTTAAAATGAATTGTCAAGAAAAGATAAATAATTAAGTGTAAATAATTAATTAATGGGGACATCACCTTACATTGATAATGGTTCTTCCCAACACAATCCTCGGCTCTGTGCCACATGCACACAGCGGCTTGTTTTTCTAAATTAAAAAAAAAAAACTGAACAGACAAGTCATTGTTCCCTACTCCTCTTAGGGCCTGCCCTTTGAGCTGCTTTCCCAAAAGCAGAGATAGATTTCCACTGTTTTATCTCCATTTCCTCATCTGTTCTCTTTTTGGGATGAGCAGAAAGTGATTTGGAGTAATCTGTTTGGGATAGAAATGTGGGATTCATAGTGCCTTTGGCTTATTAAACAAAGCAGTTAAAAATCATTCACCCTTAAAGGAGTGCCTTTAAGATTACCAGCAGCATTATAAGTATGTTCACGGAAATCTAAGTCAGAACCCACTTTTGTGTGTGTGCAAAGTTCATTCTCCTGATCTATTCAAAAATTCCGGGTGCTTAGGATGTGCACTTAATGGACAGCTGGAAGTTATTCTATGCTTGTATTAGACTGAAGCCATATGCATCAAGGACCAAGATAATCAGGGTTTTAGCAAGGAATCAACAGGTTCAATCCACTCTGATTGGAGAGCCTAAAGCTGTGTAATGCAAAGAGAACTGAAGCTGAAGTTAAGAGATCGACCACCTGGCTATGCCAGCGACTTGCCATAGCATCCTAAATTTTTATCTAGTACTCAGTCTTCTCATCTGTAAGATAAGATGTGTGCCCAGGTATGTATCAGCCAGTGTTGGGTAGTGTGCTGCCATTTCCACCCCTCTTGCCCATGCAGACATCATTAATCTATCAAAATGTTTCCATCTTTTCTGCTAATCTTTGTACATTTCAAATTCCTGTCAACACAACCCTCTTCCCATAGGGTTGAACCCAAAGATAAAATCTTCTTGTCATCACCTGAATTAATGACTTCTAAGATCTCTTCTAGTTTTAACATGTTAGAATTTGCTAAAGTCAAAAAACAACGAAACAAAGAAAGAAAAACTTAAGTTGAATTAATACATCAATCTGATATGTGACAATCTGCAATTCGGAATGCTTGGCCTCAAATACTAAACAATAAGGCCTGCTGGTCTTTGGCAACTAAGAAAAATGAAACACTTTGGAAACAGCAATATGCTGCTTCTTCCACCTTAAAGCCAGAGGGAATAGAGACTATAAATGCAGGGGCTGGCTCTGTGGTGCAGCGGGTTAATGCCCTGGCCTGAAGTGCCGGTTCGAGACCCAGCTGCTCCATTTCCAATCTAGCTCTCTGCTATGGCCTGAGAAAGCAGTAGAAGATGGCCCAAGTCCTTGGGCCCCTGCACCTGCATGGGAGACCCAGAAGAAGCTCCTGGCTCCTGGCTTTGGATCGGCGTAGCTCCAGCCGTTGCGGCCACCTGGGGAGTGAACCATCAGATGAAAGACCTCTCTCTCTCTCTCTCTCTCTCTCTGCCTCTCCTTTCTCTGTGTAACTCTGACTTTCAATTAAATAAATGAATCTTTAAAAAAAAGAGAGAGAGAGAGAGTATAAATGCAAATTACATGCAACTACACTTTGGGGACCTTCCTATTTCTCAAAACTGAATTCAGCTTCTGGGGAAATATAAAAGATGATTCCAAGTCTGTACGTCCCAGGAGTTAACTTGGGAAGGTTGAAAGTTTTCAGGAATCACCTCACTCCATCCTAAAATAAAGCTTGGGCTCCGGCATGTTGGAAAGTGAAGGGAGACTCTCCACACAGGGAGGAGGTTGAGACCCTGCAGCTGCAGCCTTTGTCTCCCGTGGCTGCGCTACTGCACTCTGCACACTGGCCGGAGGTGGGTGGAAGGGGTGCTACTGCCTGCTATTGCTGTCTCCCAAATCCCCTTGTAAGTAAGATGAGGTGAAAGGAGTAGACGAGATTACCTGAGTCACTCCGTTGAACCAGTTCACTTCAGGCAGCTTCCTTGAAGGTACCAAGAATTATCCAAGTTCCTTATTCCCTGGAAACACCATCCCCTAACCTGTCACAGCTCTCTACAAGTTCAAGGTCAAAGCTAGACTGGTGTTCCTGCTCCGGCCCTCCCAAGTCTGTTCCTTGCTCTCCTGTTTGAAAGTTTGTGTCCCAGCTAAGATGATATGTTGGCACTTAAGCCCCAAGGCAGTGGTGTGGGGGCGGGTGGAGACATTCAGTGGTGGGGTCCTGATGGCTCCCCTCTCATGAAAGCAATGGAGGCCTTTGGAGAGGAGGCTCCACCCAGACTCCTGGCCTGTGTTACCCTTCCTGCCGCACAGGACACAGTGCGCATCCTCTCTGAAGAACACCTCAACAAGTTGGTGATTTGGAAGCAAAGAGCCAACCTTCACCAGATCCGGCAGCTCCTGAAGCATCCTGACGGTGGGGACACTCGCCTCTTCGCAGAGGTCTATACACACACACAGGGCCTCTGTGCCACACAAAATCCCCTATATCTCAGCCAGCGAAAGCTGTTTGGGTACCAAGGGTTGTTCTGAGTTAGCAGTCACGGCAGCTGTGAATGAGCTCCTAAAGTGGATGAACATCACACGCGGGGCCAGGGAAGCTGCAGATTCAGATTCAGTGGATCTGGGGTGAGCCCTGCAATGCTGCCTAAGAAGGGGGTGATGCCAGCCCCCACAAAAAACCTGCCACTGTGGCTTAAGACCTGAGCTGAAGAAGACATGCGAGTCCCCGGAATCCCTTATTTACCTAAAAGCAGCACATTGCCAACAAAACTCAATCGTCATAAACCTTCCTAAAAATGACCCTGATGCTTCTTATCCAAGAATCCCACTTAGAGTGGCTGAGATCTAAGCCTCCTTGTAGATCAGGGGGAACTGGAGAGCAAGGGTAAACAGAGAGCGAGGGGTCCTCTGTGTAACCCACACTCAGGTTATCTGAATTATCCCTTACTCTCCCACCACATTCGAGGCTGAGAAACACCCCAGGAAGGACCAAGGGGAACAGAGCACAGAGGAGGATACTGAGTGGAAAAGGCCAAGGTCAGGGCCAGCGTCCGAGGACAAAAACCAGGATAAGAGGACAGAACTCAGGGACCCACCGTTGGAGCCATTGCTAAAGGGGGTTTGAATTCAGCCCCTGTCCCTTAGTGCAAAGTACGGATGATTAGCCTGGAGAGGAAAAGGCTTCCGTGGGCGTTGAGTTGTCAGAGAGAGCAAATAAAATTATGGGATGGTCACTCAAATTTGAATATCAGACAAATGACGGGTATTTTTAGAGTAAGTGTGTCTCCTGCAGCGTTTGGGACCTAGTTACACACTAAGAAGGGATCTGGTTTTTGAACATGAACATCAGATTTATCCGGAGCCTTGTATTTTCTCTGCAACCCTATCTGTGTCACGGGAGACACAGCTTCAATTCCTCCAGAAATCAGCCAGGAAGCTTCCCTGCAATGCTGATGCCCGGGCCCTACCTCCCGTAATCCTGATGTCACCGGCCAAGGGTTCGGTCTGTCCCTGCGATGTTTTTTTTTTTTTTTTTTTTTTTTTTTTTTTTTGACAGGCAGAGTGGACAGTGAGAGAGAGAGACAGAGAGAAAGGTCTTCCTTTTGCCGTTGGTTTACCCTCCAATGGCCGCCGCGGCCGGCGCGCTGCGGCCGGCGCACCGCGCTGATCCGATGGCAGGAGCCAGGAGCCAGGTGCTTTTCCTGGTCTCCCATGGGGTGCAGGGCCCAAGCACCTGGGCCATCCTCCACTGCACTCCCTGGCCACAGCAGAGAGCTGGCCTGGAAGAGGGGCAACCGGGACAGAATCCGGCGCCCCGACCAGGACTAGAACCCGGTGTGCCAGTGCCACAAGGTGGAGGATTAGCCTAGTGAGCCGCGGCGCCGGCCTGTCCCTGCGATGTTTAGAGACGCTGCAAGGGAGCCAAAGGTCCAGCCAGGGTTGACTGACAGCCACTGGATGAAAATGACCTAATCTGTAACCAAATGGTAGCACTGGAGCCAGCGAGGAGCCACTGGAGACAGGAAGGTTCTGGCTCCACATGTGGACTTCCAAACAAGAAAAGGTCAAGTTAACTCAAAAGGTGATGAGCCTCCTGTCCTGGGAGGAGTGTAAGTAGTGGCTTGATGAGACCCTAAGGGCAATTGGTTTTCAAGAAGGGAGAGGCCTAGGGGGTGACTGTGGGTAGCCTGGGGCAGGGTTAGGGAAGGTGGTGGCTGTTGTGATTACGCAACCACTCCAGATCTGAATTCCCGGGCCGGTTCATTTATTAAATTCAAAAGTAGATGAGTTATAGAATGATACACAAAGACAGGCCAAAGAGAAGTGCTTGCCAGGGGGAAAAAAAAAAAAAAGAGAGTGAAATCCGAGGGAGGTCTATAGTCTAGCCAACTGCATTTTGCCAGGGAGTGTCCTGGGGCTGATCCCGGGCTAGAGTTAACTCAGGATGGTCTCCTTAGGCCAAGGCGAGGACCTTCTAGCAGCTGTTCCCCGAAATCTACCCGTTTCCAAACACAGACGCTGCAGTGTCCCCGCGAGGCCCGAGCCAGGGCAGGGAGCAGGACGGTGTGTGATCCGCCCCGCGGCTGGCTTCCCGTCAGGCAGGGATGGTGGGGCGCACCCACCCTCTGGCCGGCTTCCCCGCGGGCTCAGGGGCGCACACACGCGCCGGTCCGGCCGCCTTCCCAGGCACTCGGCGTTCCTCGAAGGGCCGGGGCGTGCGTGTCCGGGCTCCGAACTAGTAACAGAAACGCAAGCCGAGCCCCGATGGAGGGAAGAGCACTCTGTGGGTGGGTGTCTAGGGTGCGGGTATTTTCAGATAACGGCTTCTTCTCCACGTGGTAATTAGGGCCCCAAAGAGGGGGCTGCGAATTCCGCCTCCCCCTCCGTGTTTGGCAAAAGGAGGGAGGCAGAAAACATTCCCACACATCTGGGGCGAACAAATCCTGCGCTCCCAATTTCCTGTCGCCACCGCGGGCTTCTTGCAGAATGACTTGCTAAGTAAATGATTGTTATAAGACTATGAAGATTCGGTCAATCAAATTAACCCCTTTTGTCCAAGGCCTCCCTCCCCCCACCCCGGCGGTCCCCCCGCCCGGCATTTGCCTAAACTCGGTGGCTTTTGAAAACGTGTTCCAGCTTAAGGCTCACAGTGGCCGGGTGTAACCTGAGCGAGCACCCGGGGCCCCCAATTGTTTTGCTAATCAAGATTACTGCCCCATTGAGATGTGGAGGCACAGCCCGGCTGACAAAATTTGTCAGTTTCCCATGAAATAGTTCTGTCAGTTTAGCCCGGGTACTGGCAACTATTAACATATAAATGAAGTTTCACGCTCCCTGCCACCCCCTTCAGCCACCCATCCTAATGGATGCAGAGCAAATATAAACACCCCACCCCACCCCCAGCTCCCACACCCTCGGTGCGCTTAAATCTTGGCCGGCTTCTGTCTCGCGGAGTGAGACGGGGCGGGAGAGGGGGCTGGGAGCAGCTTCTGTTCTCAAAACGACTTCCAAGGCGCGAAGCTGCCAGATCCTAGCCCCCACCGACGGCCCACAGGCGACCCGCCCAGGCTGCGACGGTGCGAATGGCCGCCCGAGTGCCAGGGCTGGCCAGCCAGGCAGCCCCCCGGGGAAGAGCGATCTTGGCTCAGGGGTCGAATCCCCAAGAACTTTTCCTCTCCTGGCTGCCCGGACTGAGTGGGGATCGAGTTGCCACTGGTTGGCTCTCCTGCCCCTTCCCCCCTCCACGGATCAGGGACGCCACAGCGTGGCGTGGGTGCTTAGCTGAATAAAAGGTGGAGGGAAATCTTGGCTCAGTCCCTGTTCTCCTGGGATAGAGTTAGGGCCGTAGGGGAAAGACTATCATTTGCTATATGATATTGTACTTATGTAGTACATATAAAATACATAGGACATATGTATAGGTGTGTCCACCTGAAGAAATATTTGCATAAATAATTAGATATAAAGGAACTTCTAAAAGTTCCTGGAGGGGCGGGCAGGTGCAATGGGGTTAAGTAGTAGCTTGGGAAGCCAGTATCCCATGTCAGAGTGCCCGGGTTCAAGTCCAGGCCAGCTTCCTGCTAATGTGCACCCTGGGAGGCAGTGGATGATGGCTCAAGTGCTTGGATTCTTGCCATGCACCTGGCAGGCCTGGATGGAGCTTGGGACTCCCACCTTTAGCCAGGCCCAGCCCCAGCTGTTGTGGGTATTTGGGAGTAAAGAAATGTATGAGAGCTCCCCCCCCCCATCTCTCTCTCTCTCTCTCTCTCTCTCTCTCTCTCTCTCTCTCTCTCTTTCATAAATAGATAGTATCTCTTTAGAAAGATAAGTTTATTTTAATGCCCCCAAATTTTAACTCATGCATAATTTTGTCATTATGCGTATTTCCCATGAACCTTTTGGAGACCTCTCATGTACATGGTTTTCAAAATTTTGAGCAGGAAAAGAAACTGATCTTTAAATTCTATTCTACAAACATCTGAATATGTAGACGTATGCACCTATGGACGTAGCCACACTGCCAGGCATGACTTAACAAGGTTCCGTTCAGATAAGCGCCATTAGGTAATTGTGTTTCTTGCATGAACATGGAGTGTAGGAGAGGTTCTCCACAAATTCACAGAAAACGTGTTTGTACTTTTAAAAATGACACACGGACTTCACATTTTTTCCGCCCCAATAAACTCATCTTTCAATAGCACTTTTCCGTGAGCTTTTTGAAGTACCCTCATACATGCTCAACTGAAGGTGGCCACGACATCACTAGGCCAATATAATCTTATAGGACCACAGTGGGATATTTTTGGTCTGTTGTTGACCAGAGTTTTGAGACTGTACAAAGCCTCCAGCATCTGTGAAGACAAATTACATGTACAGAAAATTCCGAAATACATGCGTGAGTGTTAGCAACCTCGTGCTAAATTAGTTTCTTGGGAGGAAAGTGCAGCCTGGAGCCTGCTTGTTAGAGCGGCACCCAAGGTCATTCAGGTCATGGGGTCCTAGGCAGAGATCTCTGCAGGGGGTCCTTCCATCACTTGTTTTCTTCTATCTGGGGACAGAGCTGAGTGTCCCCACCCCTGACTCTTAATTCCAAGGGGTTTCTTTGTTTCTTTTTTTTTTTAGATTTATTTATTTATTTGAAAGAGTTACAGAGAGGCAGAGAGAGAGAGAGAGAGAGGGAAAGTCTTCAGTTGGCCACAATGGCGAGAGCTGCACCAATCTGAAGCCAGGAACTTCTTCCAGGTGTCCCACACGGGGGCAGGGGCACAAGGACTTGGGCCATCTTCTACTGATTTCCCAGGCCACAGCAGAGAGCTGGATTGAAAGCGGAGCAGCTGGGACTCAAACTGGCGCCCATATGGGATGCCGGCACTGCAGGCAGTGGCTTTACCTGCTATACCAGGGCACCAGCCTTCCAGGGGGTTTCTAATGTCCCCTCTTGCTGCCTGAAGAGCAGAGACCCCAGGTTGTGGGAGAGTGCCCTCCCCCGGGAGGCCCACCAGGAAGACCAAGAGGCTGGGGAGGCTTCCCCAAATCCCCTGACTTCTGTCGGCATCCGTTGAGTGCTGTCCTTCCAGGCCAAATGGCTCTGATGCGTGGAGCACAGGCTGAGGTTGTTAGACAAGCTCTGGGCTGGGATTTTGGAGCCAGAAGTCATTTTCAGTCTATTTGATGCAATTTGAAACGTTCACCCTGAGAGAGCACAAGGGCATGATACAGGGCGTCGAGCACCAAATCTGCAGGGGTCCGTCCTTTGGGAAATACGTTTCCATCGTAAGGGCTCTGGACTCAGACAGGGCAACTTTTGGTGCTTCTTTAATCTTTCTGCATCTTGGTTTCTTCCCTCCTTCCTCACAGGCCATGAAGAACACACAGGATTGTGCTTACAAAGTCCTCTGGTAGTGCCTGCACACGCGACAACCTGTGTGCTGTGAAGCAATACAGTACCTAGGAAAAATGACATAATGCTCCTTTTACTTACTGGCTTCGTTTATGATCAGTCTCTAGACAGCAAGGCACTTTGCAAGCCTTGGTAGCGATCTAAATTTTCTTTTAAAATAAATTTATTTAAGTGCCATATGGAGTCTGATTAAAGCAGATACTAAATTCTAGTAGAAGGGAATGCAGATTGGTAAAACGGAGAAGGTAGAGAAATGCTGTTTGGAAAAAACACTGATGCATAGATAATTAGGTTTAGGGAGAATTCTCAGATGTCTATCACAAAGACGACCCAGGAATGCAATAGGATTCTTTAACGGTTAGCTGCGTTCCCATAACTTGGAATTTTTCGGTGAGACTTGGGATTGAGTTTTGGAAGGTACTGAATTGCGTCTCCTCCCAAATGCATGATGCTGAAGCTCTAACCCCCTTTCTGAGCACCTTTGGACAGAGGATTTGGGAGGGTGATTAAAGCTAAATGACCACTAAGGGACAAGGGCAAGAGTGCACAAGTGAAAGGCCATTCTTTGCCACTGTCTGCAAGTCAAAGAGGGCAATTTCAGGAGCAACCACCCTATGCTTAACCTATGAAGCCCCTGATCCTGGTCTTCCAGCCTCTAGAGCTGCGTATGAAGATGCATATCTGTTGTTCAAGCTACTCAGTCTGTAATGTTGAATTACAAGAGCCCTGGCAGATGGATCCAGGCTTAAGATTCAGGGAGAGGGAAGAAGTTTGATCAGAAAGTTCTTTTCTCTTATCATTAGGGCTAATCCAAACTCAAAAACCAGACGAGAATGAGTGTGCGTCAGTGATAACCACACCATTGCCAGCCCCCTTGCAGGGACTAAATGTTTGTATTCCCCCCAAAAGGTCGAAGGACTAATCCCAGAGGGACAGTGTTTGGGAGGTGAGTAGGTCATCAGGGTGAAGCCCTCACCAAAGGGATTAGTGCCTTCCAAGAAGAGGCTGAGAGCAAGCTCATTCTTCTACTCTGATGATGCAATGGGCCGTTGACCGTCTGCAACCTGGAAGCCGGCCCTCACCAGAACACAGCCACACTGGCTCCGCCATCACAGGCTTCTGGTCTCCAGGACCATGAGAAATAAAGCTGTGTTGCTTCTAAGCCACCCATTCTATTTTTTTGTTTGTTTGTTTGTTTGTTTGTTTTTATAGTGGCCCACATGGACTAAGGGTCCACTTCAATGTTAACAATAAGAATGGCCAAATGACTACGAATAGCTAAAGTGGACAGAGTGCTGTCAGGATTGGACGCCATCAATGCCACACATGCCACATGAGGGTGTGCCCTTGATTTTCAGAGGAAATCTAGGGAGGCATTCTAGAGATGTGAATCTGCACCTTGGTCCCTTAGGAACGAAGTGCACAAACTAGGCTTCCGGCCCCTCGGGCATTCTGCCTACACCATTCTCTAAGCTAAGAGGCCTCAGGAGCGATGTATAGAAGGAGCCAGAAAGGCAGCCTCGCCTCAGGGCAGATGCTCAAGCACTCCAGAGCTCTGATGGGTCCGGGTGGCTGCCCCAGCCCTCAAGAGGGCCACACTTCCACAGCCTAGACTGTTTCCTGAAATAATTTCGTTTTACAGGTGAGCATGGCTGGCAGCAGCCAGTGCTGGCAGCGATGAAATGATTAGCGTTTCAGAGTGTTCACTTTCATTTTCCCCTTTGCCAGAGTGACAGCCGCTGTGGGACAAAGGTGAGCTCCTCATTCTTTCCAGCGTCAGCACAAGGAGGCATCGTCACCGAGCAAACACCAGCAGCCCATCACCACCACTGGCTGATCCCCTCCCTGCCGAGCCACTCTCCAGGGATCCCCTCGCTTCCCGCAGACGGTTTCACAACACAGTGATTCAGCCCTTCCCAACAGGCTTAGCATGGCAGCGCTGGAACATTCCTTGTAGGAATTAATGAGGTTGCACGTGGCTGGTCATTTCAACCTTGGCAATCACATTCGACTTAAAAGTCTCTTGCATGAGGTTTAAAAATGGGGCTAAGATGCCCTTGCAATTCAGCAAGGAGACTTTATCTGGGCTGTCTAGAGCCACATCCTTGAAGAGAGGGGCCACCAGACACAGCTGGCTATTGAGCCAGTGGAAGGCAGACACATGTCCTTGTCCATTTGCTGTTGCCATCATTGAACACCTCTCAGTGGTATGGATGGTGTGTATGGCCTGTGGTTGGGCCACCCACTCTCTCTGCTTCCTCTGGTCCTCAGGGAGTTGTTCCTCTGTACACATTCTGCCACTGGTATCCACCAGACTTGCCAGGCACCAAAACAATGAGACTACCCAATCTTGGACTTGACTCTCCAACACTGGGACTAATGAAACTTTTCAGAGTGGGTGTTGTGGCACATTGGACTAGGACACTACTTGGGACACCTGCAACCCACAGTCCCTATAGAAGTGCCACCTCTGCACCCAATCCAGCTTCTTGTTAATGTGCACCCTGTGAGGCAGAAGATGATGGCTCGAGTACTTGTGGGAGACCTGGAAGGAGCTCTGGCTCTTGCCTTTGGCCTGGCCCAGCCCTGATTGTGGTGGGCGTTTGGGGACTGAATCAGTGGATAAAAATCTCTCCTCTCTCTCTCTCCCCACTGCCCCTTCAAACCAAGCAGTATACTTTAAAAAAAAAAAGTTTTTCTTTTCATAAAGTGATTTGCTTCAAGCATTTTGTTACAGCTATTAAAATTTGACTAGATGGGGCCGTTGCTGTGGCTCAGTAGGTTAATCCTCTGCCTGTGGCGCTGGCATCCCATATGGGCACTGGTTCTAGTCCTAGCTGCTCCTCTTCCCATCCATCTCTCTGCTATGGCCTGGGAAAGCAATACAAGATGGCCCAAGTCCTTGGGCTCCTGCACCCGCATAGGAGACCCAGAAGAAGCTCCTGGCTCCTGGCTCCTGGCTTCGGATCGGCGCAGCTCCGGCCATTGCAGCCAATTGAGGAGTGAACCATCTGTCTCTCTCTCTCTCTCTCTCTCTGTGCAACTGACTTTCAGATAAAAATAAGTAAATATTTTTAAAAAATTTGACTAGAATAATAAGAAAGCAAAGTTTCTTCCATTTTCCACAACTCCGGCCAAAATGCTTCAAAGTTTCCCTGTTAATTATAGAATCAAATCCAAATCACTTATCCCAGCGTGAAAAGCTTCCTGCAATTCACCGCCTTTCCAGTCTTATCTCCTTGTACTGGCCCCTTCCAAGAGGCACACCTGTGGGCCCGGATACACAAACCCTAAGATCTCAACTTTCTGGGGCACACTCTGTACTTCCCCAAGACCCCCAGTCCAACCCCACTCCCCTACCTGAGTTATCTTCTTCAAGGCCTGTTCACACTCTTTCCTCCCAGTGGGTTTCCCACCTTGGCCATGAACCCTCCCAGGCTACATCCTTGCTTTCCTTCTGCCATTTTTCTTTTTGTACCGGTGTCTAGAACACCTTCCCCACAGTTCCTCCAATGAAGCCTGGGTTTCATCATTGACCATTTTATTTATTTATTTATTTATTTATTTATTTATTTATTTATTTTGACAGGCAGAGTGGACAGCGAGAGAGAGACAGAGAGAAAGGTCTTCCTTGTCTGTTGGTTAACCCCCCAATGGCCACTGCGGACGGTGCACTGTGGCCGGTGCACTGTGCTGATCCGAAGCCAGGAGCCAGGTGCTTCTCCTGGTCTCCCATGCAGGTGCAGGGCCCAAGGACTTGGCCATCCTCCACTGCACTCCTGGGCCACAGCAGAGAGCTGGACAGGAAGAGGAGCAACAGGGACAGAATCCGGCACCCTGACCGGGACTAGAACCCGGTGTGCTGGTGCCGCAGGTCGAGGATTAGCCTATTGAGCTGCGGCGCCGGCCGACCATTTTATTATCCATCACCAAATCTCCTGCCCAGTCTTTCATTCACAGCTGTGTTGACCTATAGTGGGCATTGGTGGTATCGCATGTGCGTGATGCTGCGGCTACTTGCGTTCTTCAGATGGAGCGTCCAGTTTCCTGCAAGACCCAGTCCCCGCCCCAGTTGAGTAATTCAGGGGTGGGTAGTTTACTCAAGAGGACCTCTTCAAAATGTTTAAACACAAATAGTCTCCGATGGCTGCCGCAGAGAAGGTAGCAATGAGGAGCTCAAGACAGTGAGCCAGAAGGAAATTTCATGAAGGTATGAGGGATGGGGATCTTGGGTTTTTTTTTTTTTTTTTTTTTTTAAGATTTATTTACTTGAAAGTCAGAGTTACACAGAGAGAGAAGGAGAGACAGACAGAGAGAGAGGTCTTCCATCCGCTGGTTCACTCCCCAGGTGGCTGCAACAGCGGGAGCTGTGCCGATCTGAAGCCAGGAGCCAGGAGATTCTTCCAGGTCTCCCACGTAGGTACGGGGGCCCAAGGACCTGGGCCATCTTCCACTGCTTTCCCAGGTCACAGCAGAGAGCTGGTTCAGAAGAGGAGCAGCCGGGACTCAAACCGGTGTCCATATGGGATGCTGGCACTGCAGGCGGTGGCTTTACTCGCTATGCCACAGCACCAGCCCCTTGGTTGCATTTTAAATCTGTGGCTCCAGAAGCTGTGAAGCTGAGCTCGGTAGTCCTAGCCTGGCATTCCCAAAGCTCTGAGCAGCCTGTGAATCTGTCCCCCTCAAAATAAGTGTCCAGATCACATAGTGTCTTAGTCCATTTTCTATTGCTACAGCTGAATAGCACACACTGAATAGTGTATAAAAGAGAGAGGCTTATTTAGCTCATGAACCTGGAGGCAGGGAAGTCCAAGAGCCTGGTGAAGGCCTTCCTGCTGTATCAGCACGTGCTGAAAGGCATCACACGTCAGACAGCAAGCATACTAGCTCGGGGTTCTCTTCCTCCTCTGAAGCCACTGATGCCGGGGCTGGTGCTGTGGCGTAGCAGGTAACCCCACCACCTGCAGCGCCGGCATCCATGTGGGCACTGGTTCAGGTCTCTGCTGCTCTACTTCTAATCCAGCTCTCTGCTCCAGCTCTCTGCTATGGCCTGGGAAAGCAGTGGAAGATGGCCTAAGTGCTTGTGCCCCTGCACCTGCGTGGGAAACCTGGAAGAAGCTCCTGGTTCCTGGTTTCAGATCAGACCAGCTCTGGCAACTGTGGCCATCTGAGGAGTGAACTAGTGGATGGAAGATCTCTTTCTCTCTCTCTCTCTCTCTCTCTCTCTCTCTTTCTCTCTCTAACTCTTCCTTTCAAATAACCAAATAAATCTTAAAAAAAGAGTCACTGATGTCATCATGCAGCCCCTCCACCCTCATGACCTCCTTTAATCCCAATGACCTCCCAGAAGCCCTACCTCCAAATACAACCAACACATGAATTTGAGGATGAAGTTTCCAACACATGAACCTTCGGGGGACACGTTCAAGCAGGTCCGGGGTGGCTGTGTTCCCGTTAAAGAAGAGTAGGATGGCTGGAAAGAGATGGATGTGTGCCTTAGGGCACATCTGCATCCCAGGACTACTGTATCTTAACTCTGAATCCTTCAGACTCCGTGTACCGTGGGGTACAAGAAAGGACATCGGTGCTCAGAGAACGCACTTTGTAATTCATACATGATCGCCTGTGGAAGGCAAGGTGAGTTGATTCTCTCTAGCACTAGCAGGGCTGGGAGATACTCGATATGCAACAACAGATTCATTTAGCAGCCCACAGCCTCCCAGAGTGAGGCATATGTACTGGCTCCTGCAGAACGGGTCAGGTGTGCATTGTGAAGTGATACACCAAGTACTCCAAGCACCAAATGTAGAGACAGACTGGATGAGGATCCACATACCTTAAGCGCCTTACACTCAGGTTCTCTAAGGTTCCCAGCAGCAGGTTCTCATGCCAGCACATCTCCCATCAACCCACTGCAAAGCGCATCCCACGTGGAATGCCTCCAGCTTGCGTGCTTCCCCTCGTCCAAGGATGCCAGCACTCTTACTTGTAGCACAAGGAAGAGAATGCATTCCCAACAGGCCTGTGCTCTGCATGAGTCAGCTTGGGGAGTATTCAAGGAGAGATTGCAGAGGAATCAGATCCAAAAAGGGACACCCATGTCCATCTGTATGTGTGTATCCCACAGCTATATTCAAAATAGGGCAGGCCATAGATAGCACCAAACAGACTCATGACCTAAAACACAAGGAAACATCAGAACTGCATCGCATAGTTTCTTACTCATTTATTGGGCATTTTTTAAGGACTCACTGTAGGCACATTATTTCACAGAGCATAATACATAGCACAGGATATATGGTCCCTGGCATCAAATAAATGTTTTTAGAGTGGTATCAAATTGCTTATTTGTGCATGTCCCATAAGCTCCATAACTCAGCCCACTCAAAAGTGAACTCATTACCTCTCCACTCTTCCAACCTGCTTCTCTCTTCTCTTTCATTTCTTTCTAATCAGTGCACCATCCACCCCCATACCCACACCAAAACACCTGGGACCATTCCTGGATTTCTGTTGATTCTGACTTCTGGTTGTCTCTCAAATGCAGACTTCTTCCCCATTCTGTTCTTCTTCTTCTTTTTTTTTTCCCTTTTATTTATTTGAAAGGCAGAGTTACAGAGAGGCAGAGGCAGAGAGAGAAATCTTCCATCCACTGGTTCACTCCCCAGATGGGTGCAACAGCCAGAGCTGAGCTGATCCAAAGCCAGGAGCCAGGAGCTTCTTCCGGGTCTCCCACGCAAGTGCAGGGGCCCAAGGACTTGAGCCGTCTTCCATTGCTTCCCAGGCCAGAGCAGAGAGCTGGAACGGAAGAGGAGCAGCCGGGATTAGAACCAGCACCCATATGAGATGCTGGTGCTGTAGGCGGTAGCTTTACCCACTATGCCACAGCACCGGCCCTGCCCTTTCTGTTCTGAATTGTCATTATCTCTTGCATGGAAGGAGGTTCCCCTAAGGTACTCTGTGTAGCTACTTTTGAGTCTTTGCCCGCCTAGATTCTAAGCTCAACCCAAATGGTACTCCCACCCCCCCAACCCTCTCTTTCTCTCTTTTTAAAGATTTTATTTATTTATTTGAGAGGTAGAGTTACAGATTGAGAGAGGGAGAGACAGAGGAAGATCTTTCATCCGCTGGTTCACTCCCCTGATGGCCACAACAGCCAGAACTGTGCCTATCTGAAACCAGGAGCCAGGAGCTTCCTCAGGGTCTCCCACACTGATACAGGGACCCAAGGACGTGGGCCATCTTCAACTACTTTCCCAGGCCATAGCAGAGAGCTGGATTGAAAGAGGAGCTGTCAGGACACAAACCGGCCCCAAAAGGCCGCAGGTTGAGGCTTAGCCTACTATCCCACAGCACCTCCCCCAGTCCCCAGCCCTCAGCCCTTTCTTTGTGCATAAGGTCTTGGTTTTCACAGAAGAATCCATAGAGAGGGGATGGCTGAATCCTATCAGATGTGTAGATTTAATTTCTTAAGAAATAGCCAAACCTTTCCAAAGTAGTTATACCATTTCTTATAACCAGTAACAATACAAGGGTACTTAAAAAGCTCATGGAAAACTGGAATTGAAGGGTAAGTTTATTTCTATGTAAGACACTGAAACCCATGCATTTTTTTCCCACAGTATGCTTTTTCCATGAACTTTTTGAAGATGCCTCTGGTGTGAATGTTACAGTTGTTAGTTTTTCTGGGCCACCAGCCTGCCGACCCAAGCCCATCTTTTTTAGTGTTTGGCAGCCTCTTTCCTCTCCAGGAAATGCCCAGGGACACACATCACAGCCCACTGTCAGTCAGTTACAGGATGGAACGCTGGACATCCCCTTGCTATCATGCTTGGAGCTACAGGGTAAGTGATGGAGGGAGTCTCTACCCTCTAAGACAGCTGAGCCCAGCAAGATGGAGGAGACACATACCCATCGATCGCTAATCCTGCCTGCTCTGATGTGAACAAGTTCAGGCTCCCCAGCTCATGCATTCAGTACACAAAGCCATAAGCTAATGGTACTAACAAGGCTGGAGGCCTGCTCCAATTACCAAGTCTGAGGGTGAGGCCTTCCATTAGTGATTGGATTGGCTGAGGCGGCCAGGGAGGAGTCCCAGGACTGAATCGTGGTGGCCCTCTAGGGAGAGAGCATACAGAGGAGGATGGCCCTGCCTCTCTCGGCTCCCTGGCTCACCACGTGAGCCTCCCTCTGCACACTCCCCGCTACCTGCCCCCCACCCCCACCCCATCAGCAGTCAGAACAGTGGGTCTGACTGATCTTAGACTGCGATCCTCCGAAGCTGAGAGCTAGCACAAACCCTCTGCTTATGTGTGTCACCTTTCTCAGGAATTTCAGCTATGGTGACGAAGAGCTGACTGATCTATTGCCAGCACGTGGGGAAGAGGTGGAGGCACTTGGATGGAACAAGAACAAGGAAGGCTGACTCTTGCATACTGATGTGGTCTGGAACTATTTCCTGAAGAGGAGAACCTTAACCAGCCTATAAAGGTGCCTGGTCCTCAGAAGAAACGCTCTCTTTTCTTCTGATTCTACACTCCACATCCGATTTTCCAGACCCATCTTAGAGCTTAACTCCTTTATAATGGGGTGGTGATGAAAAGTATATACTCTGAAATCAGACTTCTTGGGGTAATTTCTCATATCCACGGCCAGCATTGTGGTATAACAGGTTAAGCTATGCACTGTGACACCAGGATCCCATGTAGAGTGCCGGCTGAGTCCCTGCTACTCTGCTTCTGATCCAGCTCCCTGCTGATGTACCTGGAAAAGCAGCAGATAACAGCCCAGCGCCTTGGTCCCTGCCCCTGACCTGGGAAACCCAGATGAAGCTCCAGGTTCCTGGCTTCAGCCTGGTCCAGCCTTGACCACTGTGGTTATTTGGGGAGTGAATCAGCAGATGGAAGATTTCTCTCTCTCTCTCTCTCTCTCTCTCTCTTTCTCTTTCTTCTCTCTCTCTCTCTCTCTCTCTGTTTCACCTTCTCTATCACTCTTTCAAGTGGATAAATACATCTTTAAAAAAAATAAAAGCTCTAACTTCACTGCTTCCTAGCTGCTTAACATCATGCAGTTACTTAACCCCTGGGCATCTTAGTTGTCTCCTACAACACAGAGGTAATGATACATACCACACAGTGTTACTGAAAGGATAAGTAAAATACTGCATGGACTATGTTTAGAACAGTGCCAGGGCAGCTGTCGTGACACAGCTGATTAAACTGCCACTCGGGACACTGGCTCCCCACATCGGAGTGCCAATGTGAGTCCCAGCTCCTCTGTTCACTTCCAGCTTCCTGCTAATGCACCCTGGGAGGAAACAGAGGAACCCAAGTACCTGGGTCCCTGCTGCTCAGCCCGGTCGAGCCCTGGCTGTTGTGGGCATTCGGAGGGAACATTTCATGCATGACAGTGTGATCTTCCCTCTCTCCTGCCAGTTGCTCTTCCTTTTAAATATAAATACATAAGTAAGCCTTTGGAAAAAGAATGGTGCCTGGTGCAGAATCAGCCCTCCATGAACAATAGCTAGTAATCATCACTACCCGCCCCCCCACCACCACCACCGCCGCCACCATCCGGGCTCCTTTGTGCTCAAGCTGCTCCACAAACAGAGCCTGCCTTGCTCACACTTGTTTGGGAAGCAGAGCGGTCTTCCTGAGAACTCTTCTCTCTCTCTCTGCTTTCTGCAGGCTCTACTTGAACAGATCCTGCCTGTACAGGGAGCTTCCAAATGCTCATGGAAAATCAGTTCTAAAAGATAAGTTTATTTTCATGCAAAAAGTGTTTTTTAAAGGATTTATTTATTAGAAATAGAATTACAGAGAGAGAGAGTGGGAGAGAGAGAGAGAGAGATTCCATCCATTGGTTGGTTCATCTCCTAAGTGTTCACAACGGAGCCAGCAGCTTCTTCCAGGTCTCCCACGTGGGTGCAGGGGCCCAAGCACTTGGGCCACCTTCTACTGCTTTTCTAGGTGCATAAGCAGGGAGATGGATAGGAAGTGGATCAGCTGGGACTCAAACCGGTGCCCACATGGGATGCTGGTATTGGAGGTGGCAGCTTAACCTGCTATGCTACAATGCTGACCCGGGCGCCAAAAGTTTTTTGAGTTTTATGTATAAGAAGGGTCTTCAAAAATTTCACCAAAGGAGTGTTTTATGAAATAACTATACATGGATTTCAAAATTTTTAGCACCATAATAAATGTTAGTACCAAAATAACCCCCCACCCCCACCCCGTACCTGCGTGGGAGAACCAGAAGAAGCTCCTGGCTCTTGGCTTTGGATCTGCGCAGCTCCAGCCATTGCAGCCATTTGGGGAGTGAAGTGAATCAACAGATGGAATATCTCTCCTTTCTCTCTCTCTCCCTCCCTCCCTCCCTCCCTCGCTCCCTCCCTCTGCCTCTCTGTAACTCTTCCTTTCAAATAAATAAATTAATCTTAAAAAGAAGAAAGAAAGATCTTCCATGTGCTAGTTCACTCCCAGATGGCCACAATGACCAGAACTGGGCCGGCCCAAAGCCAGGAGCCAGGAGCTTCTTCTGGTCTCCCACATGGGTGGCAGGGGCCCAGGGACTTGGACCCCCTTCCACTGCTTTCCTAGGTGCATTGGTTAGATCGGAAGTGGATTGGCAGTGGAGCGGCTCACACTGGAACCAGCTGCCATGTGGGATGCCAGCGTCGAGGGCAGCAGCTTTACCAGCTGCACCACAACACCAGCCCCTGCAGTCACACTTCTACCTTGACAAATGCACCTATGTAGTGATGGAACTGAGGAATAAAATGCGAGCTACCTGTGAGTCCATCTGAAGTAAACCCCTAAGAGTAGAGAGAGAAGTAGACAACTACATACTCCACGTTCCTGGGAATAATACTTTGCTACGACAAAATCTGCCTCCATCTCTCTGTCTGAGAAGAAGGTGTGGATAGCTCATCTTCCCACCCAAGGCTTCCACTGATGAGGACTTTGCGCTCTCCACAGCGCTGCCCACTTGGGACTCCAGCAATGGCCCAGCCCCCACAGCTGCCTTTTATTCTGAAAAAAAAAAAAAAACAGGGCTGGAGAGGTGGAGGAGCCTCTCCTTGGGGCCTGAACCACTTGAGTCACACAAGCAGGTGTTGAGGTTATAGGTCATCCCGTGCCAGCGCAGGGCACCAGCTCCACGTGACGGAATACAAGAAGTCTATTCTGATGCGTGTGTTTCTGCTATGGGGAACTCTCTACAGCTTGGGGCACAGGGCAGGACTCTTTATGCCAGGTCTAAAGGCAGCACTGGTCTTTTGCCTTCTGGTCCCACCTCTAGCTTGATCTCATTCCCATCCTCTTTGGGGCCTGTGTTAAGGCTGTGGGTGTTGCCCACTTCTAGGCCCAGGACATGGATGCCTCTTACACAGTTCTCTGCTTCTTTCTTCCTATTCACAGGATACGTGGAAAGTGTTCTGGAACCCTATGGAAGAATGGAGATGGACGGAATCAGCCTCAATCCCTGAATGACCGGCTGGAGCAGAATTTTGACACAACTTGTATCCTCGTTGGATTTTACCTGAGCAGGAAATGTATTTCTATTATGTCCAGCATCTAAGCTGTTGTTTTCGTCTGTGAAATCAAACTCATGCAAAGGCCTATGGGAAGGAGTGTAGAGAGAATGTCTGCTGGAATGCTAACTAATAGACCAACGCCTACCAAGATTACCTGAGAATAGCTCTCAGGCAAACAGCCATAACAGGTGGCACTACTACCCAGATTCCTGGCTGTGTCCCCGCAGGTTTTTATGCAACACAAAATACAGAGCAGTTGAACACAGAACCCTGTGGCTTCTGCAATGAGCCCCTCACACCACTGCCCCTGTGACTCACAGCAGATTGGCATGCGAAGAATGCAGAGCCTGGAATTGATTTTCTAGTGCCTGGATGGCATAATCTTATCAATATGATTTGGAACTAGGAACCGAAAAACCAACGGTATAATAAGTGGCTATACACACGTCAGTCCTAGCCCATCATTAGGAGCTGATGGGCAGCGCTGTTTGTTGCTCTCAAGATACCACCCGGGGTGAGCAGCCCCTCTTTTTAGGGCAAACCCAGAGAAAGTTTCATCTGTTTCCACAGTCCCAGAGAATTGTATTTGCAATAACCTCTGATGCACAAGTGTGTGAACTGGAGATACAGGTCGGCTGGAGGTGAAGGTGCCTCAAAATCCCTACAGTTCTCTGGTTTACATGCGTGCACTGAACTCAGGTGGTGGCGGCTGCCAAGGCTGGCAGTTCCTTTGACCCGAGCACATCAACAGATAATAGGGTACAAACTGGTCAAATTCCTGGGAAATTTGTAATCATTCAGAAAAAAATATGTGGGCTCAGGTGTTTCAAAGACAAATTTCAAAGTACTGAATGAGAGCAAGCGTATAAAACTCAAGATGCACTGATTAGTCCCACTTGTGGGGCATTGGAAGGGTCTTTAAGTCAGTGAGTTCCTTCCATGTGTTTGACATCACAGGACCACAATGGCCACTCCAGTCCACTGCCACATAGTGGAGCCTTCCTCTTGTCCGATGTCCTTGACGCAGGCTCTGCCAGGTGAGCCCAGAGTCAACTGGGAAGCCCCACTGCCTTTCCTGTTTTCAATCAAGCTTGAGAGTCTTGATGTGTATCTAAAGCATTCCGCAAAGAGTTAAATAAGAAACCATAAAAAATGATAGAAACAATATGAGATCTAACATATCAACAGTTGCCAAAACTAGCAAATAATCAAAATCTGACTACAAAACCCCAGATACACAATGGCACCGATACCAGCTTAAGAACAAAGCTGCCTAATATATTTTTAAAATCCCTCTCATCTCCACTCATCTCCTGGCCAAATGTTGGCAAAAAAGAAAGGGAAAAAAAAAACCTGGCTCACAGAATGTTGAGCTATAAAAGGCTTCAGAGCTTAACCTAGTGCAGTAATTCCCAAATTAGGAGGCAGGGAAGATACCACCCCTGGGGACCTGAGGACATATTAGAATCTGGGGAATGGGTGCTTCAAAAGAATAGTGATTGTCTTCTTTGTATACAGGAGGCAGGAAAGCATTTATGCTTTCTCAGAACAAGACATACAAAGAAACGCTATGCAAATCCCCTCCACCAGTGGAGAAGCGTGGACGTCTCTGTGCCAATCAGCAAGTCAGCGGAGGAGCACACAGGCTCTCAGGAGGGGACAAAATGATGCTGTGTGAGATGTTCATGTGACAAAAGGAGATGCTGTTTAAACACCAGTAAAGGCTAATAACAAATAAGGTGCCTTTTCCATAGACATAGTTCCAAAACGCTCATGAGCAATGGAAATAGTGTGTATATTAATTTTGGTGCAAAATAATTTTGAGGTCCATGCATATAAGGGATCTTTAGAAAGTTCATAAGAATGAATATAATGAAAAACACTATGCATAGACTTCCAAAATTTTTGCAGCAAGCTAAATGTATTTTTGAATTCTATTTTTCCAGGAACAGTTTAAAGTGCCCTCACATAGACAGATGATATAGAGAGATAGATAATAGATGACTGATAGATAGCTATTGATAGATGATAGATATGATTGATAAATAGATATGATAGGTAGATAGATATGTATTGGGCATATTTATTGAATGACTGAATTGACATTACCTTATTCCTTGTCAATTGCTTGAAAGCATGTTTTCATCTAATGCAAAGAATTCGAAGACCAGGTCCACAAAGTACAAAATTGTACAACAGCTCTCTCTCACATACACACACACACCTCACCCCTGTCATTCAAGCAGTTCCTTTTTTAAGAACAAAATACTTATTCATCTGATGGGGCCTGGTTCTGCAGCACTTCCCCTCCTTACACAGGAGCATGCCCAGATAGGAGGATTCCAAACCCAGCCTAAGGCTAGACCTGTGGTTCGCTCGGGAGGGAGGTGGGGAGAGGTGGGAGGCGCTGGCAGCCTGGCCCACTCAGTCCCTGTAAGCGAAGCCACAGCATGCGTGTTCCTAAGAGACCTCATCGCTCCCGGACATTAGACCGCGTGCCAGTTAATAAATGAGATCTGACAAGACTTTAATCTCAAGTGGCATTTCCCTCCAAAGTCCCCCTCAATCTTAAGTGGGGCCACAGATAACAGGAGGAAAATGGGAGGAAATATTGTGAAACCGGGGAGACCGCCCTTGTTAACAGCTCAGAGGGAAAAAATAATAATTTTTTGGCATTCATCTTAAATTACCTAAGGCTTCAGATTTAAGCTCAATTTGCTGCAAGAATTGTATCCAAATCTAGGATAACTCCATTCCTTTTATTCGGGTTCAATTTTTCTCCTTCTGGTTTTTATTTTTAGCAGTGCTTCAATTATTTTAAGATGATAATAATCATCAGACTTTTTTGATTCTGAATTTATGTAGAGTGAGGCCAACAGTTCTCTTTTTTCAAAGTCTTCAAGAACCCAAACTTTCACAGTCCCACATTCTGCTCCCAAGACATTAACTCTAATTAAGCTAATCAAACCCATGCGCAGTTGTAAGAATAAAAAGTACTAAAGAACAAGACAACTCTATGAGAAACAGATATTATACAATGAAAATAAAATGAATTCTCCAGACTTCTTTAACTACTGTTCCATTAAATCCATTTATTTTTGAATGGGCTTTGATCTTTTTTTCATTTCATAGACCGAGATGTTGTCATTAGAGGAATGAATTACTTCCTTTAAGTTGACCTCATTCATATTCCATACCAAGAGCCAATCCTATTACAACTGCAATTGAGCATAATCCAATTACAATTTTTTTTTATTTCAAAATATAACATGATCCCCCCTGCACTTGAGAACCAAATGTACTCTGAGATTCTCAGAAAAAATTGCAAGATTCACATTTGCATGAATTAGGAAAGACTGGCTTGGAGGAACTGGATTCTATGAGTCGAAGAGACAGAAGTAGAAGGCCTAGTATACTATCGCCAACAACCTTGCCTAAGGAGTCAGACAGCCCCCTGCACTGGGCAGAAATGTCTTGTCACTAAGTGTCCCCCCCAATATGTTCTTCACTAATATTTTTGCTTCCATCTCATCTCATACCACCCCCACCCCTCCCACCTGCAATGTCTGTTGCTTTTACTTGTATGGGAATTTTAGTGCTCTAGTATCTACCTCTTCCTGCTGCTGTCCCTGCCTTGGACTATGTCTGCTTAGCTTCTCTCAGGGCTAGCTTCAGACTCAATACCCTGCACCCAAATGAAAGTCCTCTGCCCCACTGGGAGTCAGTCTAGGATAATTCGGACTCCAGCATGGCCCAGGGTTCTGACAGTTGGTTCTTTTGGAGTCCTTCTCATTGCCTCATGGGAAATCACCTCACTTCCTTTGCTTTATCTCCCAAACATGGCACAGTGGAGGGCAAATACAAGGTTCTGTAAAATGAAATCAGTAGAGAGTTTTATGTAGGACTGCCCCAAGAAGAAGCAGTCACAGGGAATTTGAGTGTGCAGCACCCCCTGGAGTTGTGCAGTGCACAACCTTATGCAGTAGTCCTGGTATTAGGAGCTGTCCTAATGGATTTATTTAGGAGGCATAAGGAATAAAGGAAGCAGAGGGCAGAAGAGAGCAAAAGTAAGGAAAAAAGCAAAATGATTGAGGCAAAAGGTGATGATGTGGAGAGACCTATAAACACATGTGTGTGCATGGCTGCCAAAAAAGATCTAGAATGTCCACAGAGAAAGATCTAGAAGGATATAAACAGACCCTCAGTACAAGTTACAATCTGGCTCATGAGATATTATCTTAAATTTTTTTTTGACAGGCAGAGTCAGACAGTGAGAGAGAGAGAGACAGAGAGAAAGGTCTCCCTTTTTCCATTGGTTCACACCCCAAGTGGCCGCTATGGCCAGCGCGCTGTGCCGATCCGAAGCCAGGAGCCAGGTGCTTCTCCTGGTCTCCCATGCGGGTGCAGGGCCCAAGTACTTGGGCCATCCTCCACTGCGCTCCCAGGCCCCAGCAGAGAGCTGGACTGGAAGAGGAGCAACCGGGACAGAATCCGGTGCCCCAATCGGGACTAGAACCAGGGGTGCTGGCGCCACAGGCAGAGGATTAGCCTAGTGAGCCGCGGTGCCGGCCTTATCTTAAATTTTTTAGGATAAAAATTTTTTTGTAAAATGTTTATTTATTTTCATATACTCAAAAGGCAGAGAGAGCGAGAGCAAGAGAGAGAGAGAGAGAGAGATCTTCCATCCATGGCTCAATCCCCAAATACCCATACATGCCAGGGTTGGGCCAGGCTAAAGCCAGGAGCCTAGAACTCTACCAGGTCCCTGAGGTGGGTGCAGTGGCCTAAGCCCTTGGGCCATCATCTGCTACCTGTCAGAATGCCTCAGTAGGAAGCTGGAGATAGGATGTGGGGTGGCAGGGACCTAAGCACTTGAACAATCACCTGTTGCTTCCCAGAATGCACTGGGAGGAAAAGGATATGGGATGCAGGCAGCTTATACCCAACTCACCCCAAATTTTTCACCATGACTTTTGTAGTCTTTAAGAAGCAATATTGAAAGAAGAAGCAGAGTGGAGGAGAGAAGAGCCCACTAAATTGTGGTTATGGTGTGGAGATGGGAGACAGAAAAGTCGGTTGTATCCTTTTATGTTGCACTGGGGCATTGGTCACCAAACCCTAGATTGAAGAGATGCAGGGGAAAATGGAAATAAGATAAAACTAAGCTCAGAGAATGCTATCCACAAATGAGAAGCAAGGCATCTCACACCTGTCTTCCTTTCAAGTTTCATGACCAGGTGACTGCTAAAGCCAGGGCAGTGAGCAGTGTCACCAAGGCAGTACACACAGGTGGAAGAAAAGACCAGCTTGCAAAATATTTCTTTTGGGGGCTGGGAGAAGACAAGAAGCAGCTTGAAGAGTTAGGGAGCCAGCCCAAGAGCCAGGAGAATCGTTAGATTCTGTGAAATGCATAGCATGAAACCTAAGAAATTTGGTCTTACCACAAAGGACTATCGAGTTTGCAAGTAAGAGTGGCTTAATAAACCGGAAGTATGGTTGCTGCAGTAACTGAATTGCTAGGTATCTGACTCCATGTGACTCCACACAGTCTCCCTGCACAGCAGCTGGGCAGCATCCAGTCTTCTGCTTGCACCCACATCCCTCCCACTTTAAATATGTATGCTTTGTGTAATGGGCTCTTTCACTGCACATTACAGTTTCATGCCTGTTACTGAGACACTTGGGGCAGTGTGAAGGATAAGAGAAACTGGCTGCCTCAACCCATGCAGATGTTCCACCTCTGCTGTGTTCGTGTTATGGGTTGATGGGTAACAAATGGGTGGAGATTGCTTGATCCCATTGTGGAGTCTGAGAAGTGGGTCTGGTTGGAGTCTCTCGGCCAGGGAGGGCATGCCCTTGGTAGGGAGGTCTTTTGAGAGGGCTGGTTACTTGAGCTCAGCTGTGCTTAGCGTCTCTCCCTGCTTCCTGGCTCACTGGGTGATGGTTCCAGCCCACCTCGTACACCATGGCCAACTAGCAAACAGCAGCCTATGGGGCCACCCAGTCCTGAGCTGCTGTCTCCAAACTGTAAACCAGAATAGGCCTTTGCCTTCCCAAGAAGCTCCTCGCAGGTGTTTAAGTCCAAGAAATGAGAAGATGCCTGGAAAGCTGGAAACCAATTTGTTCTCCGAACCATCACCATTTTTTCCCCTTCGGGGGCAGTGGGTGTAGGGTGGCGATGTTGGAAACCTCACACCGAGTGTGGCTCATCCTTGAATAGTTGCTGGTAATGGTGCCTTGCAGATGTGAAAGATGCATGCAAAGGACTTTCCCGCCTATCCTCGTGCTGTGTACCAGGAGCAACCATGAAAGACAGGTTGGGTAATACCCAGCTCATCTGAGAGATCATGAAACTGAAACCCTCCCACGGTTACAGCAAGGTAGAAGAAGAATAGAAACTGGAGCCTAGGATTTGGGAATTTTTCCCTGGTCAGTGGAGTTTAAGAGTTAGGATCATTGGGGTTGGTGCTGTGGCATAGCAGATAAAGCTGCCGCCTGCAGTGCCTGCATCCAGTGTGGATGCCGGTTCAAGTCCTGGCTGCTCTACTTCTGATCCAGCTCTCTGCTATGGCCCAAGAAAGCAGTGGAAGATGGCCCAAGTCCTTGGGCCCCTGAACACATGTGGGAGACCTGGAAGAAGTTCCTGGCTTTGGATCAGGGCAGTTCCAGCTGTTGCGGCCATTTAGGAAGTGAACCAGCGGGTGGAAAACCTTTCTCTCTCTGCCTCTCCTTCTCTTTCTGTGTAACTCTGCCTTTGTAATGAATAAATACATCTTAATATAAAAAAAGAGGATCACAGGCTCTGAGACAAACTGCTTGGGTTTGATTCCAACTGCTCACACTGGTTGTACGCTCACACTGGCTGTATGCAAGCAAGTTATTTAACTGCTTTGTTGATCAGTTTCCTCATTTTAAAACTGGGATGGCATAGGTTGAATTATATCTTCCAAAATAGATACTTTCAAGTTCTTAATCTGGGAACCTGTGAGTGTAACCTTATTTGGAAGCAAGGTTTCATAGATATAATCAAGTAAGAAGAGGTCATATGGATGGATGTCCATACAGGAAGAGGGTTTCTGGACACAAACATACAGAGAAGAAGATGCCCCGTGAAGGCACCCAGACTGAAGGCGGCCACGTGGTGACAAAGGGAGATTGGAGTGAGGCAGCTGTGAGTCAAGGAATGCCAAGGGTTGCCAGCAATATTCAAGTGCCAGGAAAAGGAGGGAAGCGTGGAGTCACACATTGATTTCTGACTTCTGGCCTCCAGGTCTGTGAGCAAACACAAGTCTGCTGTTTGAAGCTTTGTGATTTGTGGTACTCTGTTACAACAGCCCCAGGAAACTGATCAGAGGCATAATCACATTCCCTACCTCTGGAGTATCACATTGTTGTGCAATACTTTCATTCTTCCTCTTGAGAAAACAAAGACCCAGGCCTAGGTGATGTCATGCTTGGCTGTATGATTCGGCCAATGGGATGCCGGTGGAAGTGAGATACAGCCGCTTGCATGGAGAAGTTTTAAGAACCTCTTAGGGTTCTGTCATCTCATCTCCCTCACTTAGGAGACACATATTATTAACATAGTACTACTCCTCCCACCTAGGTACCCAAATAAAGATGATACGCAACATAGTTGAGGCTGACCTAGAGTGAACATTACTAGAAGCCAGAAATAAATGTCTTGCTATAAACCACTAACTTTGGGGGATATTTGTTACAGAAGCATAACCTAGCTGGTGATGACTAATACCTTACTTTGGAACGTGATGACTCAGGATCATGATGCTCGGGAAACACAACGCTTGCACTTCACTGTGTTCTTAAAGCACTAATTACCGTCTCCTAGCGTAGAACACTCAGGCAGCGTTCTACAGTCACTGAGCGTTTGTGACCACTAGAAGTTCCAACAGAGTCTTGCTCAGGGATAGACAAGCGACCAGAGTGGGATGAATTCAAGTCATTCCTTGCACTTTGCTGGAATTTGCTCTCTGGAGGACAGAAAAGGTTTCCCTGGGCTCCTCACTACAATAGTGACATATGCCTGATACTGACAAGGGGTGTGGTTTCCGCAGAGAAGAAGAGAAGCTAGCTGAAAACGAAGTCCACACAGCAAAAAGACTAGAAGGAAAGAGGGAGAAAAAAGGGAACCCTGTTGACATCATGGGATTGGTCTTCTCCGTCAGATGCACCGTAGGATTTCCAGTGATCTGAGCCATCCGTACTTCACCGTTTCTCCTAAGCTGCTTTGAGTTGGGCTTCTATTAATAGAGTCCTGACTGCTAGAGAGTTCTCCTAATCCCCACCTCCAGATGGTTGCTCCTGAGGGGCGGTGGCTGGACCTCATGCATCTGTTGAATTCCTGCACTCTCAGCATGGTGAACGCCACGTGTGGTTCTACACTAGACGCTGTGTTCGGGAAGCACACAGAACCAGTAGACTCTTCAAGGGAGTGTTGGTCTCTGCACAACCGCAGAGGATTGCTGTCTTCTGGAAATCACAGAGAGAACGTTTCAATAACCATTGTCTGGCAGAGTCTGAACACTTGAGAAGAAGGAAAGCCTAAAGCCGAGAACCATAATTTATCATTCCCTTTCTGAGAGTCTACCCAGTCTTTCTGAGTCTATTTCTTCATGTGTAAAATGGGATAATATTAACAACTTTTCTTTCTGCCCTAGGACCCAATAAGATAATACACACAGAAATAGTATGCATAGATTTGTACAGCAACTTGTACAGTGCCAGACAAAAAGTCATCATTATTATCACACATTCATAGCTAAAAGCACGTTAATTAGACTGAACGAGTCCTGTTGGACTCACTAGGGACAAAGGCTTGGGATCAAGCTGTTAACTGCACTTGAGACTTGAAGGCTTTTTTCTACCGGTACAAGCAAAGTGAGCTCATTTATCATGGCAGCAGGCACATTAATGTTGCATTAGCTCCACGAGGAGTATGGCCAAAATCAAGATAAAATATGGATTGTGAGCCAGATTCCCAGAAATCACAAAAAGCCACCAGCTAGATTGACAATAAAAAATTAAACTCAGCAGACCTGGAAGCCAAACACACAAAACAAACCCCACTGGCTGGGATTACCGCAACTGTGGGGGACAGGTGTTGACGGAAGAGGCAAGAGCATGGGACCACGGCCAAGCCTCCCAGCTACGGATACTAGTGAGCGCAGGCCTTGGAACCTGTGTTCTATGGCAAGCATTCTTTTCTCTCCCCTGACTGGACAGTGCCCTCCTATTCTCCCTCCCGTGTGAGTGAGAATTTCCAGTGACTGTGGAGAACTTTCATGACAAAATCCCTGTTGCTTACAACATCTACAGGTGTCCCATCATGATCAGTGTAACACGCCAGCTCGTGACTGTGGTCCAAGCAGCTCCAGGTAATCTGGCCTCTGCCACATCACAGTTGGTTCTCAGCCTACCTTTGGAGCCCCACTGGCTTCTCCCTGGGTCTTCAGAGGCGACAGGCTTGCCCCTGCCTCAAGTCCCTGGGCTGCTGCTCCCTGTGCCTGAGAGGCACCTAATCATGGCTCTGCATTGCTCTTTTCTTCCTGTCGTATAGAGCGCCATTCAGTATCATCCTCCAAGAAGCCTTCTCTGACCACTCGACCTCTATTACCTCTCTCCCACCTCACTCTATTCCATTTCCAGTCTTATTCCTATAGTCTTACCTCTTCTTGAAAGGGTAGCTTTTATTTGTTATTTGTATACACACATTCACCTATCACATATAAATATGTACACACACACACACACACACAGATGGTCCCAGCTTATGATGGGTCCACTTACAATTTTTTAACCCATGGTAGTGTGAAAGTGATGCACATTCAGTAGAAGTCCTTCTTCCGTGTACATTACTTATACATTAATATTGAGTGGCCATCCAAAGTTTTATTTTTCTCTCTCAGTACAGTATTCAATAAATAACACGGGATAGTCAACATTTGATTCTAAAACAGGCTTTGTGTGAGATCTTTTTGTCCAACAGTAGGCTCATGTGAATGTTTGCAGTGTGCTTAAGGTAAGCTAAGCTATGATGCTTGCAATTTTAGGTATGTTAGGTGTATTCATGCATTTGCCATGGAAGGTTTATCAGTAAGTGACCCTCTCTTAAATCAAGGAACATATAGGTGAGAGTACTTCAAAAAGTTCCTGCAAAGATTGAGTTAAAAGCTAAGTTTATTTTAGTGCAAAAAAATTGGGGATCACAGATATGCACAGTCTTCAGAAAGTTGATGGAAAATGTGTGATTAAAAACTATGTGCAAATTTTAAAACCAGTCTTCTAGAAAAATGCAATTATCTCTCAAGTCCATTTTCCATGAAGTTTTTGAAGTGCCCTCACCTAAATCCTCACACATATGTATGTCTATATAAATATAAATATAGATGTAAATATACATATACATATACATATATGCAAGATGTGATGGTGGGCCCTGATTCTTGTCTTGTTCACTGTTGTAGCTCCGACACCTACCAGAGCACTTGACTCATATTAGCTTCTCAATAAATATTTTAAAAAATGACAGTAAATCCCCAGCAGCCTCTGCTCTGGTCTGACTTCTGTGCTTGCTGGCCTTGCTTCCTCCAATTCTTCCAGTGGCAAATCCCAGAACTGGAAAGGACATGAAGTGTTGTTGAGTCCCTTCTCCTGCCTTCGGGCAGGATTGTGGCTAACCACCCCCGCCCCTTTTAAATGCCTGTGTAAAGGTAGGCTGAACAGCACAGGACCCACCAGGAGAAAGCTGCATTCCTGTACTTAATATTTCAGTGCTTTGTAAAGTAGAAGCCAGAAGAATTATAATGAGGTGAGTGTAACAAGTAGGCTTTAATTCCAGTGCCAACTCTGATGGATTACTGGTATCTGCCTGAAGACCTGTGTTGAGGAATTTTGAGCTGCTATGAGCTCATTAAAGAAAAAAGTAACCAACACTCTGGGATTGATTAACAGGGTCTGCATGGGCATAGGATAGAGGAGGGGAGGTGCTACGCATTTGCAGTTCATAAAAGAAGGAGGTTGCCTCCTGACCAACACCTTCACTTTCCTGCCCACTTTGGTGACATCACTCAAAGAATGTGAGTGACAGAGCTGGACCACTGCTCCCTCTGTGCCTCATAATGTAGCATCTTAACTACCTCTTGTTTTCCCTAGTAATTCACAAAAGCAAAGAATGTGTCCCATAATTTTCCAGAATGGGAAATTTTCAGTAGTCTATAATTGAATTATATCATGGGAAAGGGAAGAAGAAGTCACCCTAAACAAGCAACAACTCAATCCCCACTGACAACATCACAGTTTTAGTTGAAAGAATCCATGCAGGGCCTCCAAGGATGTTTCTGAAGATCCAGGCCTATATGGATGGGTTGGTTTGTCTTCCTGAGCTCTTACTTTCAAACTCCCCCCATGTATATCAACCCCAATGTTGTTTAACAATTCTAAGTCAATGTGTCCAAAACAAAAGTCAATATATATATATATATATATATATATATATATATTTGCTCTCACAGTACTCAAAAGCTGTGCTACCTCTTATCTTCCCAACACATTCAATAAGTATTTCTTTGGTGCCTTTCTGGGTGCCACGTACTATTCTAAGCCCTGGGCCACAGAGTGGAAGAGTCTAGAGGATGGCCTCACGGATGAGATAGCGAGATTGAACAGCTGCAGTAGGCAGCACTTGGGTTCTTCATGCACGGTGCCAACATGGCGGCTCTTCTTGTGCAGCTTAGCTTCTAGAGAAGAACATGGGAGATAAATCGGGCTGCAATAAATAGAAAACAGAAAGTGCAATGCAGAAAATGAAGTGATATAAAGAGAGAAAAGCTATGCAGCAAAGGAAGTGACATTATGGAGAGTGGGTGGCATTGAACCCTGGATGGGGGAGGGCATAGGCAGGCAAGGGAAAACATCTTTGAAGTGATGACATGAGCAGAGGGGTCACACAGTGACATCAACAGTGCCACATCCAGAGGTGGTGAGAAGCTTGGGTGGTGAGATACAGCGTGGAGACAACGAGTGAGGGGACAGTGCCAGGACAGGAGCTTGAATGCTGGGAGCCCATTAGGGCAGGGGTGGCAGGCCAGCCTGAGAAACTTGACTTCCAGACTCGGCCAAGAGGCAGGGAGAAGGAAGATCACTGACTTAGCTTGCATTGTCCCTCATCAGGTTGCCCCATCTTGAAATCTACATCCCTCTTCCCTGATGGAGGTAGTCACTGTTACGGTTCAGATGGAGTTTGCTCCCCCAGACACATGTGCTGGAGGCCTGGTCCTCAGTGTGGTGGTGTGGACCTTTGGGATGGGAGTGCCTAGTGGGAGGTCCTTAGGTCATTGGAGATGTGCCCTTGGAAGCAGATTCCGGCGCCTTGGAGTGAGCTCTTGCAAAACGAGCTGTTATAAGAGCCTGAGCCACCCCTAAGTCTGGTTTTCTGTTTTGAGAGGTGATCTGCGCCTTTCACATGTACGTTCACAGTTCCTAGCTGCCATTAGGTGCCAGCGCTAATCAGAAGCTCTCCCCAAGAGCCTGTGCCATGCTGCTTGGACTTGGGGTCTCCAGCAATTTGAGTTAAGAAACCTTCTTTTCTGTGTAAGGTAGCCGGCCTCGGATGTTTCACTGCAGGACTGCAACACTGCCTGAGTACTTGTCTCCCGGAACACCTGCCATGTGGCATCACAGAGCCCTCATCATTTGGGCGCGGGGTCAATGCCCTCATTCTTAGAAGCTCCTGAGAGCAGAAGTCAAAAATCGCATCTGTAAGAATGCCAGGGCTTTGCAGATGCCCACAAAGTGCTGAACTTGGGAAAAGCATTCCATGACCACAGAGGCAGCTACAGAGAGGAAGGAGGGTGCGTGCGCCTCGTTATCTGGCCTCTGGGAATGACCATTCTCCTGTATGGCACCCAGAGCCACCGGGCTTCCAAGGCTGGCATCCACACTGTTCAACTGCCTACGTGGAATCCAGGCAAGGAGGAGTTGCTCTCCTTCTCCGCTGGAGTCTCCGGAACCCATCAAGTTTAATCAGCTTGCAACAACCGGGTGAAAAGGACTAGATAATGAGCACCCAGTCATCAGGCCACTTGTCAAGTCAAGCGGACGACAGAGTTAGTTTAACAGCACACATCTGGATGGACGAGCGCAGGCACCACATGACGTACACAGCTGCTGACTGCTACCATGGTTCTGAAAAAATCAGGAAATTTGATGGCCATGCACGTGGTCAGAGCCAGGATGAGCTCCCAATAGATGCGTGAGAAGAGTCAAGAAAACAGGTCAGGGCCCCAAGAGCATCAATCCGCACTCGCGAATTTCTTTTTATATCTGAGTTAAAACAACATCTAGAAGTCAGAGGGAATGCTGATTGGTAAACAACGATTACTTAGGTTATGATAATAGTCATTCTTCACTCAATAAGAGCCTAGGCAGAATGATAAAATGAAAACGGACTGGCCCAACTCACTAGACGTAAGTCTAACGAGGCAGGAGAGTAATGATAAGGGTTGGCGAGATCTAACGACCCTCCCTTGTTTAGAAATGGGGAGACTGAGGCCCAGACTGACAAAGGTGCTGGTTTATGGTTGCTCTGCTCAGTGGCAGGCAGACAAAGACAACAGCTGTGCCTGCAAGTAATCGCAACACAGGGCAGACTGGGCACGGAGCCGCCGGGCAGGTTTGGAGAAGCAGCCTACAAGCAAGGCCCCAGGATAGGGAAGCTTTCTGTGTCCAGAGGCAGGGAGAGGCTTCTGGGAGGAGAAAGCATGTGAACAGGGGTGGGCAGGAGTCCTACAGGAAGGACACCCACAGGCAGAGGGGCAGGTGAGTCAGAGCCCAAGAGAAGCAAAGAGAAGGCTGGTGCCGAGTGGTCTCCCCACGGGATCCAGACACACAGGTCAGCACCAGGAGGCCTGCCTCAGTTTCCCATCCTTCCTCCTCACTGTCATTGTCACTCACCTGGACTTCATGGCTGTCTCCACTTGAGGCCTTTACATCAGTTTCCAACCTCCAGCCAATGTGATCTTCTCAAGGTATCAGTTACATTACCCGGTTCCCCTGAGCTGCTTCCTGCTGTGCCTCACCCAAAGTCTCAATTCCGTCTCCTTTCTGAGCGTGGACTCGCAGTATATGAGCATCTCCTCACTCACCACACTCCAGCTGCTCTGACCTTTTTTCCTCCTTCTCAGATACGCAATGCTCATTGCCATAGCGGGTCTCTGCAGCCACTGTTCCCGCTGTGTAGAAATCCTTACCTGAATGTCTTCTCAGGGCTGTTTGCTTCCAAGCCCAGCTCAAGGATCACCTGTTCGCTGAAGTCATTCCTTGTCAGGTGGCCTTGACTGCTCCTTTGCCCTTGTCTGTTCTCTTTTCTTCATGGAACTTACTATCTCTAACTACACCAGGTGAATAGATTATTCAGTAAGCAGTGCTGGGGAAATTGACTGCCCACATGCAAAACACTTAAATTAGATCCCTACCTCATACCATATACCAAAATTCTCAAATAGGTCCTTGATGCAAAAGGAAAAACATTAATATTTTTGAATAAAATACTGGAAAACCTGTTCATAACCATTTGGGTAGGGGGCAATTTTTTTATGTAAGGCTGATCATAATAATAATAACCATAGAATAAGTGATTAACAAGCAGGACAGCATTAAATTTAAGAACTTCTCTCCTTCACAAAGCACACAGAGTGGGAAAAAAATGCCACAAAAAGGGTGAATATATTTCTCCATCAATCAACTGTTAGTATTTAGGAAATTCAAAGAACTCTCTCAAATATTAAAGCAAATCAAAAAATAAGTTTAGTAGAAAATGGGCAAAAGACACAGAAATGGGGCTGGTGCTGTGGTGTAGCAGGTAAAGTTGCCGCCGGCAGTGCCAGCATCCCATACAGGCACGGGTTCACGACCCCCAACTGCTCCACTTCCCATCCAGCTCTCTGCTATGGCCTGGGAAAGCAGTAGAAGATGGCCCAAGTCCTTGGGGCCTGCACCCACATGGGAGACCCAGAGGAAGCTCCTGGCTCCTGGCTTCAGTTTGGTGCAGCTCCAGCCATTGCAGCCAGTTGGGGAACCAGCAGATGGAAGACCTCTCTCTCTTTCTTTCTCTCTCTGTCTCTGCCTCTCTGTAACTCTGCCTTTCAAATAAATAAATAAATCTTTTTAAAAAAAAAAAGACACAGAAACTTCATAGAGGAGTAGACATACGCTTAGCCTTCATGGCAAACAAGATCAGAGAAACCAGCATCATGGTGAAAAACCTTTCAGTATCTATAGGTTAGCAAAAGTTAATAAAATTTAGCAACATTAAGTTCTGGTAAGTATGGGAGGCAGTGGGGGGGGGGGATTCAAACATGGGTGCAGGTGTATAAGTTAAAACAACTACTGTATTAACACAATTTGGCACCATCTTATGAAGCCAGAAAGGTTCACCTGGCGAAAACTACAAATCTAACTCTTGCTCTCTGCCTAGAGAAATCCTCACAGATATGTCCCGTAGGACATATCTATTAGTATTTGCCACAACTTCCTTTAAAATCACCCAAACAGAAAATAATCTCAATGCCCATACACAGCACAATGGGCAAATAAATGGTTCATAAAGTGACTATTCATACAATGAAAGGCTACTCGGCAGCAAAAAGGAATGAAGTGCAGCTCCATGTTGGTGACCATGGACTCTCCCAAATAAAGTTGAATAAAAAGTAGATGGAGGATCTGGTAATACTCTAAACAAAAGCAAAGCAATAGTTCTCTTCCAACCAGGAGGGAGGAAAATGATGTGAAGACTGGCATCACCATAACAGAAGGGAAGAAAGTGGGTAGGGAAGAAAGAAATACGTTGACAACTGCTGAAGCTGGGCATTGAACATATGAGGGCTCCTTAGGGTTCTCATTGGTATACGCTTGGCATCGTCCAGCAGTTGAAATGGTCTCTTTGTTGAAGTGCACATAAACATGGATGCACATATATGAATTCTATTTGTGAGAGGGAAAAGTTAGGAGGGCGAGATTGAAGAGAAGCGTATAGGAAAATGAATCATATGGGTTCAGTCATATTGGTCTATATCCTTTTTTAAAAGAATGTTTTGTTTGAAAGACAAAGCGGTAGAGAAGGAGAGACTGAGAGAGAGAGAGAATCTTTCATCCACTGATTCAGTCCTCAAATGCCTACCACAGTCAGGGCTGGGCCAGGTGGAAGTTAGCAGCCCACAACTCCATCTGAGAGTCCCACGTGAGCGGCAGGAACTCAGGTAGTTGGGCCACCTTCTGTGGTCTCCCTTTAGCGGGAAGCTGGACGCAAGTCAGGCACTCTAATAGGCTATCCGGCTGTCCCACAGTCAGCCTAAGCCACCAGGCTGCAACGTCTGCTCCCACATTGTTTATTTCTTAATCTGAGTGGTGAGCAAATTTTCCCTGTATTGTTATGTTAAATATTTTGTGTTTCTAATGTCTACTTTACATTTTTTTAAAGGAAAGGGAGAAAGTGCAGAGAGACAAAGCAAGTGTGTGAAATGACTGAGCCCAGCCCTCTCCTCCTGAGCTGTAGGTAGCTGTAGGCTTTGCCCGGCTCTACCAGGTAGAGACACTGAAGCTAAAATGGCCACATTGCTAATGCAGTGTACTGCAGGTGTCTGCGAAGGGCAGGGAAGGGGGAGGAAAGGCAGGGGAAAGGGCCGTTGCCAGGGAACCAGGGCTCGGCTCCGGGGCATGAGTCACTCTCAGAAGAGGGTCCCTTGACACATGGACTGCCCGCAGCTGCCAGGACACACAGCGACTAAGGCCTCGTAGGCGGCACAGTCCCCACGTGAGACGGCTCCACTTCCCATTTTTTGCACGGAAAGCAGAATCCTGCAGCCTGCTGGTGAGCCCAGCAGAGGGTCTGAGCCAGAAGGTGGAAAGAGCCAACCTAAGATCACGCTGCTGACACCGGTTCCTGCCCATCATGGAGCGCGCCTTTGCTCCCACGGGACTCTGCACGTGAGCATGACCGTGAAATAAACACACTGCTCCTCTCCTCCAGGGCCCGAAGTCCGCGCTCGGGGGGCTGTTGCGTGCGCAGGCCCAGACCGCTTCTGCTTCCTGCCCGGGCCGCTCCCGGGTCGTAATTGGGCTCACAAAAGCCCACCCCACTGACTCGAAGCATCCCATTGGCAGTCACAAAAGCCAAGGCACTCCAGGTTACGGCCACAATTCAGCTCCAGCTCTCCCCCATTGTGCCCAGCCTCTGCAGTGGTCGCCCAGCCGTCGGGGGTCTTACATATCTCATACATGCAGCAAAGTGGGGGAACAATGTGACAAATTTGAACAAGCTCAGAGGCGAGCCTGCGGAATTCTTCCCTTTGTGAGCCCCCATCACGTGTCAATTTTGCTGCTGCGCAAGGGGGAGACAGGGGTGGGCGACATCCCAGCCGCAGGAGGCCAGCCCAGTAGCGGGCTGGAATTCTTTTCACACGGAAGGAATGCTGTCCCTTCTCTCCTCACCCCCCCAACCCCCTAGAAGGATGCTACTCTAATTTCCTTTCTCTCAGATCTAAATATTCTATCTAAATAGCGGTACTGCTCCTGGCTAAAGGAAGCAATCCAAGGAAATTTCTAGAGTCCATTCTCCCAAGATCCGAAGGCAAAATTGATCCGGAAGTGCATGAGAACTCTGGGTGCCACGGACACAGCTGCAAGCAGACAGCCTGCCTCTGTGTTGTGAAGGAAAGATAAGGTGACGATGAGAGCATGTCACACAGTTGTCACAGGATTAAATGTCCAGCAAGGGCTTAGACGAGCATCTGGGACATGGAGCACCCACACAGTGTGTGTTGCTATTATTGTTATTTATGATCATATCACCTGAGATACAGCCCCTCACCATTTAACTGTCCTCCTTCGTCCTCTGCCGGGGACCCCACACTTCTTAGCAGATCCTGTATAAGAAATCCAGTCTCTTAGGCCGGCGCCGAGGCTCACTAGGCTAATCCTCCGCCTAGCGGCGCCGGCACACTGGGTTCTAGTCCCGGTCGGGGCGCCGGATTCTGTCCTGGTTGCCCCTCTTCCAGGCCAGCTCTCTGCTGTGGCCAGGGAGTGCAGTGGAGGATGGCCCAAGTCCTTGGGCCCTGCACCCCATGGGAGACCAGGAGAAGCACCTGGCTCCTGCCATCGGATCAACGCGGTGCGCCGGCCGCAGCACATCGGCCACGGCGGCCATTGGAGGGTGAACCAACGGCAAAAGGGAAGACCTTTCTCTCTGTTTCTCTCTCTCTCACTATCCACTCTGCCTGTCAAAAAAAAAAAAAAAAAAAAAAAATCCAGCCTCTTGTGATTTTGTAACTTACATTGTCTGGTGAGGGGCAGGGACCCAAATATCCTGGTGCGATATAATGACAGGAAGGTTCCCTTCAACTTCCCTTTCCAGATTGTGTTGGCAGGAGTGGGCGCTGTGGCACAGTAGCCAAGATGCTGCTTGCAAGGCCTGCATCCCACATCGGAGCACCTGGGTTCAAGTTCCGCTCCATTTCTGATCTAGTTTCTTACTAATGCACACCCTGGGAGGCAGTGGTGGGGGCCCAGGAGGTTGGGTCCTGAGTTCTCAGCTTCTGGTTTTAGCCTGGTCCAGTCTGGGCTATGAACCAGAGACCAGTGAATGTAAGCCCCCCCCTTCTCATTTTGCCTTTAAATAAATGAAACTAAAAAAAAGGTTTTACTAACAAACTGATATCATTTTTCATCAGTATAACAAGAAAGCATCCTCCTTGCAAGCAATTTGTGAGCACACCATCAGTCATTTCACTGTTGCAGGTGCAAATTCCTAAGTGACCCTTTCTGAACCGTGGTCTTGTCACCTGTGTCTCAACTGCTTCCCCTTGGGGGTGGGAGTGTCAATAGCTGTTTTGGCAAGACTTGTCAAATTCTTGGTGGTGATGGTCTCTTCTCTCTTCTGCTTAAGACATACTAATTGAAGTCATACTTTTTGCGGATGGCTTGACGTCGTTTTCTGTTGATTAGGACCCATTCTGAGACCTCCACAATGAAGACAGCTCAACACCGATCTGCCAATTTTCATAAACCTTGGGAAACTGAAGGAGGAAAAGACAAAGTTTCAGAATTGTTCTTGTTGAGAATTAGAAACTTACCACTGCCATTTTACCAGCAGAGTAGAAAAGACAGAGGAAGCAATGCACCATCTCTAAATCAGCATTAGACACAGAGTAAGATGGCAGCACACTGTCTCTTTCCTTGTAGGTTTGGTACAACCTTGTGGGCTTGGTTTGATTTCTTTCTTGGTGAGACCTTGAACATTGACATGGGACACTTGTCATAGACTTCTGAAAAGTAGTCAAGATGGGTGTCACAGGAAATAGCCACTCTACAGGCAGAACTGGACACATAGGGTAGCACGGTGAGAAGAAACACCCATAGGTCACCTTACAGGAAACCAAGTGAACTGAACTCTATAACTTGATTTTCTGTGTGGTTACTGAATGCTTGTCAGTGTGTCCTGGGCGGGGCGCTCTGATAAGAATGTAGGTCCCGCCCTCAAGAGTGTCTCATCCCACCAGAAATCAAGACATGCAGACAGGAAACAAGCCGATTGGTAGGCAGTGAGGCCGACTCAACACAAGGAGTCCATTCTCAGCAGAAGGTGGGACCGAAAGGATTCTCAGCAGGGATGCAGTGGGTGGTTGCTGGAAAGTATGGCTCCCCCAAAAAGCAGGGAGTGCAGTTGGACCTGGGAGGAAGGCAGCAAACGGAGGAAAGACATGGAAGAGCAGGCAACCCAAGAGGCTCAGATGCTGCGACTGCTCAGCACAGGCCCCCCCTCCCCCCCCGGACCACGGTGGCCACTACCAATGAGTCATGGCTGATCAATGAAGTCACTCCATGCCCTCCTGCAATCCGGTGTAGGGTTCCTGATGGGCATTGCCAATTGTGTAGAGTTAGTTCATAAAATAAAATGCTCTGGGGCTGGCATCGTGGCATAGCAGGTTGAGCCACTGCCTGTGTTGCCAGCATCCCATATGGACATCAGTTCCAGTCCCAGCTGCTCCGATTCCGATCCAGCTCCCTGCTAATATGCCTCAGAAGGCAGCGGAAGATGGTCCAAGTGTTCAGGCCTCTGCATTCATGTGCGAGACCCAGATGAAGCTCCTAGCTCCTGGCTTCAGCCTGGTGGTAGCTTTGGGATCCACAGGAGAGAAGGCCCACACTTCCGGGAATGGAGAGTCCCTAACCCGGACTTCCGGGAATGGAAAGTCCTTGCCAAGGTCCCTGTGGGTGCCTAAAGGTCAACCAGTGAAGATCAGACATGTCTCAACCTTGAACCCCCATGCCCTGTATCTACAAAAGGAGCCTTCCCAACCTGATGCGTGACTTCCCCGGGCTCTACTCTGTTGGGACCAGGGAACCTCTCCCTGGAGCAGAATCTCAACAAAAGCTTGTGAATTAATTGATTCATCTGCCTGGGAAGATTTGTTAAGCGGGACACCTTGCAGATCACCTTGCACCTGGCCCAGACCTGGCCGTTATGGCCATTTGGGGAGTAAACCAATGAGATCTCTCTCTCTCTCTCTCTCTCTGTGTGTGTGTGTGTGTCCCTCTCTGTGTCAGTAGTTTTACATTTCAGATAAGTAAATCAATCTTTAAAATACAAGGTTTTGTCCTGCTAAGCCGGGGAAATGACATGGGAAACACATGGTTCTGGGAGGAAGCACAGAACGTTCACGAGACTCCGACAAGAGCCACGGGAGCCACGGTTTGCGACTGGCCAAGCGCAGCAGAGACGGCTTGGGAGGCTGGCGGAGGATGAGCAGGGCTTTAACCTCTGTGTATCTGTGTGTCCGGCAGCAGGATTAGAAGTCTTCGCCTGTATTTCCTACAAATCTCCACTCTCTTTAAGCCAGAAGGGTTAAAGAGCAGATGGCCAGGTGAGCTATTATTTACAATGCTGTGCATTTCGGGGTGCTATTAATTGAGATGACTATTAATTGCGGATGAATACGTCACCGTAAGAACATCATGTCACAGCAGTGTCCTGGAACAAAAGCCAGCAGGAAGCAGGGGCCGACTGGCAGCTAGAGCCTCCTTTGAAGGCTCCTCTGGCGCCTTGGTGACAGCCCCTCAGTCTGCCATCTACCCTCGGCCTACCTCGCCTTCCTTGCAAAAGCAGGGAGGGTGATCATTCGGGCTGAGGGTCTGCAGTCCCCTCCTGTGTGTCCTCTGTGGCCGCCCAGAGCATTGGTCACTGCCCACTGCTCCGCACACCACAGGGACAGGCTGTGGTTTGGAATTCCATGAGGAATCTCACCGTGTTTGACCCCCTAAGGGAGGGAACACATTTTTGCGTGAACCACCTTCTCACCCCATGCTGCCTAAGACCGGGACTTTCAGGTCACTAATGTGCTTCTGCAGCCCACAGGGGAGACCAGCCAGAGATTGTCAACAGGGTTGCAGACTTTTGCTAAAGCTAAAGTGTATCATCCTTGTACCAATTAACATACAAATAAACCAGTACAATAGGAAGGAAAAGTAAAAGAAATGTATCTTCTACAACCACAGAGCAACCTATTCCATCTCAAACTAAACTCCCTGTAACACGGGATCCCTCTGATTTCTTGCAGCGTAAGCAGTCCTTCTAGAAACACGCAAGAAACACACCCAAGTCAAAGAACCCACACGGGGGGCACATGCACAAGTATTTCAGAGGCATCAAAATTGCCTAGCAGCTTCTCTCCTACCCTCCACATTCCAGGGGAGATTATTAATTGTCCCCAGGGAAGGAGGCCAGCGACAAAGGAAGATACTCTGGATATGCTAATCCCACAAAAGAAGCCACTGCATCCGTGCTTGCCAGATTAACATGAACAAGAAGTCTGAGTGACATCGCTGGGAGTCAACACAGCCACTCCTCGCCCCCCCCCCCCGCCCCCGCCCCCACCCCCGCCACACCTCTAGATCAGGATTCGATTTGATTTTACGAAGTCAAACATGGAGAGTTTCGTCGTTGTTGTTTAATGCGAAATTACAAGGTGCGCGTAACCTTTCCTTTCTCTGTGGCTCTCAAAGGGAAGCTTTCACACCACGTTTTGTTTCCCAACAAGCAGAGCCACAAGGGTCCCCCCTAGCCCTGAGCTTTCCTGTCTGCAGGAGCTCTTGGCCGGTGCCCCGCCAGGCAGCATTGGGTGAGATTATGCGGCTAGTCACAGTCTTCAAGGAATAAATATCTAACACCTTGTTCCCTTTCGAGGTTCAAAAGCCACTGTCACTGCAATACACTGGTGGTTGAAAAACAGGCTATAATTCATATGCAAACTAGAGGAGGATTTTCATGATTTCATAATAAAATGTTGAAACGCTTTGATCTCCAGTTGTAAGGAGGTGTGAAACAGTGCCTGCGGAAACAGACAGATATTTGTGTAAGCATCCTTTATGTATTGCCAGTGCGGAATAATAACATATCAAAGCCCCAACTTACCTCATCTGCCTGGAACAGCCAAGGCATAAATAAAGGGGAACAATGGAATTACTATTACTCACTCTCCGAGAGCCAGCGACATCACTGTATCCTTTATAATTGCTGGCAAGAAGATTAATGTTTTGTTAAATATCAGAGCAAGGTCACAAGGGGGCTTGCAGGCCTGTCTAAACATCGAGTTTTTAAGCTGCTTCTCTCGCACTTGCTCTTTTTTGCGGAAATGAACTTGTAGCATTTCCTCTAATTATGGGGATTTTGGCTTTTGCAAGTGGGCCTGCATCAGCACCTCGCTCTGATCATGCTCCCACACATGCCTGCATGAGCGCGCGCGTGCGCACACACACACACACACACACATGTGTTTTCCCCAAATGATATTTGGGGACAGGCTTGATTTAGCTGCAGCATATGGGGTATGTTGTTATGAGGCGACCTTGCCCTTTTAACCAACGTGGATAATTCATTGCCTGTCACTGTGGCCTGAAGCAAGGGGCCTGTGCTTAAGAGGTCGACTTTATTGGGGTCCTCAGGGGGTTCCCTACCAAAGGCCTGCTATCATCGTCCACTGGGCTTCTGTTATGTTTAGCCCGTCCGCCTGTCCATACAGATGTTTCCAACAGCAAACAGTTCATGACCCAGAAAGAACAAAATATTTTGGCTTTCCTCGACTTTCAGCACCTGTTCAAACCAAAGAGCCTTCGAAGCCCTGTATGCACAGAGCAGAAGCCCCCTCCACCCCCCAGCAACCAGAGAGAGGCTACTTCCAGGCTGGAGCCAACCCTTGAAAGCTGGTGGTGAACTCAAGCCACTTCCTGCAGTGACCCTCACTGTCAACTCCCGGAAGTGTCAGACGGAGACAGATAGCAGGTTCCCCAGAAAGATGGGTGGTCTTCGCTTGAAGAATCTCACATAGATCTGTCAGTTTGACTCAGCCACATCAGGAATTAGCCCAGTGAGATCATGTCCAACGCTCCAATGTTTATTCTTCATCTGTCAAGGCAATATCTTGTCTTTGGTGTTGCACTGGGCTCCAATCATCTGCCATTCATGTAATTCCTGCAGCCTAAGATTGATTCTAGAAGTTCTTCAGGATTGAATGATTGAAGATGACTCATGGGATGGTGGACGCTCTCTACATTTTCCCAAGGGAACCAGTGACAACACTGTAGAAGGCTTGCGATCAACAGAAAGGTCCTATGAACATGGCTAAGTATGCAACAGGAAGCATTAAAGGGAACTTGTCACTTCTGGCAGAATCTGAAAGGAAGAGAAGCTTTGGGGGGTGTAAAAGGGGTGCAGTGGGTCTGTTCAAAGAGCTCCTTTGTCTCACCACTCCATACTGTCTCCCTGGGCAAAGGGTTTTTAAGTTGTAGCTCCAATTGTAAGGAGTTTTGCTCATTTGTTTTTTTTTCCACACAGCTCAAGGAGGAATTAAGAAGTAAAAGAGACAGCTGGGAATGAAGGTGGGTGTAAGAGGCAATTAGATGTGAAAGGGAGGATGTCCCGACTTGGAGGACTTGCTGCAGCCTCCCTAATCTTGGTGGCAGTTGGAGCTTAGAGCTGCAATTACCATGTGCCCTCTTGCCTCAGTACAAAATGAAGGCAATGATGCTCCATCTAATATGCCTGTGCTTCGTGTGAACTGCAGGCCCTCAACAAACGTGTTGACTCAGTAAGTGGATGGATGGATGGAGGGAGGGATGGGTGTATGGATACATAGATGAAAGTATGGAAGAAAGGGAGGTGCAAAGGAAGGAAGGAGGGAGGGAGGGAGGGAAGGAGGGAAGAAGGGAAGGAAGGAGGGAAGACAGGCTAGCTAAATGGCCAAGCTGATGAATGGACAAATGGATGGATACTTGGATGAAGGGTTGTAGAGATTCAACACAAAGTACACTAGACAAGTAATCACTCAGCTACACCATGGGTGAGCAAATGATGACCTACAATTCCAGTCTTGCCCACCACCATTTATAAGTTTTATTGGAAGACAGCTATGACCATTCATTTATGTTTTGTCTGCTTTCATGATCCAAGGAAGAGTTGAAACATCGCTACAGAGGAAATAGGGCCCGCAGAGCCTAAATTATTTACTATGTGTCCCTCTATAAAATCAGTTCAACAACCCCTGAGCTACACTATCACTAGATTTTTCTGGGTCTGAATGTAATTTGTCCTTTTTTCTTTATCTTTGTTTCAATTAAAAAAAATAACAAGAAAACATGGACAGACAGTAAAACCACATCATACGTTCTTTTTAACTTGTATGAGCTCTAGCAAGCATTCCAGACAATAAATGACCAAATAAGCATAGATTAGTAGCACAAGGGCAGTAAGCCAAGCCATTACTTCATCTGGGGCTCAATTGAAGAAATGATGGGTTTTTTTTCAGTGCAAGACTCAGAAAAGCCAATGTGATGGATTTTTTGAGAGCCTGCAAGGTATACACAAAAACAATGTATTATGTACTTTATGTAGAAGTTAAGGGGATTTTTCAGAGGCTTGTTTTGCTTGTATAACTATGTTTTCACCTTATCACGTTCACTTTAGAATCTAAGAAGCTGTTAAGACAAGATAGATTTACTTTATGCTCCTTAGACACAGGGGTAATGAACACAAAGCATTTTGGGAGGTCTCCATTACCTGCTTCATGGCCCTCTGTATCTGTAGTTAAGAAGACGTGATAGTATCAAACAAAACAAAACAGAGCTGCTAGAAGTTACTATATGGAAGGTCTGTCCTGAGATGTCCATGTCTCAAGAGAAAGTGTTGTATGAATGTGGCAAAGGGATCCACAAGCAAGATCAGTAATGTGGTTGAAGGGAAGCAGGAGGCAAATATGTTAGCAAAGAAGATATTACAATTTGTTGTACGATACTTACAATGACTACGACCTATTAGGATTTTTATTTATTTATTTGAGAGGCAGAGTAACAGACAGAGGGAGAGGGAGAGACAGAGACAAAGGTCTTCCATCTGTTGGTTCATTCCCCAAATGGCCACAATGGCTGGAGCTGGGCTGATCCTAAGCCAGGAGCCAGGAGCTTCTTCAAAGTCTCCCATGTGGGTGCAGAGGCCATTGTCTACTGCTTTCCCAGGCCTTAAGCAGAGATTTGAATAAGAAGAGGAACAGCTGGGACACGAATCAACACCCCTGTGCTGCAGGTAGAGGCTTAACCTACTATACCACAGTGTTGGCCCCCATCATATCTTATTTACTACAATTTTGTCATTGCTCTCTGCCCTGTCAATACAAGACCCTTGCTGACCATCAGATAAAGCTGCAACCTGACCCTGATCAACCAATTGGAAAGTCAATGGGATAGGCAACTTCCCCAATGGCCCCAGTGATGCTGCCTCTGGCTATCCACGCCTGGGTGTCATCCCCTCCTCTTGAGTGTGAATTTGACCTAGTGTCTTGCTGATGGTGAATAGACTACTGCAGAATGATGAGATGTCATTTCTGACACTAGTTTACAGAAGACTGCAAGTCTGCCTGGTTCAGCTTCTCTTGGCCTCCCACTTGTCCCGTGGGAGCCACTTGTATTGTTCTGTGCTGTCCTGTAGAGAAGCGCCCATAGACAGGAATCCAAGAGACTTCCACCAACACCTGAGAAGGAACTGAGGCCCGAGTCCAGCAGACCACGAGGAGCTGAATCTTGCCAACAACCACATGAGTGAGCCTAGAAGCTGCTCCTCCCACAGCTGAGGTCTGAACACGACGGTGGCCCAGCTGAGCGCTTGCCTGCAGCTTCAGAGACACCCTGTGCTAGGCTGCACTCTGATTCCCACCCCCTGTACAGTTCCTGCAGGATCATTCGTTTTCTTGAAGCCAATGAGCTTTGGGGTAAACTATTATGCACTGATGGAAGACTAATGTGGTCAAGATTTGTCTCCCAGCAGGCTTTGCCCTTTAACATCTTAGTTCAAGGTGTTACATATTTGTAACACTCAATGTCTGACATCTTTTGTTTTGTTATTTGAGAAATCAAAAGAAACTCTAAGTTAGGGATGAGTGATCAATTTGTTAACCTTGTTAATTTCTGGATAGAAAAATTGTATTCTGTCTCCTATTGCTATGTAAGAAATTACTCAAAATGTAGTGGTTTTAAGTCAGAATTTTGGGCAACCTGTGGCTGAGCAGTTTGCCTGGGTGTCAACACATCACACAGAATATCCAACAGACAGCGGATGTGGTCTGACGGGACCAAGGCAGCTTCCCCTGTGTCTGTGCTTGGTGACGGTGAGCTGCATGGCGTTCATCAGCATCTACATGGGGCTCCTCCTCAACACACAAATCTCAAGGTGTATTGGCTACTTCCATGGCAGCTGGCTTTCCCAAAAACAGAAGGTCCAGCAAGCCTGGGTTCATATTCATCCTCTGAAGAAACATTTCCAACTCAGATGGGACATCTCATAGGAGGAACACAAGACCCAAGCAATACTGGTGAACATAAGAAGACAATCTAGGGGCTGGCATCGTGGCCCAGCTGGTTAAGCTGCTGTTTACAATGCTGGCATCCCATATCAGAGCACAAGTTTGACTCTTGGCTGCTCTGCTTTTGATCCAGCTCCCTGCTAATGCACCTGCAAAAGCAGAGGATGATGGTCGAAGTACTTGGGCCATTGCCACCCACATGGAAGACCCAGATGAAATTCTAGTCCTGACCATGCTAGCCAGCTAGGGAGTAAACCAGTGAAAGATCTGTCTCTCCCCCTCTCTCTGGCACTCTGCCATTCAAATAAATACATAACTCTTTTTTAAAGAAGACAATCTAGCTCAAATACATGGGAAAATTCTACCTTCTCTGGTTTTCTATTGGACTTGTTAACATGTACGTTAGTATATTGAAGGCCTTGAAAATTAAGCGCATGATCCAACGTGTGTCATTGAGTTTCTCAAATCCATGGACTTCAGAGCCCTAATCCTGACAAAGGATATGACACCAGAAATAAGGCTCAAAGTTGGGCAGGGTGTCCTTTCAAGGTCAGGAATAGAAGAAAAGGTCACACACAGATTGTCCAGGGCAGAGCTCTCCATCAGAGCTGCTCTGTGCTGTCTGGTCAGTGCCATGTGCCTCTCAAGCCATCTCCTTTGGCCCCCAGGATCACCCACAGTCAAGTAGTTTTGTGAGCAACTTGACTTGTAAGGACATCTCCGAGATACCACTTGAGGCTGAGGTTGTCCTGACTCGTTGTGCCAATACTCTGTGACATCTGACAGGGATGCCCAGAGAGTTTAGGAACATCACGTGTGAGTGTGTCCGTAGGGGTGATTCCAGGAGAGATTAGCACTCGAATTAGTGAACCGAGTGAAACCGATGTGTTGCCCCACGGTGAGCAGGCACCACCCAATCCACTGAGGCTCCGAAGGGGAGAGAAAGGGCAAGCAAGGGAGGAATTAACTTGGCCCGAGGGCACGAGCTGGACACTGGTCTTCTTCACTTCCATTGCCAGGACCTCACACTCAGCCTGGACTCTGCTTACCAACTCTTCCAGGCATCCTCCACCTCTGTTTCTCTGGCCTCCCAACTGGCTTTCCTGACTCCCACTTGCAAATGACAGATGATAGCATTTACAGCCCGCATAATCACGTGGGCTGTGTGTATTCTGTTTCTCTGGAGGATGCTGACTAGCAGGCTGGATGAGAACATCCAGCACAGAGGCCCACTGGCTGCGGTGGCCTCCCAGGGTCATTGTCACAGTCCCTGAATTGGACCGCGATATTGCTTTGCCAGGCAGTAGTAATATGAGGGGTGTGACTGTGGCTTCTCAGGACAGTGATAAAGTCAGAAGCCCTGAAACAAGACTGCCTGAGTTGGAATTCCATCACATGTGTGTATTCTAAGGTGGTATGTGACTTTTCTGGGTCTCAGTGTCTTTTTCTGTGAAATAGAAATCATAAGACAACACCATCTGGTTGCAATGACCAAGATCATGCCTAACGTGTGTGGGGCTGAAGAAGGAGTACACAAAGGGCCTTCAAGTAGGAAATCTATGTCTCTCTGCTCCCAACATCCTCCCACTCATTAACAACCACCTCCTGGGCCAGGGCCCTCAGTGGTAGAACCATCCTCTTTCAAGAAGCCAGAAGCCAGAAACAGGCATGTGCATTTGTAGACAGGCAAAGTCAAGGTCCTGGAACCCCCTGCCTGTGGTCCAGGAGAGGGGGCATGAGTTCCCGGTGCACATTTGCTCTTGGCCCCAGAGACCCTTCACTGTGGGGGAAAGACAAGGTCAGCCCAGAGCCAGAGCAGAGTTTGGGGGATGTGCATGCACACAGCCTTGCAAGCAGGGCCCAGCCATGGGCCTGCGCCTGTTGCCCATCCCCACGCTTGGTCCTTCGAGTAGGAGTTGATGACGGCTTAGAACAAGGCTGGCACCTGGCAGCGATTCAGTTGGCTGCTGTTGTTTCTCCTTTCAGTTTGACTGTGATACTTAGCTGTGTCAGGTCCAACTGTCCTCTGAGCCGGAGACCTACTAACAGATGACAAGGAATAAACTTTATTTGAGTTGGAGAGAAAATAAAGCCAGTTTATCTCTTCAAAGAGAGTCCAGGGGGAGGTGCTGGGACAACAGGATGATGAGACAGACCCCGGGAGACAGGAGGCCTCCAGTCCCCAGCGGCCATGGTATTCTGGATTCATAAGGTCAAACTTTACAGTCCTGTTACTGCTGCAGTTGATAATCCCTATCAAAGGCGAGCTCCCTTGTCTCTGCATTAAACAAAAGGGAAAAAGGCTTCTGTGTTTCTCTTACCATGAAGACTACAACAGAGCAATACAAGAATTAAAGAGGCAGAGTGAACACACAGAGTTGTTGACTGCATGCAAGGTACTCAGATTCTCTGGACAAGAGTTCCAGGCATAGAGGCATCTGCAAGCTAGAAGACATATAAGGCACGAGAGGGATCCAGGGTGACAATTGAAGGAGGTGCTCATTCTCGGTCATGTGAGTGTAAGGTTGCCACCCAGAATGAGCTTTTCCTTAAATTCAAACCCTCAGTCCCTTGCTCGTCTTACTCTAATTTGGCATCCTTTGTGTTGATCAAGGCTTGTTTTAGAACTGTGGTAAGAACACTCACCAGGAATCAACCTCGCTAAGAAATTTTCCAGAGTATAACACATTCCTGTTGACTGCAATCACCATTTTACCATTTTGCCTGGGATACCTCTAGCCCATTCACCTTCCATAATTGAAATTTGAAACGACTTAATTAGCAGTGTGCCACCTCCCCTACCCCTGGCTCCTGGTAACTACTCTCCTACTCTCTGATTCCATGAGTTCCACTACTGTAGATCCTGCAGATAAAGGAGAGTCATGAACTCGCTGACAGTCCGTGACTGGCTTATTTTACCTGAGGTTAGACTTGAAACTGGAAAATTGCTAAAACGGGGAGCAAGAGTCACAATTTCATGGATATAACATCAAAAGCACAGGCAACAAAAGCAAATACAGACAAGTGGGATTACATCTCCCTTGAAAGCGTCTGCCCACCCAGACAGTCCACAGAGTGAAAAGGCAATCCACAGGCTGGCAGAAGTCTCTGCAAGTCTTATAGCCAATAAGGAGTTCATCTCCAAAACACACAAGAAATTCCTACAATGTAATAACAACATCTCATAGCCCAATTTAACAATGGGCTAAAGGTATAGATAGCTGTTCCATAAATAAGGCCAGTGCTGTGGCTCAATAGGCTACTCCTCCGCCTGTGGCGCCAGCACACCAGGTTCTAGTCCCGGTCGCGGCGCCAGATTCTGTCCCGGTTGCTCCTCTTCCAGGCCAGCTCTCTGCTTTGGCCCGGGAGGGCAGTGGAGAATGGCCCAAGTGCTTGGGCCTGCACCCCATGGGAGACCAGGAGAAGCACCTGGCTCCTGCCTTCGGATCAGTGTGGTGTGCCAGCCGCAGCGGCCATTGGGGGGGTAAACCAACAGAAAAGGAAGACCTTTCTCTCTGTCTCTCTCTCACTGTCCACTCTGCCTGTCAAAAAAAAAAAAAAAAAAAGACATAAATGGCCCTCGGTTGTGTGAAAGGCTGTTCAATATCACTAAGCATCATGGAATCGCAGATCCAAGCCATAATGAGATATCGCCTCACATCTGTTGGAACATCTATTCTCCAAAAACAAAAGCTAAGTGTTGGTGAGAATGTTCATTGTTAGTGGGGAATGCAAAATGGTGCACACACTATGAACGACAAAATAGAGTTTCTTCAAGAAATTAAAAATAGAAACACCCTGCCATCCAGTAATCCCAGCTCTGCACAGGTATCCCAAAGAATTGCAATCAGTATCTTGGGGAGATGTTAGTCCCCCAATATTCATTGCAATGTTATTCACAGTAGCCATGATGTGGGAATAACCTAAGTTTCAAAGGTCCGAGGAAAGCTTTGGAATTCTCTGGCCCACCCAATGCCATCATCAGTTATTTACACACCGAAATTGGCTGGCACCTCTCGAGGGTCTAAAATGTGAGGCTGACTTGTAGCTAGAGCTTCTGCCCACCAGGAGCCTCCCTCCCCAGGTGAGCAGAAGGTATGCACATCTGGATGCTTATCTTGCCTTTATCCCAACCATGAGGCCCGAAGCCAGGGTGCGCCAGGTCAGATGGGTGTGGGGAAGGTGCAGGCCAGGTCCTCTGGTCCCTCGCATGTGCCAGGAAGAAAGGAAAGTGAGGCAAATGTCCCCAACTGCATATCCTCTCTTTGGGATATCTGTTTCCATAGGTATTTATTTGTGGTTTTCTCTGACTGTTTTGCGTGTCATTGAGACTTAAAGAAGACGTATTGTACATCCTAAAGAGAAGCAGTAAAAATAATTTAACTTATTTCTTTCATGTCTGAGTGTATTAATTCTTGCTTACATAAAGAAATACAAAAAACAAACTGTAAACAAGGAGTCATGGGAATGAGATTATGCATGAATAATGACACACATTCTCATCTAAGATGTGGGGGGAAAATCTAGTTTTACTGCCAGCGGCTCTAAAAAAATGTTTTTCTTTTTCAAAGGAAATTACTCAGAATGTAATAAAAACATGTTTTCTGCTCTAAAAGGATTAATTTACCTTTTGTGTCACGAGAAAATAAATGCAATCAATACTTCAATTCCCCTTCTCTATGGAGAAAGACAATTTCCAAGCTTGACTCCTAGGAAATGGTCATTTCGCCTTGATGTCTTCATTCTCAGATTTTGTTTTCTTCGAATTTCTCTGTTACTCAGACTCTCCCGCGAGACCCAGATGCATTTCTAGGGCTTTTGCTTCCTTCGTCTCTCTGGACCACCCTCCTTTCCATGTGTCCCCTTTCTTGCTTGCATTTTCTTCTCTTCTCCAATTAGCACCCAAAGTCTGAGAAGCACAAGACAGATGTAAGACAGGCAGAGGGACAAATTAATCAGTGCAGGCTCCTGCATGTAGTGTGACATTGGACTTGTCATCTAATCTTCCAATTCCTTACTTTCCCACTTGCCAAAGAGGGATGAGAACCAGTGCATCCCTGAAATGGTAATTCTAAGGCCTTGCAAAGAATGCATTCGGACCTCACTTTGTTGATGTCATTGTTGCTTGCCACTGCTTCGTGTCTAGAGGTGAGCACTCTGTGTAGAAACAGCTCTTTGTTCTAATTTCTGCCCTGCCCACAAGCAGAATTCACCCTTCAGTTGCCCTGAGGATCTTTGCAAAGACTGTTCTCATCACTACTCTTTCCTTCTATCTGATTTTTATTGAATCCCGGACCAAAGAGGCAAAGGGGCCCTTTAAGATCCATCCATCCATCCACCCCTTCAACAAATGTTTGCCGACATTTACTCTATATACCAAGCACCGAGCTAGGCCCTAGGACATAAATGTGAACAAAATGCAAGGCCCCTTGCCCTCACGCTGCTTAGTCCTGAGAGCGTGCACGGATCAAATAGGTCATTACAAGTGGAGTGACCGACACGCCCAGTTCTAGCCCTGAAGTCCAGGCTTCCAGGAAACCTCCCAGTCCCAGCAGTCTGGACACCTAAAGTGCGAATGTGTCGCGTTGGCTACTGGGTTCCATCACGCTTTTTGAGCACCTGCTTTCTGGTATCACAAGATGGTCCAGGCTCATCCTGGATTTTCCCTACCCCAGCCCTAGAATCCACCGTTCTTCTCAGGAGACTTTAGTCAGAGTTTTCAAGAGCCAGGTGGGGAGAGTGGGGTTGAAAGGGCACGGTGTAGGGATTTTCTCTCTCCTGGGGAGGTGAGACCTTCCCAAAGGCTAAATGTCAAAACTCAAATCAAAGAATGTTGGGATTCCCCTTGCCAGTGTTCCACAAACAGGAGCAGAGTGACCCACAGGTCTGTCTGGTCTGGGCGGCTGACTCCAGGGCTTGTGACCCTCCAGAAGTCGGACCACCCGTGAGGGAAGCGGGACCGAGCCACACGCCCTAGGGGGTTGAGTCTAAGTGCCTAAAGCCGGTCCAGAGCCAGCCTTTCCCAGGCTCAGGTCTTCTCCTGGCTTCCCTCCCTCCCTCCAAGTCAAAGCCAACGAGTGCGGTCATGGGCTAAGGAGTCAGAGAGGCCTGTGTTCAAACCTCAGCTCCGTCAGTCACCAGCTGAGTACCTGGCCCACACTGTCTTATCCTCTGAATGTTGGTTCCTGAGAACCAACCAACTTTGGTTCCTGATAAGAATCGAATGAGATCATGGACACAGCACGTGAGTACTGCGGGCTGGCAAGTGCAGAGCAATTCACTGGCTGCCTCTGTTTCCTCAGTGGGCTCTGGAAGGGACCGGCAGAAAGCCCCGCACCTCTGATGTCAGCACATGGCAGAATTCTTCCCACCGGACGGAACCTTTCCATGCTCCTGTGTTCCCCCTGCCAACAGCAGCACGTGAGCTCTGTTAACTCACTGATACTGGGTCAGCCACTTAACCTACTAAGCTTTGCCTCCCACATCCACAAAGAGAGGGCATCAACTTCTGCCTGCCTTACAAAGAGTAATTTTTGGACTACAGTGAGTAGTCATGATAATAATAATAAAAATAATGATAACAATAATACACATAGAGTTCTTGGCTTCTTCCAGGCACCGTTTCAAGGATCTTACATATCTGTTTCTCATAGCAACCTTGTGAAGTCAGTATTTTTTAAAGATATATTTATTTATGCAATTTGAAAGTCAGAGTTTGAGAGAGCCAGGGAGAGACAAAGAGAGGTCCTCCAGCCTCTGATTCACTCCCCCAGATGGCTGCACTGGCTCCAGCGCTGGTTCAAGCTGAAGCCAGGAGCCAAGAGCTTCATCCCAGTCTCTCACATGAGTGGCAAGGGCTCATACACATGGGCCATCTCCCACTGCTCTTCTCAGGCCATCAGTAGGAAGCTGTATTGGAAGTAGAGCAGCCTGGACACGAACCTGTGCCCACATGGGATGCCAGCATCCCCGCAGGCCGCAAGGCCGGTCCCAGGACTTTTTTTTTGTGGACAGGCAGAGTTAGTGAAAGAGAAAGACAGCGAGAAAGGAGATCCTTCCGTTGGTTCACCCCCAAATGGCCGCTATGGCCAATCCGAAGCCAGGAGCCAGGTGCTTCTCCTGGTCTCCCATGTGGGTGCAGGGCCCAAGCACTTGGGCCATCCTCCACTGCCTTCCCAGGCCACAGCAGAGAACTGGACTGGAAGAGGAGCAACCGGGACAGAATCTGGTGCCCCGACCGGGACTAGAACCTGGTGTGCCGGCGCCACAGGTGGAGGATTAGCCTAGTGAGCCATGGCGCTGGCCAGTCCCAGTACTTTTAATGTTGCCGTATTATAGATAGCAAGATGGAGGCATCCTGAAGTCACATGGTTGAGTGTTGCAACTGAGATAGAAACCCCTACACCCTGCTTCCCCTTCTAGACCCAGTATAAAGGCATCACAGTACAAGGGTATTTCAAAAAGTTCATGAAAGCTGTGCATTCTGAAAAAACTATGCATGGACTCCAAACACATTTTGGTATCAACATAAACCGAGATCTTAATTCTACATCCCCATCTCCTTTTGAAGTACTTCAGTAGTCCTACTAGCAGGTGCCCTCTGTCGAGGTCTGGCAGGTCCTATGGCCCCAGTGCTCAGACGAGGGGAATCAAGGCTCGCTGAGGCTAAAATAACTCCTCCAAACTGACACCTGTGACTTCGTCCTCCCAAGGTAGTCTCAAGCCCTTTCTTTCTGGTTTTCTTTGTGTGACTTTTATGTATTCATTTGTTGCTTGAAAAGTAGAGAGACAGAGAGAGCTCTTCACTCAAATAAATGCCAGCAACCGCCAGGGCTGGGCAAGGCCCATCCCAGGAACCCAGAACTCCATGCTGGTCTCCCAGGTGGGTCGTAGGGACCCAGCTTGAGAGCTGCTGCCTCCCTGGGTGCACCTTAGCCAGAGGCTGGAATAGGGGGCAGAACTGGGACTCGAGCCCAGGCATGGCTATCCAGGATGTGGGCCTCCCAAGCACCGAGGTAACTGTCGCACCAAATACCCTCTTCGCATTTGTTTCTCAGAACTTCCACCCTAGGCATAATTATAGTGGATGTGAGGGGAAAAGCGAAACAAGTGAGAAGTTGAACACAAACTGCACATTTACAAAAGCTTTCCTGGAGCTGGCGTTGTGGCATAGCTGGGAAAGCTGCGCCTGCAATGCCAGCATCCCATGTGGGTGCCTGCTCAAGTCTCGGCTGCTCCACTTCTGATCCAGCTCCCCGTTAACGCACAGGGAAAAGCGGCAGAAGATGGCCCAAGTCCTTGGGCCTCTGCACCCACGTGGGAAACAGGGATGCAGTTCCTGACTCTTGGCTTCAGGTTGGCCCAGCCCCAGCCATTGGGAAGTGAACCGGTGGGTGGAAGACCTCTCTCTCTCTCTCTCTTTCTCTCTCTCTCTCTTCCCCTCTCCCACCCTCTCTCTTTTCATAACTCTGCCCTTCAAATAAACAAAATAAACCTTTAAGCTTTTCCTTGTAGGATTACAATATCAAAAATGGCACGTGACTTGCTCTCCACTGAGCAAGCAGTAGGGACACAATCGCCTTAGCACTTCCACAGAAATGGAGGAACCCTACAAGGAAGACCCCAGAAGTTCTTAGAAAACTGCAGAGCACTTGCTAATTGTGAGAGGCTATCAACCCGGGTGTTGCTATTTACATGGACTTTGAAAGATGGGGGCCGGCGCCGTGGCTCACTAGGCTAATCCTCCACCTTGCGGCGCCGGCACACCGGGTTCTACTCCCGGTCGGGGCACCGGATTCTGTCCCGGTTGCCCCTCTTCCAGGCCAGCTCTCTGCTATGGCCAGGGAGTGCAGTGGAGGATGGCCCAGGTGCTTGGGCCCTGCACCCCATGGGAGACCAGGAAAAGCACCTGGATCCTGGCTCCTGCCATCGGATCAGCGCGGTGCGCCGGCTGCAGCGGCGGCCATTGGAGGGTGAACCAACGGCAAAGGAAGACCTTTCTCTCTCTGTCTCTCTCTCTCACTGTCCACTCTGCCTGTCAAAAAAAAAAAAAAGAAAGATGGATGGCATGGGATGTTCAGAGGGAAAGGAACGCCCCAGACAGAGGAAGCGGCAGGAGCAAAGTCCCGGGGGCCGGGTCCTCAGTGGTGGGCACGGGGCCCTTTCCTGCAACTTCCTCTTTCCTCCATGTGCTTTCTGTCTGGAGGAGGAAGAGGAGGAAGTTCTTAGAAACCGATGAGAATTTGAGTCCTGCATAAAGGACTCCAAAGCTGTGTTGTGTCTTCCCCTCCTCAAACAAGACTCTCAACCTCCCGAGAACAAAGGCATGCTTTTCAGATCTCCAAGTGCAGCACAAGTCATCACACAAAGCCATGTACATAGTAGGTGCTCAAGAAATACCTTTAGGCTAAGTCATCCTTGCAGGATCCTTGTTGGTAGAGACAAGAATTTTTTTTCCTGCCCCTTGACACTGATGTGCTTTGAGTGTTATAGAAAGCTACTCATCGGGGCTGGCGCCGCGGCTCACTAGGCTAATCCTCCGCCTTGCGGCGCCGGCACATTGGGTTCTAGTCCCAGTCAGGGTGCCAGATTCTGTCTCTATTGCTCCTCTTCCAGGCCAGCTCTCTGCTGTGGCCAGGGAGGGCAGTGGAGGATGGTCCAAGTGCTTGGGCCCTGCACCCGCATGGGAGGCCAGGAGAAGTACCTGGCTCCTGCCATCAGATCAGCGCGGTGCGCCAGCCGCAACGTGCCAGCCGCGGCGGCCATTGGAGGGTGAACCAACAGCAAAGGAAGACCTTTCACTCTTCGCTCTGTCTCTCTCTCTCACTGTCCACCCTGCCTGTCAAAAAAAAAAAAAAAAAAAAAAAGAAAAAGAAAAAAAAAGAAAAGAAAGAAAGCTACTCATCGCTTGAGTGAAAATAATGTGTAAAAATAAATTTATCTAAGTACTTTATTTTTTTAAGATTTATTTATTTACTTGAGATACAGAGTTACAGACAGAGAGAGAGGGAGAGACAGAGAGAGAGAGAGGTCTTCCATCCACTGGTTCACTGCCCAAATGGCCGCAATGGCCAGAGCTTGGCCAATCTAAAGCCAGAAGCCAGGAGCTTCTTCTGGGTCTCCCATGTGGATGCAGGGGCCCAAGGATGTGGGCCATCTTCTACTGCTTTCCCAGACCATAGCAGAGAGCTGGATGGGAAGAGGAGCAGCCGGGACTCGAACCGGTGCCCATATGGGACACTGGCACCTCGTGTGGATGCTTAACCTATGACACCACAGAGCCAGCTCCCTAAGTACTTTACTAATACCAGACTCTGTTAAACACTATCACATTAGCTTCTTTAAGCACGAGAGACTATTTTACCCACATGTTCAGATGTGGAACCTGAGGCCTGAGTTTATACTACTCACAACACAGGGCCTGAATTCCAACTGCTTCCCTTCCCAGCCCCTTGAAACATCGTCCGTTCATAGCACCCAATTTGGGTTTACTGGGTCACTATCAAGCCCCAGGTTAACAGGGAGGGACACATGGACAAAGCCAGGTGGGGGAAACTGTCAGTCCCTCCTTTCCCTGAAGCATGTTATCCAGGCCAGACCACCTTAACCTGGGGGTCCCAGGGGGCACAGGTTTCAGCAGCTTCTTGAGTGGCTTCATGGGTGAAGAGAGCTCAGATGTGCAGCGGGGTCTGGTGCACATTCAAGTCCCAGCCTCTCACTTCCCAACTGCACGACTTTGGGCCGCATCTTAGCCTTACTGTTCCCCCGCTTACACACAGGGGTGGGGTTGCAGGGCAGTACTGAGAACTCCATGGGCTGCTGTCCAGAGAAGGTTGAGAACCGGGCTGGGCTGGGTTGGGCTGGGCTGCACACGCTGCCAGTGTTCACGTTGCACAGCGATTGAAGAGCAAGAGACTGACCCCCTTCAAGTTGGATTGATCGATGAGTCGTGATGCGTGGCCTCACGTGAGCAAGCATTGCCAAAGCCGGCTAGCTCCTCTTCTCAGTGTGTTTCTGTTTCCTTCAGGGTGGAGCTGCGGGGATTCGCAGCGCTGGCCTCATCAAATGCTCTCCCTGAGTGTGCACTGTTGTCCCCATGATCACAAGCTATCCAAAGCCAGTCTCCGGGAAGAGTTACCTAGATGCTCAGAACTAAAAGGGAAGCTCCACTCTGCGGGAGAAAACCAGCCCGAGATTCTTCTGACAAAGCACTTGTGGGATGGAACTGGGCAGCCAAGCGTGCACAGCACCATGCCCTGATCTGCCCCCTATTTGATCCCAAGAGGTCTCCAACCTTGACCCCTTCCTAAACTCAGACGTGCACGTGGGGGGTGACCATCCGTGTTCCCAGCACATCCCGCTCCTTGGCCAGTCAAGATCCCAGAGTGGGAACACAGCCCAGCCCCTGGGACAGACTCGGAGAGGTCATTACCGCGAGAGAGACCCTCCTCCTTCCCCTGTGTCGCTTTGATGGGGCTGGCAGATCACTGCCTCCCATCTGCATTCCCAAGTTTCGTGTTTTAAACAAGTCTTGCCAAGAAAGCCACGAGCATAGACTCCCAGGAAAACAAACACAAGGAGAAGTATTTTCGTCAAGGCAGGAGCCCTGCAGTGGCTGGCTGCTCTTACAGATAAGATATCTGTTCACCTTTCATAAATGTCAGGCTTGAAATAAAAACGACAGCATAATGAGGTCTTCTTTCCACAGAAGCAAGCGTGCACCTACTCATTAACCCACAGACCACTAACAAACGTGCTGTTTAGAGGCTTTTGCTGCCATTGTCAGATGCGCAAATAGCTTGGGCTCCGACATCTGATTTTCTTACCCTCCTCTGCTATTTTTAAAGTATCTCAAATGGCCCTGGTGAGTCAACATCTGTTCATTCATTCCGCACACATTTGCGTAATACCCACTGTGTGCAAGCACTCGAGCTGGGCTGGGGAGGATGCTAGGAGGCTGTGTTTGGGGAAGAGTGGAGGTTCTGGCACCCAGCAAGCTGGAGTTTGAACTTTGGCCTCTTCTCCTGACCTACTGCATACAATGCCACCACCTCCCATTGACCCATGGGCTCAGGGACAACGGTAATAACACCACTGTGTTTGGAAAGTTGTGCTGGGCTTCAATGAGATGTTGTCATAAAGTGTTTAGCAGGTAGAAAGTGGTACTGATGATAAAGACAGAGGTCAAGGGGGAGGAGGAAGAAGAGGAGATGGTGGGATGGATAACAAGGAGAGGACGGTCAACAGGGATGGGGACCGGGAGGAAGGAGAAGGGGAGGTTCAGCTCTTGTGGACCCTAGGACCCAGGGGGGTGGCTGCCTTGAGTGCAAATGCCCAGCGCTTTGCCAGGGACTGAATGTGCCCTCCCCAAAGTTATAGTGCAGGTCCCGGCCCCCAGTACCTTTGGATGTGGCTGGATTGTAGACAGGGTTTTAAAGAGATGATCAGGCCAAAACGAAGTCCTGGGACTGAGCCCTCATCCAGTGTGACTGGCGTCCTTCCAAGAAGAGACTAGGACCGAGACAGGTGGGTACAGAAGATCACACGACGGCACGGGGAAAAGGCGGCCATCCACCTGCCAAGGAGTGAAGACTCAGTCAAGGAGTAGAGACTCAGGGAGTGACCAAGCTGCCCACACCTGGTTCTTGGATTTCCAGCCTCTACAACTTTGAGGAAATTAATTTCTGCTGTTTAAGCCACACAGTCTACGTACTTTTCTATAGTGGCCCTAGCAAACCAAAAAGGGTATAACTGGTGACAGAGAAGTCAAAAGTGTAAGAGAAATTTTCTTTTTTTTTTATTTTATTTAAGGTATGCAAATTTCACGTATTTCATATACACAGATTTAGGATGAGATACTTTCAGAAGAAGACCGTTAATTCTTACAATGGAATCAGGAAGCAGAGATCGGGAGGAGGTGAACATCAGAGGGTGGTTGTGTTTGCAGCCTGGAGGTAGAGGTGGGCAGGGAAAGGTTTGCTTGAAACCCCAGAGATCAGATGTCCCGTGTTCGCCTGGAGTGGGGCAGAGGGCTGGCTGGCTTGGTAGGTTGGAGTCTGGGAGAAGGTCCAGCTGTGTTAGCTATGGTCTCCCTGGGCTTTGGAGGCCTGGAGCACTTTGCCCTGAAGGTGTTCGCAAGCAAATCCAAAGTAAAAGAGCCAATTTCAAATCCTTCACATGGGTTGTAACAGGTAGGGAATAGCACTCTATAGAGAGGTCAGCATCTTTATTCTGGACATAACAAAGCCCTTTACCTCTGCAATGCATTTTAGCTCTTTCTAAAGCAATGTTTCCGCTGGCGCCACGGCTCAATAGGCTAATCCTCCGCCTTGTGGCGCCGGCACACCAGGTTCTAGTCCCAGTCGGGGCGCTGGATTCTTTCCCGGTTGCCCCTCTTCCAGGCCAGCTCTCTGCTGTGGCCAAGGAGTGCAGTGGAGGATGGCCCAAGTGCTTGGGCCCTGCACCCCATGGGAGACCAGGATAAGTACCTGGCTCCTGCTTTCGGATCAGCGTGCTGCACCGGCTGCAGCGCGCCAGCCGTGGCGGCCATTGGAGGGTGAACCAACGGCAAAAGGAAGACCTTTCTCTCTGTTTCTCTCTCTCACTAGCCACTCTGCCTGTCAAAAAATAAATAAATAAATGAAACAATGTTTCATGAGCTCCTCTATTTAATTCTACCCACCCAGTAATGGGTTAAGTGATGGCCCTCCCACAAGATAGTCCATTCCCTGATCCCCAGAATTTGTACATTGAAATAAAAGGGTCATCATATGTGTGATTGAGTTAAGTATTCCAAGGCTGACCTTCCTGGGTTATACAGGTAGCCTCTATATCCAATGACCATTGTCCTTGTCAAAGACACACGGAGGGGAGACACACAGGATAAGAGAAGCCTGTGACGATCAAAGCAACAACTGGAATTAAGTGGCCACAGCCAAAGAGTGCCTGGAAAGACACAAAGAAGGACCCTCCCCACAGTCTTCCAAAGGAGTGTGGCCCTGCCGACACCTTGACCTTGGACTTCTGACTGCCAAAACCACGATACATTTCTATTGTGTTAAGCCCTCATATTTGTACTAGATTTCCAAGGCAGCCCTAGGAGACTTCCTGATACATCTTCTCTGAGGAGAGCAGAGAAGGGGATTCTAATGCCTGTGTGACCTGTAAGAAAAGCAGGACCCTGCTCCCATGGGACATTTGGACCCAGGGATGCCTTCAGTACACTGGCGTGCCCTAACGATGGTCCAGCAGGAGGTCAGGGGAGGTTAAGAAGATGATCAGGAAGCCAGCAGCCATTCCCGTGAGCACTTGACCTTGGTAGCAGACAGCATCTTGGAGAAGTGAGACTTTAACCTGAAAGTCAAGGCTGGACAGGCTGTAGCTGGGTAGAGCCACAGAATGAAGGTAGACCAGTGAGAGGCACCCACACCAAGCCAACGCAAGGAACAGGACCGGAAGAGACTTGGATTCCAGGATTTCTAGCCTGCTAAAAAAAATAATAAAACCTGTTTACCAAAGCTGGCACTTTGGATGAGCAGTTACCAGGATTCGTTCACACAGCACGATGTCATTGAATGGCCAATCACTGGCAATTCACAAGAGCAGATACTTCCTAGAGTTGGCTGCTCAGTTATTTTTGCCTGGTTCTAGCACTGTTTAACACAGGCAGGAGGAGGCGTGCTGGGCAAGTTGTCATAAAACATACACACTGAGTAAGGGTCCACCTTGCTACAGGAAATGTTCTAGGTGTGTGTGTGTGTGTGTGTGTGTGTGTGTGTTTGCGTGTGCACGTGCATTCATACAAACGAGCACCTTCACAAAGCCTGGATTGCAATGGGCATGTGGGGAGGACAGAGGATAGAACAGTCATCCCTCAGTATGGGTGGGGGTGGGCTCCAGGACCCCCTGTGGGTAGCACCATTTGTGGATGCTCAAGTCCCTCATCTAATATCCTATGTGAGGGTACTTGAGAAAAGTTTGTGGGAAATGGAAAGAAAAGATGATTTCATTTTGTTGCAAAAATGTTTGAAAGCCATGCATCGCTTTTTCGTAATCTGCATTTTCTGGGAACTTTTTGAAGGCGCCGCCTAGTATTTGCATGTAACCCATGCTTGTGCCCCGCCCCCACATACTTCCTGTCACCTCTCGGTGATTTACAGTGCTGAACACAATGTAGATGCCGTGTAAATGGTTGTTGCTCAACGATGTTTTAGGGGAAAAGTCTGCATGTGTTCGGTACAGATGCAACCTTTTGCAAAATCAGGCAGGAGAAGAAGACTGGGATGGTGAGGGAAAGAGGAGGGATCGATGATATTAACGCTTGTTGTCGGACAACTGCCCTGCAGCTTTGCGAGCAGGAAACTCGCTTTCCCTGGTTATACAAAGTTCGATGGACTTCATCATTGCCGAACGTTCAGGAATCTCAGGTTAGCCAGCGTTTGTGAAGAGGTTCCACGAAGGGAATAAGACACACAGCATTTCCCCAGTGTCTAGGGTGATGTAGCTTGTTTTTCTGTTTTTCCTTTTCTTAAAAGTTACTTACGAATTTGAAAGGCAAAGGGACAGAGAGATAGAGAAAGAGGTCTTGGGTCTTCTGGTTCACCACCCAGATGCCCATGACAGCTGAGGCTGGGCCAGGCTGAAGCCAGGAGCCCAGATTTCCATCTGCGTTTCCCACCTGTGTAGGAGGGACCCAAGTACTTGAGCCATCATCATGTCCTCCACCAGGGTGTGAACAGAAGGCTGGAATCGGAAGCAGACGTGGGACTCAAGTCAGGCACTCCCACATGGGAAGCCTGCCTACGAAGCAGCAGTTTACCAAGCTGCTCCACCACGCCCACCCTCCCCTGGAGTATTCGTTTCATAGAACCCTTCTGGGGACATTTGTATCCTTGGGAATATGCCTGAGGAAGACACCTGTGGGCAAACGACACCTCTCAGGTGCGCGGAACAATGGACTTAAAGAAACTGAAAGGCAGCAGGGAGGTGCTCAGTGAGTGTTCAAGGTCTGGGCTGGTGTGGAACGCAGGTGCAGAGAAGTGACAGTTCCATCAGAGACAGAGAGTGAGGATGAGAGGGTGTGACAGCCCAGGGCCTTCTTCCCAACCTTCAACCAGAATACAGGGGCCACCCTACCTGGGAGGTGAGGAAACTCACCCCGGGTGTTCTCTGTTCTTCCTGTTTCTATCATGGAATTGGATGTAATGTTTGCTGAATGGAGAGACAGAGTGGACTAAAGGGGAAACTGGGAAGGTGACATTCAAGTGTAACCAACCTGTGGAACACAGGCGGTGATCCATTTTTAAAAATTATTTATTTGAAAAGCAGAGCGAGAGAGAGAGAGCGAGAGCGAGAGAAATCTTCCACCTGCTGTTTCACTTCCCAAATGGCCACAATGGCTGGGGCTGAGCCAGGTTGAAGTCAAGAGACAGGAGCTCCATCCTGGTCTCCCATTAGGTGGCAGGAACCTAAGTACTTGTCCCATCATCTGTACCTGTTCCAGGTACTTGTCCCACCATCCCAGGAGTGTTAGCAGGGAGCTGGATTGCAAGCAGAGTATCCGGGCTTCAAATCAGCATTCAGATGTGGCATGCTGGCATCCCAAGTGGCAGCTTAAGCCACTGTGCCACAGTGCCGCCCTCCCCCTGCCCTGATCACCCAATGTGTAGGTCCCCATTACAAAGCTGCTTCTTCCCTGAGCAGGAAACCAGTCCCCTTCAGTGTTTCCATTTCCCCTGGGGATGTTTCTGTGTGCCTGTGACGGTGTCCCATGGGGTAGGCAAGGAGGACAGCTCTGCTGCTCCTGTCTGCACTGAACCCCACAGCCCCTGTGCCCTCGTTCCTGCCCACGGCAGCCCACCTGCTGGACTGAGTGACCACAAACTCCGCGTTGACGCCAAACACCGCCTGACCACTCCCCACCCGCCACTCCGGGGGCCATGGTGTGACTCTGATCGACTTGGCCCCGCAATCTAGAGGCCTCGTGACTTCCAGGGCAAACTCCCTTCCCTTTGCGAGGCCTGCCAGCCCCTTGAGGTCACAGGACTGCACCCAGGTGTCTGGCTCGCTGCCAGGTCAACATCGGCCTCTTGTCTCCAATCCTAGGCTTGGGGTCAAGTTCACCTTCCCTCTCCCACCCCCACTCTCCCTGGAGCACCTCTGTCCAGGTTGGAAATCTGGGCTCCTGATGGGAGGGCCCCGCTGGGAGAAAGCGCTGCGCACTGGGAACGGGGTGGGGAGTGGGAGCGGAGTTGCAATGCCTCTTCCCCCGGGGGTTCTCTGACTTAGAGGAATGCTAGGGTGTGAGCAGAGCAGGGAAGCTGACCAGTTCCACTCTGCCTCAACCGGGCTCCAGCAAGGAAACGCATGTGTTGCAAAGTCCGGGTGCAGCTCCATCCATCAGCCGTGTGCGGGCCCCGGGGGCTGTCAGTGCTCCTGCACCCGGCTGTGCCCCACACACATCTTCCAAGCAGATAATTGAGCTGTTCCTCCTTGGAACTCTGGGGCTGTGTTCAGACTCCCGGGCACAGCAGCTCTGACAGACCCCGAGGCCCCGCGGGCTCTCAGCCTCCCGCCTCCCACCAGGCAGGTCTCAGCTCCGCATACTGGGGGGCCCCCTGAATCACTCGCCTCAGAAACGCTTTGTTCCTGGAATTTTTTTTTCCTAAGCTTGCCATAAAAACATGGAATTATTTTCTTTTTTTAATTTGAAATTCATTTTCAGTCTTCTTTTATAGATCTGTCATTTATACAATGGCTGGGGAACTTTCTAAAATCGGATATCAATTTATGAACCCCTTCTTTTTGGCATAATGTCATTCTGTGCATTTCAATGATAATAACTGGAAAGAGCTGATGGCTCTCTCCCCAGGGGCTGGGGGAGGAAGGGAGGACTGGGGAGGAGGCTGTGCCGGTGCTTCGGAAACCAGGGTCTTGTGTGTGTGCAGAGCCTCTACCTGGGGCTCTCAAGAAAGGGAAAAAAGAGGGGGAGAACGTCTTTTTCACAGCCCTGAAGTGAAAATAACACGGAAAGCAACGTGTGTCCCTTACGAGACAATAAGGCCTGAATGAATGGGTAACAAACTAAGTGCACATAAAGGTTCTCAATTACATTTGATTTTTTAAAAAATCCCTAGAAGGCCACATGCTTCGCAATGGCTCTCGGTCTTTGCTAAATGTTAGAATTGCTTGGGGAAGCATCTTTGTAGCTAACTAAGCAATCTGAAAGGGAGAGAGAGAGAGAAGGAGAGATATCTTCTATCCTCTGGGTCACTCCCCAAATGGCCGCAGTAGCCAGCCTGGGCCAGGCTGAAGCCAGGAACCTGGAACTCCCTCTGAGTCTCCTGCATGACTGGCAGAGGCTCAAGGACCTGGGCCATTGTCCGCTGCTTTCCCAGGCACATTAGCAGGGCGCTGGATCAGAAGAGGAGCAGCTAGAACTGGAACCGGGACTTGGGATGCCGGTGTCGAGAGGGGCAGCTTAACTCACTGCACAACGCCTGCCCTGGGAAAGCTTTTCAAGGTCATGAATCAGTTGTGAATCTCAGGTGCAGTGTGGACTAAGAACATGGGAACCGTGGGCCTCAGAGGTGGCTTCTAATCGCAGTTAGTATGGTTGGCACCTGCATGGTTTTTGTCTCACAGTAAAAGAGCACTTCCTGGCCACTCTCTCGCTATTGCTTCCTCCGGGGAAGGCAGCTGGAGAGTGATGTCCATTTCAGGCTTTTGTTCCCATGATCAGAAGGCAGTGGGCCTGTCCCAGCCACTGCACGGTGGAGCAGCAGCCAGTCTTGTCCCTCTCTTCCTCCATGTACCTTCCTGAGCGCCCTGGCCACTTTGCAAGTTCCCACAGCAAGTCCAGGGGGTAGTCAGATACACTGGTCTGGATTCAGAGTCCAGGGCAGTGACCAGTAATAACTGTACCCCTTTGAACCTCAAGAGTCTGAAAACATGTACTCTAACCCTAAATTTCCAGAAACTCCATGGCGAAGCGCATCCCTCCAGCCATCTGCTCTGTTGGCACCCTCATGAGCATCCTGGAAATGACTGATACCACACTGTGATAAGTAGCATTGTCCTCAACACACCCTGTGATTGCATCCACAGGGCAAACATCGAAGCAGAAATAGTATCTCGGGGTTAGCCCTGGGAGAAGTCTTGTAGCTCTTGTTTGGATCAACGGGTAATACCTTCCAAGCAACTCAGACAGTTGGCCTTAGATATTTAGATAAATAAAAAGGGAGTGAGCTTTTTTCTGAGAAAGAAGACTTATAAGGGGACAGAGGAGGAGGTAGAAAAAAAGTTGGAGAAGAAGGAGATTAATAGCAATGATGAAGATAAAAGAAAAGGAGAATCAAGAAAGAAGTGGTTCTTGGCCATCTACCACCTCTTTAGAAGCAACATTTTTTATGAGTTAAATGCAAATGAATAAAAAAACATGTGGATTAAATTCCCCTAAAAATACTCAGGGGCTTAAAATTTTTAAAGGGAAATAGGCCCAGGGCCAAATGCACTGTGGTTTGGGCCAAGCCCAGGGGAGGTGCTCGGGCCTGTGTGCCTCACACGCCTGGGTTCCCCTGGGCATGATGGGTGTCGAGAGCTGCGGGACCCTAAGGTGCCGCCAGCACCTCGTTGTCAAATAGCCAGAACTCACGAGTTCTTGTGACTTGGCCAACGCGTGGAAAGGGACAGGTTTGTGGGGGATGGACTCCTAGCTTTCCATGGTAGCAAAAGAACTCTGAAACGAAGTTTTTGACCTCTTTCTTGAGCTAACAGACAGACGGACTCCGGGCAGGGGTTGTATCAATGGCAGGCTCAGCAAGGTTTGCTGTGTGGATGCAGCATGAGGCTGAGTGCTGAGCCTCTGGCCTGCAGAGCTGGCGGCCATATAGGAGTCCACTGTCACATATGTGAGCATGTGAACGACTTTTGGTATGTCACAGCTCTCTTTTATTCGACACCACTGTGCTAAGGGCTTGACCCCCCCTTGGCTACCCCATCAGACTGATTGTCAAATGAGGATTCTTGGATTCAAGAGTTCAAGGACTTGCGCAAGCTCCCACATCTCATTTCTGGAGAGAAGGAGGGGTTGAGGAGGCAGAAGTTATCTTGTCACACTATAATGTCATGGCCTTAGTACCCTTAACCACGTTGTTAGAGTATTGTTTCAGTTACTAAAATTCCAATGTATTCAACAATGATCAGTCAACCCCAAATGGTTCTTTTACAAAATATAGTCACAGGGTGATGGCACCATGTCATTTTTCATCCCTTAAAAACATTTATTTTGGGGCTGGTGCTGTGGCGTAGTGGGTAAAGCCACCGCCTGCAGTGCTGGCATCTGATATGGGCTCCTACTCGAGTCCCGGCTGCTCCCCTTCCGATCCAGCTCTCTGCTATGGCCTGAAAAAGCAGTGGAAGATGGCCCAAGTCCTTGGGCCCCTGCACCCACGTTGGAGACCTGGAAGAAGTTCCTGGTTTCTGGCTTCAGATTGGGTCAGCTCTGGCCAATGCAGCTGTTTGGGGAGTGAACCAGCAGATGGAAGACCTCCCCCAACCCCTTTCTCTCTCTCTGCCTCTCCTCTCTCTGTGTAACTTTCTCTCTTACTTTCAAATAAATAAATAAATCTTTAAAAAATTTATTGTATTTATTTGAAAGATGGAATTACAGAGAAAGAGAAAGAGAGATTTTCCATCTGCTGGTATACTTGCCAAACGCTTGCAACAGGAGCCATCTGGTCTCCCAGGTAGGTGCAGGGGTCCAAGCCCTTGGGCCTTCTCTAGCTGCGTTCCCAGGCACCTTAGCAGGAAGCTGAATTGGAAGTAGAGCAGCCAGGACTTGGACCAGCACCCATAAGGGATGTTGGCACTGCAGGTGGCAACTAAATTGGCTATATCACAATGCCAGCCCCAACATCAGGCCAATTCTTAGAGAACACCTCTAGATAAACTCTTATCAGGTTAGTGTGTTCAGACAGTGCCGTATCATTCCAGGACTCATCTGAGAACATCAGATGTAAATGCTGGAGGAGGAAACAGAATAAGACATTCTAAGATAAAATTTTCTCTAACTCCTCCCCAAAGCAGCGTAGATATCAAAACTCATCTCTCCTGCAAGAAAATGCTCTTTCCTTTCTCCCGCGACAGCTCTAGGCCTGCGCTCATCCATATCCCTAGCATTGGCTCTCGTCACTGTGTTGTAATTAATCTGTTAATTTTCTGTCCCTTTCACTTGACTCTGAGAGCACTGATCTGATCCAACGCACCTAATGCCCTTAGTTGGGGTCTGGTGCTTTCAAGATCCCTTGCACAAGCATGACAATTGTCTGGCACATGTGCCATTTCTCCATCTTCCCACACACATGGAAGACATTACTAATCAGCCACTGCACCGACCATCTTGCTGATCTTAGACGTCTTCAAGGTAGCCCCTGCGTGTAGCCACTACCAACTGATCACAGATGACAAGAAAAAGGAGCTGTCTCCTTTCCCATCTTGATGCTTAGATGTGAGGCCTTCCTCACACAGGAGGGCTCTAAAGACAGAATGTCAAGGTGATGTGAGAAAATGGTAGAGACCCCCAAATCCTCATTTCTCTTTTGCTCAGAGAAACGTTTGTCAAAGAAGAGGCCTGGCACGTGACCCACCTTGGGCAACTTCACCTTGGGATTTTTCAATGTGGAACCAAAGGAGAGAATCCACGTTGTCTTCAGCAGTGGGGCCTGGAGTTGTGAAATCAGCAGGAGTCAGAAACTATAGGCAAACTCCTCCGACAAAATAAAGAGCGATCGTACAGAGGTGATTCGAGAGTTTCTTGGCTCCTGTGATTTCTGGCGTCATCTTGTAGGCTCAGATGGGTTTCTATCCATGATGTCAGTTTGGCTGCATACGCCAAGTGTAACTAGTTGGAGTCCTACCTAGTAATACAATTTTTTAAGCACTGGAAAATTGAGAACTTAATTTTAGTCACCATTTTTGGTCTTCATATTGCTTTAAAACTATACTTGTCTGGCGAACAAGACTTGTCATCACCATAGCTCTGTGCTACCCCAAAGCCCCCCTGTCTGACTGTGGTGTTGGCCTGCAACATGATTTGGTGCTTTCAGAGTTCCTGTGCCATTCAATCTCTGACTCCTTCAATCAGTAGTGACTTAGCTGTGAGAAGTTGTTTTGTTCTCTGAGTTCTTAAATCAGAGATCTGTCCTTGAATCCAAAGCACAAATCATTCTGGAAGGAGGCAGCTTGTCAGACTGTAGGTCTGGCTCTCCTGTGGGTACGTGCATGGCTTTGGGGCTGTCCCTTTCCTTCTCTGGGTTTCCTTCCAATAAGGGGATTTGAGACAGTGATCTCTAAGCTCTAGCCAAGCAGAGACGCCCTGTGATCGACTCTCATCAGAGTCGCACAAATTTGAGGTCTCAGGTTGGCCTCTTCCCTCTGGCTTGGTACTTTTGCAGGCTGGGGGAGCTGGTCTCTCTCTGATGGCAAAAGGCATCAGAAAACCACAGAACGTCTCTGCTCAGCCTCTCCACATAGGCCAGCTGCTATTTTGTCTCCTAAAGATGAAACTCATGCCTGTATGCTGAGTCCTGGGCACCCCAGACTCCTTTTTTTCTCACTCTTACTATTTTATTTATTTATTTATTTGACAGGTAGAGTTATAGACAGTGAGAGAGAGAGAGACAGAGAGAAAGGTCTTCCTTCCATTGGTTCACTCCCCAAATGGCCAGTATGGCCGGCGCTGCGCCGATCCAAAGCCAGGAGCCAGGTGCTTCTCCTGGTCTCCCATGTGGGTGCAGGGGCCCAAGCACTTGGGCCATTCTCCACTGCACTCCTGGGCCACAGCAGAGAGCTGGACTGGAAGAGGAGCAACCGGGACTAGAACCCAGTGCCCATATGAGATACCAGCGCCACAGGTGGAGGATTAACCAAGTGAGCCACGGCGCCGGCCCTCTCACTCCTATTATTAAGTTTCACTCCCTCCAGAGTGATTTGCTCATGGTGTCAGCCTCCACCTCTTAAGGATGCTAAGCGACCTTTCCTTCTATACAACCTCCAGGAAGTCACAAGGTGAATAAAACCAAAGCTCAGACCCAAGCCTAATTAACAATCCTCTTCTAGGGCCAGGAAACGAAATCTAGGCTCCCACCGAGACCCAGGAGCTGAGAGATCAAGGCGGTGGAGGGGGGGGGTCGTTTCTAGAACCCTTACCCTTTGCACTGAAGTCTTGTCCCAATGAAAAAGGAAAAGACCAAAGCTCGGGCCAATGAAATAGTGACAACCTGTGGAGTACGTGTGTGTGTCTGAGTGTGTATGTGTGTGTGTGTGTCTGAGTGTGTATGTGTGTGTGTGTGCGCGTGTGCGTGCGTGTTTCTTTTAAATGGATTCCTCCCAAAGTAAAAACTTCTTGGTGTGGCTGGTCAGTCTTCTGAGCATCACGAGTCGGCCTGTCTGCTTTGATGGATGCCCAGCTTGAGATTTCTCAAGTGACTGGCACTTGGTCCCCAAGGGGTAATTGAGCAGAAAACCTTTCTAATTTGGTAGAATTAGGGATGTCAGAGCTACTCTCACAAGGTGATGGGCGCAAGTGCTCATCATTATAGAAGGGAAGGAGGGGAAAGGAAAGAGGAGATGAAGTAGACAGACCAACCCTCATTCTTTCCATAAAATTCTTTGCAGAGAGCTAGTAACATCTTCATGGTCACAAAGCCCAGAGCCGGTGATGTTAGTAGCCCATCTCCTGACTCTCCACCCAGTCCACTTCTTGAGCCTCATTTGTGTTATTGAAGCCCGCCTCACCCTCAGCTGTCTTCTCCGTGTTACAGCGGTCCCTGAATGCAGCCGTGTTCTGGAGCTTTCCAAAACCTCTTCCAAGTAGCATAAGCATTTTCAGCCTAGAGCCAAGTCGGTCAGCACTTCCACAGACTCCCGTTTGGTTTCTGAGCGTCTTCTCCACTTCCTTCACCAAGGACTTCTTTGAAGAATCAGTTCTTCTGTGTTTCAATAGAAAGTGGCATTCAGTATCAGCTGGGTCTGTTTTGAAGAGCCATGAGTGAGATGAGGTTTAAAGGAAGTGCCGACCCTTGGTTAGAGAAAGTATGGAGCAGGGCACACTCTCCTATGTAGAGAGCAGGAAGGACAGAAGCCAGGAATGTGGGCAGTGGCCAGGAAATGCATGGTCCTGGCGGCTAGCACCCCCACGCTCTGAGGAAGGACACCCCCAGGCCCTTCTGTTGAGGTCCACCGAGCTCCCTTGGATCTGGGACCTGCTTCCTGTGTCCTGACTTGGTTGCCCTCCTCCTAGAGGCAGTAGCCCCCTTTCCGAATCAGCCAAGAGAGACACCAACGCCTCCACCTCCAAGTGTCCACTTTGACTGTTTGTTTCACAAATGAAGCCCTGAGTAACGTTCAGCCCATCTGAACTTCCAGCAGCTTAACGGCAAGGGAGAAGTCCCCCGGCTTGGCTAATGATCAGAGAAAGTCAGCAGGGACACCCTTGGAGCTGACCTCATGCGACTTCTCCCTGCAGCAGAAGGCAGGGGAAAGAATGAGAGGAATGGATGGAGACGCATCCGGTTAGGGCAGCTCAGCAAACAACAGACAAGACACAGTGCACAGCAGGCCTTGAGAGGAGCTGCTTTGCCTACAAGCAAGTCCTCCTTGCTTACTCTCGTGGCTTATGGTGGACTCTTTGCCAGGTCCTACTTCCCTTTGATGACTTTCATACAAGTCTGAAGGTGGGGTTCACACTAAATCTTCTGCTCCAGCAGGAAAAAAAAATACATTGCATACAAGCATTTTTAGAGGAGTTCAATACTTTTGCAAAGAGACCAAACAAGCTGAGACTATTTTCCATTCCCAGAAAGTTGAGTCCTCGGAGTATGAAGCATGTAACCTGCTTAACCTAAACAAATAAAATCTATTCTTTTCTCTTCCATTCAAACAGAACTCTAAGTCCCCAGGTAACGAACTTCATTGCAGTAATGAATACAAGTTAGTGAAAGCGGCCCTGATCAGAGAATGTGGAAAACTACACTTAATAGCACGCACCACCATTGGTTACACGGTCTTGGTCAAGTTCTCCACCTCTCCGGGCCTTGGTTCCTCTACCTGTAAATTGAACTGTGGGACTTGGTCAGTTGTTTTCCAGCTGTGCTTCCCAGGGACAGGCTGCTTCTTCCCACTGGGGTCAAATAGAACAGCTGCATATTGAGCTTCTATCTACCTTTTCAGCTAAAGCATGTCAACTGATGAAAGTATTTTTAAACATAAAATAGAACGCCACTGAACTTGACTTCCAGAGTGAATTTTCTAGGAGAAAGAGCCCTGTTGAAAAGGAAAAAGTATTATTTCTAGGATCCATGCACAGAAGTTACAAACACACACACACACACAAAATCATCATCCATGCAGATCATCAGCATTCTGGAGTCAGAGACTTTATTCACTTCCCAAATCCTGGAGCAGCAACTGTTTGAAGGGGCAGGCATTGTGGTGCAGCGAGCTAAGTTGCTGCTTGCAACATTGGAATCCTGTATCAGAGCACTGGTTCAAGGTCCTGCTGTACCACTTCCAATCCAGCTCCCTGCTAATGCACCTGGGAAGACAGCGGCAGATGGTCCAAGTGCTTGGGCCCCTGCACCCATGTGGGAGACCTGGAGGGAGTTCCTGGTTCTAAACTTCACCCAGATTCACTGCCAAATATTGTGGCCATTTAGGAAATCAACCAGCAGATGGACAATCTCTCTTTCTTTTTTTTTTCTCTCTCTCTCTTCTCTCTTCTTTTCAAATAAATAAAATACATCTTTAAGAAAATTATTATTTTCTTATATATTATTTATATCCTACTTCATTAATCTACACCCCCAAATATTTGGTGGATGGTTGCTTAAAATATCGATGCTATAATAAACAAAATATAATATTCATTCATTATTCAATCATGTCCACTGACCAATGTTTATATTTAAGAAAAATTAGAAACTCGGCTGGAGACTTGGGTGCAGCAGCAGCTTCTCTCTGGCTTGCCCCCCAGGAGTCAGGTTTATAAGGTCTGAGGTGGGGAACTGGCAGCCCACCATGCCAAGAAGCTTTGCATACAACCTACGGCCCTGCCTTTGAGAAATGCCACTTGGGTCAGGTTGGGGTTCCCAGAGGCGGATCCCAGCATGAGCCTGGTATACAAGTCATTGCTTAAGGAATTGCCCGAGGCAGAAACCATCAAAAAAGTGAAGAAGCAGGAGGAACACCAGCTGGGGTGTGACTTCTGGGTGTGTCCCCCAGGGTGCTCCTCTTGGGGTCAGGAGAGCCGGGCTTTCTCCCTCCATCTGTGACCCAGGGCTGACTCACAGGGGTGTGAATACACGGGGACCAGCAGCTCTCTGCGTGTGGGGGTAAAGCATTGCCACAGTCTGAGGATGGTCCTCGTGGGCGCGTAAGGTGTGGCGGTGTACAGAGCAAGTCAAAGGAGGACGTATCTGGGGGGAGCGGGCAGGTGAGGTACAGCGACTCCGCAGAGGGCCCGTCTTGGGGGCTCACCATTTCACATCACATTCAGTCCAAGATGCCCTGCTGCCAAAAACCACTGCCAGCCAACACGAGAAAACATGAGAGCCAGAGGAAATAGGCATAACGAGCTTGGGTGAGCAAACAAGGAAGGAATATCAAAGTACAGTGTAACTAGACACAGGTGTCAGTCATTGGATGCAAAGTCAAGGTACATTACAATGACACTGTGATTGACACCATATTCTTAATTTTCATAAAGTTTTATTTGTTTGAAAGGCAGTGTCACATACACACACATACACACACACACACAGAGGGTGGGGAGGGAGGGAGAGAATCAATCTTCAATCTGCTGGTTCACTCACCATATGCCCACAGCAGCCAGGACTGGGCCAGGCCAAAGCCAGGAGCCTGAAACCTCACCTGTGTTCCCCACATGGGTGGCAGGTACTAAAGTGCTTGGGCCCTTATCTGCTGCCTTCCCAGGTGCATTAGCAGGAAGCTGCGTTAGAAGCAGTGAATCAGCACTCTGCTATGGGAGTTAGGTGTTCCAGGCGGCAGCTAATAAGCTGCACCACAACACTTACTCCCCATTGGCATTTTTTAAACAAGATTGATTTATTTACTTGAAAGTCAGAGTTACACACAGAGAGAAGGAGAGGCAGAGAGAGAGAGAAAGAGAGAGAGAGAGAGAGAGAGAGAGAGAGAGAGAGAGAGAGAGTCTTCCATCCATGGTTCACTCTCCAAATGGCTGCTACAACCGGTGCTGTGCCAATCTGAAGCCAGGAGCCAGGAGCCTCCTCCAGGTCTCCCATGAGGGTTCAGGGGCCCAAGGACTTGAGCCATCTTCTATTGCTTTCCCAGGCCATAGCAGAGAGCTGGATCGGAAGTGGAGCAGCCAGAACTCGAACTGGAGTCCACATGGGAAGCCGGCACTGCAGGTGGCGGCCCCACTTGCTACACCACAGCGCAGGCCCCGTCCCATTGGCGTTATATTTCTTCGCGACACTCTTTGCGGGAAGCTTGGAGGAATGCCTTCCCAGGGACTGCCTCTTCCCACGGTGAACTGCTCAGCTGCCAACCTTGTCCACTCCGCCCTTCTCAGTCCTTTCCTTTCACAGTCCTTTTATATTTCCGCGTTTCTGATGACCACACATCAATCTCTTTTGTCCCTGGTACTGAGCCAGGATCTCCTTGAGGGTCAAGATCATGTCTAGTTAGCAATGCACTCCAGTGCATACAGTAAAGGTCCTCTCTGAGAAAGTAATCAGCTACCCATAGTCTAAATTTTTACCTTGATTGTCCCATGTAAGTAAAACTTTTCCTATACTTCCGTTCTGTTGGATTTCTTAAGTAAACCAACCAAGGAATTCCATAGGTGATTAATCCTAATTCCTTAGGGAATTATTCAGCCAAATGTTTATTGAGAACCTAGTTTGTAAGTATCTTAACATGGAGAAGTTCCCAAAGTCATATAAAATAACAGTCCGAGCATCCTGGTGACTTGAACTTTTTTGGGAGAGAAATAATGTTAAATATACATGAATATTGTTTAAAGGGTTACTATAACAACATAATCAAGTGATAACTTATTGAAAGCAACTAAAATTCAAAGGATACCAAGTGTATCAAGAAGTTCATGGTGAAGTGCACATCTGAAGAGCAAAGGAGCTAGAGTAGGTTTCATAGTCACGTTGACTATGATTAGCTGGCAGTGGCTGCAGAGAGAATCATCTCAAAGTCTTATTACAACTCTGGGCCAAGTCATTCTCCAAGTTGACTAGCAATGTCTGGCAGGGCAAGAAGTGATGACTAGTACGTAAGTGCCACAAATAATTCATGTTCTTATAGATAGCATAGATTCATGCTCAAGAATGGTTTAACAGGAGAGAGCATCTGCAATCAAGCTACCAAAAGTAAATTCAATGCCAATTTTTTAAAAAAAGATTTACTTATTTATTTGAAAATCAGAGTTATGGAGAGATAAGGAGAGACAAGGGAGAAATCGTCCATCTGCTGGTTCATTCCCCAGATGGCCACAACGCCTGGGGCTAGGCCAGGCCCAAGCCAGGAGCCAGGAGTTTCTTCCAGGTCTCCCACGTGGGTGGCAGGGGTCCAGGGACCTGGGTCATCTTCCGGTGCCTTCTCAGGTGCATTAGCAGGGAGCTGGATCAGAGGCGGAGCAGCCGGGACTTGAACTGGCACCCATGTGGGATGCCGGCACTGCAGGCAGCGGCTTAACCCGGTGCACCACAGCAGCAACCCCAATGCCAATATTTTTTAAAGAATTACATTTTCTAGGAAGAAGCTGACTTTTTCTGGAAAACCAACATTCAGTCCACTAACGGATCCCAGTTCAGTGGAAACAGACATATCACAGTGCTGAGTTCTTCAGCTTTCCAGCAAGTTTGTCAAATCAGATCTCTCCCAGAAGGCTCGTCTGTCTAGCTCTATCTCGGATAGAGAACTCGCAGTGACGTGGAAAGTTGGTCTGAGTTCAACATCAGTAGAGAAATGCAGGCAGAGAAAGTCCAGCCTTCACCATCATGCCCAGTGCTCTTTGGCTGTAACTTGGTGAAGAATGTTATAGAACGTTAGTTAAGTCATCCAGGCTTGAGTATCTCAAGGTAAGGCAGTAAGTGTGGGAACAAGAACATTGAATTTGACGTACAGAAGAGCTGAGATCTAGCATCCAGTCTAGCACTCTTCCCATTGCAACTTGGAGCATCACTCAAGTTTCAGCTTCCTCATCTGAAAACCAAAAGCAGGATTTTTGGGCTCCGTGGAGAGGGTCGGTTGTTTGTGTTGGCATCCACTGCCCGTCTTCCTTAGTAAAATACCCTGGGCACATTTTGCATCATTGTTCTCCCTCATATTTAAGCATATCACTTGGGTGAGACTGGAGCTTCCCACTTTCCAGGACCTGAGCCCCTTCAAACAGCTTAAGCCTACCCTTTTGGTGACTCATTAATCAAACAGAAGTGTGCAAGCAAGTGCTCAACACTGGCTCTATGAATAATAAAATCCATTCTTTGTAACAAGTTTTAATTCCTATGGCCTAAATACTCCCAGCATAGCTGAATTTGAACTACCAACATAACATCCTTGAACTTGCAGCTTGGATCCATGCAATCAGCTTATCTGAGCTGGCCCTAGCATACCCACCACAGACACAATCCAAATAGAAATAAACCTCAGGCTGGGTGAGCACAGGAATAGAGTCTTTTCCATTTCTCTTGGTTCTTTGCAACTGAAGGTCAGGTCAAGGGGATTTGATTGCTACAAGAAAGAGAGCTTGTATGGAGACCTGGAGACACCCCGGAGAAAGTATGATGAGTTTGGGTCTTCAATCTTGGATTGATTTAGTCTGACGCCATTCTACAAATTCATATTTTTGCTTAAGTAATTTTGAGTCAGGTTTTAGTATACTTTCACCCAAATATAAGCCAATCATGAACTACATGTATCATCAAATTATATTAAAAAGGAAATAAGTTAAGCTTTACATAGCTTTATAGGCTGAAGGTCTTCTTTTTCTGGTAGGTGTTTTCCAAGGAGTATTCCTGCTCTCCCTATGAACTCCAAGGACCAAGTTCTCCAGCTTTGACCATAATTGTGCTGGAATGAGGAGAGCAAGGTCAGAGGATGTTCTCTTATCACCCCGTTGACAGAGATTTTCTCTTAAGAATACGTAACAGAGTTGAATTTGTCACATCAAGTTTCCTTGGATGTCACCATTTAGAGGTTTGCCTGTGGTCTTGAAGGATCATTTTATTGCCATCAGAAATGCCAGGAGCAAAGCAAAACTTCCCACGTGTGACTGCTATAGAATCCCAAGTGACAGTAGGACAGTCGCCTGTATGAAGGGATAGTTCAGTTGCTACCAAGAGTCTGCCTCTCCATGGAGGAGGTGAAGGCATATGGTGAGGCACTCCCTCCTGCCCATACAGGACTGTAGCTAAGAGCCCACCAGGAATCTCAGAGTTTCCACCAGAGGAGCTCCACAGGCAGGCACAAGAGAAATCAAGCGAGCTGCCATCAGTAGTGGCAGGTTCCAAGGAGTCCTTGCTTTTCCTGTAAACACAGGCTTGATAATTCTCCATCCAACTTCCCTAACTTTATAGTTTATGCTCAAGGCTTGTTTTGATTGCCAAAAGAACCTGAGAGGTGGACAAGAGAGCCATAGGCTTTTCATTAGAGGCACGAAAAGTAAAGAAAGTGGACTTGGCCATAGCACTTTTGACTGGGTGGGAACTAGAGCCCAGTAATCCTGACTTCAGGTCCAGTATCTTTACTTTCTTCATAATCAATAATTTACTTCATCTTCTCTAAGGAGTTCTTACAAGTATTTATTATGGAAGTGCATGTGGTTACAAAGTTATGTGACAAATTTGTTAACATCAAAATCTCAAAATATTCCAATGTAATCTTCTAACTACTTAAAATTTGGTCTCCATTCAAAAGTCCCTTTGTGTTTTACACTAGCAATCATCTCTTCCTATCAATGCTGAATCTTCTGGAGTCAATTTTTGGCTAAAATGCAATATAGAAATTCTCATGCAAAGATAACTCATAAGATTTATAAAATGCTGTATGAAACTGATGATAGTGATGATGGAGGCCTACTGGAAACACAGCCCAAATCATCCACAAAGAAGAGCTTTTCAGAGTTTGACCATTATTTAATGAAAGAGCATCAATAGGTCTTTTCAGGAAAAGTGCTTCAGGTAGTAACTTAAATATGGAAGAATTAAGAGATCTTTGGGAAAACTGATGACATTCCCAAATATATTTACTCCAAAACTGACATTTTATAATATTTCAGTAAAACTGTTAGTTGGGGACCAGATGTTATTGGGAAAAATGATGCCAAGAATCTCATCCCTTGACTCATTCTTTGTTTCATTCTAAGAGTTAACATATTGTTATATTATAGCCTATAATTCGCTAAGATAAAGTTAAAGTGTGATAAGATAAAATATGTTGCTTTCTTTTTTTCAAAATATAGACTCAATGAGATCTTTTTCCTTCCTTCACTCTTGGTTCCTTCACTCTTGGGAAATTCGGGCCCTTGATTTTAAGTGAATTTATTCTAAAGTCTTTTTCTTCTTTTTGTATTTAGATAGTAGGACCTCTTCTGCCCAGACAGGATTTATTAAGATGTTTATGGAGTGGTTGGTTGGATGAATAGAAATGGCTTCTCTGCCTTCTGGTGTGACCATAGCTAGACCAGCCTTGATCAACAAGCAATTGCAACATGCTTCTTTTTTTTTATTATTATTTAATGAGCATAAATTTCCAAAGTTTTTTTTTTTCCCAATATGGTTCTTCAGGATGTTTCTGAAAAGGCACGGTTTAGGACCCATGAGCCTTTCACTCAAAGTGAAGAAATTGGTACCACCTTTTAGAGTTTGTTTGCTGTCCTACCTCCACCAGTGTGTAAAGAGATAGGACACTTACTTTGTGCCAGAGACATTTACTTTGTGCTTCTACGGTGCAAGCATTCAGTACTATGAATTTAGACTATCTGGAGGTTGTAAATAATTAAGGGATTAACATGTAGAATAGGTAGTCCGATACGTAATTGTACAAAATGAAAGGCAAGTGTATATACAACAGATGCTGAGCCTTGAAAAAGAGAAAAGAAAGAAACAGAGTGATCCAGTGGGTTAGCACCAACACAATAATGAAGGGCAGAAAAAGGACAGGTGTCCCGAAGTAGGGTAGAGGCAGCATCATAAAAGGTACAGTGAATGTCCGGGTTGGGGTTTACAGGAGTTATGTTGAAGAACAGTGGGGCGTTAGGTCAAAACAGGAAAATCCTAGTTCTGTTTGGATTCCATCCCTTGGATGATAGCAACTCCTCAAGGAAACTATGTGCCTGCCATTTAACTTTCCTGTCAGTTGAGGTGGGTGTCTCTTGCAAGCAAGAGCAATACAGGATACAGCAATACAGGAAGGCACAGACTGAGAGGTTTCCAAATCTTGCTTTGGCCTACTCAGAGATGATCTACCAGTCTGGAGGGTATATCAGTTATCTACTGCTGAATCATGAAAAGCCATACAACCCCTGTGGGATAAAACCATAAGCTTTAATTTAGCTAACAAGTCAGCAGAGTTCAATGAACTGGGTTGGACTTGGCTGATCTTGGCTGGGCTGGCGTTTATGTCTGCAGATGATTGGCTGTTGACCCATTTAGGAAGATGAAAGGAGGGAGTCGGCTTTATTTCACACATCTTTCCTCTTGCAGCAGGCTAGCCTGGGCATTTCAGCAGAAGCTAAGAGGTAACAAGTGCTATTTAAGCCTCAGTGTGCATCTCATTTGCTAGCATTCCATTGGTCAAGTCAAGTTGCATGGTGCAGCCCAGAGTCAGAGAGAGCATGACAAAGTTACATGGCAAATGGTGAGGAGAGAGATCTAGGCCCCTTAATGCAATCAATCACACCTTATAGTTAACAAGGCAGGGAAAGGATCAGTAGGTACAGTGGTGTGATCCATTCGACAACCTTCCCTAAAGCTTTCTTCTAACCTTGAACATAGTAGAGGGGAGGAGCTATATTATTTTTTAAGTGAGTTAGCTGAGCAACCAGCATTTTCCCAAGGCTGCCCTGCTCTATTCAGAATAAAGACGTGGGCAATAGGCCATGCTTGGATGCCTCCGACCATCTGCCAACAAAAACAGAAAAAAAATTAATTATGAATGGTGTCTTCCCATGCTAATCATTTATTGTAAAGGATTTCTCCAGCTTGTTTATAATAGCTGTTGCCTAAGGGTGCATGCTGTATAAATTGTCTGATTACAGGATACAGAGCACTTCTTAATAGGCCTCAGCTGATTAGGAGAAGGGAAAGAAATTAAAGAGGCCATTTCCCTTTAGGTATGCAAATACCTCCCAGAACAAAAGACACAGATATGATAGACCATGATGAAACACACCCTCTTTTCTTTTTACCTTAAATTATGTACCAGGCAAGGAGCAAGCTTCATTGCATGTGTCAGCTGAGATGTGAATGGTCTAGTAATTGAAACAATCCCGATGCCAGAAATGCATGTTAGACGTGGAGCTCAACCAGCTCCCTGGGCAGCCTGCAGCAAATAGGAGTGTGGTGCTTGGATCTCTTTGGATCGCTTCTAACTTCAGGGTAATTTGACTCTGGCTCGTTGAGCTAAATTTGTTTGTATCACGTTGGCCTTCTCATTTCTGAAGCCAGAATTTACATGTCAACATCTGGCAGGGAGGGCAGTTGGAAGGCAGACTGTGTTTGCAAAACAGTGCAAAACATAGAACTACAGTTAGGCTCATTTCTTCTCACTTCTCAAGCACACACAGGTTCACACACACACCTCATGGACATGTGCACAAACACATGTAGGTAGGATCCTCTCTCCCACATAGACTTTTCCTCTTCAAAGGCTCATTGGTGTATTTTTTTGAATGTTTTAATTATTTATTTGTGACATGGAGAAAGACAAACAGTGAAAGGGAGAGCTCCTGTCCAGGGGTTCACTCCGCAAGTGACAACACCAGTGCTGGGCCAGGCTGAAGGCGGGAGCTTAGAAGCCAATGCAGGTGGCCAGCAAGGGTAGCAGGAGCCCAGTCTTTGAGCATTATCACTACCTCCCAAGTTTTGAGTTAGCAGGGCACTAGGGAACTGTAGTCAAGAACTGGAGCCATGGGCCGGCGCCGCGGCTCACTAGGCTAATCCTCCGCCTTGTGGCGCCGGCACACCGGGTTCTAGTCCCGGTCAGGGCACTGGATTCTGTCCCGGTTGCCCCTCTTCCAGGCCAGCTCTCTGCTGTGGCCAGGGAGTGCAGTGGAGGATGGCCCAAGTGCTTGGGCCCTGCACCCCATGGGAGACCAGGAGAAGCACCTGGCTCCTGCCATCGGATCAGCGCGGTGCGCCGGCCGCGGCGGCCATTGGAGGGTGAACCAACGGCAAAGGAAGACCTTTCTGTCTCTCTCTCACTGTCCATTCTGCCTGTCAAAAAACAAACGAACAAACAAACAAACAAAAAACTGGAGCCAGGACTCCAATCTGATACAGGAAGCAACCTCTTTTTTTTTTTTTTTTTAAGATTTATTTATTTATTTGAAAGTCAAAGTTACACAGAGAGAGGAAAGGCAGAGAGAGAGAGAGAGAGAGAGAGATCTTCCATCCGCTGGTTCACTCCCCAGTTGGCCACAATGGCCGGAGCTGCCCTGATCTGAAGCCAGGAGCCAGGAGCTTCTTCCGGGTCTCCCATATGGGTGCAGGGGCCCAAGCCATCTTCTACTGCTTCCCCAGGCCATAGCAGAGAGCAGGATGGGAAGCAGAGCAGCCGGGTCTCCAACTAGTACCCATATGAGATGCCAGTGCTTCAGGCCAGGGCATTAACCTGCTGCACCACAGTGCCAGCCCCAGGAGGCAATCTCTTAACCACTAGGCTAAACACCAGATCCATTCACAGGTGTTTTGAAGGGCTGTATTCAACACAGAGAACTGGCCCTCCACATCCACAGGTTCCACATCCTTGATTTCAAGCAAGCTTGGATAAAAAATATTTGTTTAAAAAAGTTGCATCTGTACTAAATATGTACAGGGTTTTCTTCTTGTCATTATCTTCTAAATAATGCAATACAGTAATTACTTACGTAGTGTTTGCATTGTATTTGGTACCACAAGTAACCTAGAGGTGACGTAAAGTAGATTTCATGCAAACATTGCATCCTTTTGTGGAAGGACTTGAGGATCTGCAGGCTTTGGTGTGCACAGAGGGTCCTGGAGTCAGTCCCCCAAGGATGAAAGTACTGTGATTTCACTTTTTCCAAGGATGGAGGATGCACACATCTCTCTTCTTAACCAGTTGAAGGAACTAAGATACAGAGGTGCATGGAGCTATTGAGGGCAGTCACACAGCGAGGATTCTGTCTGTTTGGAAGTCAATGCCCTAGACCCTGGATTCCAGGCACTTCCAACCCTGAATTATCAGCGCCTGGGAGGGTGTTCCCTACTTCAGAGTTTAGCAAATCTCGAGTGCACCCTGTTAATGTTTCACCAGAACGCAATTCATTTTCTGTTGCTCCACAACAAATTACCCCAAAGCTCAGTGACCTAAAACAGCAACTGGTATTATCTCGCAGCGTCATGAATGAGCAATCTGGCTTAGATGCGAAATGGGGCTCAGGGTCTCTCACAAGGCTGCAAGCAGGTGTTGGTGGCCTCAGTCTCATCTGAAGTCTCAGCAGATGAAGGCTCTGCTTCCCGGCTCCCTCACACGATGGCTGGCGGGAGCCCCTCCTGAAGGCCACCCTCAGTTCCTTGCCAGGTGGCCCTCTCCATCAAGGCAAGTAAATCAAAGGAGCCAGCAAGTCAGAAGTGATACACTTGGATAACCTCATCTCAGAGGCAGCATCAGGGGTGGGTGTTGCAGTCCAGTGCTGCAAGCTGTCCCTTGCAACACTGGCAACCCATACTGGAGTCAGGGATGGAGTCTTGGCTGCTCTGCTTGCAACCCAGCTTCCTGCTAAGGCGCCTGGGAAGGCAGTGCACGCTGGTCCTCATATGTGGGCTCCCGCCACCCATGTAGATCAGGATGGAGTTCCTGGAGCTGGCTTCAGCCTGGCCCAGACTTGATTGTTGTGGTTATTTAGAAAGGGAATCTGCAGATAAAAGTGTGATCTCTCTCTCTCTCTCTCTCTCTCTCTCTCTCTCTCTCTCACTGTCACTCTCACCCTCCCTGTTGCTCTGCTTTCAAAGAAATAAAACAAATCTTTTAAAAATGAGGTAGCATCATATCACATTGGCTGTATTCTGTTCATCAGAAACACGTCTCACTCAATGGAAGTGGATTACACACGGGTGTGAATACAGCAAGTGGGATCCTTGGCAGCCATGTTAGAAGGCTGCCGACCACGAGACCCTTCTTGCATCATTTCCCATGAAAAAGCCTCTCAGTGAGAACTCTGCTATTTCCCATCAAATAGCAACCCCAAGACTGGGTCAGATTCTAAGCCTTCATTGCTATTGTGGTCCCCAATAATTCTATAAATGACTGATTTGTCTTCTCATCATTCGAGTTGATATTCAAATGTTACCTGCTCAAAAAACCATCTTTCAACCCCTGTATAAATTAGTCACTTATTTTCAGTCATTAAGTTGTTACCACTTGTACTTTTAGCATAGCCTTTAAGAAAAAATAAGCTGAGTATTCACTTGGTTTTTATTATTATTATTACTACTACTACTACTAATTCCCTCTCTTAAAATAAGCATCATTAGGAAAGAAAGAGATCTAGGGGCCAACATTGTGACTCAGTGGGTTAAGCCACTGCCTGTGATGCCAGCATCCCATATCAGAGGCCCAGCCACTCCACCTCTGATCCAGCTCCCTGCTAATGCACCTGGGAAGACAACAGAAAATGATCCAAATCACCTGGGCCCTTGCCATCCATGTGGGAACCCGGATTGGGTTCCTGGCTCCTAGCTTCCACCTGGCCCAACCCCAGTCATCATGGCCATTTGAGGAGTAAACCTGTGGCTAGAAGATCCCCCTACTCCCACATTCTGTTTCTCCCTTTCTCCCTCTTTGTCACTCTGCCTTTCAAATAGATAAAATAAATATTTAAAGAGAGAGAGATCTGGCCTGTCTTGCTCAGCATTATATTCCTAGAACAATGCACACAATAGGAGCTTTGCAAATATTTGATAAGTCAATGAACAAAGAAAATGAATGAATTCTATGGAATATGACTCAAGAAAACCCAGTTGTTAATTTCAAAGACATTGCTGTCACTCCCCCATTCGCGGAGGAACGACACTGGACCCTGCGCTGTTCTTTTTGCCCTGCCCTTCCCGGGTTTGCTGCCGTTGCCCCATTCATGGAGGAACGACGCCATCCCGGGTTAGCTGCCGCCCCCCCGCCCCCCTCGCCTCCGAGGAGGGGCAGCACCCCTGCCACTTTCCCCGCTTCCGGGGAGGAGTGACACACCGCTGGCCGGCTCTCTCAAGGGCTGCTCAGATGTTCCTCAGATGTTCCCCTGTGCATGTTGTTTCTCTCCTCCTTTATAGTCCTCTTCCACCAATCCCAACTCTGCTACCCACATGCCGAGTACACTGCTCTCCTCCAATCAGGAGCAGGATCAGCTCCTGCCGTTTATCAGTCAAATTGGCAAAGCAGCTGTGTCGAAGTTGTTTGCTCTCTCTCAGCGCCATATTGTGGGAGATCAGATGCATAGAATTAGTCCTAGCAGTTCCAGTAATTTAGTCTAGTCTGTTGCTCCCCACAATTTCTTACTTTCCAATGCCTCAGTTTCCCAATATGTAGCATGAGGAAGCATTCTACCTAGACTTTTTCTTTTTGCACAGGAAAAATTAAGGATAGCTGAGAAATATTTTAACTTTGATGTGCAAAAGCAGTATTTAACTATTATTTTGCATGGGTAATTACTTGCATCAGCAATTTTCAAGTCAAAAGTTGGGGGCAGCAAAATTTTAACAAAGATCAATAGAGAAATGACTGAGAAACAGCTTCGTCACAGAATGACTTTGGGATCAGAATATCTCAGTTCTTGTTTGCATTTTATCATGGACTATGAGACCAAAGATCCATCCCGTATCCTGAGCCTCACTGTCCTTGAGCTAAAACAAAGAACTTGAGCCAACTGGTTCAACTAGGCTGACTACATTTTGCAAAGAAAAATGAAGTCCTTAAATGTATATGAAAAATTTTTAGGTCACTTCTGAATCTAACAGAAAATTTGAAACAGTATATTTTGAATGCATTTATTTTTCTGATACACAGCAATGGTCTCTGGACTCCAATAGAGAATATTTATAACTGAGATTGCTCAGAGAACCAAAAATGGAACCCAAAATCTAAAAGACAACTTCCAGATCTGGACTGAAAATGGAAATCCACAACTAATAGATAGATGGATGAATGAATAGGCAATTCAGCAGGTACTGTAAAATGTTAACATTGGAATCTCAGTGGTTTGGTATCTAGAAGTTTATTGTAAAATTCTTCTGACTTTGCTACACTCTCGTAAATTTTTGTAATAAAACATTAGAAAAAATGTCTCAGCATCACTAGCACAAGGGCTCAAATCTTTGCTAATTGGACTTGGGTCCCAGTGCTCAAGACCCTCCTCTCCTAAAGTTGCACCATATCAGCCCATTTGCTAGACTGTCAGCTTGGACAGGCGTTTCATCCAGAAAGTGAATTTCAGAGGATAGTCTGAAAACTTCTAAAGTTGACAGAGGCATGTCAAGATGAGAAGTCTGAAGAGCAAAGGAAGGGCTAGTGACAACATAGGTGCCTAGTCATGACCCTACGTGACCCCATGAGAACAGCAGTGCAGGCAAGAGATGGCCATCGCACAGACAAAAAGATAGACATCTTCTGGAAACGAGGAGACCTCACCAGGGTGGCACAAGCCACGGAAGAGTTAGGATTTGAACCTGGGTCATTAGATTCCAACTCTTGCATCTTTAATCCAATAAAAATAGTTCACTGAATTGTAATCATGTTCCAAGTTCTGTTACAGATGTTTTTCAAATACAACTCATATTTATCCTCACAAAAATTCCATGAAGTAATAACTACTTTCATTATCCTCATTTTGCAGGAAGTGGAGGTCCAAAGGTTCATCATCTTGCCCAAGATCACATAGCAAGTAGAGGGCAGAGCTAGGACGTAAGTCTCAACAGGATCCCAAACATCTCGATCCTAAGAAAAAGTACCCTTGGTCATTGTCAACCCTCGTTTAAATGATTCGATTACATTTCCAATTAAACCAAGTTCCCTATGTGCGTGTCTACAATGCACTTCGGAATAGCGGTGAACCCAACCTCTTTCATGAGTTTTCTCCTTTAACATCACTAGTACTGTACAAATACTCTATGGGTTTAAGTAGATTCATTAAAATCGCTGCAAAATGGAACCATTTGGAAACATGTTTGTTGACTGTATCTAATTACACTTCAAGGGAAAAAATAAATATGAAAAAAATTACTTGAGATCTAAAAACACTTCGCTAGTTGTGAAATTACTTCAAAAGCAAATTTTATTTGTGCACTCATGTTCATAGCAACATCGTTCATGACAGCCAAAAAAACAAAAACAAAATAAATGTCTATCAAATGGTGAGTGGATAAACAAAATGTGGTATGTCCATAGAATGGGGTATTATTTGAGAATAAAAAGATATAAATGCCGATAGCTGCTACAACGTGGATGAAGCTGGAAAACATTGTGCTACATGAAAGAAGCCAGTTACAAAGACCATATATGGCCTGATTCTGTTTATATGAACAATCCAGAACAGGCAAAGGCAACCTATACAGTCAGAAAGTACATTAGTGGTTGCCTCCAGTTGGAGAGGATGAGGGATGGGGCTGCAACAGATAATGATATAGGACTTCTTGTGAGGGTGATGAAAACACTCTAACATTAATTGCGGTAGTGGTGACATAATTGTGAATACATTTAAAGCCATACTCTCTAAATGAGTGATCTGTAAGGCACATGAAATACATCTCAACAAAGCTGTTAAAAGATAGAAATCTATTGTACAATGTGGTGACGACAGCTAATTACTAGTGCATTATATTCTTAAAATTGCCAGGAAAGTAGATCTTAAGTGTGCTTATCACAAAAAAAGAAAAATAGGTATGTGAAGCAGTAAATATGTTGATTAGTTCAATTTAACCATTCCACAATGTATACGTACTTCACAACAACACAGCACACATGATAAATACATAGCATTTTTACCTTTCATTTTCAAAAACAGAAAGAGCAAAACTATGCCAGCAACAAACAAACAAAAGATGCTGATCTAACACAAAGAATTAGCTAAGCCAGGAATGAAATTAGAAAATAATAATTTTTGTGACAGTATTTTTTAACTTCGAATTGTAAAGTGTTCTTATACTTTTTTATGAGAAAATATCTTTTATATGTCTATTATGTGTTTTGGTTTTAGATATCTGGGGACCTGAAAATGTAATTCATCATTTTTTAAAGCTGAATGAAAGCATTCTTCATTCTTGGATGGCCCTTCCTGCCAATTATTAAAAAAAAAAAAAAAAAAGGTTTATTTATTTGAAAGGCAGAGTTACAGAGAGGGAGCGAGAGACAGAAAGAGAGAGAGAGATCTTCCATCCACTGGTTCATTCCCCAGAGGTCTGCAATGACCTGGGCTGGGCTAGACCAAAATCAGGAGCCAGGAGCTTCCTTTGGGTCTCCCATGGGGGTAGCAGGGGCCTACGGATTTGGGCCATCCTCCACTGCTTTCTCAGGAGCGTTAGCAGGGAGCTGGATCAGAAGTGGAGCAACCGGGACTTGAACTGATGCTTATATGGGACACCAGCGCTGCAGGCAGTGGATTATCCACTGTACCACAGTGCTGGTCCCCCTTTTTTTGCCAATTTGAAATGGAGTCATGTCCAAGCTTATTTGTGCCCCATACATATATGACTGTAAGGAATGCTTCCAGCCACCAGCAACTGAACCAAGACTTCCTGAACCAAGACTTGTACCTGTTCTGTCTACATAAATTCAATGTCTGTAGCAGAATTTCTAAGGGCCTCTCTCCCGATCTCTTGCTGCTATCATGGAGTTTATTTTCTATCTGCCTGTGGAGATGTGAGAAGTGCAAGTGTGAGTCCAAAAACAAAAACAAACAAACAAAGAGGCCTGGTTGTTCCCCTTAAAGCCCGAGAGACAAGGCAATGTGGAGGTGGACAGTGTGGATGTCCCTCTGGTCTCCACCTTCCAACCACCAGCACCTGCTTTCCTTTACCCAAAGGCTTTCTCCAACAGCGAAGACACTCTGCCTCTGAGATCAGCACCACGAGGGAGCACGCCCCAGCCTGTGCCTCCATGTGGGCCACACTGGAGTGCTGTCACCATTGCCTCCTGTACCACCCAGAGCAGGAAACTCCAGGGCCCACCAGAGCCATCAGATTACTGGCCCCTCTTGTGGGTGTTCTTTCTCGGGGTCACTTCTTGTGATGTTGAATGTTTTTAAAAGTTCATCTATTAGGCCGGCGCCGCGGCTCACTAGGCTAATCCTCCACCTTGCGGCGCCGGCACACCGGGTTCTAGTCCCGGTCGGCGGGGCACCGGATTCTGTCCCGGTTGCTCCTCTTCCAGGCCAGCTCTCTGCTGTGGCCAGGGAGTGCAGTGGAGGACGGCCCAAGTCCTTGGGCCCTGCACCCCACGGGAGACCAGGATAAGTACCTGGCTCCTGCCATCGGATCAGCGCGGTGCGCCGGCCGCAGCGCGCCGGCCGTGGCGGCCATTGGAGGGTGAACCAACGGCAAAAGGAAGACCTTTCTCTCTGTGTCTCTCTCTCTCACTGTCCACTCTGCCTGTCAAAAAAAAAAAAAGTTCATCTATTTATTGGTGTACTTTTTATGTGCTTGAAAGAGTGAGAGAGAAAGAGAGAGAGAGAGAGAGGGATCTTCCATCTTCCATCCACTGACTCGCTCCCCAAATGCCAGCAACAACCAGGGCTGGGCCAGATGTAAACCAGGAGCCAGGAATCCCATCTGGGTCTCCCACAGGGGTGGCAAAGACCCAAACACTTGGGCCATTATCTGCTACTTCTCAAGGTGTGCATTGTCAGGAAGCTGGATCAGAATAGAAGTGGGGCTTGATCCCGGGCGGCTTAACAGCTGCACCACAGTGCACTCCCCTGGGGTGGTGGATTTTATGTGCCCTCTTGGCCAGGCTCTTGGCAGAGCTCAGACATTTGGTCTGACATTCTTCTGGATGTTTCTCTAAGGAAGAGCGGCTGTGTTTGGATGAGATGTGAACTTAGATGGGTGGGCTTTGAGTAAAGCAGATTTCCCTGTGTAAAGCAATGGGCCTCATCCAATCTGTAGGAGACCTGAACAGAACAACAGGGATTCCCAAAGAAAAGGGAATCTGCCAGCAGACGCCTCTGCACTCTGTCTGCAACATGGGTTCTTTGGAACACATGTGCATCGTCAGCTCCTCCCAGTTCTCCAGCAAAGCACCCTTGGACTCAAGCTGCAGTTGTGAGTGGACGATTAGCATAGCGGTTAAGACACTTCTTGGGATGCCTGCAACTCTGAGTAGAGTGCCTGCGTGCAAGTCCCAGCTCTGGTCCTGACTTCAGCTTCCTGCTGATGTGCACCCTGGGAGGCAGCAGGTAAAGTACTTGGGTCCCTGCCACCCACGTGGGAGGCTGCGATTGAGTTCTTGCAATTCTTTCCAGAGTCTCTTCAGATCCTACAATCACCAACCCTCGACAATCATGTGAGTCAATCCCTTAAAATCTCTCTCTCTATCTATCAATAAAAGAGAGGCTACTTCAAAAAGTTTGTGGGAAAAGGAAATTAAAATGTAAGTGAAATTTATTTTGGTGTCTGCATAATTTTTGCATAATACACATTTTCCATGAGTGTACCTACATTGATTTCAAAATTTTTGCACCAAAATGAATTAATCATTCAATTCTACTTGCTGTGAACTTTTTGAAGTACCCCAGTGTTTAGATACAGATAGAGACAGAAATATCCCCACACTCTATTGATTCTGTTTCTCTAATACACATCCCCATTCTTACACTGGAATTTCTTGGGATATACCCTTAAATTAATCGTGCTTCCATCTCGGTCTCAGGTTCTATTTCTAGGAAAACCTAAATCAGAAGTCTTTTTTTTTTTTAAGATTTTTTAATTTATTTATTTGAGAGGTAGAGTTACAGACAGAGGGAGAGACAGAGAGAAAGGTCTTCTGTTCCCTGGTTCACTCCCCAAATGGCCGCAACGGCCAGAGCTGCGCCAATCTGAAGCCAGGAGACAGGAGCTTCCTCCGGATCTCCCACATGGGTGCAGGGACCCAAGCACTTGGGCCATCTTCTACTGCTTTCCCAGGCCACAGCAGAGAGGAGCAGCCGGGACTAGAACCGGCGCCCATTTGGGATGCCGGCGCAGCAGATGGAGGATTAACCTACTGCACCACAGCGCCAGCCCCATGAGTCAGAAGTCTTGAGCATCTCGTTGAGAAAAGCTGTTTGATTGTGGGGGAGTGGGCCTCACATGCAAATCAGAAAGGTGACCACTATCATTTGCTCTGTACTGATCAGGTACCATGAGCAAGCACTCGTCCTCCCTGCATCTCTGGGTCATAGGTGTCACGGCTGCCCTCATTTCTCTGATGACAAAAGGGGACTCAAGGAGATCAGTGAATAGGGGATTGAATCCGAAAAGTCTGACTCTAAAGCTTGCATCCCACAGCATTTCTCTCTGCACCCTACCTTTTTATGTCAAGAAAACAAGAGATGGCTGCTTCATGCTGCATCTCCAGGAGGCAAATTCTGCAAAGCGATGGAAGGTCCAAGGAAGCTTCTGAAAGGTCACGGAAAAATGGGGCAGAAAGATAAAGCAAGTTTTCGGCAAACTTTCTGAAGCCCTTTCATACAACTGGACCGCAAGCTGGAATCCACACCTGTGGCAGCCTTTCCTGCAACGTGCCAATCTATCTGCTGCTGGGGGCAAAAATTCCTGCTTGCAAGAAAAGTGTGCCTTTGAAGGAGAAAAGAAAGGGAGAGAGCGACGTGGGGAAAGCGGAACGCACGAAAACGAACTTCAGGAGTCTCCTTGGAAAGCCAACAACTCTCGCAAAGCAACATTTTGATGAGTTAAGTGCAAATGAATCAAGAATAATGAGAAACACATGGGCTAAATTTTCCTTAAAATACACGAGTTTAAAAATTAAGAGGAAAAAGTGCTTGGGGAAAATGTGTTTTAAGTTTGAGCCAAACTGAAAACATTCACAAAATAGATGGAGATATTTGTTAGGCCCACAAAGTGCTGAGGTGGGGCTGCTGTGGATAGATAGAGTGATAAGGCAACAGATCAAGCAGGGAGACACACGCGTTGGGTCATCCTCAGACCAAGGTTTATCCTAGAACCATCCCAGGCTCCCTGAAAGCTCTATGCGGGCTTTAGAGCGAGGCTGCATTGCTCTAAATTTATGTATTCAAGTAACTTGATGCACTGCACTCTGAATGTAATACTAATGAGTAAGTAATAATCATTCGAAAAACTGTGTGTTGAGAACATGAGATGAATGTGGTGTTCTTTTTTGTTAAGACCTTCAAATTCTGAAGTACCCAGTGTCAAGACACGTGGGAGATGGCCTGGGGTTCCAGAGGCTGGCACAGTACGAATACTGAAGGGACTTTGTGCAGCTTGCCAACGTTTGGGTGGCAAAAATGACAGGTGTTGACAAGGAAGGACCACGGAGGTCCAAACCCCTGTTGGCAGCCGGAGCAACAATCCAGCCAGAGAGTTCTCTGGGAGGCCAGGGAGGACCTTGTTTGAGGACTTTGGCTGAAGGGATAATTCTCTTCTTCTGCACCACAATTCACAGCGCCTTTTCTCCCCACACCCATGAGAAGACGTGACGTTTTCTGTCAGTCTCCATTTATACTCTCAGATACAACGACCAAAGTTCTACTTTGTAATGAAACAATCCAATTTTTAGGTAAAAGGAAAAATGGGGTTTTTGGAAATATTTACTCAGTGTTTAAAGCAGCCACCCTGATACCCAGTCTTGCCTTGAAAATTGCCTTCCAATGAACTTTATGACTTCCAGAACCATCACCTGTAGGCCTGAGTCTGGATCAGAAGCAAAGGCCCAGGAAGAGAAAAAACACTTGGCCTCGGAGTTCATGAGAATAAGCTCGGGATACCCCCTATTCTTTGCCAAAAAAAAAAAAAAAAAAATGCAACAGGCTCTTTAATCACTGTTTGGAGTCATCTCCTTCCACTTCTGCTCTTACAAATGGTGCCCTGCAGGGAAGTCAGATTTCTTTGTGGCCAGTGTTGACTCCAGATGTAGAAATAGCCACGTGGAATCCAAGCACCTAAAACTAAGGAAGAGACACCCCTTGCAGGAAACATATACACTATTGGGTTTTCCAGCCCCAAGAGGGCCCAGGCTTGGGCTTGGGTACAGAGAACAGAAGAACAAGTTCCTAAAAAGAGACTCTTTCCCTCAACAAAGCAATAGGAAGACATATTTTTGACACTTATGCTGGCTTACAGTCAATAATTTAGGATGTTGTAGAATTCAAAGAACATGGTCTTTGGGGGTTTGGACCAAGTTCTTCTTTAATATCTAGAACTTCTTTAGAAAGTGAGATGCCTGGGCCGGCGCTGTGGCTCACTTGGCTAATCCTCTGCCTGTGGCGCCAGCATCCCATATGGGTACCAGGTTCTAGTCCTGGTTGCCCCTCTTCCAGTCCAGCTCTCTGTTGTGGCCCAGGAAGGCAGTGCAGGATGGCCCAAGTGTTTGGGCTCCTGCACCCGCATGGGAGACCAGGAGGAAGCACCTGGCTCCTGGCTTCAGATCGGTGTAGCTCCGGCGGTAGCAGCCATTTTGGGGGTGAACCAATGGAAGGAAGACCTTTCTCTTTGTCTCTCTCTCTCTCACTGTCTAACTCTACCTGTCAAATAAGTAAAAAAAAAAAAAAAAACCAAAAAAAAAAAACCTGAGTTTAACTGAAACAAAAACCCAGTGAAGAAACAGCTTTGCTTTTACATTCTGTCTACCACTGAGACAACCAAAGAAAAATCAATGCAAACCTGGGGATTTGAGGGAGAAAATGGGAAGAAAACTCTCACATGGAAAGAAAAATAAAAATGGTGTTTTTCAGGTTTCCATCTTAAAGACAGCATCTTAATTTTCTTTATTTTCAATTTTGTATTTATTTTAGTGTGAGAGAGAGAGAGAGAAAGGGGGGTACAGAGATAGAGAGAGAGTCAGCTCCCATCTAGTGTTCACTTCCTTATTGCCTCCCCACCAAAGCTGGGAGCAGTAAATTCAATCAGGTCTCCAATGTGGGTGCAGGATTCCAACTGCCTGAGCCATCACCACAGCCCCTCGGGATCTGAGATTAGTAGGAAGTTGGGGTGAGGAGCTGGAGGCGGGTATTGAATTCAGATACCTGCTATAGGAGGGCCGCATCCTAATCAGTATCTTAACCACTAAGCGAATATCCTGCCCGAGAGTCTCAGATGCACTCAGCTCATTCTGTCACTTACCAGGTGAGCGAGCTAATTAACACCCCTGAGCCTCAGTTTTCTCTTGCTCCAAACGGAAACTGATTTGCAGGGCGCTGTGAAGATTAGACGTGAGATCGGTGATGCGTCTGGCACGTGGCACATAATCAGTAGTTGCAAGCCATTTGCTATCATTCCTGTTAACTACTAGACAGAGAACTTGAAGTTGACTCAACTACACAGAAGCAAGACATTTCAGTTTCCATCTGTCTGCGTATCGAGGCAGGTTGAGGGCCACTTCTGAATGTTCTTAGAGTCCCAGCAGTGCAACATGGACCTCCTACACAGGGACAATTCTGTGGACATGGGCGACATTTGTGGAGTGTCTTGATTGACACTTCAGTCATAAGAGTGCAATCGAATAAAGTCACTTCTCTCCCATGAAGGGACACAGAGGATCCCTCTGGATCTCCCACTTGAAACGTGGAAAGGTTTGGGCTTTATGGAAATGAAAGTCATCCTCAAGATGCTTTTTGAGAGTCACGCCTGGTCCTTATGGGAATGACACTGCTGGAATTGATCCAGAAGGCATAGGAAAATATGAGCGCTCTTCAAAAAGTTTGTGGAAAGTAGAATTAAAAAGATAAGTTCATTTGGGTGCAAAAAAAAATGGAAACCCATACAATTTTTATTCTCCATGAATGTTTTGAGGTTCCTGCATGTGTCCCTTGAGCTCTGAAAGAGGTTAATGTTGAATTGTCAAACACGAGTCCTGGGACCACGTTCCCCTAAGAAACACTCATCACACGGGCTTCTTTAAAAGAGCTCATCCTGGCCCCTTTTACATGCCCCTTAAAGAACCTAGAAACCTCAGAGAGGAGACTACCACTGGGAACTAGTCCTACGTGTACCACATGTACTCTCCCTTTGCTGGGAGAGCAACTCAAGGGCTCCACAATCCAAGAGCTAGGAGGCTACCTAAAAACTTCCTTGGAACTAAAGATAAGTTCGTCCTAGTGCAAACTTGTTTGAACTCCCTGTATCGTTTTTGTTCCTAATGTGACTTTATCTGTAAACATTTTGAAGACTCTGGTGATGTCTTGGAGAGGGATGGCATAGGCAGAGCTGAGCCATCAGCAAATTATTTCTCCCTCCTGGTTTTGACCGGAAGTTGTTTGCTTAATGATTCTTTGGTGTTGCCAGTTCCTTTTGTTTTACTTTGTTTTTATACCCCGGATTCTCCAACTGACTGCACACTTGCGGTCATCTGAGTATCTTTATAGGAAAACAAAACAGTTAATTTTAGGGCCCCATCCCACCCTCTTTGGGATAGCAACCAGTGAGTGTCATGAGCCTGTACTTATCAAAGCCTCCTAAGTTTGGGTCACCCAATCTGGCACAGCCACCATGGCCGGCCAACTGGGAATCATCCCTGTATCCTGTGTCAGTGACATCATCTTCCGTCTTCTTGTCATCCCAGACTCCATGACAGTTGAGGTGAGCCCCACTCAATAGCAACACTGGCGTGTGATGGCACCAAGCCAAAGGGAATTGTGAGGCCTGTAGAAAAAGGGATATTTTCTTTCTACTCTGCAGACTCCAATAGGAGCAATCACGGACTTTCCCTACTTCCCATTAATTCTATATTTAGGAAACTAAAAGGAAAGGGAAAAAAAAAAACCCAACCACAACCTCACACACAACGGAAAAGATGGTAGATTCCTCATGGCTATGTTGGTAAGAGGCAGCACGAGTGGTCTTCTGCGGGGTGTTACCATTCTCATATTGGATTTTTCTTCTGGAAAGTAGGTGAGTTAATTTACCTTGGACCAACATTCCTACAGACAGGGTAGAGATCTGGTATCTTCATCACCACTAGAGGTAGAACATTCTGGGCATGCCAAGTTCCATGTATGCCTGCGAGCAGTTTTAAAAGGTTTTGGTTAGCTCCGCTTTTATTAGAATGAAAGCTTTTCACAAGTAAGAGGTTTTATGGGAGTTATTTTTAAAGTAATGTGTTTTTATTGGTTTCTGGTAAGATCAGTGAAATCACATGGCATTTTTAAAGAATTTTAAACCAAAAAAAGATGTTCAAACAACCTTCCTGAAACACAAAAGCCAGGAAAGTCAGAAAAAGAGGGTTAATGCGAAGACCAAAACAGTTCTGAAGAATGAAAAGGAGGGGTAAAAGAGCACTCCAAGTCAGGACAAAGATGGACCGAGTTCAGCACCCATGCCGTCACTCACTGACTGAGTAAACACTTGCATCTCCCCGTGACTCGGTTCTCACCACAGATACGGGATTCGTGACTTATTGTACATGAAAATTAAGCTTCTTAAAAACGAAAACTGTAGACATCAAAAGAATAAAGCAAAAGGTGCCCGACAAGCCAATTGAAAGGCCTGGAAATTAGAATCGCAGACCTGGAAATCACAGAAACTCCCAGCTGGAGTTGCCTGCCTTTTCCTCCCCCTCCCCCTCCTCGTCTTTTGTCTTTCTCTTGCTGTCTTTTTTCCTGATTACTAAAGTAATAAAGACCTAAAGGTCATGGAAAATGGCACTGAAAGATAAATATATTTTTGTGCCAAACATTTTTAAATCCATGCATAATTTTTTTCTTATTGCACATTTTCCCTAAACAATCTGAAAACCCCTCATGGGCCTATATGTTTGCAGGTACATCTAAGGCAGCCATAAAGCATCCTCATTCTTTAGTTGAGAAAACAAGTCAGGAGAGAGAAGGACTTGCCCAAGGTCCAGGAGGTCACCTAGGCCCAGAAACCAGATATTTCAGAAACTCTTCATTCACTTTGTAATCATTGCATACATCATGTGGCATGTGTATTTACTACACACTCATATGCATATGCTTGCGGATAATTTATTTTCTACTCCCTTGTTACGGTCTGAACTTTGGTGCTCTCCAAAATTCATGGTAGAACCCCATTCCCAGTGTGATGTTACTACAAGAAAGAGCCCTTGGTTGGTGATTAAGTCCCGATGAGTAAGATTGGTGACAGAGTCACTTGGTTCCATATGAAGAGGGAGAATGAGCCCTCATCAGACACCAGGTCTGCTGATGCCTTGAACTTGGACTTTCTAGACTCCAAAACTGTGAACAACAAATTTGTTGTTTATAAATTGCCCAGTCTTAAGCATTTTCCTGTAGCAACTTGAACAGAGTGAGACATCTTTACAACGCATAGTCACATGCACTCATGCCTACTCATGCCTGTACCATATAACAAGCGTCATGAAGGAAAGCACTGTAGACCAGCTTTCTAGCATTTACCATGTGCTCAATAAACACTGGAATGATTAAGTGAATGAATTTCTTTATGATACTCTTTTTGTCAAACCATGGTAGTCTCATAACCTTTTGATACAAGTGAGCAAGTGGGTATATTTGTTAACATGATATAAAACCTGGAAAAGGAGTCCTCAGAACTCTTCCATGTAATTATAGAAAACAGTTGAAGAGTAAATACCCACCTGTCCCCTGGAAAGGATGACATTATGGCAGAGGAGTTTTCTAGGAAGAGAACTTTCCAAACTTTTAAAGACTGGGGTATCAGTTCTTTCTATGCCAATAAAGTTGAGTGCATTTTGGACACCGGACACTCCCAGAGAGGACCTTGGCATTACCTGTACTATTCTCCATTGAGTTGTATAAGTGTTAAAATGGGAAAATAATTTGGAGAGGAAAAAAAGTTTAAAATGTCATAGACATACAGAATTTATATTTAAGAGAAGAAACTTTCTTAGACTACTTCTCTTTCCCTTTAGATACAATGCAATGAAGTTGAAGATGTAAAACTGCTTTCACAAAGCATGACCCTACCTCACTGTGGATTTTTGTTGCTTCCATAGAGCACTCTACTGCTTTAAGTGGGTCTTTAAAGAGGTGATCTCCCTTTATAAGGTTTCATGAAGGGCTCCGTTCATTTCTTAGAGAAGTGCATCACCTTCAGCTTCGAAATGCCATCTGGTTCCATCCAGATTCGCTTTCAAATATGGGACACAACATTACTAAGAACAAAAAAGGTTTCTCACCTTGACACAAACTGAGAAATGGAAAAGCTGAGTCTCTGGCTGCCATTGCTTGGAGATAATTTAATGGATAAAAGATTAAGCAGTGTTTAGTATACTTGACCACCTACCACTGGGCATATAGTGTATGTACCCTATCTCTTTCCTTTTGCATAATGAAACTTTCCATTATTTTCCTCTGTTACTAGATTTGCTCCAAATAGTCATTGATGATGTTCACCAAATGTGTCCAACTGTTAGCCTCCTGTGCATGTTATAGGACTATACTTCTTGGTCTCCTACAGTTGTGTTAAACCATCTACCTGGTTCCCACCCACATGGCAGAGTACAGAAAAATAGAACAAAGTCCCAGATAATGCAAAATCAACATGCATAAAATTTTAATTTTGATGTTCTAAAATGCTGAAACTTTGAAATTTTTTGTTACTGTGACATAACCCAGCCGGTCAAGACTAAGACATATTGGAAGGATGTAGAATATTTCCATCAATTGTTTATTACTTATACCCATAATACATGCTCCCACAACCTAATGATTAACAACAACCACCAAATCAATTGCTCATTGTTCATAATTCTGTGGGTCAGCAGTTTGGATTGGGCTCAGCTGAGTGGTTGTTCTGCTTACTTCACCCAAGTCACTCCTATGTCTACAATTCATGAGTGTATCAAGTGGGAGCTGGTTGGTCTAAGGGTCCTCTGCTGAGACAGGCCGTCCCTGTTCCATGTATTGTCACTCTCTAGTAAAATTTCCCAGGTGTGTTTCCTTGAGCCTGAATATAGCAAGAGAGAAAGAACAGAAGCCTAAATTCCTTGACGGCTTTGATTAAAACAAACAACAACAATAAAAAAAACTTCCACACTTTGTTGATCAGAGCAAATCTCTAGTTCAGAATCAAGTGGATGGGAAAATAGACTCCACCTCTTGACAAGAGGAACAGCAAAATCACATTGGAAAGTCATATAGGGATAGAAGAAAATTGTGACCATTTTTTTTTTTTTTTTTGGCCATATACCACAAGATCTCATGGCTAGAACGTTGGCTCAAAATGTTTAAATATTCAAATAGCATTTGTCTGGCAGGTGAGAAAGTGCATATCATCAACCAGATTTTGCTTACATTAACATTAACTAAAGAGCCCAGTGCTCTTACCACCTGCCCACAGAGAATTAGCATCACCCAGTCTCCAAGACAATTCACGACCTCTTTTCAGCTAGTAGCCTCCCCACCTCCCAAGATACCTGAGCCATCTTATATGTCATCATTTATAGAGTAGTTTTTAAAAACAGAGTTGAGAAATTGGTGTGGGGCATGTGTTTGCTGTAGCAATTGAGCCATGACCTTGAACACCTGCGTCCATATTGGAGAGCCTATGTTCAAGCCCTAGCTCTGCTCCCAATTTCAGCTTCCTGCTGATGTGCATCCTGGAAGGTAGCAGGTGAAAGGTCACATAGCTGGGACTCTGTCACCCAGGTGGGAGGCCCAGATGGAGTTCCAGCTCTTGGCTTTGACTTGGCCCAGCCCTAGCACTAATGTTGTAGGATAGTTAACAAGCACAGGGAAAATCTCTCTCCTTCTCTCTCTTCCTCTCTCTCTGCCTGTATGTGTGTGTGTGTGTGTGTGTGTGTCTTTTCATCTCTCTGCCTTTCAAAAAATAATACATGCATGCATACAGATTTTTTTTAAAATTTCTTTCTCTAAGGAAGATGACTTGGAAAAGTCATAAAAGAATCCAAGTCTCCTGCTTCATTGAAGTGGGTTGGAAATCCCAACATCTCTCACAACACAGGGCAACAGTTGATGACTGAAGACAAGGAAGGCCAGGCGGGAGATCTGGATATGTGAAATGGACCAAAGAACTTTTTACGAAAGTGAACAACTGATGAAAGTACTGTTGAGTAATAATAGTGATAACATACTGAATACTTACTATTACTACTGTTGATAGCATTAAAGCCTAAATATAGCACATACTTTTCTAAGGATGAAGTTATATCCTTATCAAAACAAGAGATACATGAGCAAACATTTAGCCTAGTGGTTGTAAGATACCTGCATCATCTATCAGAGTACCTGGGTTCAATTCCTGATTCTGACTCTTATTTCCTGCTTCCTTTTAATGTGCACCTTGGGAGGCAGCAGCTAATGGCTCCAGTCTTAGAGTCTTTATCATTCTTGTGAGAGACCTGGATTGAATTCCTAGCTCCTGGTTTCAGCTCAGCCATTGCAGGCATTTAGAGAGTGAACCGATGAGTGGGAACTCACTTGCTCTCTCTTTCTCTCTCTGCCCCTCAAATAAATAAAAAAGAAAATAAATATGAAGAACTTCAGACAAGTGGTAGAAGGTCTGTGGAACATCTCTGGTTACTTGCTTTTATAATTTAAACCTACTGGAAAAGGATAATTACCGAAGCAAGAAAACCACAAAGTGTTGGGGAGACAGTCGGGACCACATTACCCCAACCCCATCATGAGGCTCACAGGCCATTTTACCCTCACCTGGAGCCCCTCCCAGCTAGTGCTCGAGTCCAGAGCTTTTACGTCTTGTCTCCTGGGTCTCTGGGCTATGGTATCTCTACCTTCCAGGGTTAGGAGAAGACATGGTGGGTGGTGAGTGCGCAGGACTGGGCACCCCAGGTCCTGCCTCCGGTGGCTACCTTAGAGGAGGCCATGTTCTGGGAAGCACTGGAGGACAGAAGACAGTCCCTCAGCCGCATCACCCTCAAGACTGCAGGGAGACTGAAAGTCCACTGCGCTAGCAGCGGGAATGTGAGTGAGAATCCCCAGGGCAGGTGGACGGATCCGGCTTCAAGAACTTCCAGAATCTGCAAGGGCAGCTGGCCTCCACACTGGCTGTGAAGATGGTAGGAAAACAGTAGAGTCGCCCTCCGCAGGTCTGCTGCCTGCCACTTGACAGTCCTTTGTGCCCTGGCCTTTCTAACGGCCACGTGGTGACTCTTGAGGAAAGGAAATGAGGTAGCCTCTACTAGGATTCCATGCTGAGCCAGCCAAGGAGGCTGCAGGGCACGTCCCACCCTTCAATCCCATCCAAATGCTTATTTCACTGTTAGTCTGCCCAGTCTTAACCATTTCATCACCTTTCATATAAAATTATAGCTGGGTGTTCCAGCCAAAACCAGATTTCTGAAAGCTTCCCAACAACCAAGGGTACAATGCCATTTTAAACTTGCCAGCAGAATTTTGGTTCAATGGGGTGGAGTGATCACATATTTTTTTCTCCCTTCTCTCACTCAGTAACAATGAAATCACACAACCTCAATGAGTGCTGAGAAGAGGAGGAGGAAATATAAGGGTACTTTAAAAAAATTCAAGGAGGGGCAGCGCTGTGACGTAGTAGGTAATGCCTCCGGCTGCAGGGCCCGCATCCCACATAGGTAGTGTCCCGGCTGTTTGTGTCCCGGCTGCTCCACTTCCGATCCAGCTCTCTGCTATGACCCGGGAAAGCAGCAGAAGATGTCCCAAGTGCTTGGGCCCCTGCACCCATATGGGAGACCTGGAAGAAGCTCCTGGCTCCTGGCTTCAGATCAGCCCAGCTCTGGCTGTTGTGACCATTTGTTGAGTGAACCAGCAGATGGAAGACCTCTCTCTCTGTATCTCCCTTTCTCTGTGACTCTGCCTTTCAAGTAAATAAATAAAATCTTAAAAAAAATCAAGGAGAAAACTGGAAGTCAAAGATAAGTTTATTCTAGTGCAGAAACATTTTAAATTCATGCAGTTTGGGGGTAACATGCATTTTCTGTGAACTTTAAATGTTTATTTTTATTTATTTATATGAGAAAAGAGAGAGATGATAGGTAGAGAGGGAGACAGCTCACCTCCACTGATTCACACGCAAAATGCTGGGGCTAGAGCCAAGTCCCACTAACTCAATCCAGGTCTCTCATGTAAGAGGCAGGAATTGAACTACTTGAGCCAGGGTTGCTGCATCCCAGGGTCTCCAATCCAGGTGCTCTGATGGGGGATGCAGGAGTCTTACTGATACCTTCGCTGCTGGGCCCCCAGGAACTTTCTGAAGATACCACCCCCACCCACATACGCTATTTCAAAATAAACTAATTTTTTTCATTTTTCCAAGTATTTTTGAAGTATCCTCATACTTGAGTAGAGCAAAGACTCTGAGTCATTTCTGGAAGAGGAAAAATGTCTGGGATTCTACTCCTGCATGAATTAGAGACGTAGAAACTGGGATCCGGGACACCCAGCGGAGGTGCCAGCAGAGGTGGAAGACGCTCTTCCTGCAGAGCCCTAGAGAGGCTGTGAGCTGTTTGCTGTGGGTCAGCAGAACAGATGTGGGAAGAGGAGCAGAAATCAAGGAGAAAAATCAAAGCTCTTTAAGGTCCTCCTTGTCGTTTCCTACTCCAACCTAAGTTTGCATCCAAGATCTGGACTAGGGTACCCGAAACAGCTGGCAAGTGCCTGTTCCAGGAGAGGCAGCCCGCTGGTCACCCTGCCCTCCCTAATCTCCCAGCCAAGGCTCGAGTTCCCCCACCATGTTGTGTTGGGAAGCAGAACCGTACACCATGTAAACCAGCCAGGTCCCTCATGGACAAACATGCATGGACAACTGAAGATCCCGAGGTAGGTGGAAAATCCACCAAAGATAATTTGTAGCCCAAATCAAACAAGCAAGCAAGAAATAACATAGAAGAAAATAGCAAAATTCAGGAAACAGTGTTTCAAAAACAATAAGAACATTCAGAGATTTAAAGCAATATTGAGGCCGGCGCCGTGGCTCACTAGGCTAATCCTCCGCCTTGCGGCACCGGCACACCGGTTCTAGTCCCGGTCGGGGCGCTGGATTCTGTCCCTGTTACTCCTCTTCCAGGCCAGCTCTCTGCTGTGGCCTGGGAGTGCAGTGGAGGATGGCCCAAGTCCTTGGGCCCTGCACCCCATGGGAGACCAGGAGAAGCACCTGGCTCCTGCCATCAGATCAGCGCGTTTCGCCAGCCACAGCACGCCGGCCACGGCGGCCATTGAAGAGTGAACCAACGGCAAAGGAAGACCTTTCTCTCTGTCTCTCTCTCTCACTGTCCACTCTGCCTGTCAAAAAAATAAATAAATAAATAAAGCAATATTGAATACATGGAAAAGTAAAGGTCACTCAGAAAATAAATCAGGAGAGGAGAAAGCACTTTGAAAATAAACACATGAGCTTTCCCACTCAGCATCCAGGTTCCTACCTGAACCTGCCCACAGAGAACCAGCATTTTGCTGAGTTGGAGCCTATGTGACTCAACAGGCAAGTTTCCATTGTTACCAGGAAGAGGGTGGAGGGCAAGAGACATGGGGGTGCTGTAGACTAAGTAATGCCACCCCAAGATGCCCATGCCCTAATCCTCATAGCCTGCATGGTTAAATGAACTTCGCAAGTGTGAGTGCACTGATGGTCTTGAGTTAAGGAGACTGTCTTGGGTGATCAGATTCAGCCCAGTGTAACCATAAATTCATATAGGAGGGAGGCCGGAGGATGGGGGTGGTACAGGAAGATGAGACGGTGGAGGCAGGAAGCTAAAATGATGTGAGGCAGGAGCCACAAGCCAAGGGGCACAGGTGGCTCCTAGGGGTTGAACGTCTGAAGCCTTCAGAAGGAACATGGCCCTGCCATGGATTTGATGTTGAGATTTCTGACACCCAGGTCTGCAAGAGAACATGTTTGTGTCATTTTAAGCCACTAAACTGGTGGCGATTTGTTATGGCAGCAACAGAAGACTCAAACAAGAGGTGTTATTGACAAATTAGTGAGCAGACACGAGGGTTGTTAAATGTCCTAAAGTGCATGAGCTGTCACTTAGAGGGAAGAATCTTAACCCACACAGCAATAGTTCCCTAGCTAAGAAGCATGGGCAGCTACTCAGACAGTTCCATTGCTCTTTGCAATGATTGGAACAGGAATGGGCAGGCACGTGACAAAATTCAGGCCAAAGAGATGCAGAGGTCGTTTGGCTTAGGTTTCTAAGGGATCTACAGGGAGCTCCTTCCCAGGAAAGAGATTAACTAAGAAGCAGAGAAGCCCAGTGTCTTCTGCCAGCCAACCTAGAGCCACAAGAAGCAGCTTTGGGATCACATTAGCACCAAGGACAGCAAAAAAAGACAAAAAGAACTTGGATGACATGGGTTTTTGGGGGGGAGTTGTTTGTTTTTTTAAAATATTTTTTTTCTTTTTTTCATTTATTTGAGAGATAGAGTTACAGACACAGAGAAAGAAAGACACAGAGAGAGGTCTTCCATATGCTGGTTCACTCCCCAGTTGGCTGCAATGGCTGGAACTTGGTGTATCTGGAGCCAGGAACCAGGGGCTTCTTCTGGGTCTTCCATGTGGGTGCAGGGGCCCAGGCACTTGGGCCATCTTCCACTGCTTTCCCAGGCCATAAGCAGAGAACTGGATCAGAAGAGGAGCAGCCGAGACTCAAACCAGCACCCATATGGGATGCTGGCACTGCAGGCAGAGAGTTAGCCTGCCAGGCCACAGCACCAGCCCCTGAATGACATAATTTAACAGGTAAATTAACCAATCCTAAATTCTGGCCTTAAGGTAACATATTCAGAGAGTAGGAGATTCAGATGGGAGGCTATTATTCTTTCTACAGCACAGAACAAGAAGGGACAGTCTGGGACAGGCATTGTGGTGCAGTGGGTCAAGCACTGGTTGGGACACCCACATCCCTATCAGGTGCCTGGAATGCAGTGCTGCCTCCATTCACTATCCAGCTTCCTGCTAACGTGCACCTGGGAGGCAACGGACGATGGTTCAAGTACTTGGGTCCTGCCAGCAACATGCGAGACCCAGATTCAGTTGCTAGCTCCTGGTTTGAGACTAGCCTAGCCTTGGCTGTTGCTGGCATTTAGGGCATGAACCATCGAATGGGAGATCTCTCTCTCTCTCTCTCTCCCCCTCTCTCTCTCTCTCTCCTTCAACTTAATAAAAATAAATACACTTTAAAAAAAAAGAAGAGATATTCCTTGTGACTAATGTTAAGGACATTCTTCTAAAAACAGTATAGGTTTGGTAAAATGATATCAAAAGCAGAACTAGTCCCACAATAACAAATATATTTATATCATCATAATATTCTTACTGATATTTATTAGGTTTTAGCTTATAGAAAAACATTAATACTAATTTTATTTGTAGAACATAAAGTGTTATAAACCTTGACAATGTAATGTAATAGCAATGGTTTAGTTGATAGGAATTAAAGAGAGTGGGAGTTAAACTTCTTAACTGCAATATGGTGTCCCATATTGGAGCCCTGGTTCAAATCCCAGCTGCTCCACTTCCAATCCAGCTCCCTATTAATGTGCCTGGGAAAGCAGCGGAAGATGGCCCAAGTGCTTGGGCCCCTAAATGCCCATGGGAGACCCCAATGGAGTTGTAGGCCGCTGGCTTCAACCTGGCCCAGCTCTGGCCATTGTGGCCATTTGGGAGGTGATCCAGAGGATGGAAGATCTTTCTCTTGGTTGCTCTACCTTTCAAATAAATAAATAAATACATCCTTAAAAAAAAAAAAAAAAAAGAAAGTGAGAGGACTATGTAGATGTAGAAGTGCTAATTTCCTTTATCTCACAGTGACCAGAGAGAAGACACAATACGTTATTTAGATTAAGAAATAAAAATATATTATTTAGCAATTATAAGGTGCCCAATAGAAAGACTTGAAATGATGGAGCTAATAAAATAGAAGGAGGATGTGGGAGAATGAGTCCAGAACCCCTTCTTTCATATCAGGAAGCTGGCAGACACTGTTCAGGGTTTAAAAATCATGCACTAGAGTTGTGAGCTTCTTACATGGCATCTGAAGTCAGTTCAGAAAAAATACAAATAGGGACAATTAACTATGGCTGTTAGAGAGGCTGAGCCATCTTCAAGTAGTATTCGGCTACATACGGCTACCTTGTCCCCCTCCCACAAGAGGGGCCCTGCCTAGAAGGGTTGGTCCAAGTAGCAAGTCAGGACAGGCTTGAGGGCCAGCCCAGCTTGAGGGCTCCCTGCGGGGGAGCTGGATCAGAAGTGGAACAGCTAGGATTTGAACCAGGGCTCCAAAATGTGACACCTGCTTGAGACAGCACTGATCCCACCCCCTCCTCACTTTTCCTCACAGGCTGAGCCCAAGGGTCTTCCTTAATAAACTCTTTCCTTGCCAATCTCCATCTCCCAGTCTCCTTCCAACTTGGGATATTCCTGTTCAACACTGACTCATAGCAAAACCTAAACTACTTCCTTCAAAGTACAGCACAGGGAGATGGGCATGTTTTGTTTGTTTTCTTCTAGAAATAACGGTGCATTTAAAAATCGAGGGAAGACTGAAACGTTTTTTAATTTTTTTAAAGATTTATTTATTTTGTTTTTTTACATTTTAATTAGTTTGTGACAGATTCAATGTGGTTTGTAGATACAAGGCCAAGACATAGTGATATTCCTTCCTCCCTCCCTCCTCCTCCTCTTTTCTCTCTCCCACCCTCCTTTTTGTCTTTTTTTTTTTTTTGGTATTTGAGATAACATATTTTAAATTTATATAACAGTAAAAAGACTTTATACTTCACCAAATAAGAAGTTTAACAAGTAAAAAGCAAAAAGACGCTAGTTTAGTGGGGATATAAACAAGGGCTGCAAACAAAAATTGAATGGCAACATGACCATTTCACCCATACACAGTGAATTTTAAAGTAATCCCAGGTCATTAAACCTACAGTAGTATATAGTAATATAACATTCTTGACTATTGGTTTGACAAAAAGCTATAAAACCATATTTGCAGCAAAAATGATACACACAGGTCTGATTTTTCCTTCCTTCCTTCCTTCCTTCCTTCCTTCCTTCCTTCCTTCCTTCCTTTCTTCCTTCCTTCCTTCCTTCTTTCCTTCCTTCCTTCCTTCCTTCCTTCCTTCCTTCCTTCCTTCCTTCCTTCCTTCCTTCTTTTCTTCCTTTCTTTTTCTCTCTTTCTTTCTAATTTTGGCTCCCACATATAAGGGAGACCTTGCTGTATCTGTCTTTCTGCATCTGGCTTCTCTTACTCAGCCTCATGTTGCATCCATTTTGCTGCAAATGGTGGAATTTCATTCTTTTTTATAGCTTAACAATATTCCATTTTGTGGATATATACACATGCATATATATAACACATTTTCTTTGTCCATCCTTCTGATGGACACCTTGGTTGAGTCCATATTTTGGCTATTATGAACAGTGCTGCTATAAACATGGTGGAACATGTATCTCTTTGATACAATGTATCTTTTGGTTATATACCCATATGGCAAGTTTATTTCTAAGGTTTTTTTTTTTAAGATTTATTTTTATTTATTTGAAATGCAGAGTTACAGAGATAAAGAGAGGAAGTTAGAGAGATAGATAGATCATCCATCCACTGATACTCCCCCAAATGGCTGCCATGGTCAGGGCTGGGCCAGGACAAAGCCAGGAACTTCATCCAGGTCTCCCATGTGGGTGCAGGGGCCCAAGATCTTGGACCATCTTCTGCTTTTCCTAGGCACATTAACAGGGAGCTGGATTGGAAGTGGAGCAGCCAGGACTTGAAACAGCACCCATATGGGATGCTGGCATCACAGGTGGCAGCTATGCCACAATGCCAACCTCAACTAAGAAATTCCACACTGTTTTTCACAGTGGCTACACTAATTTGCATTCACACCAACAGTGTGTTAGTGTTCCCCCTTTCTCTACATCCTTGCCAGCAGTTATTACTCTCTCTGATTTAGGTTTCAGCCATTCTGACAGGGGTGAGGTGATATCTCATTGTGGTATTGATTTGCATTTTCCTGGTGGCTACTGATGCTGAGCGTTTGTTCTTATATTTGTTGGCCATTAGTGTTTCGTCATTTGAGAACTGTCTGTTGAGGTCCTTTCCCATTTCGTCACTGGATTGGTTGTTTTATTGGTGAGTTTTTTATATTGCTGATGTATTCAGGATATTAATTCTTTGTTGGATAGGTAGCTTGCAAATATTTTTTTCTTTTTCTGTTGGATGTCTCTTCACTCTGTTAATCATTTCCTTTGCTATGCGAAAGCTTCTGAGTTTGCTACGGTCCCCTTTGTTTACTTTGGTTCTAGTTGCCTGTGCTTTGGGGGGTCTTAGAAGTCGTCTCCTACGCCAACCTCGTGGAGGGTTTGCCCTATGTTTTCTTGCAGCAACTTCATAAAAGGCTGAAGCTTTAGATGAAGGAAAATACTTCGGGGACTTCCCACGTGTCTGCTGGGGAGGTTCCAGACACTGAGGAGCTAAACCGCTTTGTAGTGTAAGGGAATCGATTATCTTCTTGGATTTGTGGGTGCACCAAGTGCAGTATCTTTCCCCTACAGGCTTATTTTATGTATTTGAGAGGCAGAGAGTGAAACAGACAGAGAGCTGCTATTTACTGGTTCAATCCTCAAATGCCCATGAGAGCCGAGGGTGGTGGGGTGAGAGTTGCTGACGTTGGGAGCCAGCAATTCCATCCCAGTCTCCCACGTAGGTGGCAGGAACGTAATCACTTCTACCATCACGGCTGCATCCCAGGATCCACATCAGCAGGAAGCTAGAGTCAGGAGCTGGAGCTGGATGCTGAACCCAGGGACCATAGGTTAGATGCCTGCCCATTAGTGGGTTTTAAACTCAATTTGGAAGGTCACAAATAACACATTCTTTTAGAAGAATAAGCATGCATTACTATTCTACACCTCAATGTATGAACATGTGGCTGCTGTTGGAAGCATGTGGTGCTGTGAGAAATGATGTGTTCTTGTGATAACTTCCAGGGGCTGGCTCTGTGGCGTAGTGGGTAAAGCCGCCACCTGCAGTGCCAGTATCCCCTGTGGGCACTGGTTCGAGTCCCAGCTGCTCCACTTCCAATCCAGCTCTCTGCTATGGCCTAGGAAAACAGCAGAAGATGGCCCAAGTCTTTGGGCCCCTGCACCCATGTGGGAGACCCAGAAGAAACTCCTGGCTCCTGGCTTCGGATCAGTGCAGCTCCGGCCATTGCAGCCAACTGGGGAGTGAACCAGCATATGGAAGACTTCTCTCTCTCTCTCTCTGCCTCTCCTTCTCTCTCTGTGTAACTCTGACTTTGAAATAAATAAATAAGTCTTTTTAAAAAATAAATAACTTCCAAGGCTTTCTCGTGACACTGAGATCAAGCCCAAATTCTGAATCAGGACCTGATGTGTCTCATGTAACTTCTCACCCCACCCATTCCTCCCAGGGCCAGCTGCTTCATGGCCAGCACTGGCACTTCCCCACTCACCTCTGCCACAGGGCCTTTGCACCGGCAGCTCCTTCACTTGAAATGCCTGAAATGTTCTCCTTTCTTTGGAAACTCAATCTCATCATTCAGGTCTTGGCACCAAGGCTATTTTGGAAAAGAGACCATTCCTGACCGCCCTGGACACAGCGATGCCTTCTTCCTTCTCTATGACACCCTGGCTTGATTTTCCTCCAGAGCACCTGCCACCCACTAGAGTAATCTTGAGTATTTATTATCTGCTCTCCTTGCCCCCACTAGGAGACAAATTTTTTTAGAACAAAAACCTTCTTTCTCCTGATCTTGTTGTCTTTGAAATGTTGAGTACAGTGCCGGGCCTTTGCAGTTGCACAATGAGTATTTGTTAATAAGCAAACACTGTAAGTCAGCATGAATTTTGGTATGTGCCAGAAATATCCACCCCAAATTATTGGTCAGGTTCTATTTTTAAAGAAATGAGGAGACAGATTGATAATTTTGAAATAGCATCAAGTGTTGACAACTTAGCTGAGTAATGATTAACTTACATTGGGACATAGGACTCTTTGTAAAGGATGATGAAACCCAGTTTCACAAAGCAGATGTATACAATTCCAAGATTTCTTCCCCGTAGGTGGAGAAGTCCCACTTGAAACACTATGAGAATACCATTTGTGAATGGCACACGTTAGCAGGTGAGCGGGTGCTGCTGTCGTAACTGCATCCATTTTTCCCTTTGACATTCTACAGGTCTGGGTAAACAGGTGCTAATATATGAAGCCAGGAAAACAACCTCCGTGGGCTCAGTAGTCTGATCAACTGCCCTGCTGGCCTCGTCTCCTGTATTTGAGTATAAACACATTAAAACAGGCCTACTGAGCAATCTGGAGAATTAGCACAAAGCTTCTATGTTCATGAAGGTGCGGACTCACTACTGAACACTAATGAACTATTTTCATTTTGAAAGATTTAAATACCGCAATCCTGAGAGATGAAGCTTGTCATTCATTTGTCGATTTATTTAGTCTTTTATTTTCTTCACTAGCAGGTAGGTTTCATGAGATCCTCAATTATCAGTGAACTCAGTCAATACAAGGGTACCTCCAAAAGGTCACGGAAAACAGAATAAAAAGATACGTGTGGGGTGGGTGTTGAACCTAGCAGTTAGGATGCCTGGGTCCCACATCACAGTGCGAGGTTTGATTCCCAGCCCCAGCTCCTGGCTCCAGTTTTCTGCTAATGCAGACCTCGATGTCGTGGGGTGAATGGGTCCAGGCTCTTGTCTCTAGTGCAAGGACAAGACAGAGGTGGAAGTCAGCAGGAAGCCGCGCTGTATATACTTTTTTTTTTTTTTTGACAGGCAGAGTGGGCAGTGAGAAAGAGACAGAGAGAAAGGTCTTCCTTTTGCCGTTGGTTCACCCTCCAATGGCCGCCGTGGCCGGCGCGCTGTGGCCGGCGAACCGCGCTGATCCGATGGCAGGAGCCAGGTACTTATCCTGGTCTCCCATGGGGTGCAGGGCCCAAGCACTTGGGCCATCCTCCACTGCACTCCTGGGCCACAGCAGAGAGCTGGCCTGGAAGAGGGGCAACCGGGACAGAATCCGGCACCCTGACCGGGACTAGAACCCGGTGTGCCGGCGCCGCAAGGCGGAGGATTAGCCAAGTGAGCCGCCGCGCCAGCCTGTATATACTTTCAAAATGAAAATGCACACTCAGGGGAGAGCGGGGCATGGTCACGAGAGAGCTGTGTTCAACAAGGCCGGCATCCATCCTCTCGGATAAACCAGAAGCATAGGGGATCCTGCCTGTGGCTGGGCTTAACTGAATAGTCAGAGAGGGTGGAATTTGGACCAGAGCTGGAGTCCCGCCCGTTTATGGAAATCATGGCAGTGTCTTGGCAACAGGTGCATCATGGGAGTAGGTGTATCAGCTACAGTAATCCCACTGTAATGACATTATAATGAGCTAAAGGTCATCATGGGATACAGTAGGCAGCCATGTTGGATAGCTTGGGCCGGTGCCAGCTGGAAGTCTTCCTTTGCTGCTGTTTTCCGCTGTGTGGAAGGGGACGGGGACAGAGCAGTCAGGCGGCCCTGCGGGCGAGGCTGCAGAGGGCCTGGCCGCCTCCGCTCTTCCTTTCTCGCTGCCTCCCTGCCTCACCACTGGGCAACAGCAATGATGGCTCCAGGAACAGGGCTCCTGTCACCCACATAGGAGGCCTGGAATATTCCTGGATCCTGACTCTGGCCTTAGCTCAGGCTCTGCTCTTGTGGGCCTTTGAGGAGTGGATCAATGGATGAGAGCTCTCTCCCTCCTTCCCTCGCTCTCTCTCTCACTGTCTCTGCACCCCAACAGTTTACAAAATGTTGTTTTATTTACGTATATTTTTATTGACAGATAGAGTTGGACAGTGAGAGAGAGAGAGAGAGACAGAGAGAAAGGTCTTCCTTCCATTGGTTCACCCCCCAAATGGCAGCTACAGCCAGAGCTACGCTGATCCAAAGCCAGGAGCCAGGTGCTTCTCCTGGTCTCCCATGGGGTGCAGGGCACAAGCACTTGGGCCATCCTCCACTGCACTCCCTGGCCACAGCAGAGAGCTGGCCTGGAAGAAGGGCAACTGGGACAGAATCCGGCGCCCCGACCGGGACTAGAACCCAGCACCCATATGGGATGCCGGAGCCGCAGGTAGAGGATTAACCAAGTGAACCTCGGCGCAGGCCCAAAATGATGTTTTAAAAACATGAAATCATTTTGATGTAAAAAACTGAAATCCACGCACAGTTTTTTTCATAATACACATTTTCCATGAACTTTTTTTTTTTTTTTGACAGGCAGAGTGAACAGTGAGAGAGAGAGACAGAGAGAAAGGTCTTCCTTTTGCCGTTGGTTCACCAATGGCCACCGCGACCAGTGCGCTGAGGCCGGTGCACCACGCTGATCCAATGGCAGGAGCCAGGTACTTATCCTGGTCTCCCATGGGGTGCAGGGCCCAAGCACTTGGGCCATCCTCCACTGCACTCCTGGGCCACAGCAGAGAGCTGGCCTGGAAGAGGGGCAACCAGGACAGAATCCGGCGCCCCTACTGGGACTAGAACCCGGTGTGCTGGCGCCGCAAGGCAGAGGATTAGCCTAGTGAGCTGCAGTGCCGGCTTCCATGAACTTTTTGAAGTGTCCTCATATGGCTGAATAAGTAAGGGAATAAATGAGTGACTAATTCATGGTGGGTACACGTCTAAGGAGAGAACAAGACAAGAAAGCCCTTTATCTCTTAAAGCAAATAAAAGGCGAGCAGAGAAAGTAAATAAATAGGTAAATAGTTTGTTACAGTTGTGATATGTGCGCTAAAGAAAAACACATAAAGCTGGTTGGTGAATTTGAGAGTGATTTGTATGAGGAGGATCTCTGGGGGGGGTCTCTGACTGAGGAGGGGCACATAAGCAGAGAATGAGTGGTGACAGGATGTAGCAATAGTCAGAGTCTGGGGAATAAGATTTTTGGCTCAGAGGACCTGAGCCAGGGGCTTGACAGGGTCAAGGAGCAGGGAGTCACTCTTCCCAGAGCTAACGGGTTCCAGCAGAGTGCAGGTGAGCCTGGGGCATGGGCAGGAGGCCTGGTTCCTGCAGAGTTCTCGTCTCAGCCTGGTCCTGACCACGTGCAGGGTGGGCACGTCACTGTCTCACTTCGGTCTCTGCTTTCCCACTTGTAGGAGGGCTCGTGGGGTCATCTTCCAGGGCTGTCTCAATCACGACATCTGGAAGCTTCTAAATCTCCATCTTGTCTTTTGGATTCAGAGATGAATCTAAAGACAGCATGGAGTGGGCGTGTGGCACAGCCAGTAAGTCACCAGCTAGGAGGCCCTTATCCCATGTTAGTGGCCAGTTTAAACCCTGGCTACTCCACTTCCAACCCAGCTTCCTATTGATGTGTGTCCTGGAAGGTGTCAAGAGATGGCTCAAGTACTTGGGTCCCTACTACCCACATGGTGAGCCCAATGGAGATCCAGGCTCCAGACTTCCACCTGGGTTCTGTGGACATTTGGGTAGTGCACCAGCAGATAGAAGACCTCTCTGTGCCTGTCTGACATGCAGGTGACAAAGCTTTGTGATGCTCTGTGACAAGGGCGGGTTGATGGATGCCAATCATACCTTCCCGCTGGCCCCTGGGAGGGAATGATGCCCACTAGATTCTGCTTCTTTTAAAAAATATTTATGTATTCACTTGAAAGTCAGAATTGCAGAGAGAGGGAAAGACAGAGAGAGAGAGAAAGAAAGGGGGGGAGGAATCTTCCATTGGCTGGTTCACTCCCCAGACATCTGTAATGGCCAGGGCTGGGCCAGGCTGAAGCCAGGAGCCAGGAGAATCTTCAGGTCTCCCATGGGGGTACAGGGGACCAAGCACTTGGGCCATCCTCTGCTGCTTTTCCCAGGTCATTAGCAGGGAGCTGGGTCAAAAATGGAGCAGCCGGGACTCGAACTGGCATTGCAGGTGGTGGCTTTACCTACTACGCAGCTACAATGGCCCCTTGAGTCCTTTTGTTAGTGCAAGTAAAAGCCTGGCGGCTCCCAGCATTGCAAACAGCAGCTCCCAAGGGAGACCCAAGCCGACTTGAGATCCTGTTTTCCTCTCTGTTCCCCCAGAAGAACCCCTGGGCGCTCCTCCGGGCTCATCCCGGGGACTCCTCTTAGAAGGAGGCTGGGCTGCTTCCAGGCCAGCATTCCAAATCCACCGCTGATTGGCTGGACCAAAGAGAAAAGGGCTCTGACCTGGTAGGATATTGAATCTGGCTCTTTCCCTTCCTCCCTCCCCCCTGCCCTCTTTCCTTTCATCTCCCAAAGTGGTCCCCTCCCGGCCGATGAGAGAGGGCCTGTGCTGCGCTGGGGGTCCCCTCCCCTCCCCGGCCCTTCGGACACTTGCTTGTGCAGCTGCTCGCTATAAATTCCTCACATACGTCCCCGGCCGGCCCGTTTATTTTTATAAACAATAAATAGGATGACATTCCTACAGTGTGCCGCCCGGGCCGGCTGGGGCCACAGAGCCGAGAAGACAGCGATGGAAGCCTGGTGCGCTTTGGCAGGCGGTGGCCCGCACGTCCTCAGTCTCCCGACTCTGGAAACACAAACAACAACAAACAGCCTCCCCCTCTCCCCCGGCCCCGCCCCCCCCATCTCCCTTCTCCCTCCAGGATCACGAGACATCACCAAGGCCTACAAATCACCAGCAGATGATATTAAGTCGCTTCAATAACGCTGGGGATCCCTTCCGGTGCGTTATTTTTCTTCATTAGAAACGATAGCCCAAGTGAGCCAAATCCTCTTTCCCGCGCCTCAAAATTTATAGATCGCACTCTCTAAACTCATTGTTGAGTTGCACACGGGGCCGCGAGCTGTTCGTCCACAGAGCTGTCCCCTCCAAGGCCTGCGTTAAAGGCACAGGGGAGGCAGCAGGCTGGGGCTAATGAAACAGGCGGCAGTGTGGGCAGGGTGTCCTGCCAGTCACGGGGGCTCTAAGTGAGTGAGAGGGTCCCTCTCTCAAAGCCCGCGATATGACAGGCACAGGGTGCGGGCTTCCGGCTTCTTTTAGGACATTTTGAAGCAAAGCTGCTTCCAGGCAAGGCCTTCCCGGGACAGAGGAGCCCTGGCTCCCATTCTGTCTGTCTCACACACCCAGGGCGCGGCGCCTCCCGCGGTTCATAAATCCCTATGAATTAGCAAAGCAAGAGCACCCCCCCCTTCAGTAGGTCCTTAGGATCTGGGGGGCGAAGCTGGTTTGCTCTCAGTGGGTGGTCAGGAGATGCTGCCCCTGGCATCATCGCATCATCCTACCCCACACCTGCCTCTCCTTCTCCAGGCAAAGCAAAACCCAAAGGCCCAGAGTCACAGTTAGAGATGCTGTCTGGTTGCCGCTTTTTGTGGCTAAAGAAACTGAGGCTCAGAGACAGGTGGAGACTTTCCCAATGTCACACAGCAAGCTAGTGTTAGAGCCACTGGAAACTCCAGCCCCCCAAAAAATATTTTCCTTTCCTTTTTTTAAATATTTATTTATTTGAAAGTCAGAGTTACACAGAGAGAGGAGAGGCAGAGAGAGAGAGAGAGAGAGGTCTTCCATGCACTGGTTCACTCCCCAATTGGCCACATTGGCCAGAGCTGTGCCGATCCGAATCCAGGAGCCAGGAGCTTCTTCCAGGTCTCCCACACAGATGCAGGGACCCAAGGACTTGAGCCATCTTCCACTGTTTTCCCAGGCCAACAGCAGGGGGCTGGTTTGGAAGTGGAGCAGCCAGGACTAGAACAGGCACCGATATGGGATGCTGGCACCGCAGGCAGTGACTTTACCTATAATGCCACAGCCCCTCTTTTTTTAAAGATTTATTTATTTATTTTGAAAGGTAGAGTTACACAGAGGGGTGGGGGAGAGAGAGAGAGGGAGGGAGGTCTTCCATCCTCTGGTTCACTCCCCAGATGGCCACAGGAGGCAGTGAACCAGCACAGCACAGGGAGAGGCGCGGGTTCTGGGGGTCCCTTCCTGGCAGAGGGTGTATAATGGAGGGTGTCCCAGCCTGGGGTGGAAAGTCTTGGCAGGTGTGACACAGAGACCCCGTAGGCTGCAGGCTCTCCGGATACTCTGAGCCTGGCTAAAAAGGTCCTCACGGGGCTGCCTCCCCCAGCAGGAAAGGGGAGAGACCAGCAGAACACGGGGAGAAGACTCGGATGTGATATCAAACCCAGCACTGAGACCGGGGCCCAGTGCGGGCCGTGCTGGAGCACAGGCAGAGGTGGCATCAGTCGGCCAGAAGGTGTCCGCTCCAGCAGGCGCCCGCGTCAGCCCTGCTCCGCCCTCTCCAAGGCTCCCGGCCGTTCTCTTGGGGAAGGCAGACTCCTAGGCAGAGGTTTCCCGGCCCACTCGTCTCAGGAGCCTCGTGGAGTGCCATGCTTTGTCTGCCATGCTTTGTCTGTCGGCAGGGCTGGGCCGTGTCTAAGCTGGTGGGGACCCCGAGAGGAGCATCCAGGCCACCTGCTCTCAAAGAGCACGCGGTCTTGGGAGAAGACAGGTGGGTGACGAATAACCTGCGGAACCTACTGAGGGTTGTAGAAGGGATCAGCTCACCAGGCACAGGGAAAGAAAGACTTCACAGCAAAGACCCTCTGGGGGCGCCTTGAAGACTGAGAAGCCGTTGGCTCAGTGGAGGAGGAAGGGACGGGAGAGGGGGGCAGAGAGAAGTGCCTGGGATGAGAGAGCCGCCAGAGGATCAGTGGTCACAAGAGAAACCGCAAGGGTGGGAAGCGGGCACAGAGGCAGAGATTTCAGAGTCAGACTCAGTTTCCCGGCTAGAGGCACCCAGCCTGGGGGATTCCTGCATCCTTAGTGCTGCCTGGCCCCCTGGGAGGAAATGGGTTAGTTCACATCCCTGGAAAATCCCAATGGAATCATGACTTGAGAATCCTTTCTCACGTCTTGGTTCCTCTCTCATCCTTATTGGCTTCTTTTATAAAAAAAAAAAAAAAAAAAAGATTTATTTATTTATTTGAAAGGCAGAGTTACAGAGAGGCAGAGGCAGGGAGGGAGGGAGGGAGAGAGAGAGAGAGAGAGAGAGAGAGAGAGAGGTCTTCTATCTGCTGGTTCACTCTCCAAATGGCTGCAATCGTCGGAGCTGTGCTGATTCGAAGCCAGGAGCTTCTTCCAGGTCTCCCAAGCAGGTGCAGAGGTGCAAGGACTTGGGCCATCTTCCACTGCCATAGAAGAGAGCTGGATCGGAAGTAGAGCAGCAGGGACTCGAACCAACGCCCATATGGGATGCCGACACTGCAGGCAGCGGCTTTACCGGCTATGCCGCGGCGCCGGCCCCAGCTTCTTTTTTCAGCTGAGTTTTTCCACCTGATGACAGAGATGGCCTCTGACATCCTCAGAGATCCACCCGGGGGTTGTGCAACCTTCTGGGAAAACAGTGTCTCTCCCCCATCAGCTTCCACGAAATTTCACGGGAAAGCACCTCACTGGCTCCAACTCTGGATGCATTCCCTATTTTACACCAATCGTCGTGCCAGGAAGATCCAGCCTTTTCGTTGTTTGGACCTGGGTGCTGGACCGATTCTTGCAGCTTAGGGTGGGGTCTGATTCATTGCCCTCCAGCAGCAGAGGATTGTAAAGATGAGAGTGTCGTGGCCAACACGGGCAATGGTTGCAGAGCATACACAGGCAAGCACTGTCTCCTACGCCGGTCCAGACCCAGCCCCTCACTGCCCAGATGTGCGGCTCTGCACAGGATCACAGCCCTCTCGCCAAGACGATAGCTGCCTTAACTTTGATGTCCCTGCATTTCCACACTTACGTTAGCTCTTCTGCCAGAGCCGCGCACTTGTTTGTTTTGTCTGGACGGATTTCTGTGATGCTTCTGCCGAGGGAAACAGCTACATCAATAATGTCCTCTATTTTGTTAGCTTTATCAAGTAGCAGAATGTCCACTCTGGTGAGCTGTTTTTCTGTCTCTAGCTATCTCAGATATTCCAGGATATTCTTTTGTCTTTTTCCTAGGCTCATTTGTTCACCAAAGCCAGCTTTCGGATAATTGGTGGACTTGGTGGCAGCATTCTTGCACCTGTTAGAATGTGGCCACGCCAGCCATGGTGGCTGCCACTGACATGTCTCAGCCATCTGACTTTGGTCATCAAGCGCCAATTCACTGACGGGAGTTTATGAAAATAGATCTTCAGGGTCGGCGCTGTGGCGTAGCCGGTAAAGCCTCCACCTGCGGCGTGGCATCCCATATGGGCGCCTGTTTGTGTCCTGGCTGCTCCTCTTCCGATCCTGCTCTCTGCTCTGGCCTGGGAAAGCAGTGGAAGATGGCCCAAGTGCTTGGGCCCCTGCACCCACGTGGGGGACCTGGAGGAAGCTCCTGGCTTCGGATCAGCTCAGCTCCGACCATTGTGGCCATCTGAGGAGTGAACCAGCAGATGGAAGACCTCTGTCTCTCCCTCTCTCTGTAACTCTACCTCTCAAATAAATAAATAAGACCTTTAAAAATAATAAACAAAAATTTAATAAAAGAAAATAGATCTTCAAACCTCACAAAAGGACCTAATCTTTTGTTACTTCTGCCTTGCTATGGCTACTATGCCTGCATAATGATGGCTGAGGAGATGTCAGACGAGCGACTGGAGGCAGAGATCTCAGCATCTGCCTGCCCTCCCTCCCTCCCTCCCTCCTTTCCTTTCTTCCTTCCTTCATTCTTCCTTACACAAAATCTTACTGAGCAACTGCCATACCCCAGGCACCAGAAAGAGAGTAGTATATTTTAAATGTCCTAACCTTATATGTAATCATATTAACAGATAATTATATTTACATAGATACATGTCTCTTCCTAGCATATGAAATAGTTGGGGGGCCAGCTTTGTGGTGCCAGGAGTTACACCTCTGCTTCCCATTTCAGAGTGACCGTTTAAGTCCTGACTGCTCTGCTCCCAATCCAGCTTCCTGCTAAAGCACCTGGAAAAGTGACAAGTATTGGCCCAAGTACTTGGGCCCCTGTTGCCCCCATGGGAGACCCTGATGGAGCTGCTGGCTCTTAACCTCAGCCTGGTCTAGTCCTAGATGTTACAGCCATTTGGAGAAGGAATTTGCGAATACAAGTTCTCTATATATCTCTATCTCTGTCTCCGTCTCTATCTCTATCTCTATTTCTATCTCTATCTCTGTGTCTCCAGCCATCCACACACCCCCCTTTCCCTCTCCCTCTCCCTCCTCCTGTTGATTCTCTTTCTCTGGAGAACCCCACCTAAACACAAGCCAAATTATCAAGCAGATTTTACTGAACAATTGACAAAGTTTTCAGTCGTGGTTGGAAAGGCTAGCCATCTCTCTCTGTCTCAGGGTAAAGTGTTTGTCCCCACTACTGTCACAAAGCTTCTATGGCAACTGCTCCTACTGTCACCAGCCACTCCTGCTAAAGTGCAAAGATTCCCAGGAGTCTTGGGGCAGCGGGATCTTTGCACAAACCCTGGCTTCACCCGGGTGACTGAGGCGGGTTGTCTAGGCTCTCTGAACGTCAACTGTAAGGCGGTGATCCTACTACCGCTTACCCCGTTGGCTCCTGCTGATGGTCAAAGAAGACTTGAACACAGGCCCGGGCACAGAGTAGAGCTCAAGAAAAGCTACTTTCCCTTCCTGCAGTGTAGATGCTTCTGCTGCTCCAGGCTCTCTGAGGTCAGATCATACAGTGAATGTCTGGACAAGTGTAGCCATGGACATGAGGTGGCTTTAAAACTGTGACAGCCAGACCAAAGTCAGTGATCAACAACACAGTGATAACGGCCAAGGCTGGCTCTGCAGACATCCTGTCATCGGTATTCCTAAAGTGTTGTGGTGCTTGGGGCCTCCCTTACCCTAGTTACTCACTGGAACAAGACGGGTGTGCTACTACCTGCGGTGGCATCACTCATGAGCATGCGCCTGTGGGCCGACAGCTCTGTGCAAAGGGGAGACAAGTCCTGGTTGCAGCTGGAGGAGGCTGTAACTTACAGTGGGAGGAGGGAACCAGCTGACCACCACCCGCACACACACACACTTTCCACAAACAGTGCAGCCATCCCCTATGTCCCTCTCTCTTATATCTGTGTTCTTTGTTTCTGAGAAAAAGACATAAGACTGGAGAGGAGGTATCCAGCTCATGCCTTGGCATAAAAGATAGATTGACTGGCTGTTAAAACCACAGCATAGATATTCATAGGGCCCCCTCTGCCTCTGACAGTCTAGCTAAGATTGTGCAATGATTTCAAGGGTCCCCTGATTTGGGGGACCACCTCAGGCTCCAGGACCCTGCCTCTGCTGATTTGGAGACTTTTAGGAATAATCCAGTGTGGTTCCAGCTTATACTGGGTCAAAGCAACCAAGAAGCTACAAGGCGAGGGTATCCACGGATGCAGCATGCACGGTTCACGGGAAGCAGTGTGGATCTGAAGACCTGAGCACCATGGGGAAGCAGGCACGTGGATACCAGGCACCACGTGGGCAGCAGGGAGAGAGCCCTCGGTGTATTTGGATGTGCTTGGGAGTGGTGAGCACTGGGGTACCCATGACCTTCACCATGGCTCAGCTGGACGGGGGAGACTCGTGGGGAAAGTTTCGGGCTGTCCTCCTCCAGGGCAACCTTGTAGAGGTAGTGGGGGAAGCAGCTAGTTGTGCAAGGCGTTTGCTGGCTCAGGGCTGATCTTGAGCTCTGGGGCTCCATCTACGTGTGAGCGTCCCCTCAGTGGAGCAGAGCTCGAGGGAGGCTGCTGGAAAGATGCAGAGGAGATGACGAGTGCCCATGGGATGGGACAACGAGGAGCCCACGTCAGTGTAGGGGCCTTTCTAGCAAGGAGACTGGAGTGGCCTTCCAGTGCCCAGCACTCACGCGAGAGGAAGTCACTGGTGGACACAGAGTGAAGAAGAGGAGTAGCCAGAGGGAGTTGTGGGACCCCTTCATCCTCTTCCCAGTGAGTCCCAGGCCACCTCTGCACCTGCACAAGGGGCCTCTCAGGCCAGCTCACCTCTCCCTTCCATGCACCTTGATTTGCATCCTATTTGCATAGAGACTGGCCTTCTCCTCTTAGGCCCTCTGCTTCATGAAGTAGCATTTGCCTGGCTATGCCAACTCCAACCTCACATGCCCTCAGAGGTTATTCTCACTGCCCCCATGAGGTGCCTCACTCCCAGGGACATGACCCTGGCCGTCCTAGCCTGATAAACCAGGCCAAGAGGAGCAGAACAATGCATTTCACAGAAGGTGCTGTTCAACCTCCAGTCTACTTGACTTACTTTCCGAGCGGATGGGATCCACACATGGGCCCAGGAAAGCTGTTGCTCCATGGTGTCACAACTCCTTGACCACAGCCAGTTGTAGCAGGGTATTTATTTACTCGACCCTGGGAGAGCCAAGCCATCGGTGGCCAACATGCATTCAGATTTTTTTTATTGCCTAATTATTTGAACAGTGCAGGGAGTTTTGAGCTGAGTCAAGTGAGAGCAGAACACTGGAGAGAGATTCCAAGATCTGCTGCCAGCGAGATTCCCCACAGCTGCCCTAGTTCCAGCCTTCTCTAGCCTCTTGTCCTTAAGTCTGAGTACTTCCGCGCCAGACTCCAGACGCCCCAGCCAAGTACCATTTGATCTGTCTGGTGGTTCTGGCTGAGGTTTCGGCCAGCCCACTGAGGAGCTTTAAGACCCAGGGCAAGAGAGCCAGCACCCTGGGGTCCTCCCTGGGGCCAGCTTCTGGCAGGACCGCTCTGTCTTCTTCAGAAATCCCGAATGTCGCGCATGCGTTGTAGTTCTTTTACTTACAGGCATGTTCAGCCACGTGGCTTGGGGAAAACCTCTGAGATGGTGAGTGGCGACAAGGACAGCCAGCGGACTAGAAGTGGAGCAACAGCCTGGTGTGGCCAAAGACCTCAGGCTTTAAGTCAACTGGGTGCAAATCTAAGCTCCACCACTTCCCAGCAGTGACTCTAGGCAAGACACCTACACTCGCCTGTTTATTCAGCCGATATCTATTGAGCCCCTACTATGCGCCTGATTGAGGATTGAGGACTGAGCCCTGGGGCTACACCAGGAATAGACCAGTCACACTCCCCCTCTACAAAGCTTCAAAGGAGTGGGCCACTGGGCACAGCTACCCTCTCTGTAATGCTAAGACTGTGTTGAGAACTTGGGAGATCACAGCAATGCCGCCGGGCAGGTGTATGTCATGGGCCTCCATGGACATGATGTATGTTCCCTTCCACCAGGGACAACAGCCAGAGCATCTTGGTGTTTCCTAGATCACAACATTTTCTGCATCTGCATGTTTTCTTCAACATCCAAGAAGTGCTGATTGAGAATCAGCTGCCTGGCACTGTTTCGGGTTCATCAGTGAGAAAGATCTCTGGACTCATGGAGGAACAAGCTGGAGCCAGATCATGATCACTGGGGAATCAAAGACACAAACTACACAACGTCTCCACAGGGAGCCTCTGAGCAAAGGACCTGATGCAGGTGCTGTACCTGGGAGGTTGTCCCAGGAAGCAGAGGTGAGGAAGAGGGGAAGGAGAGGCTGGACAGAGGTGAGAAAGACAGTGGAAGATGCATTTTAAGGAACTGGTGTGGGCAACTGAGGCTGCACTGGGACCGTCTGAGCTTCATGGTAATGAGCACCCAAGGAGGCAGCATTTGATGGCTCAGTAGTTGAGTTTTTACCACCGGCATAGGAGACCCAAGTTGAGTTCTCAGCTTCTGGCTTCAGTCCTGGCTGTTGTGGCCATTTCAGGGGTGAGCTACAGATAGGGTGCTCTCTTGTAAATAAATATTTAAGTTTCTGTAATGGCACACAGACATAGATCTAACCCAAGACCATTTATAAATCAGTGAGTGAAGCAGACCTTAAATTGTGTTACAATTGGGATAGACAGAAAGTAAGGAAGAAAAAGAAAAGTGGCCCTACAGTGCTCACTAGGTACAAAGCACCAGACCCAAGAGGCGCAGTGAGGTATCAGGTAACAGGGTCTCCGATTAGTACTCATGCTTCAAAACCAGGTCACGGAATTCACAGCCTTACGATGGCTCCACGATACCTCCCCAGAGCTTTGCTTGTGTGTTTTTTTTTTGGGGGGGGGATTTATTTATTTGAAAGGCAGAATGTCAGAGGAAAGAGTAGGAGACAGAGAGAGATCGTCCATCCGCTGGTTCATTCCCCAGATGGTGGCAACAGCCAGGTCTGGGACAAGCTGAAGTCAGAAGCCTGGAACTCCATCCTGGCCTTCCATGCGGGTGGCAGGGGACAGACTATGGGGGCCCTTTGCTGCTGGGTTTGCAGGTGCACACGCAGGAAGCCAGAATGGAAGTAGAGCAGCAAGGACTGGAAGCTGTGTCACAGTGCCAGCCCCGGCCTCCCCAGATCTTGATGCTTGCAGGTGTGAGCTAAACACCAACCGTCATGCAAGGTGCAGCCCTCGCTCCCAGCTTGGGCACGGGATGTGGACTCCTGGAAGTGAGCTGGAAAGCACCTTGCTGTGATCCTGGATGGCTTTTGAGACAATTGCAGCATTCCTGGTGGCTCACACGGCATGTATTAATCCTAAAGTGACGAACCAGGAAGATGCATGCCCAGAATACCAGATACTGGCTGATTTTCTCACTATCGCTCTTCTCTTCAATGGCGTAATTTCTGCTGTAAGAATGTTTATTTTAATGCCCTGTGGGACTCTCTACAAACTACCATCATATTGAATATTAGAAAAATGGAACCTGGAACTATTTTCATTTTTTAAGAATTGACCCACAATATTTTCTTTTTAAAAGATTTATTTAATTATTTGAGATGCAGAGTTACAGATAGACAGAGGGAGAGACAGAGAGAGTGGTCTTCCATCCATTGGTTCACTCCTTCAAATAGCCGCAATGTAATGGTTGGAGCTGGGCAGATCCAAAGCCAGGAGCCAGGAGCTTCCTCTGGGTCTCCCACACAGATGTGGGAGCCCTAGCACTCGGGCCATCTGCTACTGTTTTCCTAGGCCAGCAGCAGGGAGCTGGATGGGAAGTGGAGCAGCCGGGACTCAAACCGGCACCCATATGGGATGCCAGCACTGCAGGCCCAGGGCTTAACCCATTGTGCCATAGCACTGGCCCTCTGGTCAACATTTTCTAAACACCAATCTTCATTCTCTGCAGCCATACAGTTCTGCTCCTGAGTAAACATTGAACAAAAATGAACATACCTGTTCACCAAAATGTGTAAGAATGGAGTGGTGCTTCCAGCCCCAAATCAGGAGTGATGCTGAGACCCAAAGCCAATAATTGAATTACAAGGGCCAGTGCTGTGGCATAGCGGGTAAAGCCATTACCTGTGGTGCCAGCATCCCATATGAGCACCGGTTCGAGTCCCAGATGCTCCACTTCTGATCCAGCTCTCTGCTATGGCCTGGGAAAGCAGTAGAAGATGGCCCAAGTCCTTGGGCCCTTGCACCCAAGTGGGAGACCTGGAGGAAGTTCCTGGCTTCAGATCAGACTTTGCAGTCATTTGGGGAGTGAACCAGCACATGGAAGACCTCTCTCTCTCTTTCTCTCTTTCTCTCCCTCTCTCTCTCTCTCTGCCTCTGTAACTCCATCTTTCAAATAAATAAATAAAATCTTACAAAAAAAAAAAAAAAAAGAAGAAGAAATGAATTACCGTGGAGTCATTCCTTGAACTCCATCTGGTTTGGCAATGAGAATGAAAATGCCTCAGTCAAGGTCAGGGACAGGGAGGTGTCCCGGGGACAAGGAGGAGCAGTATCAAATACAGAGAAGCATACCCTGTGTGATTTGATGTTTATAATGTTCAAAAACAGGCCAGCGCCATGGCTCACTTGGCTAATCCTCCGCCTGTGGGGCCAGGACCCCGGGTTCTAGTCCCGGTTGGGACACCGGGTTCTAGTCCCAGTTGCTCCTCTTCCAGTCCAGCTCTCTGCTGTGGCCAGGGAGTGCAGTGGAGGATGGCCCAAGTGCTTGGGCCCTGCACCCGCATGGGAGACCAAGAGGAAGCACCTGGCTCCTGGCTTCGGATCGGCACAGCGCCGGCAGTAGTGGCCATTAGGGGAGTGAACCAACAGAAGACCTTTCTCTCTGTCTCTCTCTCACACTAACTCTGCCTGGCAAACAAAACAAAACAAAACAAACAGGCACTGCTAGGGGTTCGAAGTCAGGATTGTTTTTTAGCCCTAGGTTGGTAGCTGAGAATGGGAGGGGCCAGATTTGAGCCCGGCTGAAGCCAGGAGCTGGGGACTCCATTGTGACGTCTCACGTGGCTGGCAGGGGCCCACATCCCTGGACCATCATTTGCTGCCTTCCCCGGTGCCATTAGCTGCAAGCTGGACCAGAAGCAGAGCAGCCAGGCCTCAACTGGCACTCAGATAGGAGATGTGGGTGTCCCACGCTGGGACTTAACCTACTACTCTGCCATGCTGGCCCCGTGACCAGCATTTTATAAAAGACAAATCATCGGGGTGGCGTTGTTGTGCAGTGGGGTAAGCGCTCCTTTGCGATGCCTGCAGCACATCCGGGAGTGCCTGGGACCAGGTCCTGCCTCTGCTCCAGATTCAGCTGCCTGGTAACGTGCCTGCGAGACAGTCAGATGAGGCAGCGCAAGTACTTGGGTTCCTGCCACCCACGTGGAAGACCTGGTTGGAGTTCCTGGCTCCTTTCTCAGTCCTGGCCCGGCTGTTGTGGGCGTTTGAGGAGTGAAACTGTAGATGGAAGATCTCTATCTCTGTCACTCTGCCTTCCAAACAAATAAATAGATAAAGCTTAGAAAAAGACACAACATGTCCCATCACGTTGTACAATAACAGTACAATGGTAGAAGATGATAAGGATGAGGATTGTGCGATGACATGAAACACTGTTTTAATTATATAAATATGTTCGTGCTGGCTTGACATGCAATTTAAAAAAAAATGATGAATTTATGATAAGAAATTGAAAGTTTGAAAATTTCCCCCAGGGCAGCAGGGCCTGGGTTTGCCACGGGGAGCCTACCATTCAGATCTTACTCTCTAGAAGTTGGGAGTGGGAGGTGAGTTCATCTGGCTTTTCTCTTACCTGTCAGGAGAACCCAGGTGAAGCCAGGTGCTTACCCCTGGGGTTGGGGATGTGTATCTGTGGACTCTTAGCCATGCTGGGGGTGGGGGTGGGGTGGGGTGGGGTGGGATTCGCCCATCGCCATGGTGCTCTGAGTCATGACAATGCCCAGAACCCATTCTGAGGTCCAAACTCTGTCCCAAAGCTCTGAGATCCCCTGGAAACCTTTAGCTTGTGAGTCCAGATGTGACTCCCAAGGGCACCCCAAGGACTGAGTCTTCAGTCCTCCCACACCCCTGGCTGTGGTTACTGCTGAACCTGGAAAGACGGCTGCAGACCCTACAGAGCCACCCTACTGCCTGGGGCTGGGGCTCCTTCCTCCTGGTGACAGGGCCACGCGGCTGACTTCCGAGGGTGGTGCCTCAGGACGGTCCTTCTTGGATGGCGGCCTAGGGGTGAGCACCATCACCTTCCAACCCGCAGGGGAGCTGAGGCTGCCGGTGCTCGCCCGCATCCCATGGCCCGCCTGAGCGCCTCGGCAGCATCTGCTCCCATCTCAGCCACTTGGCCCTGACTCTACACTGCGCAAGTTCTCTGGCAGCAAAGAACTGGGGAGTTGTCAGTTTGGGGGTGAACTTCAACCCAACCTCCGTTCTCCAGGAGCAGAATGAGCTCCACACTCTCAGCATGGATCTAGCAATGATGTCTTGCCATGGAGAGGTGTGGCGGAGAGGATGGCCTGGAATGCAGGAACAGGAGGGAGGACGGGGACTCTTCAGAGACCTGCGGCCATCATCCTCGCCGTGATGGTTCTTCCTTGTTTGCTGTCAGCCCGGGGCTGTTCCCAGCTGGGCGGTACCCGAGCCTGGCACTGAGAGCTGTCTCTCCCACGCCTTTCTCCCCACCCCCAGCTCTCCACAGTAGCAGGAGCGTGCAGGCTACAAGTGCCAGAATCATATCACACTGAGCCTGCTAATCCTGCTTACCCTCAGATGTGGTTAACTGGGGGGTGGGAGAAGCCAGGGGAGGGGGATTGCCAAGTTGCAAATACAGGGCAGCGAAGCCGAGCTGCCTCAAGCCTGCAGCCAGGAGCAAACGGGAAACAAATTAGTTCAATCCCAGAATGTAAACGGGCATTGACAGAGACGCATGCAAGAGCCAGGCAAAGAAAGTGGGTGGCAATTTCTCATCTAGTTAGCATGGGAATCAATGCCACGGGGCACAGGCCACAGAGAAGATGCTGCGTGCAGCTGCCAGTGTAGGCCCTGGGGCCGGGGATCCCCCCTAGGTGCTGGGATCAGCTTTGGGGGAGGGGCTGTGTCCTCAGATGTATCTCACCCGTGGCTTATGATGCCTCGGGAGTCCTGCAGGAGCGCTCGAATCAGGGATGTGGAATTTTAGGACCAGAAGATCATTTCCCCAGAGATTTTCATGCCTGAATTCTGTGAGTGTGTTCGGGGGTGGGGTGGAGTGGGGTGGGGAGGTACTATACGGATGGGGACTCCCAGCATCAAACAGAGCTCTCATCTGTTTCGGATTAGGTTGAACCACATGAAATTGCCAATTTTGTTGGTAAGAAGCAGCTCACTGTTGGGAATTTCATTTGCTTCTGTGGGAGGCAGACAGGGTGAGATCCTGCTCAAATCACCAGCTCCAGGAGTAGGGCGTGGTGATGGGAGGCAGTCCCCTTCTCCATCCCTGGCCCTGAAACAGGGCTTGGTGGTACATGGAGCTAGACCATCAAGTGAATGGAGCAGGTGTAAATATCTGGGTGGATTCCTTCCTACTCTCACATTTATTCAAGAACTGGCATTAGTGTGCATCAGGTGCTGGGCTAAGTGCTGGGTTATAGCCATGAAACAGGACTTTATAGAAATGTGATTAGGGGTCAGGTATTTGGCCTGGGATACCTGCATGCCACAGGGGGGTGGTAGGGTTCCAATCCTGCTCCACCCCTAATTCAAACTTCATGGTAATGAGCACCCAAGGAGGCAGCATTTGATGGCTCAAGTAGTTGAGTTTTTACCACCGGCATAGGAGACCCAAGTTGAGTTCTCAGCTTCTGGCTTCAGTCCTGGCTGTTGTGGCCATTTCAGGGGTGAGCTACAGATAGGGTGCTCTCTTGTAAATAAATATTTAAGTTTCTGTAATGGCACACAGACATAGATCTAACCCAAGACCATTTATAGATCAGTGAGTGAAACAGACCTTAAATTGCGTTACAATTGGGATAGACAGAAAGTAAGGAAGAAAAAGAAAAGTGGCCCTACAGTGCTCACCAGGTACAAAGCACCAGGTGTACTGCTATGGAGGGAGCAGAGCTGCGAAGAAGCAACCCAACTGCCAAGGGAAGAGGGTGTGGTAGACTGTGCACTGCCCGTGAAAATTCTGTGCCTCTCCCTTGGAAGGGTGTTCCTGCTCTCATCTGCTGAGCCTGGGCATGGCTGTGTGACTTGTTTCCATCAACGACATGTGTGCACAAGTGATGGGTGCCTTCCAGGTCGAAGTTGCAAGAGTCAGAGCATTGTGCTGTCTTCCTTTGGCCACAACCACTGCTTCTCCATTAGCAGAGTCCCTAAATGAAGGCCACCTGGAGCAGAGACCTAGAACCCTGACGACAGCTGTGAGATGTGAACAAGAAGGAAACGTTGGTGGATGTTTCTCCCTGCAAAGTACAAGGTGTTCGTTTTAGGCAAGTATCAGCTTTCCTGACTGATATAACAAACATGCACATGCATGCTCCAAGTAGTATAAAGCAAGATTCTAGTCTTCTCTCTTGCTCCCCAGTGCCAAGTACAGTGTCTTCCAGAGGGAAGACACTTGGAAGTGATGTGCACGGATGAGTCCACACAGAATGTGGGAACTGCCATGGAGAAGGGCACTCATTGTGCCCCGAGAGGTCAGGGAGGGAAAAGGTCACCTTAGACTCAAGAATGAGGACACCTACAGCCTGGGCTGACCCACCCTCAACGCTCCTCCACTTGTGGTGGCTCGAACTTGTCAATTGAGAATATCATAAGCCAAAAAAATGTACTTAACGTTAGTAGTTTTTAAAAAATATCTGTGTATTTGAAAGTCAGAGTTACACAGAGAGAGGGAGAGACAGAGACCAGGCAAGAGAGGTCTTCCATCTGCTGATTCACTCCCCAAATAGCCACATAGCCAGGGCTGAGCCAGGCCAAAGCCAGAAGCCAGGAACTTCTTCCAGGTATCCCACATGGGTGGCAGGGGCCCAAACACTTGGGTCCTCTTTTATGGCTTTTCCCAGGCTATTAGCAGGGAGCTGGATGAGAAGTGGAAGAGCCAGGACTCGAGGGGCGCCCATATAGGATATTGACATTGCAGTCGGCAGCTTAACCTGCTATGCCACAATGCTGGCCCCTGATATGAGTACTTCAGAAAGATCATGGAGAAAGGGCACTGGGGAGCAGTGCTATGACACCCCTTGGGACACTCACATAAACTAGCAGAGTACCTGGGATCAAGTCCCATGGCCAGTTCCCATCCAGCTTCCTGCTGGTGTGCACCCTGGAAGGCAGCAGGTGATGGCTCCAGTCAGGTCCCTGCCATCCACACAGGAAACCCAGATGCAGTTTCTGGCTCCTGGGTTTAGCCTGGCCCTGACCCGGCTGTTGTAGGCATTTAGGATATGAGCCAGAGAGGATAGAAAATTTCCCTCTCCAAACCCACACACAGTCATTCTGCCTTTCAAATAAATAAAAATTAAATATTTTTTCTAAATCGGTCATGGAAAATGGAATTAAAAGGTAAGTTTGCAAACAAGTCTTGAAATCCCTGCATACTTGCGGTCTTCAAAAATTCATGGGAAATGTGTATTATGAAAAATGTTCACATGGGATTTCAAAACTTTTTACACCAAAGTAAACCAGTCTTTTAATTCCATCTTCCACACATTTTTGAAAGTCCCCTCTTCCACCTCCACTAGGAAACAGCCTCATTCAGCAACACGGACGGACGGACGCTGCAGTCTGCCTTGCTTCCTTCCTGAGAGACTGACAGAGAGCTGCGGCTCCTGCTGCTGCCCAGGATTGCAAAAGAAAATCATTTTGCATATGACTCGCCTGGGAAAAGATCCAAATTCAAAAATTCCTTGAAATTCATTTATTTATTTGAGAGACAGAGAGAGTTTTCCCACCCACTGTTTCACTCCCTCAATGCCTGTAACATCCAGGGGCTGGGCTAGGCTGAAGCCAGGAACTAACATTTCTATCCAGGTCTCCTACGAGAAGGGCAGAGACCCGGTCACTTGATTGCTGCTGCCTCCCAGGACCCGCATCAGCAGGAAGCTGGGATAAGAAGCACAGCCGAGACTCAAGCCCAGGCAATGCTATGTGGATGCAAGCTTCGTAATCTCACCCTTAAAACTGAAATTTTGCAGTACGATTGGACACCATCATGAAACTGAAAAATCGAGGCAAATCTTCCTATGCTGGGACCATCTGTACTACTACGATCCTTGTTTTAATTCTGGTCCAAGCTGTGTCTGGGGAATAGTGTGCATTCTCTGTACTATAAGACACATGGACGCTTGCAGCTGTGGCCTCACTCTCACAACTCATGACCAGAGAAGGGAATATGTCCCTCTAGGCTCTCATTTTTAAAAGCCCAAGAAAGACTGTTGGCCCAGTAGGGGGTCACATGTTTTCCCTTGAACCAATCATTGTGGTCTCTGGGAAAGATCTAGCTAAACGGCCCAGCTCCGACTTGGTCCTCTCCATCTGCCCAGGAAAGGTGGCATCTATTACAGGAAGTACAGCAGTCAGAGTCATTGTGAGCCAGGCACACTCCTCATGTTTGTAAGTTCAATGTAATCATTTATTGAGCACCTACTGTATGCAAGACACTATCCTTGGCACATACTCAGTTGAGGGGATTGAGGAGGCAAGAGCAAGAGAGAAGTGTAGCCCAGCCCAGGTCTAGTCCCCCTGCAGGGATTCCTGTGACACACCCTGCCCTAAAATAGGTCCCTCCGCCCCCAAAGCTCTGGTCCCCTGGCCCCAATGCCAAAGGAGTTAAAAGGCAATGCAGCTCTCTCTTGAGCCCGAGAGCCGAGTTGGATGAGGATGAATGGGGCTCTGTGAGGCGGCTTGTAGCGCTCTCAACTCTGCTCTGCCGCCACACACTGTGTTCTTGCGGCTCTGTCTCCTCTTCCATGTTTATAGCTCTGGGCAGCTGCTGTCGCCCACCTCCTCCCCAGATGCCTCCAGGGGACAGAGATGAAGCCACTCGACTCTAGGACGTGTGACCTGACTCTGTCCACAGTCAGAGGCTCCACGCAGAAGGCACCAAAGCTTGAGGGCTGGGGACCTGGGACACTGGGGCAGCTGGGGATGCGCTGGGCTGTCGGTGGCAGTGAGTATGGCTGCAGTGATTTAAATCACGGTTCATTTTTCCTTTGTAGCCAGAAGTCCAGCTTTAGCGGCTTAACCGCAAAAGGGCCAGCAACTCTCTGTGGGCCTTTTCTGCATTTTGCAAGGCAGCCGCATCGTGCTGGGCATCACACCTGTCGGCAGGTGAGGTGATGGATAGAGGTAGGGACAGGGGGATGGGGACAAGTACTGGCTGTCTCTTTAATCAAGAGGTGCGAAACTCCCGAGCAGGCACAGGACTCATTGGTCAGATAAGGAGAAACTGAGAAAACCCCCTTTGCTACTCCAGTATTCACAGAGGAAAGCAATAAATGAGAAGTGTTGGGAATAATCCCCAGTCTGCTGGTTAACTTCCGGTCTGCTCCAGGAAGCCCCATGGACTGGCTGGCTAGGACTTGTATAGCACAAAGTACAGGTGTCCCTCTGAGCCCATGGGGAATTGGGTCGAGGATCCCTCCAGGAATACCAAATCCAGCACATACGTGCCCTTATACAAAACGGCCTGGTATTTACGTGTAAGCTGTGCACGCCCTCCCGTCTACTTTAAATCACCTCCAAGTCGCTTCTGCTACCTGATCCCATGCCAGTGCTGTGCCAATAGCTGTTCTACTATGCTGTCTAGAAAATAATGACGTGCAAAAGAATCTGAAGACATTCTTCATATTTTTTCAAATATTTCCCCTCTGCTGTTGGTGGAGTCCATAGACGCAGACGCCCCAGCTACAGAGGGCCAGATGTGCCACAGACTGAACAGACTGGGAAACCGAAATGTATGGTCTCCTGGTTCTGCAGGCTACACGTCCAAGATGGCGCTGGGGCAGAGGGGGCCCATTCCATGCTACCCTCCCCCGCCCCGCCCCAAGCTACCAGCAGTTAACTGGTCATCATTGGCAATGTCTGGCTTGTAGAAGCAGCACCCTCCGCTGTGTCTTATCCTCACCAGCATTTTCTCTGGGTGTGCGCCTGCCTCTGCAGTTCCCCCTTTAATTGGGATGCCAGCCGTGCTGCATTTGAGCTTGCCCTGATGACTTCGTTTCAGTTAGATTACCTGTGCCAAGTCCCTGCTTCGAGATCATTTTCTGTGGCACTGGGTGTAGGCTGGGTCCTCAGGATATCAACTTGAGGGGGACACGATTCAGCCCACAGCACCCCAGCTTCCTCCTGGAACAAGAGCCTAACGAGGGATCATCCCACACTGCAGTGAGCTTCGGTGGGTCATCCACAGGAGGAAGTACCCACACGGAGCCACTAAGGGCAGCAAGCCCCATGGCTCCACGCCTCTATGGCTGAGGCCAAGGTCAGGGCCAATGAAATGAAGGTGAGGCCAAGAAAGAGAGGAACCCCGTAGCACCCAGGCCCCTGAGTTTGGTGTCACCAAGATGATGCTTGTGGATTTCCAGCCCACAGCCTGTGCGGCAGACATTACCAAGAACCTTCTGGCTGGCCCTCATGCTCCAAGATCGCCCCCTCCCACTGCCGGCTCAGGGCAGCTGGCCCCGTGAGGGGTACGCTGTCCGCACATCTGTACTTCTGGGGAGGCAGCCCTGAGCAGTCCCCAGGGAGAGGCAGAGGAGGGCTCCCCAGACCCGGCTGGGCCCAGTCTCTTCT